>NC_138191.1:101119764-101719764 GCF_964194105.1 Spermophilus citellus | reverse complement strand
TCTCAGGCACTAGGCTAGGGTGATCTCCTAAGGAGCGGGCAACCAGCACAGCCAGGGAGCCCCCACACACATCAGCAAGCCTGCCCACTCAGGGGGTCTCTTCCACCATGATGTAAGCTTGCTCATTATCCTGAAAGTGCTGGGGTGAGGGTGGGGGTGGGGGTGGACTGCCAGCAACATGAGGGCAGAGGGGAGGGTTACAGTCCTCATTTGTAAAGAGTGCTCCTATTGTGGAGGAGAGACACCCCCCGGGGGGGGGGAGCCCCTGAGCCTCCCTCCTCCTCCATGGCTGCATGGTCTGCACTGGTGTTGCCTGGGGTCTCCCTACTGCACCTTAAGCACCTCAAGGTCAAGGAGGGCAACAGGTCTGTCCCCAAGCCATGAACCTGGACCCTGGCCCAGCTTATGTACTCAGTGGGTGCCTGCTAAATGAACGATGCATGCTGAAGGATAGGCCAGGTCAGGGCCCAGGCACCAGCCTCAGAGACCTGCGCTGCTTCCACTGGACCAGGGTGTGCTGAGCTGGGAGAACTGAGTACATGAATTCCTTTGCTTTTCAGAAGCACTTTGACTTGCAGGGAGGAGGGCAGAGTCTCAGCTCCATCAGGTGATGATGCAAAAATGATAGTATAAAAGGGAGCTACTCCCCCAAGTTTTCACATTAAAGCAAAGGAAAAATTAGAATTCATTGATAAGTCATCAGATGTCAGAGAAAGAAGGAGCATCAGAGACAAACGCGTTCATCCCCTTCCTTTTCTAAAAGAGAAAACTGCTGAAGAGGGGTTGGGTCTCACTGAGGGCCACACAGACAAGTTGTGGCACAAAACATACAAGAAGTGATGCCATACAAATATGATAAAACAAAGCAGGGCAGTAAAGAGCAAAGTGTCATTTGAGCATAAGTGTTGAGCCCTGCGCTGGCCAGACAGGAGAGTAGCACAGCTGGACTTGGACTTTCCAACAGCAGTAGCACCCATGCCACTCAAGTGAGTCACATATGTTAAAAGCCACTTTGAAAAGGCAAAAAGAAACAAGTGGAATTAATTGTGTTAACATATTTCATTTTACCCGACGTTTCTAAATGTACTTCAAAATGTAATCAATATTAAACATTTGTAATGAGACATTCATATTACTTTTATACAAAATTGCAACCTAGCTGGGCATTTCCCAGCATTTCTCCACCTGACCACATTTGAAGGGCTCGTGTGTGGCTAGTGGCTGTGCATCAGGTGGCGCAGAGTGTGAGTTATCAGAAAAGCTTTTTAGGAGGAAGGGGTCCTTGAAGAAGGGAGACCTTTGGCAGGCATGGAAATGGAGGTATACTGTGAGTGTTGCGAATGAGAATGGCCTGCTCAGGGAGGTCACTGGCCTGCCAGGAGTTGAGGGTTGTGAGGGCCAGAGGAGTTTCTTTCCTGAGCCCCATGGATCTGTGACTTGGTTGTGCTGTGCCTCTTACTGGGCCTGCCCCTGTCCTGCCCTCTGCTTGGCCTCTCCTTCCCACCTTGCCCAACATGGATCTTTCCTCCTTCAGGAAACATACTCTGGCCCTTTTCTCCCTTCTATGAATTTTAACTAAGGAAGAATCTGACTCTTTATTGCAAAGCAATTTCTACATATTTTTCTAATCTGAATGTCACATGTCCATTAAAAGCCCAAGCGGGGGGAGGAAGTGGAGATTCAGGGGCGAGAGGGCTGAGCGACCCACTACCAAGTTCCTGATGCCACAGCACAGCAGCTACTAGTGGTGAAGAAGGGTGATTTCCCAAAAAGTGAAACCAAACCTAGCCCTGAGTCCAGTTAATTATGAGCTCCAAAAAGCACTGACAGATTTTGGAGCCAGTACTGGGGGCGGCACGCTGGGGAGCTTTGGACGTCTGCCATCCCTGCCTCCTACTGGGACCTGCAGGTAACAGAATTCTGGGGGAGTTGGAAAGGCTTTGCATGGCTGTCTGTCGAGTCACCCACACAGAGAGCAACGCAGGAGGCGGAAGAAGTCTGGGAGAGAAAGCGTGGGCTGCCACCCCCCAGGAACCATAAGGGGGATAAACGCTGTTTTGCAAACACAACTATAAGCCCCCCCCCTCCCCCGGAAGAATTGAATCCAAATGCTGGCTCTACCCCTAAGAGGACTGTGATCTTGGCCAGGCTTTAGCTGCGGTGGCTTGTGTGCACAGACAGGGTGACCTAGGAAGTCAAGTGCACTGGTGTTGGTTACAGTGCTCCACATGCTGTAGCCATCAGTCACAGGCAGAGACCACCTCTTTAGGCTTTCTTTCTCTCTCCCCTTCCTCCTGCTCCTTCTTTCCTTTTTATACAGGGAAAAGCCTTGGGAAGGATCATAGTGTTCTTGCAAGAAGCCCTCCGTACTCTCAATAAACTGAAGCTTCCTGGGCATGTACCAAGTGCCAGACATCGATTTAGGTTCCTGCCTGGACTACTCTATATGATCTTTAGTAGCCCTGTTGGATAGAGGCTCTCATTAAATGATCCAGGGTCTCTGAGCTGGTAAAAGAAAGATCCAGGACGCAGCCCCAGGCCACTTGGCTTCAGAGCCCACACTGCTGACAGCTCAGAATAAGTACTGACTCACCCATTTCTTCAAGGCTCTTTGTTCCTATATTAAGACACTACTTCTCACCCAATCTGCCTGTTTTTGTTTAATCTTCCCAGCAGGCTGCCTGACCCAGCATAGGGTCTGGGTACAGATTAAGTACCCAATGAGTATTTGCTGGGAAAGCGAGTGTATCTGAAAACTACTTGCATGGGAAAGATATTTAATCCAATTTAAAACATCAAATGCACAGAGAGGAATCTGCGCTAGACCAGTTCAATTGCTTACCCTGATTGTTCCATAGGGTGATAGAAGAATAGAGAACTCCTCCCAACTCCTCTGGCTGGCCTGCCTTCCTAGTGCAGAACCCATCTCACCAGGTGGACTCCACGTGGGCCTAGTAGCTGGCACCGTGATAGCAAATTTCATAATTCTGCATGTAGAGAGATCAAGACCCAGGCTCTTGTGCAAGATGCCAGGGCTCTATGGGGCCTGCTGGAACCAGCAAAGCTCTCCTGGACCTGTCCCCATGTCTTGCCAGAAGGTGGCGCTCTGCTCAGCAGGTCTTTGCACTAATGGAGCTCAGCTTCCTTGGGAGGCCTCTGGCTGGACAAACCAAGAACAAGCCTGGTGAAATTCATTTCTTTGTCACTTCCCAAGCCAGCAGTGGGTACCACAATAGAAAAGAGAAACCTACCACCGAGCATGTAAGCTGAAAGGGCCCTGATGCCCTTTAGTGACTTCAGTTTTTCTGCCCCAATAAAAAGTGGGAGGCAATTTGCGGAACTGAGCTCTCCTGTGGGGTATCTGGCAGGCCTCCTGGGGTCACAGGGTTGTGAGGATCTGGTTTCTGTCTTTTGAGTCTGACTCACCCCTGACCTGCATAAGGCAGAAACAACTGACCAACCCCAGTCCTGGAACATATGTAAGCTCTGCCTTCATGCTTGGTCGGTCCCTGGATCTTCTTCTATCTCTATTCAATTAAAAACAAGGCAGGCCTGTTGGGAGGGGTGGGTTGCTCACACTTGCAGCTTCCTGTTATTGAGGACTCATTCTATACTAGCCTGCACACAGGTGTTCTGAAAGAGCAGAGAAAGAAAGAACAGCGGGTAAGATGGGTAGGGTGAGGGCAGACAGAGGGAAAGGACAAGGAACACCTATGTCTGAGCATCTGTCACTCAAGGTTCAGGGCCACTGAGAATACTTTTTAAGTTCCAGAAATATGTCAAAATAGACTACTGTCATGTATAACTAAGAAGAACGAATAAAAATAAGAAATAAAAATAAATGAATAAAAAGTTCCAGAAAAAAACGTGGACTTGGATTCTGGGTTAAATTTGTATAATTTAACTTCTTTAGCGATATGTGCAAACTAATTCAAGTGTTTTGACCATAAAATGGGGATATCACTGTATCTTTCTCTTAAGACTGCTGGAAGAAACCAAAAGAGAAGGTTTGTGTAGCCCTGGCAATTTGCTCAGTGCCCAGCATGTAGGATAGGTACAGGGACTGGGGGTCCCAGCTACATGCCATGGTCTTTCATGTTTCTGAGACAGGCCCTTCTTTTCTGGTAGCAGGCAAGTTTGCTCCCTTCTTCCACAGTGCTGTGCTCTGCATCCTTCATCCATTCTACCAACATGCATCAGCTTCTACTCCATGCCAGGCCCTGGGCCAGGCATTGGGCATCCAGGGGCCACTAAGACAACCATCTAGAAAGACTGCAACACTTCCCAACTCCTCTCCTGCCCCAGCTGCCCTGCCCCCCCACCCACATCCTTTCTACCAGGTGGAAGTGATTTGATTCCTGCAACAGATTTGATTCCTTGCACCTCTGAACAGCACTCACCCCGCCCCCCCCCCCATTTTATAATCCTCCGAAAGCCTTTCTGCCTCACTACCTAGCTGATTTGAATAACTCTCACCTGGCTATTCTCACCTTTCTGGCTACAGCCCTCCCCAATCCACTTGCTCTTTTCTGTTCAAAGATGACATTGCTGAAGATTTGGGAGCATGAGGTTTATTCTCAGTCTGTGACTGTGTCACTTGGAGAATACAGGACTTCATGCTGGGGCTTCACCAAGAGTCTAGCTTCCAGGTCCCTGACCTGGAGAAAATCCCCTGCTGCAAGGTGTCTGCTTCAATTCCCCTGCATTTGCAGAGACACACGGAATGCTGAGATCCTTCCAATTCCACGATCCCCAGCTGGTAAGAGATGCCCGAGTTGGACTAATCACCTTCTAAACAAATGGCACAGTGACAAACAGGGTGGGGGAGAGCTGGCCGCACAAGCTGGTGTTTTCAATTTACAGGCCATGCATTATTTACACTGCCATTATTCCCCTCAATTTGACTTCACGCTTTAGCCCTAATTTCAGTATAATCAAAGCCAATGAATATTTAATCAGGATTGCTTCCAGAAATTGAGTAATGCCATTAACATAATGGCCTCAGGACTTCAAAGCTGCTTTCCTTCAAATGCATCTGACTTACACCTTTCCCAGCCGCTTCCTTAAGACAGTTGTATCTTGTAATGGAAAAGAGTTAGGGACCAGCAGACAGGCCCAGGACAAACTTTGCCAGGTATCAGGAAGGTGGCTGCACAGGGAAGGAGAACTGGAGTAGCCCTGGTCCCAATGAGACAGAGACTCCAGGACAACCAGGAGTGTAGTGGACCCCACTTTGCAGGTGGACCCCACTTGAAGACATATCAATTTACAAAAATATCAAATTTTAAGCCAAATCCCCAAGGGACTGCAAAAGACAGACCTTCAGAGTTCAGTTTCTAAACATCACCAGGTTTGGGAATTACTGGCCTAAACTACTACTAGTCCCCTCCCCACCAACTCTCCACCATAGTCAACTTCGCTGGACTCCCGGCCTGGGGAGTCAAGGAGGTCAGTCCTGCCAGGTTTCATCTTCAACCATGACTGGTTTAAATCTCCTCATTAGGAGAAGCAACCTATCTCCTAATGCAGCAGACTGACTTTACTGGCCCTGGCCCTGGCCCTGCCCTTTGAGGTCCCACAGAGCAAGGGTGTTGTGTTCTCCAGTACAATGGGGAGATTAGAAACAGTGGAGATAGAATGGACCCACATATGACAGCTACATTACTCCTTAGTATTTATCCTAAAGAATTAAAGTCACCACACTGTAGGGATACATGCATACCCATAAAGCAGCACAATTCACAGTCACTGAATTATGGAACCAGCCTAAGTGCCCATCAATAGATGAATAGATAAAGAAAATGTGGTATATATACACAATGGAATTTTATTCAGTCCTAAAGAAAAATGAAATCATGTCATTTGCAGGAAAATGGATGGAACTTGAGAGCATTATGTTAAAAATAAGTCAAACTCAGAAGGTCAAAGGCCTTGTTTTCTCATGTGTGGAAACTAGATAAGAAAAGGGAAAAGAAAAGTGCTGGGTGGGGGTTATCATAAAAATTGAAGGGACATCAGTAGAAGAGAGAAAATCCAGGAAGAGAAAGGAAGGTAGGGAAAAGAAAATACTGGGGAATGATATTGGCCAAATTAT
Organism: Spermophilus citellus; assembly: GCF_964194105.1. NCBI lineage: Eukaryota > Metazoa > Chordata > Mammalia > Rodentia > Sciuridae > Spermophilus > Spermophilus citellus. Next base: position 101,713,670 of record NC_138191.1, on the reverse strand, counting down.
ATTGTTATACTGTATGCATGTATGGATAGGTAACCACAAATCCCATCACTATGTATAATTATAAAGCACCAATAAAAATATGAAAATAGTGGATAAGTTTCACCTCCTCCTCTTTGTCCTCTCCCTTAAGAATTAGGTCCAAGTCCAGTCATCCAGACAGTTTATATGGGGGATGCATAAACATCTGAATATGATGCCATGTGTCTCCCAACAGCTCTACGTGAGCTTCGTTAGGTGATTATGAAGAATTCCCAAGGCACTATTACATGTGTCTTCTCCTTTGAGAATAGAAGGATCCATAGCCTCCTCCCACAAGCTGGTGACCTTCCCATGGTCACCCAGCAAGGTGACTCTAGGATCTAGAAGAATCTATGGTTGGTATTTGTTAAAACTGGAAGCTTTCTTAGGAAATTTAGGTCTACCTTATTGCACAGAAGGGCAAGAAGACCCATGATCATGGCTGGACAACAGAAGGACAGACTCAAAATCTAGCAGTAGGGACTTCAGATTCTCTGCCCTTAGATTCCATCCTTGATAAAAGGATGTGTGATCACCAAATACATATTCAAGTGCTTGCTTACATGAAGAGCAGGAGATACAGCTGAGGGGATGGAACTATGCCTTGGAGAGGCTGCATCCCATGTCTGTTGGGAGGCCAGGCATTTCCAGGGTACCAATGTGAGAAATTTGGGAGGGTTACAGAAATCAAAGCAACATGCCCTACATTCACAGCCTGGTATGCAATGAATATGGGGGAGATACTCCAAACAGTACCAAGGGCAGCCTTGCAAAACCTCAGGCATATCCAGGTGTCCCTGATGTCCTTCCGCTTGACACCTCCCCCCCCCCCCCCAAGCCCTTGCTAATTCCCAGAACAGGATGGGTGTTCCTCACAGCGCTCCCAGAGCCTGTGTGCTCCCCCTCCATGTCTGTCTAGGCCTCCTTTCCTAGACAACAGATTCCTTGAGGGCAGGGGCGAAGCTGGCATTGTCTACATCCCTGGGGGAACTGATTCATACTTTGTATGTAGCTGTCACAAATGCAGCCCCTGACCTTAGAGGATTTAGCTGCTCTTTATCAAGCAAGAAAGGAATCCATCCAGCCTTGACCCACTAACCTGAAGGGCCAGGTTTTTTTAACAGGCCTGGGTTCCTCTTGAAATACCAACGAAGCTCCTCCTCCTTAGGAGAGGAGGGGGGAAAAATGAAAATGCCTTGTGCTGCCACCTGCTGGCGGCTTCTAGCATGGTTCCTCCAAACCCACCTTGTCCTTCCTACCAAAAGGCTAGGGAAAGGAGCCATGTGGAGGGGCCCTGACAGGTGCCAGTGCTTTATAGCCTATATTGCCCTTAATCTAGGGAAAAATTTTGAAAGGTAGACATTATCATTCCCATTTTACAGACAGGGAAGGTGAGACTCAGAAGTGTGGTGACAGAACTTAGTAGGAGGCCAAGATGAGACTTGGTTTACCAACTCCTGACTCCTGGGCCGGTGATTTTTCTGCTGCTTCAGAAACAAATACAAATGAGTGGGTGAATAACTGTGGGTTTTCAGTACTGACCAGATAGAAGGAAGGAGCAGCCTGCTTGGTAAGCCTAAAGTTACACCATATAATCATTCACTTAATCCATTGGCTCTGGTCCTTAAGACACTCTTAGAAAGAAGAAACAGAATAGTGACAGATACCTCTCTATATCTGGAGCCTGAAGTCATTTAAGAGGTATGTGAAGTTGTCCTGAGGCCTGGGTTGATGTGAGGGGCTGAAACCCTGCTACTCTGTTTCAAAGAATAGCTGAATATTGAGGGCTGGGATTGTGGCTCAGTGGTAGAGTGCTCACCTTGCATGCTCAAGGTACTGAGTTCGAACCTCAACACCACATAAAAATAAAATTAAAGGTATTGTGTCCACCTACTACTAAAAAATATACTTAAAAAACAATGGCTGAATATTGGAGAAAGAAAGGATATAGCCAGCTTACTGAGATTGAGACATAGTCAGAGTCCAACCCTGCTCACACTTGACCAGGCTGTAAACCAAATGCTGAGGCCATTTACAGAATGACTCCTCAGGTTGGGCTGTGACTGAACTGAGCCTGGAATAGTTTGGGCTCTGGATGTTTTCCCTCCATAGTTGCCCAGGCCGCAGTGACCCTGGGAAATCTCCAAACATGCAGCCAGGCCCTGGTTTGGTGGTGACCTCAGCTGGACCACAGGTCCTAAGAATGGCTCTCAGGCTTGAGGCCAGTCCAAGAGCACATGGGTGGGATGCTGGCTACAGGAGAGCATGGAGAAACAGCAAGAATGCCAGAGCTGACACTACAATAAACCAGAACAAGAGACTGGCCAGGAGATAGGACTGAGAGGGAGGCCACTGGGGATTGGTGGGGAAGAACCCTGTCAGAGACCACCTTAGGCAACCCTTCATTTTGACCCGAAGAAAAAAGAAACTTTCCAAAGCCACCTGAGTTGTTGATGATACAGACCAGACTGGAAGCAGGCACCTTTGCACCCCATCTTGAGCTCCTCCATTGCTTGGGCACAAGAAGCTGGATCACTGTGACATTTCTGTCCTTTAGCTCTGTCCAGCTCACGACATCCCTGTGCACTTGTGAGCCACAGATTCATATCTCCATTTCATGGATAGGGAAATAAAGGCTTAGACAGGAGACAAGTTTTGCCCAAAGGAAGGCCTGGAACTGGACAGGGTCTTCTGTCCTCAAATCCCATGTACTATGTGCCTGGCACTGTGCCAGGTACCATGCATATGCTGTCATCTCATCCTCACAAAACCCTGAAAGGTAATGCTATCATGTCACTTCTATAATGAAACTGCGAGAGCCTCGGGAGGCAAAATGACTTGCTCAAAGTCACCAAGCAACAAATAGGAAGGAGAGTAGTGTGCCAGCTTAGGTCCTGCTGACCACAAACTTGCAGTTGCTCTTAACAGCTAGGATCTTCTCTCCCCTTATTTAAAACAATTTCATCCATTTAGATCCCATTAAGGGTGGCAGGTGGGGGGGTTCTCTGCTGACCACACTCTCTAGCCATTTCTCCACATCTATGGGTTCTCCCAGTCTCTCAAGCCTGACCTCGGGAGGACATCTAAGATTTCTTTACTTATCCATAGCCAGAAAGATTGTCCTAACAATTCAGGGTTCAGCCTTCATTTCTGTCCTGTACAGGACCCAGGCTTTGGAATCAGGTACCAGGGTTACCTGCTGGCTGGGTTTATTAATGCTCTGTGAACTTGGGCATGCGCAGGCCTCTCAGCACCACAATTTTGTTTTCCATAGAAGAGGAATAATAATACCTACTTTGCAGGAATGCTGTAAGCATATAAAATACTAGCCACGTGGCAGGAACTTCATCAATTATTGCTTGAAAATTGTTATTCTCACATGTGTCTTGTCTCTCTCTATATATATACCAGATGCTGTTTGTTGTCATGCCCACGTTCCATTGGCCACCTCAGTGCAACCTGATGTCCAGTTGCCAACAGCTGTACCTGAGCCTGATTTGGGGCCAATGCCGCCCCTTCCATGCCTGTGCATGGCAGGACAGATGTGCCAAGGAATGCAGACCCTCCTCCTACCTAGCAGCCCTCAATCGATGCCTGACAGGAATCGGTGGATAAAGTACCCCAGCTCCCTTGCTCCTTGCTTGGGATAATTGCAAGGAATATTCTATACTATCTCCCAGAGTGAGCAGGACTGAGCCTCAGTTGTGCACAGTGGTGACCTTTACAACAAAATACCCTTGACTGACTTCCTTCTCTTTTCTGTTTTACTTCCCCCACTCTTTCCTGGTGTCTCCTCACATTACAAAAAAAAAAAAAAATATTTACTCTCAAGGTCTTGTCTCAGAGTCAGTTTCTGATTCCACTGTTAGCTCCTTAATGCCCCCTTTTCTCCCCTTTGCATCTGTCCAGAAGGTGCCCAGTGCACAATGGCTTCTACCAAAGGCCTGCCCGTTGCTGAAGGATGGCCTCCATTTTGACCCCTAGGAATCCATCTATCTGGGCAAAGCCTCTAGGGCAGTTTCTGGAGCTGGAGCATGTTACCCAGAACATTCGGGTTCCTTCTGACACTGCCTTATCCATGATGCACCTGGCAATCTTCCCAGGGGGCTGGCAAGGAGGGCACAATTTAAACACACAGCATTTGAATGGGGCTTTGTTCTGACAGCAAAGGAGTCCACCATATGTGGAGGCTTAGCTGCCTTGGGCTTTACTTAGGAGGAAATTAGCCTCTGTGCTCACAGGAGGGAAAAGTAAGAGGATGTCCTGTGAAAGACAGCGTGTGGCCCTGACAAGTAGGAGGGCTTGCAACCTTGTCCTGCTGCCATGCTCTCCACATCACTCTGCTGTGTTCTAAGAATATGGGTGGGTCCAGAGCATGGGACCCTCCCTAACCTGCCCACAAAACATCCATGAAGGAAAGGAGGGAGCTAAGAGGTTTAAGTCATCTATAACATCCCAAGGACCTCACCTACACCATCTCTTTTAATCTTCGCAGGAGTCTGCAAGCCCAATGTTCTTATCCCCTTTTTATATGGAGGAAACTGAGTCTCAGGCAGGTGATGAACCCTTCCCAACCCTATGACCTTCCCACCACAACGGTGTCTTTCTCCAGCTTACCTCCGCCCTGCTTTCCGTGCTTCTCCCTGTCCCTTTCCACATTCATGAGCCAGCCCTGGTCCTCTGAATGACTTCTCCATTCTCCAGATATCTCTTGCTTCTCTTCCAATTCACATGACCAGACCTTGGACGAGGTAGCTGACCTAGGACAGCATACCCCTTTGAGGGAGAGGACACTGCTTGTTGGTGCTACCTATAATTTTGTGAGTGTGGGCAGGCATTTCCCCCATTTTGGGTCCCAGTTGATTCATAGGTATTAAACTGGGAAGATAAACACCTATCTTACCTAGTTGCAGTTTGTTTTAGCATCAGATCAGATAATTAATATAAGTGCTTTCAAGTTGTTTGTGTATAACACACTTGATGATAATTAGCAGTATTACAAGTTCAAAATATAATTTGATTCATACCGATGGTCTTCTCTCTGCCCTATTTTGTGCTGGGCTCTCATACACTGACCAAATAGTTTTGAGCTCCTATAGATACCAGTTCCTGTGCTAGGATGGGGGTAAAACTGTAAAATTCCCAGGATCTGAACTCTCAGTCTAGTGAAGGAAGTAGACATAAATGAAGGAATGAGTAAATAAATAAAATTGTCCATTGAAATATTTGGTTATTACTATGGTAACTGGTTAATAAGACTTACCATGGCACCTTCTGATAGAAAGTCAAAAGTCTCATGAAGATACACAAAATTACAAAAGTTGACAATGATACTATAAATGGTCAATTTGGGATAATTTCAGGGATCTACCCTTTCACTATTCACCCATGTCCCAGATTCCCAAATTGGGAAAACACTACTCCCTACACATCCTGTCCCCTAACCTAGGATTCGTTGAGCAGGAAAATAGTTCAAGGTGCCTGCCCTCTGAGCCCTTGAAGTCTGAGCTCCACCCTGCTCTCCCCTCCTCACCCTCTGTTCTTCTCTTCTGCTTTGCAAACATCCACCCAGAAAACAGAAACTGAGCGCACAGCCTGGCAGGAAGCAGAAGAAGGACAGCATCCAGGAGAACGGAAGGCCTCAAGGAGCAGCCTCCTAAGCAGAGGCAGGAGGTGCTTTGGAGGCAGCGCCTGGTTCGGGGAAGAAGGGTTTTCTAGGTCTACTCTGGGCAAGGAAGGTGTAGAAACTGACCTTGGAGAAGAGAAGAGTCAACTTCAACAGGTCAAATCACCCTGTGAGCAGAGCAGGGGCAGAATATGTCAATTTGAGCTTCCGGTCTAATCTGGAAGAACTACATCCCATAGAGAGGGGCTGCAGTGTCACTCCTAGGCTTCCTCTTTTGCAAATGCCAGTTTGCAGAGACCCTGCTCTGTTCAAAGACATTGAAGCAAAACAAAGTAAAACTTCCAAGAAACAGCAAAGATGGAGCCTTTAATGAGACGCCAAAGCAATAGGAAAAGGAAAGACTGCCCTGAAAACATGGGGAAAGAGAGAAGTTTGAAAAGAAATTGAGATCTTTTCAGAGACCATCTGCTTGGTATCCTCAAGAGATGCATGACTCGGCTTCTAAGAAGAGCAGGGAGCTGAATAAGATAAAGGCAGAGAAGCACAGGAAGCTGATTGAATGAAAGTGATGTGGCAAATTAATACAAAATAAAAGACAACTAAAATTCCCAGGGGAGTGAGGAAAGAACAGACTGATACTGCACAAAATGCAATCAGGGATGAGGACCAGTATGAGCACCTGTCAATGAATGCAGAGAGAAAGGTCAGAGAAGAAATGATTGGAAAGATGACAGACAAGCATCCAAGAATTATCAGGTGTTGAGGGAAAGAGAGATACAATCAACATAAAACAACCAAACTCATAATAGAAGGAAAACAGACTCAACCAAAACAGAACAAATATTTCTAATTGAGTAAAAGGCCCTCAAACGTCATTGTTCTAAACAAAATTAACGAAAGGGACAAACATAACTAGCTATATCTTGGCAAAATGAAATTCAAGATCATGTCAACATCTAGGAAAGAAGAGAGGTTGATAAAGAAGGAGCAAACTGGCCTCTGAATTTTCCTTAGCCTTATATATCAGCATACAAACAAACAAAAAAGAGTTATCAATTGTGAAGATGATTGCAAGGAAAATAAAAGTACATGGAATTCTATGTTGCACAGTCCCATAAATAAAAGTAAAAAAAATAATATTGCTATGTTCTTAAATGATATTTTGGGAAATATAGGTGTACATGTGTATGTCATGCAATACAATTTAAGGCATGTATTAGGAATAAAATTACAAATAATATTTTTAATCCATAAATTAACAGGAAAGATACAAATAAATGTTTATGAAGAAAAATAGAGAAAACATTAAGAGTAAAAAATGTATAAAAAAAGAATATAAAATTGGGTGGCAGAATTAAGGTCAAACAGATCAGATATGAAATGATTAAAAAATAGTTGATTCTATTGGTGAACAAAAATTCTCAGAGTAAAATACAAACATTAAATTGTGTGTAATTTACAAAGGATAAATCTCCCGAGGCAGTAAACACGTATTTCACACTTGCTACATGGGTCACATCATGCTAAACATTGCACACACATTATCTGATTCAATTTTCCCAGTAACAGTATAAGGCAGAAATACCATTACCCCTGTGTCTGGAGTTTGGTACCATAGCCTATGGAAACAAATCACTTGCCCCAGGGCCAACTGCTAACACACAGTGGGACAGGGATTTAAAGCCAGTTCAACTTAGAGCACAACTTCTTAAACATTAGCACCTACTGCATCTCAAGCAAAACTACACAGTCAGGTTAAAAATTAAACTTCCAAAATACTTCAGGCAAGCTCAATTAAAAAGAAAGCAGAGACTACAATGTAAATTACAAAGCAGATTCAAGGCAAAAACAATTTAACATCACGTTAAACTGTTAAAAGGCAAAATTCACACTGAAGATTGAATGGTCATGCATCCATTCTACTCAACAAACATCCAAATATTTAAAGCAACAAGTATTAGAAATTCAAGGAGAAAATTGTAACCGGAGTTTATCTAGCATGCACAGACAAATGTAAGTCAGGCTGTTTGTAGTCTTACACATTCATACAGGTGATTTAAAAAGTGTCTTTAAAAATCAAGGAAATTATAAATGTAAAATTGATGATGGAGTTGCCTCTGAGGGTAAGCAAACTGATAAGGCATTGATAAATGTGAATTATTGGTAATGTTCTAATTCCAGCATTGGGTGATGAAATCATAAGTGTTCATTATGTGATCATGCTTTATAACTTATACACACACCTACATTATTTCACATGTATTAAATGAAAAATGACAAAACAAAAAATAATAAGGAAGAAAGATTTAAATAAAAGAATCAATAAAGTTACTTACATACAAATGTTTTTTTACTCTACAAACATAGACTAAGTGCTAAATAATATAAGTATATATAATTTTCATTCTTGGACTATGACTACCAAAGCCAGAAATTAGCAACAATATTTGAATTACTACAGAAACAGCTGCAGTTGAATGCCACATGGAGATTCTAAGTCAATTCTAAAAATACTATGTCAAAAAATAAAAAGGAAAAAAAACCTACAAAATATTTAGAAAGTAAATTAACAAAACAATTTATCAAGCAGAATGCTGCCAAAGAAAGTTATGCTGCAAAAGAAATTCTCATATTCAAACACATTGTTAGCTAAATACAATAGCTTTAAAAAAAATGAAGACTGCTACTACACAAGTTGGAAAAAAAAAAGAGAAGCCTATGTATGGAAAGCTATAAGAAAGAAGTAGTATGCAGAATAAATCAGGAAACAGAAAAAGCAGTAGATGTGCTAAAGAAATTCAGGAGCTAATCTTCAGACCCAGCCACCAAATATGACCAACCTCTGGAAAACAATAGGGGAAAAGTGAGAGCCATAAACCAGATAAGTTTCATTAGTCAGCTCTCCATTGTTGTGACAAAACACCTGAGCTACAACTGAAAAGGAACAAATGTTTAGTTTAGCTCATGATTTCAGAGGTTTCAATCCATGTTTGGTTGGCCCCATAACTTTGGGCCTATGGCGGCACCATACATCATGGGGGAAGCATGTGGCAGAGGACAATTACCTCATGGTGGCCAGGGAGCAAAGAGAATGAGGAAGGAGCTAGGGTTCCGATATCCCCTTTAAGCACGCACTCTCCATGACCTAACTTCCTCCCATAGGCCCCAATTCCCAAGATTCCACACCTCCCTGTGGTGCCACAGGTGGCCACTAAGCCATTAATGCATGGCCTTTGAAGGATCATAACATAAATAAAATGTAGCAACAATGTTTTTTTTTTAATTAATAATAAAAGACAAGTTGTCTAGATGAGAGAAATTAGTTTCTGGACATTTCCAAGATTAAAAGAAACCTTGAGTAATCATAGAAGTATATGAAACTATTTTTCATTCTTTCATCAAATATTTGATATTTGATGATAGTTCTCAAAATTCATACCCGCTTTAAAGAATATAAAGAGATAGGAAGCAACCCCCAAAATTTTGTTAAGTAACTACACGATTAATAGGATAGCTACAAATTTATTTTGTGCTTATAGAAAAGAAGATCTAAATAAAGTGCTAGCCAATTATATTTAGAAAAATCAAGAAGGTTCATACTGGTAATTCAGATATGTGTTAATTAATTATATGACTGCAAATAAATGGGTCTAATTGGAAAAGTCATAGTCATTGACAAAGTGAAACACTGCTTTTTTCTTTTTTTTTTTTCTTTGAACAAGTGCTCTAAAACTGGAAGGCAGTTCCTCAACATTCTAGAACAGTTATCTTAAAATAGGGAACAACTTCATGCCGAATGGCAAAATACCATAGGTATTCTCATTAAAAGTTAGAACAAGTCTGGAATCATTATTATTGAAAACTGTTATATGAGAACTAGTTCATTAGAATGGTGGGAAATATAAAGAAGAATTAGAAATATTGAAAAGGAAAAAAAAAACTAACATTGTTTGTAATTATCTGATTATTTACCTAGAAGACCCTAAAATTAGCAACTTGAAAACTCCTAAATGAAAATTTAATTGTTTGGCTTTGTACAAATAAATATAAATCAAATTATTAAGTTTCCTAAATCTAGAAAAGAAATTTAAGATTGAAACTAAAATTTTAAAATATTTCAGTCACAGTTGCAGCAAATATATAAACCCTTAAGAAATAATTTTAACAAGAACTGTGTGGGATGTATGTGAAGAAAATTATGAAATTTTACTGAGAGAAATAAAAGAAGATTTGAATAAGTGGAAATATGTGCCATATTTTTGTTCCGGAAGGCTAAAAAATGTAAAGATGTTAATTCTTCTCAAACTCATGTATAGATTGGATTCCAAATTGATGCTGGAGAAAATCACTAAAATTTATTTGGAAGAAGGAACAGGAAAGATTAAGAGACTCGGGATAAGGAAGGAGGTACTTAGCCTCCGTTGCTAAAACATAGGGCCAAGCTACAAAAATGAGCACATGAACATGAAAATAAATGGACAAATGAGTAAGTAAATAGACAACTTTTACAACCCAGCATGAACAGGACCTCCATGATGTAGTGAAGGACACATTAGAAACCCACAGACACTCTCAGGCATCCTCTTACAGGCCAGATGAATTCAGAGGTGGGAGAGGCTCCCTAGGCAGAGCATGGAGGACCGAGGCAGCTTCAGGTTTACAGCAAAGCAACTTCCATCACCTGACACAGTGCTAGCACTTTCCATTGCAAGTTGTGCTTGAAGGTCTGGGGATGTAGCTTATGCTGGAGCGCTTGCTCAGTGTGCAGGAGGCCCGGGTTTTGATCTCTAGCACCAAACAGGGAAAAGAAGATGTTTGATGGCTGAATGCATGAGGAACAGAGTAAAGGAAAAAAAGAGAAAGACGAAGAAAAGGACAGACAAGAGGAGAATGGAAAGCAGACCAAGTCTTCTTGGGACACTGAGAAATATTGTGGGGGCTGATGGCAGAGCAGGCCAGCTAGACAGCGCCCATCCCAGGGCCCAGGAGGAATCAATACATGTCAGTCGAGTTCCTTAGTTAGATTCCTGTTCTCTTTCCTTGGCTCTGTTTTTCTGTGTAAACTTTAACAACTATCAGAAATCTCATTATACATTTATTTGTTCACTTATTTACTGTCTTTCTCCACCAAGAAATGCAAGCTCCATGAGGGCGGGAACCTGGGGCCTCTTTTCACCTTGAGGTCAGCATGCGCCATGCAGTTAGTCCCCAAGCGCTGGCTGGTGAGCGAGGGCAGGCAGGCGGGCAGGTGGAGGAGCCCGAATATCAAGCTCAGCAAAATGTGCTCTGACAAACTGGGGACTGGGCCCTCAGAAGAAATGATACTTGCCATGGAAGGTGGCCTGCAGAGCATGTCATTTCTGCAGAGGGCCTCCCAGTTTTCCAACAAGGAAACTGAAATGCAGAGAGGAGAGGAGCTCAACAAAGAACTCACAGAAATGGACTGGGATGTCCCTTGTGAATCAGGAGAGACTTATCTGGATGGAAACTCCGGACCACAGATGTAGGAGGGGGAGAGTGTGCCTTTCAGTTTGCCCATTTCCCAGGCAGCATCTGGGGTCCAGATGATTCCCTTGTATGGGAGCAGAGCTCAGAGCAGAACAGGGCTCCTTGTTGTGTCCCAGGCAGGGCCTTTCACACTTCAGGGAAAGGGCACAGAGGAAGGTGGCAGCAATTCCCCAGCAACAGTCCCTGGTGGGCTCTACTGCCTCTCCCCCACCTGTACCTTCCCCTCCAGAGAGTCCTGGCAGCTGCTGCCCTTCTCTATTCCTGAGAATCAGGCCAAGGGGCCACAGAGCAGGCTGGGGACAGACTCTGCCTGGGCTGGGAATGCAGAGAGGGTGCTCTGGCCTCCCTGGCCTCACCTCCGCACACCTGGCACACCTCCACTCCTGCCCACTGAGGAAGGAAGGCTTCCTCAGCATTTAGACCCTTCTAAACCCAGTGCTGTCCGAGGCTAGCTCTCAGATACAGCCCTGGTCTGAGCAGGAGGGAAGACCTACTCAAGCACCCTGTGGGAACCATGCCGGGCCCTTACCACCATCATCTTACTTCATTCTCATAATAGCAATGTGAGGTAGGTATCACTGTCCTCGTGTGCAGATTGAGAAACTGGGCTCCAGAGAGATGAGGCTACTGTCCCAAATGAAAAGGATGAAGCCTAAATCAATCCTCAGTGGTTCCCTCCAAACCTCACTTTTTCTACAAAAAGGCACAGGGCCTTCACCTTTCTGCTCTGGCCCAGCCAGGCTATTTCAAATGCCTTGACTTCTCCAGGGCATTGGAAGTGAAAGACTGAGATTTTATTAAATCAAGCAGTTCCCTCTTCCAGGTATGCCCTTCCTGGAAGCCTTCAGAGTCATAACTTCAGTCTAGGAAGATGAGGCCCTGCCTCCTCAGAGGCCCTGCACGCTCCTTCATCCCAACAGTTGTGACGTGCTGGTGCACTTGCACGCGTCCATGCCGAGCCATTTCACTGGACAATAAACACCTTGCGGTGAGGGGAGTGGATTCCTTTTTGTGTTCTAGCCCCTCGCCTAGGGCTGGACTCAGCAGGTGCTCCATAAGTGTTCCCTGAATGACTTCCACCATTCAGACCAGATTTCAAGCACAGCGCTTTGATTCCAGCTCCTTGATGTCCCTCTACCTTCTCACACTCACATTTACACAAATCACTCATACAACAGGGGCGTGTTTTATCCCCAACGCAGCTCCAAATGGTGTTATTTCAGTAGCCTATGACAGCGGCAGCTTTCAATTACAAGAACAACACGTCTTAATGATATGGTGGAGGAAGGAGGTGTCATTTTTTTTTCCCCCTGACAACATGATACCAGGAAAATCCCATTACAAGAAAGTGATAGAGACAGAGATTTGCATATTTATGCCATCCTGTGACCCAAGGACAGCAGACTCTTGTTTGTGTTACGGATCAGAATCCAGGATGGAGATCAAGCAAGACATATGGGAGGGGCTGACGACAATACTGTGGCATGAAGGGGTGATGAACAGATGATAGATCACTTCCTGTCTCCTCTGCTCAGTCCCTGGCACCTCCATGCACCATAATCACACCGTGGTCAAATACACAACCCTTCACAAAGAAGAGGCTGCCGTGGAGGGTGGTGGGGCTTCCTCTGTGCCCTCACCAAGCTCCCACTTTCCATGAGAAATGGAGGAGTGTGGGCCTTTCAGCCAGGTGACCTGGGCTCAGATCCAATTCTGCCACTGACTAGCACTGTGACACCTCAGGCACACCCATGGACCTCTCTGAGCTTATGTCCTCAGCTGAGAATGAGGGATAAAAATACCTACCCAGGCCACGCTGTTTGGATCCAGGATAATCCTACAAAGCCCTGTACAATAATGTGAAAAGTAAGTCATCAGGCCTAAATTTCTGTACACACATAAAATATTATTATTATTTTTAATTGTGGGCAAGGGACAACGAACGATTTACTTCATTTGAGAAAAATGACAGTAAGAAGCACAAGGATGGCTGGTGGCACTTGGTGTCCTGAGTCCCGCAGCCACTAGTCTCTGTCTTGTGGATGGATGTCTATGCTGGAAGCCCTCAGTTGATTGCCACCTGGCTGCAGGGCACTGACAGGGAACTGAGGAGGAGACTGAGGGCAGAGCACAAGGCAGGCACAACCCAGGAGCAGAGGGCCCCCATCCTGAAGCCTTTCCCCTGGGGCTTCCTCTGCCACTCTCCCAGGGGCCATTAACCTATCACCCCTGGAAATCCCCAGGCCCAAGGCAGCCACACAGGGAAGGCAGCCAACTGTGAGGCTAAAGGGAAACAGATGGGCAGAGAACAGAGCTCTTCTCCACGGTGCTCTACTGGGCAGGAGGCACTTGCTCCTCCAGTGAGGGGACCTAGCAGCCTGGTGTGGCTTCAGACCTGTGAGGTACCAGCATGAGGATGGCTCCTAGGCCGATCCCCCAACTTCCTGCTCTGTCCCAAGGCCAGCGAGAACCAAAGCAGCCTATTGTGGTGTCCACAGTGGACAGAGTGAGTAGCATGCCTGCCCAGCTGCTGCAGGGTTGGGGAAGCACAGTAGTGGCCTTTTGCCAAGTCAGCCTGCCCTCTCTGCCACCACTCACAGTGTCAGAATTATGTTGTCCCTTTTGACACTATGACTATGTTCTGCAGATCTGGCACCACTCTCCTGGGGTAGTAGAAAGTAGAAGGAAGAAGGGCAAAAATTGCATACCCTCTTCATGCCAGGCACTTCAGTGGGCAATTTATCTCATTAACATTTACAATATCCCTAAAAAATGGATTATATCTATTTTATAAGAGTGAAAGTTGAGGTTTGAGGCAGTTAAGTGACAAGGGGGTCACATGGCTTGGAGTGGGAAACAGCAGTTGCATCCAGGTCCATTTGATTCATGAACCCGTCTTCTTGGTGGCACAGCCTGCTTGGCCTTGCCTGGTGCTAGACACTGTGCTGGTCAGCAGAGGCTGAACCTGGGAAGCTCCAAATCAATTGGGCACCATCTCTATGTTCAACGAGGTCCCCGTCCAATTGGGCAAAGAGAGGTGGAGACCAGAGTTCATGACCAGGTTCTATCACAATCTTCCTCTGTGACTGTGGTGACTCCTGGAATGACCTCCTGGCTTCCCAAGGGGCACCTGCTCCCTGTTTCCAGGGACCCCTGCAGAGATGGGCCTGCAGTCAGGTTCTAGTCCTATTCCAGGTGAAAGGACCCCCCTCCCATTTCTGCTGTTCTTGCAGGATGCGGCTTCAAATCCCTTCACCATTCTACCATCTGTCTTATGTTGCTGGGGCACTTGCACAGAAGCCCTGAGCCTCACAACAGCCTTGGAGGATGGGTGGCCATTCCCGCCTTGGGAGCACATTCCCATGGGTGGCCATTATCTGTGCTCTCCTCTTCTCCCTGCACACACGCCGGGTTGCATTTTCCAGCCTCCCTGGCATCATGGGCCTGCAGGACTGAGTTCAGGCCAGTCAAGGAGGGAAGGTGATGTGCGCTCAGGCTTGATCCACAGAACAGTCTGGAGTCCTCACACTCCCCCTGACCATGCTTTCCAGGACATCTTACCAAGTTGTGCTTTTTTTCTTCTTGAAGCATGGAGCCCAGAAGAGGGAGCCTTTCCTAGGTTTGACTGAACTTTTGCAAAGGAAAGCATGGTGCCTGTTTCCTCCCCTACTGCCACCCTGTTGTGGCTCCTCTGATGCTGCCACAAAGCCCACTCTGGCAGCTGAGTCTAGCTGATACTCACTGCGCATGCTCTCAGTTCAGCTCTGGCCTTTCCGCTGCAGGTGGCTAACTACAGAGGCTTTCTGCCAAGTGGACAGTTCTGCCAGGAGAATCCTGGTGCCCTGTCCGTGAGTCAGATGTTGTGTCTGGAAGTGACGACTAGCTAAGCCACTCTCTGGTTGTATGAACTTTCTAAGCCTCGATTTCCTTGTCTGGAGGTTGGAGAAAATAACACCCGCCTCACTTCAGTATGATGATTAAATGCGACCAAGATAGTACAGTGGCATTATTAACTGTAACATGCTGTTTATGTCAGATGAGCTATTCCTGTGGGAAGGAGAAAGCAGACTACTGTGGCCTGCTGGATGCCTGAATGTTTTTGTCCCTCAAAATGCATCAGTGGAAACCTAATCAGCAAGGTGATGGTATTAAATGGAAAGACCTGAGGGAGGTGTTAAGGTCATGAGAAGTCCACCCTCATGATCGGGATTTGTACCCCTATGAAAGACACCTGAAACATCTTGTCCACCACTTCTGCCATGTGAGGACACAGAAGGTGCCAGCTGTGAGGAACAGGCCTTCCCCAGGCACTGAATGGCTGGCACCTTGCTCTTGGATGCCCAGCCTCCAGAACTGGGAGCAACAAATTTCTGTTGTTTGTAAATCACCCAGTCTAAGGTATTTTGTTACAGCATCCTGAACAGACTGGCACAGACTCAAATGAACCAGAACATGAGGCCTGGAGCCTTTGTTGCTATTTGGAGTTGGGGTGGGAAAGAGGGGGAAATAGAGAAAAAAGTACCATTGCTAGGGAGTGGCTAGGCACAGGCAGTCCAGTAAGAACAGGGAGACACCATGAATGGCTTACGAGGGCTTTGGTCTTGCTTTCATGTCTCTCAGCAACTCCCTGAGGTATTGCCATTTCCACTAAAGGTGAGGTTGGAGGGGCAGAGGGACTTGTGTGAGGCCACATAGGCAAATGGGAGTTGTCCTAGCTACACTTGCTGCTCTGGAGATCCTCTTTCTCCTCATGGCTAGAGATATCATCTATATATCAATGACTCCAGAGTACATAGCACCAGTCCAAGTCTATCCAACTGTGTGCTCAACGTCCCTCCAGATGTCTAACAAGCACTAGTCCTGTCTGAGAAAGTCCCTAGTCTCCTCCTGATCCTGAACCCCATCACAGTCAATGGCGACTCCTATTTTCCAGTTGCTCAGACTAAAACCCTGGAGTGACCCTTGATGCCTGCTGCTCTCATACCTTCTCCTCTAACCCAGTGGCAGACCCCTGTTTCTTCCAAGTGCCCTCCAGGGCAGCTACTTGTCACCGTTACCTCCACACTTTAGTGCAGGCCCCTCACCCTCTCCTGTGTGTTTTCAGGAGCCTTTTAGCAGGAGGACTTCCTGCTTCTACACTTGTGCCCCCTATTGTCCTGTCCACAAAAGAACTAGCATGACTTCCACAAGACATACATTCCATCATGTCATTTTCCTGCTCAAAATCCTTCAGTGGCTTCCCTTGGTACCTGAACATGCTTTGGGCCTTGCTCATGGGCTCAGCTCTGGTCCCGACTGCATGGCCTATTTCATCTCTTCCTACTCTCCCCATCATTGCTTCTCCTCTGCACCCTTTCAGGCACCCCTGGCCACCCTGCTTCTCCTAGGACACCTAAGTACCACCTGCACTAGAGCCTCTTCATTTGCTGACCATATGTCCAGAATGCAGTACTGATTTCCCTGGTGCCCACATGGATGACTTTCTCATTCCATTCAGGTCTTTGCTCAAATGCCACCTTCTCAGAGAGGGGTTCCCTGATCTCCTTCCTGAAATGGCATCCTTTGCCCTCTATCCTTTCTTCCCCCCCAAAAACAATCACTACCTATCATATACAAATTCTTCTCAGCTTACATTGGGGTTACAATGATAAACCCATTATAAGTTGAAAAATGTCCTAAGTCAAAAATGAATAGCCTAAACCTAACCTTCTGAACATTATAACTTAGCCTAGCCTAACTCAGACAAGCTCAGAATATTTACATTGACCCACAATTGAAAAAAACCACGTAAGGCAAACCCTATACTATTAAAAAAGTATTGAATAACTCACATAATTCACTGAATACAAGTATCCAAATTATGTTAGGAACACAGTACACTATGGAGCATTGGTGGTTTATCCTCATGATCTGGAGACTGACTAGGAGCTATGTATGGCTCACTGTTGCTGCCTAGTGTGCATGTCACCAGCCTGGGGGAAATAATCAAAACTCAAAATTTTAAGTGCAATTTCTTTTGAATTTGTATTTATTTCACAAATTATAGAGTCAAAAAAATCAAAAGCTGAACCATTGTAAGCCAGTGACCTTCCGAGTATCTCTTGGTCCATTTGGCTTGTTGAGTGTTTTCTTCTGCTGGTGGACAAGCTCTGTGAGGACAGGGACTTTGATCCTTCTACTTTCTTGTAAATACCCAGCACTCAGAACAGGGCAGGGACATTGTAAAACTCCACACATTTGTGTGAAGTAAATGAATGCATCCACAAATAAATGGATGAGTGAGTTAATAAATGAAGTAACTGTGTCCATGTTTCCTCACCTTGGAGTCCAGGGTTGTTATTTGGATGCAGTTTCTCTTGGTAGCCATAAGGAAAACAGCAGGGGAACTGGGTGCAAGGCAGCCACACTCCAGAGGGCCAGCCTTGGCCACTTGGAACAATCCCTGAAACTGTAAGCCATCTGGTGCTGTTCTAAGATAGCTCTTGAGTGAAGTGCCCCAGCTAGAGGAACAGCCGTCTTCTCCCAGCTTTCTTTCCTTCCCTGAACTTCACACCTGGCCTGGCAAGAAGACCTAAGCAGCACTGGGCAGATGTGGGAAACCGCTGTGGAGAGCCCTGACAGAGCTGGGCCACCTTGCCCAAAGATGAAGAGACAGAGTTGCCTCTAAGACTGTACCGTGCTTGGGTCAACCCAGTGGGCATCATCGTCCAGAAAGCATTCCAATGGCTGCTGGTGGCCATTCCAGTGCTCTGGTGAAATCTCCTCTTTAATTCCAAAATCACAGTTGACAAAGATTCATTTTTGAGAGACTCCTGGCATTCGGTGTGCTTGCCACAGTTAAGCTCATCATTGCAAAGACCCAAGCTCCATGGATGGGAAATGGGTGTTTCCCTGCAGCTGCCCACAGGAACTGCCAGTCTGGGGGCTGGGAGGGGGGGTCTGCAATGGAGCCCAACAGGGCAATACCCAGCTGGTGTACCAGGCTGCCCACTGGGCCCTTACATGCCTGCCAGAGTGATTTCTGTTGTTCCACTTTGAATTTCTTGGGGCCACTTTCTTGGTCCCTGTAAATTTTGTACTCTGTGACTCAGAGAGGGATCTCTGAAAGGAGAAAGGGGCAGGAGAGCAGTAGTGGGCAGTTTCTAATTCGCTCATTTAACCCTTTTTCATGGGCTGCAGAATTGCCTTTTTTTCTGATGTAGAATCTGAAGCTCAGAATGAAGTGGAGGGACTTTCCAAGGACATAATCTGTGTCCTTCCACAGCTGAAGGCAGAGTAAAGGTTGCCTTTCATGGGAAACTGCCTGGATGCCCCGACCACACCCGGCTACCATAGCTGCCCTCAGTCACCCTCTCGTCCCAGGCTGCTCTCTGTGAGTGGGTAGATCACACCCATAGGCAGGGCCAACTGAGTGTTGAGGAGGGCTAGGGAGAAAGGTTGCACGAGGTGTTGCAAGGACCCTTCAGAGGGACAGATCATAGGGGATGAGAGAAGCAGACCGGCCGTGAGAGACCACATGATTCTGAGCCAAGGTAACAACAGGGGATGACATCTCAGACCGAAGACATAGTTGTGCAAAGGCCCGTTGATGGAGAGAGCAGTGGCTGGGATCCCCAGAAGAGGGTGGCCTGCCCTACAAAGGGCATGCTTCATCCTACTGCAGTGGACCCTCTGAAATTGTGCATGGGACAGATTGCAAGGATGGAGCCAGAAGCCTCCAAGACTCCAAAATACTCTATTGTCTGAGAGGTAACCTGACACTGCCTGGGACACAGAAAATAAGAATCCCTTGTGTTGGTGACACTTTCCCACTGGCCACCTCCCTCTGCCTCCTTGTCTGGGGAACAATCTGGGGATGGCTGCTCCAGGCTTTCTAGCAAACTCTGGCCTGGGGGAGGCCACAAAGCCAGGCAGACCAGAGCAAGAAGGCTATCTCTCAGGCTGTGTATCAGCTTTGAGGTGAGGAGGACTCTGGGAAACAGGTAGGAAGGGTGGCCACATATAGCCTGAGGACACAGGCACAGGCATGCCCAGGCTCCAATCTCATTAACTTGCTGAGCCACTCCAGGGAAGCCCCTTCCCCTCTCTGCCCTTGAGGTCTCTATCACTAAAATGAGGGGTATATTGTCCGTTTTCTACTGCTATAACCGAATACCTGAGACTGAGTAACTTAATAGAGAGAAGAAATTTACTCCTCACAGTTCTGGAGGTTGCTAAGTCCAAGAGCATGGCACCAGCATCTGCTAGGCATTTGGTGAGGGCTGCCTGCCGTGGAGTGACACAGCAAGACAGAGCACATGTTCTGGCTCAGGACTGTCTTCCTTCTTTCAGAGCCACTAAAGCCATCATGGGGGCCCAACCTCATGACACCATTTAATCCCCAACACTTTCCAAACCCTTGAAATTCACCAACATATGAATTTGGAAATTAAGTTTTGAATACAGGAACTTTAAAGGGACACATTCAAACCATATTAAGGAGGTCTTACTTGGATACTGACTCCTCAGCAGTGACAAGTGCTATGCTATTAATGACTCCTTGGACCTCAGTCATATGCTGCAGCCCTACGCTATTCAGACTGCCCAATTTCCCTCCCCCTTTACTTCCTCAGAGTTCCCTGAAATGCCTATTCTATGCTAGCTTTTGTGGCTACAAAGACAGATAAAAATAATACCTGTTTTTGAGAGCATTAGTATATGCTGCTAAGTGGGAAAAGCAAGCTATAGAAGAGGATGTCATGTTTGTGAGTACAGATTTTGTGGATGTATGTATACAATAGGTATGCTACCCACCTACATGCTGAATAGAAAACCAGAAAGACACACATGAATCTAACACTTATTTGAGAGGAGGGCACTTCTTTTTAACTTTGAACTTTTTTCCTCCAAATATTTCTGCACTGCACCTTACTATTTTCTAATTGAAAAGCAATCACAAGAGCTCACCATTAGTGAGTTCTTACTATCTGCCAGGCATTCTTCAAAGACCTTGACACAATTAACAGAGTTAATCCTTGCATCAACCCTTATTATAAACCCATTTTGCAGGTGAAGAACCAGAGGCACTGAGAGTAAATAGCTCTCATAGGATTGCACAAATTCCAGGATAGTAGCTGGGATTCAAGTCTCTGACGATGGCAATCTGTCAGAAGAACCCAGACTTTTCCCACCTGACCATACCGCCTCTGGTAAGCAAAGATGGACAATGAAGAAAAGTGTCAAGCCAGCCTTGGAGGCAGGACAAACAGAGACACCTTCATGGACATGGGGTGTGCACTTTGGTGCTATTGGAGGGCCAGGGGGTCTGTGCAGGGCTTGGAGCCGCAGAGATCTCCTGGGAAAGATTTCTTGCTGTAGTTGGCAAAGCCCCTGAGGATGTGCTCCCTGGGTGAAGGGGCTTCCCAGGCAGAGAACGCAGCATTGACAAAGGCCTGAAGATGGCAACTGTCTGGGTCTGTTCTGGAAATGCAAGAGCTGACAATAAAGATGTGGGCTGATGTGTTTGTGGGCATGAGTGAGCTTGCTGATGGGTGAATACATGCCGGATACAAAGGCCAGATAGACACCAGCTGAGGTGAGAGGTGGGAGTTTGTCCTGAGGCTCAGGGAGCTGTGGGCTTCAACAGGGAAGAAACTGGTCAGGTTGGGTTTAAGGGTCCCTCCTGGGTACTCCACTCATTTCCCCTCCATCCCTGGCTCCCCTCTTCTCCTTCCCTCTTTCATTGTGGGAAGGGGAGCTCAGGACCCTTCCATTCAACACTCTCATATCTTCTGTGGGGTGCTCGCTGGAGGCCCAGCACTAAGTAAATCCCAGAGTGAGTGAGCTGGGTTCTTCCTGTTCTCTTACAATAGATTTTATAACAAGATTAAACAACAACAACATTAGGATGCAGGCAGCTCTTAAAGAGATGCCCAAAGTTGAGTACCCCACTGGCCTATGAAATCCCCACATGTCTTTTAAGATCCAGCACAATCCGGGTGTGGTAGCACACACCTGTAATCCCAGTGGCTCCAAAGGCTGAGACAGGAGGATCATGAGTTCAAAGCCAGCTTCAGCAAAAGTCAGGCACTCAGCAATTTAGTAAGACCCTGTCTCTAAATAAAACACAAAATAGGGTTGGGGATGTGACTCAGTGATTGAGTGCCCTGAGTTCAATCCCTGGTAACCCCCATCCCCCAAAAAAATCCGCTTCTCTGGGAAACACTTCCCTAACAACACCCTGGCACTGAACTCCGGTTTCTGTCTGTCTGACCCCCATGCTCACCAGCGCCTGGAGCTCCTCCAGGCTCTGACAGCAGTTGCTCCCCCTCCAAGTGCCAGGACCCATGGCTGGCCTCCAGAGTCTGTTGACCAGAGGTTGACAAGCTGAGTGGGGAGAGGGCCTCAGCAACAAGGAGAGCCCAGAAACTCTGAGACACCGGACAGAGCTGCATGCTGGAGGTGAGACTGGCCCTGAGACTCAGGCCCTGAGCCATGTCACAGCAAACTGGCCAAGTGCTTTAAGGGCCTCCTGGGAAAGTCTGTCCATTTCCATGTGTGTGAGTTTGAGAGTCCCAATGTCCTTTGCTTTACCAGGGAAGCCATGAACCTTTGGTAATAAAGGCAACTTGTCTACTCACATTCATGAAGAAAAGCACCAGGATGACTGCACCAGGAAGGGTCTCAGTTGACACCCCCTCCCTCCCCACCAATTAAGAGGCCAGGCAGCACAGGGGTGGCTTATCCCAGCAGACGCTGCCCACCTCACAGCCACTTACAACCTTCCCACCTCCAGCCTGCCTGGCTCAGTCTTCTGTAGTGAAGCCAGGAAGAACTTTCTAGAACCCCAAATGGGCTGCGTATTCCTTGCTGGATATCTTTCCATGCTCCC
The DNA here is from genome assembly GCF_964194105.1 of Spermophilus citellus. Classification (NCBI taxonomy): domain Eukaryota; kingdom Metazoa; phylum Chordata; class Mammalia; order Rodentia; family Sciuridae; genus Spermophilus; species Spermophilus citellus. The sequence continues at coordinate 101,691,648 of NC_138191.1, read as the reverse complement.
CAGGCACTGAGCGGTGGCCCCGACCTCATCTCCAGCCTCACTTTCCTCCTTCTCTCCCGGTTACCTCACTCCAGCTGCCATCTATGCTACTTCTCCTCTTGGACGCTCTCCTGGCTCCTTGCTTTGCTCTGAGTCCTAAAAGCCCCCACCGAACTTAAGGCTCCACTTGTCACCCAGCAAGATGTCCCTTCCTTTCCCTGAGATTCTTATGGAAGCTCCAGCTTGCATGACTGGACTCCCTCCCTCCCTAACAAACTTGTGCTCTGTATGTACCGAGGGCCAGGCACTGTGCTGGTCACACACACGTCCACCGTTCCCTCCAATCTCAAAACTGCCCTTCAGGATCTGGCCCATTCTAACCTGCTAGTGCTACTGATGGCTGCAGTTTGTCTCCTTGGAAAGGACCCTGAGTTTGTCACTTTCCCTCTCTCGAACTCAATCTCCTCCTTAGCAAAACTAAGTCTTCAAAGATTGTTGTGAATTAATGATGCCGAGCACTAAAGTAGGCCAAGACTGTCCCCAGTGTTCTATGTACCTCGACTCCTCCATCTCTGCGGCGCGGCCAGAGAGGCCAGAGAGGACTTTGCTGAACATCAAGTCCTGTACACGCGAAGCTGTGGGACAGTCACGTCTGGCCTGGCGGAGGCGTTTGAGACAGGAATATGCCAGGCACGTTCTAGGGACAGCGCGCAGACGAGCCTGGCTGGAGCTCAGGGCTGGTGTTTAATAAAAGATTAATGAAATTGTCAAATTGACCTTGTCAGTGTCTGCTCAATCCAATTACGTGGCTGTGGCCCCCATGAATGGGGTTAAACAGGAGTGCACAGGAGACACCACGCCTGCGGCCCGAGGAGGAAGGCGGCTGCCCACCCAAGAAGCCCTCGAGGGAAGTCAGTCCTGCCCCGTGCCCTAGGCCCCATCCCAGATCTGCTTGCAGCTCTCAGGGTGCAGTGTACCATGACTCTGGAGAAACTGCCCCTGAGCATCCTCCCTCTGCCACAGAGGGGCACTGGGTACCCCTCCCCCGGTGCCCATGTGCCGGGGCCTTGTGCTGAGTCCAGGACTCAGGATGAGCCAGGCACAGTCCCTGGTGGGGGAGACAGACTTAGAAACAGACAGAACTCATGGATGTGAGCAGTGCCCTGACTGATGGCAACCCAGAAAAGGTGCATCTGGACCAGCCTGGGGCTCAGCCTTCCCTGGAAAGGATGGTTCCTGCAGTGAGAAGCGAGCCAGGATCTGGCCCGGAATAGAGAGGTGGGGAGACTAGGAGGGGGAGAGTCCTCCCCAGAGACATCCACATTCCAGCAGGAGGACTGTGGAGGAATGATCTGGACGGCAGCAGGCCTGCGGGGAGTGTGTTCACGGTGGGGAAGGTTGGAGGCAGTGGGGGGGCATCCATACCCTCATTCATTCACTCCTTCACTAGACCTGGGCTGCATTGTGGGATGCCTCTGTCACCTGTGCTTGCCCCGTGCTCCTGAGCTCCTGGGAGGCAGGGGGGCTCCATCTGCTCTACCCCAGTGCTAGCTCTGACCCAGAGTAGCTCTGGGTGAATATTTGCTGAGTGAATAAACATTTGAGATCATTTTATTGAAATACTTCAGAGTAAATTTGGAGACAGGCATACCTCTACTCAAGAGTAATTTAATAACCACAAATGCCTTTAACACAGTGGGGCGAAGGGGAAAAAAAAAAGGTGTGTGTTTCCTTTATTGCTGCTGTTAAAATAAATGGCATTTTTAATAAAGTGTCCCCATAAAAGCATGTAGAATGTGGCCACATGATGAAATAAATAAATATCTGGTGAAATTATGCATTGCAAAGCAGACTTTTTCTGGTCTTTTGGTTATTAAATTTAATCACTTTTGAGTCGTGCCTCTACTCTTTTTCCTAGAGGCAGGTACGCTTTTGATTAAAATGTGGGCCCCAGAGCGCTTTCACAGGGGAAGGCTGAGCTTCATCCCCAGAGGAACCGCAGTGGAGCCACAGGATGATGGGGGCCAAGACAACAGCCACAATTTGCTTCTCACTTGATGGACGTGTTTATCCCCAGACAGAGCGCACAGCAGTCATGGGGCGTATGGAAATCTCGCAATTAAGGCAAAGTCTAATTAGAGATTACATATTCAAAATACAAAGGAAGCTCCGAGTGGCAGCCTCTCTGGTCGGCTCTGAAACGTGATTACCCCTCTCCAGGCCCTGCCTTGGCTGTTGGACGACTGGATTGCAGGGAGGGAAATGCCCCCCATTGCTACTTGTGGGTTCTTGGGGGCAGTTTTGCTTTCTCAGTCCGTGGAGATACCTCAGCCCTCAGGTCTTGACCTGACTTTGACTCCCGAGTCTGCTCATTCTTCCCACACCAGCCTCAGTGACCTCATCGTCATCACAGGAGGGATGGCAACTGTGTACAGGGCCATAGAAGGATCAAGTAGGGCTTTATGGTGACTCAGTTCAAGGATCACCTTGAACAAATTAGGTCAGTTACATTCCATTCGCCTAGCCCAAGGCAGCCAGGTGGGAATCCAGCTCAGGAGTGAGGCTCACCTGGGAACCAGAGGTGAGAGCTAGGAGGGAAGGGCTCTGATCACTACATCTTTCAGGATTGGCTTCCCTTCTCACTAAAAAGCAACAAAAGAGAAAGGGAAAAAACAAAAACAAAAACAAACAAACAAACAAAAAACAAGCTACCTTGTAAACATAACTTAAAACCCAGGGAGCACCCCCCCACACACACACTGGAAATCTGGTAGAGGCTCTGCTCTGTGCTTGACACTCTTGACTGGCCAACGCTGGAAATCTCAGTGGGATCTACCTGGCCTGGTAGATGAGGCTCTCTGAAGGGTGGGCCATACCCTGCAAAGCCCACACCTGCCCTCCTGGGCCCTGAGAAGGCAGCCACAGGCTGGGCTACACAGTGTTAAATCTTTTCCTCTCTAAGAGATTGGAGCCAATGAGGCTTTCTGCTTAAATGGCCTAGAACCATCTCCCGAAGCTCCTTAACTCAGAAAAGCATGCGAGTCAGCAAAATGAAAATAATTTAAAGATCCATTGGAAAAAAAAAAAAAGAACCCCAGCCTCCCTCCTTCTACCAGCTATGATGGCCTCTCAGTAGTGGCTCTCATTTTTCATATCCTGGCCAGGGGCTTCCCACCAGTTTCGAGAAGGAATGTATTAGAAGCTGGAATCTGCTCCCTGTGGGAGGGAGCCGGAGGGGGCCAGGGGAGCTGGAGGACTGTTAGGAATCCACTCGAGTGAACCCTGCTCCCGTGAGAACAAAGCTGCCAGAGCCATGTCTCCTTTCAGAGGTCAGGGGAGCAGGGACAGTGGCATGTGTGTTGTAATGGAGGAAACTGAGGTTCACAGAAAAGAAATGACTCTCCCAAAGTCCTGCACAGGTGGCGTGCACCCTGCGGACCAAGGGCTTGGTGCTCCCTGTCAGCGAGGGCAGCACCTGTCAGCGAGTGCCTACTACATGCTTGCCATGTGCTCAGGAACCCCAAACAGTGACATTTCCTTGCTCCTGAAGCTGAGAAATCAGTTTCCTGTAGGGGATAAATCTCAGGACCTGGAATGTTGACTTAGTCAAGGTCTTGCAACTGCAAAGCAGAGAGGAAAGGGTCAAACCCATTGTCCCTCACTGCACAGCCCACGCAGTGACGTCAGAAAACACCTTTTATGGAAGAGAAACCTGGGTCCCAAACCAAATCAGTTATTTGCCCAAGGTTACAGAGCTAGTCAGTGGTGGAGCCCAGTCACCCCCAGGCAAGAGAGGTCAGAGTCCTGCCAGGGAACCAGTGCCACTCCTTCCCTTCTCTCTTGACCTGGTGGTGAAATTTCAAGCTTCAACCTGGGGGAACAAGACCAGGAGGGTCTCACGGGCCTTCATGCAGGGCTTTCTTGATCCCTCAAGGTCTGATACCCTAGGCAAAAAGGACTGCTGTGGTCTCTGGTTTCCCACAGTCACCGTTCATCAGGGTCAGGCTTTTAGGGAGAGCTCCACTTAATCCAGGCCAGGCCCTGTGCTGGCGACTGGGACTCAAAGCTGAACACGGTGTCCCCACCTCATAGGGCTTACAGTCCAGTAAGAATGATGCATAGTGAAAATACTGCTTGATGTGGGTCTAACCGAGGCCATAAGAGGAGTGTAGAAAGCATGGGGAGGTTTCTCAGCCCAGGCTGGGAGAGGGCACTGAAGAGCTCATGGAGGAAGCAGGAGTCAGAGCAAAGGGTGCAGAAAAAGCTTCAGATGAAAGAAATAGCTTATGTCAATGTCCAGGTTTGAGACAGCATTAAACATGATTGTTAGGCTTGAATTCTAGTCCTGGCTCCTCCAGGTCATGACTGCGTCATCTTGGGCAAGCTACTTAAAATGGTTTCCTCATCTATGAAATGTATCTGGTTCAAAGAGTTGTGTGAGAATTAAGTGACAGAGGAAAGAGTGCCTAGCACATAGTAAGTGCTCAACAAATTTTAGGAATTAAAACTATTATCCACATCTGTATCTCCTGCATATGGAATATAGCAGGGGCTCGGCAAACATGAACAGAGATGAATTAACATAGTCCTGCCCCTCAGTTTGCTGATGGCTTGGGTGGAGAGACAACCAAATAGACATTTCAGAGAAAGACTTCAGTGTTAACAGTCAGGGAAGGCTGGGGTTGGGAGAGAGGGATGGGAGAGATTTGGAAAGCTATGGAAGAGGAAGTTCATTTTAGGAAGAGGTAGACATTGGCTTTTAGGGAAATATTTGAGCTGAGTCTTCACATCTAGTGAGGATAGGATTTTCCCACAGTTTCTGACCCAGAAGAGGGATAAGAAAGAGGTGAGGACCTAGACTGGGCAGGCCCAAACCATTTCAGCTAAGTTTTCCTGGAGGGAGTGGGTGGTGCTGTCTGTGATGGTGGGCTGAGGGTGTGAATAGACCCCCACAGCCTCTGTGCTCATAGCTCTTCAGACCAGAAAGTCTCCAACATGGGAGGCATAGTGCTCTCTTTTATTATTTATTTATTCAGTAATTTTTTAGTGAGTATATACAATATCCATGGGCTGGGAATACAGCAGGGAATGAGACAGAAATCAAGAGGCTAAAGTGGGTGATGAATGTAATTATGATACAATTTGTGAATTGTTTAGATAATTCAGATAGGAAGAGCACACAGAGAAAACCAACAACTAAATATAGGTCCAAAAAATTCTAGTACTTTTTGTTTGAGGCGGTGGAGGGGTTGATATAGAGGGAGAAGGTAGAGAGGTCTGGAACCCTCCTTCTTCTCTGTCATATGCTGGACACCTAAAACTGGAACAGGAAGTGGCTGAAATAGGGACACTTTACCCTATTGACTCCAGGGATTTTTAATTTACTTGAAACTGTCTCTCTTCCATGATTGCATCTAATCTTTTGCCATTCCTGGGAGACAGGCAGAGTCAGGATAGTCAAATCATTTTACCCATAGGAAAGTGCGTCCCCAAGTGGTGGTCACTAACATTTAGTGGCAGAGCAGGCTTTGAGGCTCAAGCATCCTGGCCTACTTTCTGCCCTTCTACCCACAGCTGCTTCTGGTCATGGTCCATAAATTTGAAATCACCAAGATTGTAATTATGTGGCATGATTACAAAATGGAGAAATACCACTCTTCAAAACAGTGGTTCCCAAAATGTGGTCCCTGGACCAGCAGCAGCAGTATTACCTGGAAACTTGTCAGAAATGTAAACTTAAGGAACTTTACACTAGACCTACTGACATGGAAATTCTGGGATTGGACTTGCAATTCGTGTTTTGATAAACCCTGGTAGATGATTCTGATGCAGAACCACTGGCATCAAGAAGAGAGCTTTGGATTTTGCCTCAGGGTACTTGAATCTAAGCTTCACCTGATTATTCTGTGACACAGGAATCTCACATTACCCCCTCTTTTGCCTCAGCTTTCTTGTTTCCAAAATAAAGACACATAGTAATATTTCTATAAGGAATCCCATGAGATAATCTATGTGAAAGTCTTTTTGTATTTTTAGCCAGCATGATAATAATAAAGCCACTCATTCATTCATTCAACATGCATCTACTGGGCAACTGGTCCGTAGACCCAGGCAGCCCATGCGGGGAGCATCTCTTTTGCTGTCTTGTCAGAAGCCTCTGGGTTAAGATACAGGTCAGCAGTTAGTTCAGTTGGAAGAGATAGAGTGAGCACCAACATTCTACAGTGTAATGAGCCTTCATTAGGTAAGACTGGTTCTTTAAAATTGTACATGAAAAATGTTGGGGTTACACCTATAGGGATGAGGCCAGGCACATCCTGCTTGGTACCTGAGCTACTTCACCCCTATAGGACCTGGCCAGATGCCTGCCTGATCACACACACTTTTCGCAAGTATGAAAATTTCACTGAATCCTCAAAGTCTCAGATAAGCTATTATTGGCATCATAGACAGAGGAAGAAACTCAGGAAGAGAGAGCAAGGTCACTTGCCCAAGACCACAGAGTGAGGGTTGACTCCCCAGAGAGCATCGTGTCTGATGAGAGGAGGGGCCCAAGAAAGGAAGGAAGTCTAGAACAGAGTTGGAATTGGGCATGCATAGCTGAGCACCTCCGCAGAGCTGGTCTTGTGCCAGGAGCTTTTGACTTTGCCTCTTTATTTTGTCCTCCATACAATACTGCAGGGTGAGAATTATGTACTATACTTTTTTGATCAGGAAATGGCTCAGGGAAAAAGTCTTAAATAGAGATGTAGCCATAATTCAAATCTAGGACGGCCTGACTCAGCCCCCAGTCTATCCATAGCCATGACTCAGTAGACTTTTCCCCAAAGGACCCCTAGAGGCCTCCGCAGGGACTGGGGAGGTAGATTCAGGAGCAGCCACACGCCCCCTTGTAAGTGCTGCATGTTTTTGAAGTCTCCTGTTTCATTTTCTTCATGAAAATGCTTCTTCTATGCTCTAATCTATGCTTGCTTGTTGTTACATAAAATGTTTTCAAGTATCAGTTAAAATTAGCTTTTCCTTCCTTCTCCCCTCCACTTTCTCCCTTTCCCCCATCTTGGAGTAAACCTGAGGCACTAGGTAGACAGAAGGAGTTAATGTCCTACACTTGTGCATACTGCCAGTTCCTGTGGCAGGGTTGGGAGCAAGGGCTCCTGCCCCCTGGGACTCCCTCATCTCCTGGTCTTTATTTACATATCAGCTTCTCTATGCAACTGGTCCCCTTGACATGCTCAATCTGCCTCACCCTGCTCCACATTTCCCCCCTTTCATGGCATTTATCACCTCTGAGTTCTTATTTATTATGTTTTGATTATTGTTCTCCCCACTCCACCTGTCCCATCTAGATTTTAAGCTCCATGAAGGAGAGTCTTTGTTTTTCTTCAATATGTCTCATGCATTTAGGCCAGTGACTGACACCTGGTAGACATACAGTGGCTTGAATGACTGGATGAAGGCTATAATGACTCCTAGGGGAATTCTGGATGCAGATGGCATGAGGCTGGGACCCTCACTCTTCCCAATCCACTAATCAAACAGAAACCATGAACTTCCTAAATCCTCAGGTACTAAGTCAGATGGGGCCACGTAAGTGCATTCTGGTCTGGTGGAAAGAGCTGAGGGTTTGGCACTAGGCTGGAGGTGTGGCATCCTGGTCTGGTGAGACCAGCTGTGCCTGGCAGAGTGGTGGGCACAGGGTAGACATTCAGCATGTTTAAGATGTATGGATGGAAGATGGGACAGGAAGACAAATGATATCACAGTTATTTGTATCCTTCAGGCATCAACTCAAATGTCACCTCTCAGGCAACTACCTTGACCATGACCAGGTCGAGGTATCCTCTCTAGTAGAAAAATTCAGCGCGGAAAGAATGCCAATTAGTGAACAGGAGTCTGTAGTGGAGGTCCACATGACTCTCGACCTCACTAAAACCTTATTATGGCTAACTTGGTAAAGATATTATAAACTATAAAACTTGGAGGAGAGTGGTATGATAGAATAAGATTTCAAAAGCCTCCCTCAAATTCCCAAATATATGCATAGACAAATCACATAGGAAGAAGTCAGGAAAGTACATCTCATTAGCTCATTAGCCAAAATTTTAAAATTCCAAATATTGGTGAAGAGGTGGGGAAATGGCACATGCCTTGGACAATGCCTGAGACATGGCTTACCTTTTGGAAAGTAATATAACAACACACAGAAAGGACTAGGAAATGTTCTTGCCCTTTAACCCCATTAGATTGCTCCTGGGGATTTACTCTAAAAAACAATTCAACATAAGTAGAACAGTCATGAACGATCATGCAGGCAGCATTTCTCTAATAGCAAGAACATAGAGACAACAGAGCATAATCCTAATGTTATCTATAATTAAAAAGAAACAATAAAAAAATTAAAAATAAAACAAGAAGTTAATCTTGGCCCAGTTCCAGGAAGGGTATTAAAATGATAGCTGTGCAAATCAGGCAGCAGAGGGGGAAATGTCTGCTCACAGTGTTGGATGAGCAGGGACATGAGGCAGCGTGGGGGCATGGCTGACACCAGCCACAGTGAACAAAGCCATCACCCTGAACAGACGGGGACTCTCTGGAGTGAACGTGCACTTGGGCCTGGCTCTGGGGATTATGACTGGTTTGCTTTTTAGACTTTGGCATTATTTAAATATTCTTTTGTAATTTTAGTAAAAGTGGAAAAGATCTCAGCCAGCTGGAATGTTGGGCTGCAACCAACGAGATGAAATGTAACAGGGATGAATGCAAGTCCTGTATTTCATCTAAGAAATGTATTTGAAAAAATTCACGTAATTGGGGGGAGGGGTGGGATTAAAGAACATCAGGATGAAAAGGAGGAAAGAAAAGGGAACATATAGACCCCCAGACTTACTGAAGGCTGGGGCTGCAGGTCTGGCACAGTGGCTGCCCAGTATGATCACCTTAAAGACTGTATAATTGATAAGGTGACTGATAGGTGACAGGCTGAAGACTTTAAGGGACTTGCCCAATTTCTTGTAAGATAAAGAGTGAAGTCAGGATTTGAATTCAGTGAGTTTTTCTGGCTACAAAATCCATGTTCTTTCTGTTACAACGCAGTAAACTAAAGGAACAAGTACTGGGTTGGCCAAAAAGAGGCAGGAGGGGAGGGTTGGTTGACATTTCCCCCACTACACATTCTCAACCTTACCTTATTGAACCTTATTGTTTCCATATGAGACATTTCCATTGCTACAGATTCTAAGTCAAAGTCCAAGAGTAAGAGGTGAAATCCTGCTGAACAGACTCTCCTTGGAGTCGTGTCCAGTCCTGGGCCACATCTTTGGAGGCTCATCCATAAGAGCAGCCAGATTGTTCAGAGTTCTCATGCATGGGGAGCTAAGATGCGGATGCCTCGGTGCTTTACACACAGCATCTACACAACCTGACACAATCCTAGGAGGCAGACATTACTATTTATTTTCATTGCCAAAAGGAGAAAATGAAAATTAAGACAAGTAAAGAACTTGTTCAAGGTCACAGACTAGTAAGTAGCAAAATCAAAATTTGAACACAGAGTTTTCTAATTTCAAGGTCCCACTCTTTGCCATGTAGCCTTTCTCATGTGAGACATGGTAAAATAAAATTGAGCTATTTAGAGAAGAGCAATGATAGCCCCTTCCTCTCCTCAAAGGGCCACGAGTAGAAGAAATCTGCCTGATTTCAGAGAGAAAATTTGAATTAATTTGGCCATTTTAGGGAAGTAGGCTTTTATGTCAACAGAAGAACACTTTAGTGACAGCAATAACTAGATGAACTCTTGGGTAGAAGGATGACTATCACATCTGGGGGGGTGGTTGAGCATGGGCTGGAAGGACAGTGTTACTGTGAGGAAGGTATCTGGGTGGAGAACCTGAGGTTTCATGAGCTTATGGAGCTGCCTGGTCTGTCTCTTCAAAAGAAGTGATGAAAATATCTGTTGCTGTGTCTATTCATAGACATAAAAGCACAAATCTTATTCCTAAGGTAAACAGACTGGTCCATGAGAAAGCTAAACACAGAATGAAATGGATTCTGCTGGAAATGCTTACTGGTTTTTAATAAGTTTTTTTTTTCTATAAAGAAGGAACCAAACACTGGAGAGATGTGTAGTCTTGATTAAAAAAAAAAGAATTTTTTTTTTTTTACGAATTAAATTGGAAAAATAGTTTAAGAAGTGGTTACACCCATTGAATGTATAAAGAATAAAAAAAAAAGTCATTCCTTTTGATTGAGGCAAAACCACCCTAAGAAAACAGGAAAAATCTGTACAATATAAACATCTCCATCTGAGTTTTAAACAATATAAAAATCCAAGGAGAGGCAAATGGGCCAGTTGGGCAACAGGGGTGGGGACAGAGTTGGTGAGGGGAGCCAGAAGCCCAAGAGAACCTGGTAGACATGCACAGGGAAGCCCCCAGGTCTCAAGAACTGTGGAATAAGCACAAGATCTCTAGAGAGCCAAAGGTGTGTTTGAAAGCCAAGGTCACCGCCAGTAGGTGGGAGACAGGATGGGCGCACACTCAAGGAAGGAATGAGCAGGTGTAGGGAGAAAAGAAGAATCCTAGTCTTAACACTGATGGCAATGTATCCCTTCTCACTGAGGCACTGTAGTTATAATCTCAGACCTCCTAACAGCCCCTCGGCCAGACATTATTTCTCCACTTTGCAGATAAAGTCCTATGTTAAGTCCTATGTCAAAAAATTAGACAATAAGAAAACAAATAACCCAATCAACAAATGGGCCAAGGACCTGAACAGACACTTCTCAGAGGAGGACATACAATCAATCAACAAGTACATGAAAAAATGCTCAACATCGCTAGCAGTCAGAGAAATGCAAATCAAAACCACCCTAAGATACCATCTCACTCCAGTAAGATTGGCAGCCATTAAGAAGTCCAACAACAACAAGTGCTGGCGAGGATGCAGGGAAATGGGTACACTTGTTCATTGTTGGTGGGACTGCAAAATGGTGCAGCCAATTTGGAAAGCAGTATGGAGATTTCTTGGAAAGCTGGGAATGGAACCACCATTTGACCCAGCTATTCCCCTTCTCGGTCTATTCCCTAAAGACCTAACAAGAGCATGCTACAGGGACACTGCTATATTGATGTTCATAGCAGCACAATTCACGATAGCAAGATTGTGGAACCAACCTAGAAGCCCTTCAATAGATGAATGGATTAAAAAAATGTGGCATTTATACACAATGGAGTATTACTCTGCTTTAAAAAATGACAAAATCATAGAATTTGGAGGGAAATGGATGGCATTAGAGCAGATTATGCTAAGTGAAGCTAGCCAATCCTTAAAAAACAAATGTCAAATGTCTTCTTTGATATAAGGGGAGTAACCAAGGACAGGGTAGAGACGAAGAGCTGGAGAAGAAGATTAACATTAAACAGGGATGATAGGCGGGAGGGAAAGTGAGAGGTAAGGGAAATTGCATGGAATTGGAAGGTGAGCCTCAGGGTTATACACAACTACATATAAGAGGAAAGGAGGAGTAGGAGAAAAATTATATAAGTGGAAGAAACGATTTATAGTAGAGGGGATGGAGAGAGAGAAGGGGAGGGGAGGGGAGGGGAGGGGAGGGGAGGGGGGACAGTGGAGAATGGGATAGACAGCAGAATACATCAGTCACCAGAAAGGCAATTTGTAAATCAATGGAAATGTAACTGATGTGACACAACAATCTGTATACGGGGTAAAAATGGGAGTTCATAACCCACTTGGATCAATCTGTGAAATATGGTATATTAAGAACTATGTAATGTTTTGAACAACCAACAATAAAATAATTTAAAAAAAAAAAGAAAGATGAAGTAACTTGCCTCAAGTGAGTAGCAGGGGCTATAGTTGGGAAGGGAACTCAAATGCATCTTTCCCCAGCTCAGCTCACTTGCACTGTGCTCCATGAGTGTGTGGTGGGGCCCTCTGGGGACTGGTAGATCTGTGCATTGGCCCCACTTTAAATGCTTGGGCAGCTGACCAGATGGTTTACTCAGTCGCACGCAGCTTCCTGCCTATCCACTTTGTGGATGTTCATTAGAATTGACGATTCTGAAGGTCACAGAACAACATGGGGACATGTTAAATGAGCAAGGAACAGTACAAATCTAATAATATGAAGGATCACGGACATGTAAAACACATATTTATACCTTAAAAAGAGACTAGAGGAGACAAATACATCACAACACTTTCAGCCATGCAATTTAGAGGGTTTTTCTTATTTTTCCAAAGATTTCTATAAAGTGGTTCTTATTTATTTACAATTACAAAAAGGTCATCACTTAGAAATGCATACAAAAACCCACCAGGAACATAATGGTCACCAACACACAAAATAAAATCAAGCCTCATCTTTTTGTTCCAACTGGTAACAGAGAACTTGTTGTCAGGGCTTTTGAAGGTGGCACCTGGCCCTTGTCAAATCAGGTTCTGCCAGTTCAGTATCGACCACCCTGTCCTGCACAACCCCGGGCCTGTTGCGGGAACCAAAAGAATCCGAGTGTGAGAGTGAGGGGAAAAAAATCAGTGGAGTCTAGGCAGAAAGTCACCATCCCTCCTACTAAAATTTGGTGAGCATGAAGAATGATTCCAAGCAAGATTTTAGGGGAGGTCCACAGTTATTAAAGAAGAAATTTATTTTCAATTCAAATATCCTCAGGTACTTTCAAAGGACCATAAAAGTTTTTGTCCATTTTGCTTTTTGTTTTTGGTTATTGATTACTTAGAAAATCCTCTTATTCCTTCACTTATGCAGATCTAATGAGTTCTAAACTAGCATTTTTAAAAAGTGGTGCTTGTGTTAAAATATGTGTTCCCAGTCTTATCCCAGATCTATTGAATCTGGCTCTCCAGGCCCAAGCCCAGTAATTTTAAGCACCTCATCAAATTCTTAAGATTGGGCTGGGCTGGTAAAAACTGCTACACAAAACTATTTTGAGTTTCATGTGTTTGAAGGTAATAAATACTGTAAATGATACTGTTATTGCCAATCCCTCCAAAGAGCCTGAATAAATGAGACCTATTATCATTATTGATTACCATTGACTACTTAGGTCACACTAAACACACTCTAAGATTACATGGCTAGTCTCTCAGCCAGACCCTAACTTTTCCCTCAGTTTTCAGAGATGAGGTGAAAGGATAGGTTTTCCACAGACCTGGATTTGGATCCAGCTCAATCACTGAGAGCTCCAGGACCTTAGGTGAGATATCATTTTACTTTCCCTGAGTTCATTTCTTCATCTGCATGGGTTTAAGAATGAAGCTCTTGTCCTCATATCACAATGATAGGCAGCAGGCACAGGACAGGGGTGCAAAACTATCTCAGTCTAGCAAGTGACTGAAATCTCCTGATTCCCATCAGAATTGCCTCATAAGCAGGTTTTCTTGTTGCACCCACTTCTGATTTTATGCTACCTTATATGCTAAGAATAACTGACACCTGTATGTCTTTGTAATTCACAGAGTTCTCTTCCCTGATACTATCTGCACTAATCTTCACAACCTCAAAATGGTCAAGTAAGGGCTTACACTCAGATGCCACAGTCTTTCACGGGTCTGATCGTTCCTAACATATGCATTACACATTACACAAAACACTTTCACACTCATCGCATTTGTATTGTGGATTTTTCCATGACTTTTTCCCCCAACTAACCTAAACACACTTAGAATGCAGGTTCTATATCATATTAGTCTTCAAAGAGAAAGCAGAGAGCCTCTGGGTGTTTCTATTTTCATCATGCTTAGGGAGAAAAGGGGCCGAGTTCAACAATGATGCATAGTTTTTTCCAGTTGCTCATGCCTTCTATGCTATTCATGCCCAAGCTGTGCCATGCCATAGATTGAATATATATTCACAAGAATTTACGGAACACCTCCCTACTAAGTGTCAAGACGTTTACTTACATCATGAAATGAATTACCCTATGTTATGCACTGATTCACAACCTGTTATTATTATCCTTCCTGTTATTGATATAGCCCATAGGGTAGGCATTGTTATCCTCATTATACTGATAAAGATGCTGAGAAATTAATTGGCCCAATCTACATTGATAGTTTGAAGAAAGCTAGGAAAATATCATTAGAGGAAATTCTCTTCTCTACGTCCTATCAGGGAGCATATAGTAGTTCATATTGCAAAGATTTATTTAATTATTGAAATAAAGAGTTTTAAAGTGGCAGCTACTTCCCCTACTTCCCCCAGTGACCTGAGCTTTTGCTTACAGACCACCAATTAAGAGATGAGCCATTAGAAAAATTAGAGGCCAAAGTTTTCTAACCAATGACTAAAAACCAACAATCAGCCATGAGGAAGACAACTGTCAATATTTATTAAGCACTGTATATATGTTATCTCTAATCCTTACAGTGACTCTGCAAGGTAGGAATGAGCTTCTTTTTATGGAATAGAAAACAGAAACACAAGAGAGGTACGGTTAAGTCCAAAGCAAGCAGAGGGAGACAAGGTTTGGAAACTAGAAGCGTCTGTCCAAAGCTCTTGCCCTTTCCAAAATACCATGCTTATTTCTGAAGGCATTACAGAAAGGAAAGTGCAAATCAACAGGAAGAACGAGTGTGGTTTGCCAAAAGGTGTGCCAGACACCTTAGAGACTCAGTGACTGAATAAAGAATGAGGTAAAAATTATGTAACTTGAAAGATCATTTGAGATGGAAGATAGGATGAACAAACTAGTATCAGGTGACATTGCCCCTACTTCCTGAAGCAACCCTGCACCACATCTAACACTGTCACCCCCTTATACCCCATCTTTGCCAAGATTGGTGTAAATTATCAGGGACGCCCATCAGCTTGAGAGAAGTGATTGGTCCAAGGTCAGGCTTTTGAAATCAGAGAAAGTAATCTGTTTTGGAGTCAGCCCTTCAGAGCCACTGACAGTAACCACATCCCTTATGAGTTTTCTCTCCTTCACACTGAAGGTTTCCCCTCTGAAAGAAAGAATATTCCAGGCCATATGACACACGTCACCTAACTATACACTCAATATTCTAAAAAAAATGAGGATAATGATGGTCTACACCAAGAATTAATGAAGTTTTATTATAGAACAAAATAGAGGAACAGAGATAGAAGTCCTTGGGTGGTAAAAATATCAGTTCAAATCCCAGTCAAGGGATAGGCAGCTCAGAGACGCTCTCCTGCTCTCTGGACACAGTGCTTTCCCATCCCCATGACCACACTGTCGGCGCCTGGGCTGCTGCCCAAGTCTCAGCAAATCCCTCTGCCTTCTTTGGAGTAGGAAGTCCAAGTGAAGAACAAACCGCTGACCCCAGAACCCTATGGGCTCCCTGCCTGCATACCAGCATGTGCTCTGGAGTCTGACTCAGACGGCACCATGTCTGCAAAGCACACACTGCGCAAGAAAAACGCGAAGGCTTTATGAAAAATCCAAAGTTTATTGCAAATTGTATTTTGCTTCCCTTCGTTCTTCATTTTTACAAGATTTATTGATATCCATGATTTTTTCACAGATGTACTTGTTGACTTTGGAGAGTCTCTGTGCAATTTCAGTTTCATCCACAGTTTCTTGTGCTATTCTGTCATACAAACACTCTAGACAGAGAGAAGAAACAAGAAGGCCAAGGATTAATGGTGAATTCAAGAACAATTCTTTTCTTTGGCGGGGGGCGGGGGGGGGTGCCTCCTGACATACTTCCCAAATACCAACTCGTATATCTTGCAAATTTGTAGCATAAAATGTACTTAGAAAAGAGGGGAATAGATGGTAAACCTATATTTTTAAAATAATGATAAAACACCTATGTGCCACCATCTAGCTTAACAGAATATTACTGGTCCTTTTGAAACCTCTGAATGTCCCTCCCAACCCTCTCCTCTCCTTTCCCTCATAGAGGTAAACACACTCCTTAATTTCTATTTTTCTTTTCTTTTGATGTTAACATATTGGTATATATTCTTAAATAACATTATTTTTTAAAGTTTTTTTTAAAATAAATGTGCCCATCTCTATATGCCTTTTTGACTTTTTTTTTTTTTTTTAGTACGCAGTGTTACAGTTGTGAGAGTCACTCATGTTGGAAAATACATCTGTGGATCATTCATTGCCCCTGATGAATGGTGTTCTATTATATGACTGTATCATATATTATTTATCCATTTTATTGACTATGGATACTTGGTTTCCCAATTACCAATGCCCTTGCATATGTCTTAGGGGCATACACGCAAGTATCGGCCAGGACATGGAATTGCTGAAAGCTGGGGTGTGTGCATACTCATTTTTGCTGGGTGATGCCTGATAAAACTGTTTTCCAAAGCATTTGGGCTGACTAGCATTCTAAATAGTGATATATGCAAGTACTAGTTCCCCCATATCTTCAACAGCACTTGGCAGTGTCACATTACTAAGGTTTTGAAAACCTGGTAGGTGTGAAGTGAGGTCTCTTTGTGGTGACTATCAGGGAGGCTAAGGATGGCTGTTCTCTTGCTGAGTCTGTCATTTGCTATGATGAAGCAAAGAGTCAGCTCTAGACAAGGCCTAACTCGAGACTGAGTTGCAGCTGGTCCCTAGACTGCTCACCTCATAAACAAGGATGACAAACACAGAACATCTTTCTTAAGAATGCCAAGAGGTATTCAGGGTAAACATTTTATAAGCCTTTTTCAAACTGTAAGAAATTCTACACCTGCATGGGTTGTTCTAATAATTTTATGTATATGTAATTATTAATTCTAAGAGAGCAAAGCAAGATTTTAAAAAATATGTGTTGAATGAATAAAGAAATGCTTTTTCAGGGAAACCTAAGAGGACATAAAAGGACTGAGGTGTGGGTGGAGCGTGTAATCATGGGCAAAATCCTTAAAGTCTCTGAGTTTGAGTTTCCTCATCTGTAAAATAGGAATGACATTTCAATCTTAAGGAACTGAAATGGAGAATAAGCAAAATCTTGTCTTTACCAAGCCAGCTCAGAGCAGACAGGACACAGAGTGTTAACAAGAGGAAGGATCCTAGATACTAACTTGTGCTAATCCCTTCACACACGAGAAGGCTGAGGCCTATAGAAAGGGAATTGTATAGGGAAGAAGCTTTGCTGCCTCCCCACACTATGTATTTTTTGGGCTTGGAGCTATCCTGCCTCCTGCTGCCATCCAGGCTGCAGGTGCATGTGCTATGAGCCATCTTTCTCTGGACCACTCTTTCCTCCCCACTGAGAAGGGTTTTGCACAGAGGTGCCTTTAAAAGCTTTGAATTGACTTCCACTGCTTTCTGACTACTCCTGATCTTCAGTTCATCTTGTCTTGGCTTTTCCATAAGGACTGAGAAGTGAGAAGGTACGGGGCTGTCTCTCGCCCACCCCATTTCTGCTATATCCACCTGCAGTTTCCTTTCTATTCCAAGCTATTCACAAATCGGTGTCCTTGCTCATCTCTGCCCAGAAGACCCTTGCTCTGCTCTTTGCCTACCTAAGACTTATACTTTCTTCCAGATGCAGCCTTCTAGGAACCTATCACACTCAGTTAGGAAACCTCACTGTACCTACAACACAGTGCTCCCAAACCTGTTCTGGGTTTTCTGTGGAAAACCTAATCATGATCTAATCAAACCATGACCACATTTGGCACTGCCTCTCCAGCCCTGGGCCAGGAATAAACATACACTCATGGTGAGCTTGCTGGGACCTGAATCAAATGAGAGAGAGAATGTGCTGAGAGATTCAGGTGCTCAGTCTTGGCTCCAACCCTGGATGCTCTAACCTTGAGGGGCAAATTCTCTGGATCTCAGTCTCACCATCCATGAAACTGGGATGTCAAACTAGATAACCTCAGGAGATTCTTCTCACTCTCTCAAGTTGCCTGTAAAGTCGTAAGGGCAGAAGTGAGAAGCAGAAGGCAGGAGAGTGAGTGTGATGGCCCTCCGAGCCACTGGCAGGAGTCAGAGAAAAGACAGAAAGAGGAGGATGAAAACGAAGGAAAGTTCTCAGGGGGGCCCCTACAGAATTCCAATCGTTCTCATTTCCTGGGGGTAGCCGCCCTACATAGCCCCTAAGGTTGATTAAAAGGCTTTTGTTAGATTCTAGTTATTAATCACCTGCAGTTGCCGGGAATGTCTCCCTCTGCGAGAGAACATTTGAGATTATTGCTTAATTAACAAGGTTTATAACAGTGCTAATGTGTCCTATTAAAAAAGTTATAAAAATTAACCAGAACACAATGCTATGGCTCATTTAGAAAACTCAGACACTCTGCAAAAGGTCATTCGACCTTAATAAGGTTTAACTGTCATTCTAGAGCTTGCCATGAGAGTCAGACCCTACTCCAGGCCCCCTGCTTTCATCTTTCTAAGACAGAGTCATTGTTCCTCCATCCTTCTGCCATCCGGTAAGGAATGATTTTTAACATCAAAGAGAAGAGGAAATCCCCACCAACCCTGTGAGTGTAAAGGCTTTGGCCATTTTTACATGGCAAATGTGACTAATTGCGATAAAATTGTACAAAATAAATACAAACTATCTGAATCCAGTTTAGACAGCTTTCATGGAAAGAACTAGTCAAATACAATCTGGAATAGCTCAAATAATTAAGCTAAAAATTGAGATCATATGTTAGATGGGACAAAAACTTCAAACTAGACTGGTTGTAGTAAAAAAAAAAAATCAGTAGTGTATTTCAGAATGACAAGAAACCTCTGAGCCTGAAACCCCAACTCAGCTCAGCTCTGACTCTGATCAGGTATATGGCCCTGGGCAAGTGGGCAAGGCTCTAAGGGATTACAGACAAGCTCCGAGGAGGCAAAGAAGAAGGGGAGAGAACTGGATAGGTACTGTGTGCTCCTGGACACAGGAAGAAAGATGACAGCACCTTCAGAGGTCAGGGACAGCTTCCTGGGGGAAGGTTCACGTGAGCAGATCTGGAGGTCTGGATGGTGAGTTGTCGCAAGCTGGGCAAAGCCTGGTGGTGCAGGGGGCATAGTGTGACTGTGTTCCAGGAACAAGGAATAGCACTTCCCCCAGGTGAGAGGGAACAAGGCTTGCTCAAGGAACACATTCTGGTAATATCTTAGAGTTTCAAGGGTGATATAGCTAAGAAATAAAGTTGGAGATACAGCCCAGGGCCAGACTATGAAGGTGCTTCTATGATGTGTTAAGAAGCTTACCCTTTAATAATGAGCATAGGCTCTGGCTGTGACAAGGAAGTGATGAAGGGATCATATCTGGTTTCTGAAATATCACTCTGGTGACACAATGGGGAGAGGACTCTGGAAGGTGCTAAAGAAATGCAGGGGAGACAGCATGTGTCCCTGACTACGAGGGGGATGGTAGGTATAGGGAGAAGGTTTAAGAGGTATTTAAGGGGAAGGGCAGATGGGGAGGTCCGATGCACATTAAAGATGCAAGGGTGAGGCCTGGGTCCTTGGCTGGCAGTACCATCCACGAAGACAGGGAACACAGAAGGGGCAGAAGGTTTCATGGAAGGGAAAAAAAAGGTAGTGAAGGAGGAGGGAACAGTGAGTGGTGCAGTTTGGCCAATGTCATGTCAAAAGGAGACCACTGGGCACCTGGATATGTGGGTCAGGAAGGCACAAGTGAGAACTGAGATCAAATTTAGACTTGGGAATCATCATTCATTGATCCAGCAAATGTTTGCTAAGTAGCTACTATATGCTAGCCCTGAACAGGATGCTCATGAGTCTTAGATTTTAATGGAGGTAGAGAATAAAGAGAAGTGTTAAGTAAACAAGTAAATAAGAAAGGCCATGCAGAGCCTTTACGCAGGATGGTGCAACAGAAAGCAATGGAGGGGCCTCTCTAGGTGAAGAGGAGACAGGGTGTGCAGGTCAGGAGGCAGGGCAGCATGAGCAGCAGGAACAGAAGAAGCTGGAAGAAGGCCTTTGTGGTTACTGCATGGTGGAAAGTGTGGTTTGAGAGGAGAGCAGCGGGGTCACCAGAAGCCAGATGAGCAGGTACGGGGCAGGAGCGCAGCTTCCAACTGAGGGCTGTGGGACCCATGGGAAGTGAGGAGTCAGAGGAGGAAAGCATGCAGGGAGAGGGCACAGGAAGAGAAGGCAGCCTGAGAGGCTGAGGAGCCTGAGGGGGAGGAACCCTGAGCATGCATGCAGGGCAGGCTTCTGAGAGGAGGACAGTGGTCTGTCACATACTGCTGGGGAGAAGGTGAGAATTGGCTCTGGATTCAGAGCCTAGGATTTGGTAATGAGGAAGTCATTTTCCAGTGACTGCTGAGCATGGATCAGGTAGACAGCTGAGAGTGGAAAGCGAATGCCAGGGGCTTTCTCTTGAATACAGAGAGTGAGTGTAGACGCGGCTTTCAAGAAGTCTAGATGCAGAGGAAGAGTCGCAGCAGCAGCTGCGTGAGGGAAGTGGTCTCTGCGTGGTTTGCTTTTGTGAGAAACATAAGCCATCTGGGAAGGAGCCAGGAGAGTGAGAGCATAATTGGAGAAAGAGGTATTAGGAAGGCAGGTGGACTGGGCCATAGAGCCCAGCTGGGGAAAATCACCAGCCCTAAAGAAGACAAGGAAACTCTTTTTTTCTGGGACGTGAGGCAGAAGAATGGGGAGGATGCAGTTAGGTGTGTAGGTGTAGTTATTTGAAGTTGTGGAAATTCCTTTTACCTTTTTCTGTGAAGGAAAAGACAAGGACATCTTTTAAGAGACAAGTGTGGAATCATGTTTAGAAAAAGCAGAGAAGATTAAAGAGGGTTTGGAAAATAGGGATGTGAATCAGGGAGGGAAACTCAAGAGAACTTGGCAGTGAGCTGTAATGGCCCCAAGCGACAGAGCTGAGGTGTGTTTTACTGCTCCAATCCTACACAGCGCTGACCTCTTTAGAAGTAAGTTTGTAGCTGAGGAAACAAACGTGGAGGGAAAGTGATTTACAAAAAATCACACCAAGGGCTGCTCAGGTATCAGTTTGCAGTCTTGGTGTTTCTTTTGTTGAAACCTCGTTTACTGAGTGCCAGTTACCGTGATGGGCAGTGAAGACATGGGGAATCATATACGGTCCCAGGTCCCTAAGACAGACACACAGCAGATGATTTTATACCACAACATGACAGCAGTAGGGACAGTCACTTATCCAAAGGCACCTGGGACCTGCTGAGTCACATTGCAACAAGTATAGCAGAACTAGAGATCAGTCACCTATCAAGAGAGGCTGGGCTGCCTCCTCAGGAAGGTTGTTTTCTTGGGGCGACCTCTTAAATCAGGTTTCACCATTTCAGACAGCAGCCAGACTAAAGGTTAGCCCTGATTATCTAAAAATGAGTGGCTGCCTAAATCAATTAATCATGAGCCAGCTGGGCAGGGGAGGCAGCTGTGTGACAGCAGAAAGGCCCCAGACAAGCAGCAGGATGTGAGCAGGATGTGGGGGTTGGAAACTGGACTCTGAAGCCTTGCAGCTGTGATCTCGGCTGGTATCATTTAATCTGTGTCCTGCCATCTCCACCTTCAGAATATACCTACATCTGGCCGTTCTTCTCTACTTCCACAACTATTCCCCTGGGTCTGTGGAGTACAGCCTCTCCTCCAGAGCGCCATGTCAGTCTTCTTACTGATCTCCCTGTGACTCTCAATTTGAAGACCTCCAGTGTCTCCACTGTAGTGGAGTAAACCTAAGCTGCTTAGTGTGGCCTTTATAGCCCTACGAAACTGGCTCTGGGCCATCTAGGACCTCCCTCTAGACTGCCCAGCCACTTCACCCCTTGAGCTTGCTCACTCCTGTGCCTCTCATCTTTGCACCTGCTATTTATTCTCCACTCCCCAGACCTTCATAGGGCCACCTCTTCCACAGCCAACTCTCGTCTCCAATATTGCCTCTTTTCCTTCCTCCACCACCCCAGATGATGCAGCCCTCTCGTCCTATCACATCAGCAAAGCTCCAAGTACCTGAAACTGTCTGATGTGTTCATGGGCATGTTTGCTGCCTGCCCCTAGCTAATATTCAGGGCCTGCTTGACATGCATGTGCTGTTTTATTCTCTTCAGCAAAACTCAGCAGACCTAGTTACTTGCAGAAGAGAGACTAGGAGTACAGATGCTGAAGCCAGCCCTGCTGCCGGGGACTCTGGCTTCTCCTGCTAGCTGTATGACCTGGGAAGGTTATTTAATACCTCTGTGTCTCAGTTTCCTTACCTATAAAACAGGGATAATAATGGTGGCCAACAGTATGATTGTTAAGAGGATGAAGGGGTATTAAGTTAATATATGTAAAAGCGTTTTTTTTTTTTAAAGACAGAATCATTAAAAGAAAAAAAAACATTATATAAAACATAGTAAGTGCTCAAAATAATTAGCAGTTACTATATTCTCTCTGCCCTATTTCACTGTCTCTATGCTTCGTATTATCTGTACAGTACCCAGCTGTTCATCTTCAACACCAGACTGTGGGCCCCTTTTAGATGCACTGTGTTCTGCTCTTCTTTGTACCATCAAAACCCAGTAGAGGGGCTGGCAAAGAATAGGAGCTTAGTAAAAGAATGGAGAGAGGGTGGGAGAGAGGGAAGAAAAAAATAAGAAAGTGGAAAGAGAGAGGAGGAACGAAGGCAGGAACCTTCATAGAATTCTCCCTGGCTTTCCAGCTAAGGTCCTCCTCCTTTCCTGAGAACTCTCAGGATGCTGTCTCTACCTCCTGTGTGCCGATTCCTTGAATTATACTTGTCTGCAGTCATTTTCCCTATTCAATGTGACTCTTGGAGGGATACTGGGGATATCTGTTCTGAGTCCCTGGGCTCTGCCCAAAGCCTGGTACACAGGGGCTCTGAGAAGCATTGGTTGAATTGAATTGTGCCTGATATATCCCCGACAGGGTGAAGGACCACATCTCAGCTTGCGTTTGCCCTCAGTGACTACCTCTGACGATGCTTAGTTTGTGAGGCGAGAGGGGTGGCTTCGGGACTGCATCCTTCTTTTTTTTTGTGGCGACTCCTGTGACGCTTCTGTTTTTCAGAACATCTGTTCCCCAAATCATGACTGCCAAGTTCTTCGTGTACTTGGAATCTCCTTGGGTTACTTGTAGCTGGTGCCATTTCTCCTCATCAACCCAAATCCCGCTTCCCAGATGGACCTGAAAGGGATAAGAACACCACACCTGTTAGTGTGACAGGAGGGCGGCTGGAGGATGCCTCTGTCCTTTACCACACATTGCTGCACCACTATAAGGGAGGCATGCCATAGATCCTAAGTTAACACTCTTCAAGAGCAATGGTAGTAGCTGTCATCTACTGAATACCTCTAATGTGCCAGGCCTTGTTCTAGTACTTTATATTCAGGATCTCAAACCTTCATTACCACCCTGGATGGAAGGTATTATGATGTCACTTTGATTTCAGATGGAAAATCCAGGTTCAGCAAGGTGAAGTGACTTGCTAGAAGTCACTCAACTAGGAAGTGGCAGAGTTGGAATTCTCAACAATTCTCCTGCCATGGCCAGGCTGCTCAGAGTCTGACAGAATCTCAGGACACACAGGCTCTACTCCTCTCTCTGTGTCACACTAGAAAGACAAGCCTCCCTTCAGTGTGAATATGCTGAGATACCTCCTCCTACCACAGGTTGGGGAGCTATAAAAATCACTGGTGCCTGGGTCTTCTCTCTGAGTGATTTATTTGGTCTAAGTGTGACCCAGGCAGCAGGACAGTTTAAAGCTCCATAGATAATTTCAACTCAACTGAGTCTGACAACCCCTGCTGGCGCGGGTGCCTAGAGCTCACTCTGCCACCAAAGGAGTGAAGTTCTGCAGCTTCTCTGAGCTTTGGTTTTCCCACCCTATGAAGTGGGAGAGTTGGATTTCATCTCAAAGTTCAACCTTCTGGTTCAGAACACCTCTGATCTTAACAAAGTAAACATAACCACAATGTACCAGGTTTATTCTGATGGTATACAGAACAGAACACAGTCTTAGGCTCCGTTTAAGGGCAACAGCTGGAAAGGTAAAGTGCAGAGCCAGTAAGTTATTGTGTTCTCTCTATGATCTAGCAATAAGCTAGATTTGTTCTCCTTTCTAGCTATTTTAACAACTTGCACACCACTTACTAAATCATTTAAAAAAATAGTTTTGACTTTGACATTGCCATTTATGTTGTGCATCTGCTGAGTCTAGAAAGGGAGGAAATGGCCTTTGTGGGATGGAGGGGAGGCAGCTGCTAATAAGCTGAACTTTCTAAGGAACACGAAAAGGCTGTGCCAAAAGTCCTTGTTTTCAGAAAGACCTACAGGTCATCCCTATTGCATGGTCAGGGGATGTCTTGGGAGAGGTCCTGGTCTGAGAGACTGCGCACACACCCACACTGATGGTAGACTGTAAGATCAATGGCTCAAAAGTGATTAAAGCTCTTTCTACTGATGCTTGACTTGTGAGGAACATGGGTACAGAGCTGGGCAGACAGGTTGGCCAGCAACACTTCTTCCTCCAACAATTATTGAGGTTGTTCAACTATCCAAAAAAAAAAAAAAAAAAGTAATAGCCCACCCATGGCTGTTAGCAAGCAAACAATCCATGTGCCGCATCTGACTTTGTCTCCTTTTGCTCAAAAAAATCATTCAGACCAGACCTCTAAAGGTTATCAGATTACCAGAACCATCTGGCCTCTCTGTGCAGTGAACTTCAGTATTGCAAATCAGTTCGTCAGCTCAGAAAGATAAGCAACCCTCCAGTGAGATGGGCTGCTTGGGGCTGGCTAGGCAACACCGACCTGAGGTCAAATTTTGGCCTTTTTGCTGCCATTCAAACTGCAGGTGGGTAGTCTGTGGTACATTAGGCATGCTGGGGACAAACTCCCTGTGGCTTCCTGCTGGACCCGGCATCATCTCCCTTGATGATGATATCTTCTGGAGCCACCCACACAAGTTTCCTGGGATATGGGGAAAACTCGGAACTTTGAATTGCATTAAATTCTGAATCATAAAACATTAGAGATGGAAGACAACTTCAGTTTTCCAAACATCTCTTCTCTTTTCTCTCCTGGGTTTTGTTTCCCATAATCTTTTAATTGATACTCTAAATGAGAAATGACAGAGCAAGAGTTCCAGAAAGAAAGGAGAACTAGTAATTTTTCAGTACCTATAGTAAACTCAATTTATTTAATTCTCCTAATAACTTTTAAGAGATGCAAATAGATAGAAACTGTTATTCCTATTTCACAGATGCAAACAGGAATTTAGAGGGGCTGAATTACTTTTCCCAAGACACACAATCAGTAAGTTTTGAAATCAAGATTCAAACCCAAATGTGTGTGACCCAAAACATGCTTCCCTGGTCTTGTCTGCTGCCACCTGTGTCATGGTGGTGCTGGTGTGGTTGAAAACAGACAGAACTAACACACCTATGTTCTGTTTTTCTTTTGAGTTTCCCTCTGCACCTGCCAGTAACTCCTGTGCCAGCCCCCAACCAAGTCCACCACAGCCACCAGGGAAACCAGGATAAAACCACAGATTGGATTGGCTTTCTTGCCTGAGCTGATGCTTCCTCCAGCTTACCAGTGCATCATCACTAACATGAATTTCCCTAAAACACTGCTTTCCTTATTTTGCTATATGACTTCAGTAGTCTTTCAACTCTGTTTTTATGTCAACTCTCTGGAATTCTGAATGGTCCCTGTTTCCTGTCACATCAGTGATCTGACCTCTTCAGCCTGGCTTTAAAGGACCATGAGGATCTCATCTCCATCCGACCAACTTCCCTACTATGACCATCATTCTGTGAGCTCCTGAACTTGCTCATCTTCTACTTCCAGTGTACAGCAACAGAAAGAGGTTGGGCTCTGAAACTGCCAGCCCTGGGTGTGGATCCTGTCTCTTTTGCCTACTGGCTGGTGAGCATGGGCCAGTCATTTTACTTGCCTGAGCCTTACATTTTTTCAACTGTACAATAGGCAGATTGTCACCTAATTCACAGAGTTGTTTTGAGGGTTAAAGGATATATTAAATAAATGTCAGAAGGACTACACACATCCAGAAAGTGCCAAATCCTTGCCCCCTGCTGCCTACCCTAGGTCTCTCTCTGCTCATGCCACACCCCTATCCAGTCCAGGAATGAATGCCTTCCCTTAAATTTTCTTGCCTTAAGCCAACTAATCTTTCAAGCTCCTATATAAAATTCAGGAAACATTCCTTAACTCCTCCAGGGAGTTCTGCATTTCTAGCTCCTCAGAATCTTTAGCACCAGGCTCAATCCCTAGCAGTACATCTCAGGTGGGGAGGGGTCAAGGCTCTAGATCTCTTGTCCCTAAAACACTGATGGGACTAATCTGAACACAAAGCAGTTAGAAGCTGATGGGTATATTTAATATGTCTTAATGGTACTGTTTTTCTGTTCTGATGAGCTGCTGTTTCTTGAAGAAGAAAATATTTTTGACATTTGCTTAAGTACAAGGTCAACTTTACAGCACAGAAAGAAATGGCCCTGGGGAAGACCATCACAGGTATACACTTTGAGACAAGGGTTCCTGAGGTCAGCAAACTCAAGGTCACCTGGATCAACGTGCACATATCACAACAGACTGGAAAGAACACTGTCCTGGGAACCAGGAGATCTGTTTCTGCCTGCCTCTAATCTATTATATAATTGTAGATAAGTCTTTTTTATGGATCTGTTTCCTATCCATACAACATGTAAATTAGACTATTTAAACTTTAATGGTCTTTGCAGTTTTATGATTCAATGAGTTTTTGAAATAAAATATCTTAGACAAGAAAAGCAATGCACTTTATTGGAATAAGAAAGTCACTTGTGTGGCAAGCCCTATTCATGCAAACCATAGTAAGCTACTTGACCAAAATGTTAGCATTTATTTGTTAGGGATGTTATTAAAAATATGGCGTCTGGTGGGATGCAACTTGATCAAAACATTTCTTTGAGAAACGCTCTGTGGAATAAAACCCATTTCCTAGTAGAAAATAGATCCCATTCCAGTACTCTAGGTCTTGTAGAGATTAAGACCTCTGCTCACAAGAGAGAAGGAAAGATCAGAGAGAGCAGATCCAAGAGCACTGAAGACCACTTCTGGGATGTGGGAACCACTGTTCTGGGAAACTGTCATCCATTTCTAGTTTGCTTCCTTTCTTCTCCCTAAATAAATCTCTTTGCCTGACTATAAGTTAGTTGTAAACACAAACCAGGTTAAGTCTTATAGCAACATGCTATTAAAAAACAAAATAAGCATTTTCAATATTTTGTGCTCAATTACTGTGTAAAGATATTAAATGAGGTGTGAGAGACCTGTGTTCTGGAGGAAGAATGCTATTGTTGCAAAAGAGGGCCCCTGCAATGCTCTTAAACTGCCCATAAGACTTCAAAGCAAGGGAGAAATAGATTTCTCTGGGAAGCCACTTTAAGAAAAACTCTCTAATCACTCCACAAGGTGGTCCTGACTAAAAGGAAATCAACAAACACAAAATGGTCCTCTTTTCTTTTATCTTCAATTGGGGAAGGTTCACTAAACTTAATACACAAAAAAGAGCTATGGCGGGTGAGATCAATTCCGTCCACCTTTCACAGATGAGGATTCTGAGGCCCAAAGAGGCAAAGGACCTTTCCAAGGTCACACAAGTAGGACAGAGGTAGAGTTATGCTACAAACTCAGGCTCTAGCCTGCCACTTCCACTCGGTCACGCCACCTCTCCTCGGCAAAGCTGACTTTTTTGCAAGCCTGTTGAGTAGAACGAGGAAAGTCCTGTGGACTGGGCCACCAGCCCTGGCCCTGCAGGGGAGGCTGTGCTCAGTAAAAGATGAATGACAGCACACCCAAGAGAGCCCTGAAGAGCAACAAGTTTCATTCCCTCAGCTTGACAATATTTTCTCTGGCTCAGGTTGGCCAGTTGCGGGGATATATCTGGACAAACCCAAATCAAACAACCTTTTCTTTCTCATGAACCCACCAGGGAACAATACCAGATAAACAGAGACCTTCTGAAGCATGAGGCAAGAAAAATGAACTGACACAGATGACTCTTTGGGGAGAAAGAGTGGTGATATCTGTAATGCATGCTGTGGGAGCAGAGAATATAACACTAAAGCTGGATTTTACCAGGACTAGACAAAGGGCTCTGACAGACTTCTTCAAAGATGAATTCATTTGGATGAAGGATGTCAGAACAGGTTCTTCTCCTGACCTGTGCTGTGTAAGTGTGGCTTTTAGATTTCTAAAGGCTATTCCATTATTTTTCATCCCTGTATCAATCCAATTATGACTAGTCCTTTAGTTTTCATTTATGACTTGTTTTCAAGGTCATACAAGAAAATCCGAGTGATATGTGGCCCTAGCCTGTGGGGTTGGCATTGCTGAATACACAGCAGAAAGGCAGCTTAGGGACAGAGTGTGTCTTACTCATCCCTGTCCCTGGCATCTAGCATGGTGCTGGGAAATAGACTTTGAAAATGGTGAATGAATACATATTGAGTTGGAATCTGTAAATAAGGTATTTTATTTCCACTTCACCTTATAAACTTAGGCATGTGGTTTCTCAGGAAGGTAGACAAGTTTCACCAAACTATCATGGGAATCTTTAATCTTTCTTACTAATAAGCTATTTTAAAATGTCAGGTAGTTTTACAGTTGCTTTGGCCCCAAATTAAAAAAAAAATTGAAAAAGAAAAAGTCCCAGCAAACCTATACTAGTTGTTACAACACAAACAGTCACTCAGGGCAAGGCCAGGAGGCTGATTGGTCAAAGTTGTGCTTTGGAAAGCTCCCACCATACTCTCCGTCTTTACTCTGACTAACAAACACTTGCAGGGAATGGATATTGAGCTTAAAACACTACCTTGCCATTGTCTAGGATATACTTGTCCATGACAGGCGCAGGAGCGGGGTAATAGGACGACGTATTTGCTTCCTCACTGAAAGTGCTCCGTAACTCCGGCTCTGGCTCGAGACATTCTGACTTTACTTTTTCCAAGTCAATGGCGGGACCTAGGCAGTTAAGAAAAGAGATCTGTCTAGAACTCCAAGGAAAATAAAAGGCAAATATTTTTAACTACGCATCTATCAGCACATGGTGGCACAAAAAAAAAATTATGCTAGCTTATTTTTGTCTGTTGCACTACACTTAAACCCCGACTTGAAAATAATATGAGGTATGAATGTCACAAGGGAAAAAGAGGAAAATTGGAAGACAAGAATGGACTAGATTCTAATTAAGTATGAATGAAGAGCAGTCTTCTAGGGTATCATTGTTTACATGGAAAGGCAGGGGATTCAACTTCCTGTACAGCAAAGAGGTTCTATTCAGACTGCTTTGGAAGAGAAAGAATGGCAATTACTTGAAAATGCAAATTGCATACTTGCCCCAAACCCTATTCCTGTAGCCCACAGTGAAGAGGGCCACAGTGGAAGAAGGTAGGCAAGAAAACTGCATGAAGAGGTACAAAGACCTCCCCCACTCTAGGAACTAGTACTAGACTAGAACATTCCAACCAAGA
The DNA here is from genome assembly GCF_964194105.1 of Spermophilus citellus. Taxonomy (NCBI): domain Eukaryota; kingdom Metazoa; phylum Chordata; class Mammalia; order Rodentia; family Sciuridae; genus Spermophilus; species Spermophilus citellus. Next base: position 101,662,227 of record NC_138191.1, on the reverse strand, counting down.
AATTAAAATACAATACAGATTAAGCCCCTGATTGCTTGATCCAGCAGCTACTCTGATTTTTATTTTAATGCAATCAAGGCAAATTATGTGAGGTTTAAACAGTGAAGGGAAGCTAGATAAATGGTGGTGGCTTCTAGGGTTTTTTTTTTTTTTTTTCATCCATCAGTTTTTAAAAATGATGGACTATTTTTTTAAATCACCTATTGTATCTTGATTACCAAAGGGCAGAGAAACAGAATGAAAATGGGTAAACAAAACCAAATGACTTGATTGACTTTTGTGGAAGAACCACACCAAAAGCCAACAGATTTTTAGCATGCTAGAAATTCTCCCTATGCAAATATTTCAGGAATTGACTAGGATCAGGGACCTACATATGGCTGTGTATATAACTTTGATAAATTCAGAGTCCAGCCTTCCCTTATCCTAACTGAGTTGACAAATGGGTATAAAGCTCCTTATATACTAAATCCTCCTGCATAAACAATCAGGTTGCAACTCTATATTCAGCTGCCATATCCTAGACTTTGGTTGGTGCTAGAGGAGTGTTAGTGGTTTTGTTACTAAAATTTCTTCTGACAGGGCTTCCCAGAATGAGAATATCAACCCTGAATTGTTGGCAGTGGCCCCTTGCAAGATATAATCTGTATAGTCTGTATAGATTTAAGCATGAAGTTTGCACACTGCTGAATGTAAGATGGCTAGGGAATGCAAGGTGCAGATGGAAGAGCTCACTTCATCTTGGTAGAGAGAAATCAGGTTGCATTCCTGGCTCAGCCTTGTTTGAATTGTTATCACAGGTAAATGAATTGCAGATGCAAAATCGGCAGAGTGAAGATCCAACAGTATAATCATTCTACTAGCATCTCTCAACCGTTTCTGACCTATTCAAGGGCTGGGCCCACCTCTGATTTTTCCTTTTGTTCCGAGCATGTGCCTCAGAGTAGGTTCTCTCTAAATGTTTGCTACAGGAATAAAAGAATGGCAACAATGAATGAATAATTCTAAAATTTCAGAAACATGTGCCAATGTTTCCCCTTTGTACTTGACCTTGAGTTGAATCTCAGAGATACAAACAAGTAGAGTGTTTGATTTTTTTTCTCAGAACTGGACAATGGTAATTACTTTGGTTTCCCCTAAAGCACATGGCTGAGTTGGTGTCTGAGGTCTCTCTGCTCTGATGTTCAGCGACAGGAAAAAGGAATAGGCTGAGATGAGGAGGTCTATGCTGCTGCTATCTTTCAGGTTATCTTTGGCAAGACAATGACCCTCTGAATCCTTCTTTTCCTTCTACTAGAGAAGGTTATTGAATAAAGGAAGGAATCTGGTCCACTTACAACTTGAGTCTGGTTTTCTGCCATTTGTCTCCAAAATGGCTGCTAGGGAGATCTTCCATATGACCTGTCCTTCCTTGCTTAGGATCCCCACCTTCCTCAACAGTAAGTCCCACATGATGGCCCAGGACAACTGCCTTCTCTCAGCCTACAGGGCTCATGTCTTGCTCCTCATTGATAATTCACTTTTGCTAAGATTTCCCAAGTGCTGTATTGTCTCAGGCCTCTGTGCTGCTGCCTGGGCCTTAAAGGCTTGCACATCTGTCTTGCCCAGTTCCTAGTCAGACTTTGGGACCACCCAGCTGCTCAGGTGTCTCCTTTGTGAGGTGTTGCTCTACAATAGAGGTTCCTACATTATAAATACTAACAAATCTTATTTGATTCATCACCTTGTCTTTTTTTAAAGTTAGACTGTGAAGCTCTTTAAGAGCAAAGTTTTTCTCCCTTTGGGACCCAGGGCAGTGCCTGGAGCATGACAGACTCAAGAAATTCTTCATTGCATGGGAGGGGAGAGAGAGTTACTGGTGGTGGGGTCTTTAATGGGCTGGAGTAAAGATTCTGAAATAAAGCCCTGTTGTCAAGTGAGGATGCCTGGGGTCAGAGGTGGGAAACTCTTCTCTTGAACATCTATAATCTTTCTTGCAGTCCAAGAAGTAGAAATCAGAACTAAGTAGAAATCAGAAGCCTCTAGACAGGAGAGTGGACAGTTCAGAGGGCAGCAGTTATGGACAAAGAATGGTGCTGCCACACTATGCACAGAGGGACATCTGGGGGGCACCAGAAGGAGCAGGGCTTGAGAGAGTCACCTCTCTGGCTGCATGCCTTGTTGGTCCCCTCCCCATAATCAGGCACCACTCTAGTCCAAGAGGCCTGTTTAACTCTCTCACACATCGTTAAGGCTTTGCTTGTACTTCACCCTGTCCACTTACCCAAGTTCCCCCAGTGATTCAAGGCCTGACATAAATGCCACCTCCACCACAAGGCTGTCCTGTCCCCTCCAACAGAAATAAGCAATTCCCTCCACCCCTTGGCTTAGGATTTGGAGCCAGAGCTGCTACTGGGGTTTTAAGCACAGGGCTGGCCCCCCACTGTTCAGGTGGCTGTGATTTCTTCAGGTGGTGGAGCTCCATGCTCCTTAGATTCTTCCTGCCCCATCCCTGTTCTGCCAGACTCATGAGATGCCCTCATTTGTTCTTCTGTACGTCTCCTGTCTCCTGACTACACTGTGGGGCTCAGGGCAGGCATGAACTGTGTCTTTTTATGTAAGAGACCAGGGCTCACCTAGCACCTGGTTCAAATTCTATCTTCAAGAGATACTTTACACATAAATAATTACTTAACCTTTCTGACCTTCTGGCCTTCCCTGAATGGAGGAATGACAACTGCATCTAGGCGGAAGTGAAAATTAAATGAGTAAAACACATAGATAAGGGGATTACCATAGAGTCTGGCACAGAGTAGGTGCTTGGTAAATCAGCCCCCACTATCCATTACCATACACATTTCTGAGCTTGCTTTTGTCTCTGCTAAACTGTAGGCTGTGTAAGCCAGGGCCCCTGCTGGCCTGCTGTTGCCTCTGGTGCTTAGTCCAGCACAGAGCAGGTCCTTGCAATCCTCTGCCACCCCTGTCTCCTTTGCTCTTGCTAATCTCCTCAGGGACTGATGGCACTTTCTCAAATACTGTGGCTACTGCAGTGTGATTTCTGGCTCTCATGGCAAACTATTTCCTAAGAAATAGACCAATCTTATTCAGTCAGCACTGTTTATGCCTGGGCCTTAGTGCCTGGTGGCCATTCTCTACAAGAACCTTTTCCTCCCAGAGCACTGTAAATGGAAGGTACCTGGCGTGTCAGCCTCAGCAAGGATGGCGGCTAGGAAGACCACCAAGGGCACATCTTGAAAGGGACCTTTCAACAGACCTGGTGTGACTACCTGCTGTGTGACCTCAGCTTCCCTGCTTGGCAGTGGGGATTACCCAGCGCCAGTACAGACTCCAGGGGCCTCTGGAAGAGCCCAGGACTGCAGCAGGCACAGGCCAGGGGCTCAGTAAATGGCAGATGAGTGAAGGAACGAAAAGAAAGAATCAGTCAATTAAGGCCTGGAGTTCAGCACCATAGAATCAGGAAGGAAAGGAACAAAAAACCATGTGGCTTCTTTGGGGAGAGGAGGGAGGGCCTCTAGTGCTTTTAATTTAAGGGAGGGGGGATTACTTCATTGTAGATTTTAGTGGGCTCCACTCCCCGATGTTGGCAATTTACATCTCATTACAACAAATGCCTCAGATTGCTGTTTTGCTTTAAAAAATTTCTGAGGCATTGTTCTCCCTCCAACACATGTGACCAAATTAGCCACAATAATAAGCACTTGCGTTAAGAGACAGCGTTATATGAACTGGTGCAGATATTTTAGGTAACAAAGGAACTTTTTTTACTTTGTGGGAAGAGTAGGAAAAAAAGAAATCCCTTTTGATCCACTTGCACTCTGGTATTGACACACACTTGAAGTTTATTTGGGGGAAAATATACCTTCCATGGAGAGAAACCTCTCAGCTGAGTAAAGGAAGCTTTTAAAGGAGTATAAAAGGTAGTGCTTATCTCTTCCCTCAATCATTCATGAACTCACTTATCACGCAATCTGATGGCACACCAGGATCTAGGCTCTGTAAGAAGCACTGGGGACTCAGGGACAAATCAAATAAGTCCCAGTTCTGGAGGACTTCAGAATTTAACATGTGAAACGCTATTATTATTATATACAGATGGCTGTGATTTGATGGATGAGCAATGGATTTGGTGTCAGAAAAATCCAGTACAAATCCTGATTCTGTAGCCTACAAACTTAACCTCTTTAACACAGTGGCTTTGTCCACAAAATGGGGATCATGGCACAGAGTAAGGGTATTAAATGTTTATTGGCTCAACAAAGAAATAAGATGACACACTTCTCTATTCTTGTTTTATCCTAAATTGGACTCATACAGTTCCTCTGAAAAGATTTTGAAAAAGTCACTGCTTGTGTGATTTGCAAGGAGGTTTGGAAATCACCATTTCTTTAAAATGTCTATATGTTTGGGCATTTCTGATTTCTTCTGAAATAGAAAGGTTAATGATAACCTTTAGAATGTTCTGTTATGTGATATCAGTGTGCCTTAAAAAGAATGATTAAATCCTTCTACTTCTGGAGGTTTTCTGTTATAGCTACTATTCTAGTTTCTTCAAAGATGTGAAATGAATGAAGTCAACTCTTAAATGCATTAAAAAATACAAAAATCCCTACAGAGGGGGTTTAGATTTTAGATTTAGTAGAATAAAGATGATCTTCTTTCTCAAGAAGGATCCAAACAAAGGAACAGCAAGGTAACAACAAAGGAGGTAAATAAAGGGCTTAGAAAGAGACAGGAGATGACTCAGAGTTGAGCAGGTGGATCTGCCTCTGCAGACATTGCTACAGCCCCAGGAAGGCCGTGGCCACTCTGGGCTTAGACTGTACCCAGGTTACTCCAATGGGAGAGAGCCCCTATGACTGTGCTGTAGCTGCACAGTCTCCTTCTTAGCTCCAGTGAGGGCAGAGACAAATCTGGTCTTAATCCTTGAGTTAGAGTTTATTCTGCATCTACTAAGTGCCTGCCCTCAGATAGGTGACCTTGATTGATTTATAGTCTGGCAGCATAAAGAAGCTCCAAAAAGATTACAGCTGCAGCCAACAAGGGTTAGGATGAAGACAGTGGAAGGAAAGCAAAGGTGTAAGGAAGGCTATAGGAGGACGGTCACAAACTTCTGTGCAGAGGCTTGGAGGACAGGCAAGAGTTTTTTGGGTGTGAGGCCCTTGGGTGAAGACAAGCAGCGCAACATACAGGTTCCCTGACTGACCACAAAGTGGGCAGTGGACAATCTGCACATTTTGGACAGGGAGGCACCACCACTGGCTAAAAGCACCTGGAAGACTTCCGGGAAGAGTAGCAGCTTGGCTGGGCTCCGACGGAAGATGGCAGTTTGTGAATGAGGACTGGGGCAGGCTTTGCTGGGCAGAGGAGGAGAAGCAATTCTAGCATTTGGCCTGGACTGGGCAAGACTCTGGCAGCTCACATGGATGCCTCCACAGTGGGGCCACAGTTGTTCACTGGGAATCTGAACCAGGGAGCAGCAGAGCAGGGCTGAACCTGACAGCCCCCTTTCAAAGGGGTGAAGCACCACAGCAAAGAGTTGTTAGAAGCAGGCTCACATCCCCCATCTTGGGGGTCAATGTTTCCCCCCTACTTGGAGGAACTGTAACTGTCCATTTCAAATGACACAGCAGTGGACAGGTGACTGACACCTATGGAATGTTCTGTTAAATACAACAAAAGTCTCTCTTTTTATCTCTATAGCACTTTTCACCCCACCATCACATGATTATTTTTTCAACATCACTGACTAGAATATAAACTCCAAGGGCATGAGGAGAGGGTGGACGCAGTCTTGTTTGCTGCTGTGTTCCCAGCAGCTAGCACAATGTCCCTGGCTCATATCAAATACTCGTTCAACAAGTGTGCAGTGAAAGAACTTAATCCTCGGGGCAGTCCTGCAAAATCAATCTTATTATCTTTGTAGAGTCTTGGGTGAGGTAAAGTGATGTGCCTCAAGTGACACGGGTGGTAAGTGCTCAAATTCAGGGCTGTGAATTTGTGCAAAGCCTGGCTCTTCCAGGGATTTCACAGCCTTTTCACCTAATGCTCATGTTGTAGGACTCTTGGCTGGTCTGTGACCTTCCCTGGCCTTCCTAGAGGACAGTGAGGAACTTCACTGATGTGTGTGGGGTTATGGGTTATGGTGGGGAATGTCACAAGGATGCATCTCAGCTCTAGGAGTTCTGAGCCTATGCTCAGCTAGCTGGTGGCCACTGATCTGACTTCTTCACTGTGGTTATTCCCCCTCCTCCCATCCAACTATCTGGCCCAGCTAGTATTCTCAGGGCAGCACAGGGCATGTGCAAAGAAGCATGGAAAGCCTTATACATGCTCTTCATGTATGTAATATGGTCTTTGGTCCTGGGCTAGAATTAGTTGGGTTGGGGTGCTAGGGGTTGTGGTGGGAATAAGTGGGATGGATGGTGTAGGGTTGCCCTTGGGCTCCTGAAGTGTTGCTGTGGGCAACTGTGAGCACCTTAGGGCAAGAGTTCCGGAGAGGCAGAGTTTGATCATGTGGCTGAAGTCTCCCTGCTACATTAATCCATGACCCTGACCATAGTTGATGCTTCTTTCAGGGCATGAGCCTAGTTCAGAGGAAAATGGCAACTCAGGGGCTTAGACTGTACCCCAGGTTACTCCAATGGGAGAGAGCCCCCATGAACCTCCTGCAGTACGAGGCTACTTCTCCAGTCTCGCTGCACTTGCTACCACATGTTCACTGTGCAGTTCGGCCAGAAACTATCCTGAGTTCCCTGAGTAACCCTGCCTCTCTCACAATTCCAAATCTTTGTTCAGACTCTTCGATTGCCTGAGATGCTATTCACTTCTTCTTCATTTGGATAAATCAAACTAAGTTCCTTAAGTTGTGGCCTTCTACAGCCACCTACAGCACCCCCACCCAGTCTTGGAAGAACCTTCTTCTATATCCTCTCCCAACAGCAAGAGACTAGGAGCAAAGCAAGCCTCTCACTGTATTCCACTGAGGATGCAACTATTGACTCTTTGACACTGACAGGGTCTTATCTATTTCATTTCCCCATGGAAAGCACAGGGCCACAGGAAGAATCCAACAAATGTTTTCTGCATAAAAACATTTCCATATGGCCAGAGCTGTGCAGTGACAGGAGGGGCTGCATTAGATGGCAGCAAGTGAGCATTCTATTCTAGGAGGCCAGGGTAGGAGAATGAACTAGGTGGGTCCTGGATGCCTAGAAATTCCTTCCTAACCACCAAGCACCCCTGGGGCAGCAAGAGAGGGTGTGGCCAGCCTCCACGTCTTGCTGAGTCCTGGCAGATACACTGATTCCATCCATCTGCATCCACTAAGCATCAACCTTCTAGTGCTTCATAAAAAACAAACAAACAAACAAAAACCCCCCAAATACTCAGATTCCTCACAGCACAGCGTGTCCTTTCCTCTCTCTGGGCTGTAGCTTTACCAAAAATAAGATGGGACTAAAACATTGAATTGGGTTCTCTCTATAGATAATTTCTATGAAAACTCTAGAAATTTTCTGGTGACATCTTGAGGCCATGTAGTCTGGAAAGGCAGAAACTATAAAGAAATGGTGGGCTTTTAAATTAAGCAGGAAATATCCATCTTACAGTGCATAGGTCCTGTAGTCCCCAAACCCACTGAAGCACATGCAGATCTAATTGTGAGGGCAGGTGGAGGAGGGGACAGTGCGGCAGAAGCACAGGGGCTGAGTGACTAATCAGACTTCCTCATACATGGAACAATGAGATAGGCCTCAGTCTAAAACCTTGTTCTACCATTTCCTGGGTGTGTGGCCTTAGGCAATTACCAAATCTCTCTGAACCTATTTCCTCTTCTGATGATCATATCCACCACTGAGGTTGTTTTATATATGAAAAGCCCTCAGTATCTGGTCCAAGAGGTGCCAGAAGAGCAGCTTTTGTCTATATCAAACTCTTTCCCACCTGCATCTCCTAACTAGAAAATCCAGCAGCAAACAAGTCTATAACAAGATGAAACTGAAGGAAAAGACCCATTTTAATGGAGGAGAACATCTGACTCTGGCAAGAGGGGAAAACCTAGTAACTTCCTCTGGGTGTTCTCACTACCTGAGCACTTAGCAAAGAGATAGCCTAGAGACAGATGTCCCTCAGTTTCGTCCCCATGGTCCCCAGGAAAATGGACTCCGGGAAGAAAGAAGAAGAAGGATTGTTCAGACACTCTGAAATTGACTTTTAAAATATCTGAGATGAACTGTGGTTAATTCTGATTCAGTCAACAGAGCAAAACACATCCTTCAAAATGGAATATGACCAAGATCTTTCAGATAAATGACTGCAGCTCTCACTATTAGAACTCTTACTGCCATCAAAGCAGAGGAGGTACAGGGGACAGTGAATTGTGGCACTGCTGAGGTGAAAGGCAGACTGTGGGGCTCCCCTCTACAGGGACAATAGGACAACCTGACTGGCCTGAGGGGCTCCTGCATGTCCTCTTCAGCCTCTCTCAAAGCCCAACTTTCCCCCCTGCTCCTGCTCAGTAGTGAGAATGATTGAGGGCTGGAAGAGATGGAAAAGGGCTCTGAGATAAACACACCTCAGGAAGAATCCCTGTCAAAAAGGAAACTGAGCCGTAACTGGTGATGTCTCAAAGCAGAGATAAGGTCAAAGGGAGTGATTGAGAATGTGAGATGAGAAGATGAAATTCTGCCCATGAAAATTGGGGGAGAGAGGGCAGACAATTTTACTAACTACAGACCAGGCATAGTTATAAAATGGACTAGTCAAATACAACTTCTGAGCTTAGAAGGGGAAGTAGGGGTTGGCCAAGGATTATGATGCGGCAGACAGCCACATCTATGTTCTGCTGTAGGATGAGTACCTGTGAAGTGTCAAACACTGTACACACATTATTTCTTGTACATCTTCAAGTGACCCTACATCTTAATTTAGAACCTACCAGTACCTACTATGTGCCAACCTCTGGGAAAACATCTTTACGGCATTTGTTCAGTTAATTCTCTGAAGAACCATATGGTTGGTTCTATAATTGACCGTTTTATACACTAAGGCCCAGGAAATTAAGTAACTTGCCCAAGGTAACAAAATAAGAGCCCAGAAGAGTCAGAATTTAAGTCTCCAATACTTCTGACCTCAGGGACCATAAGTCTCCAATACTTCTGACCTCAGGGCTCTTCATCTTCAAGCTGGGTGTCCTGCCTGGGTGTGGTGGGCTTTATGATACCCATTTTACAGAAAACAGAACGAGAAGTGTTAAATTATCTGCTTGAAGTTACACAGGCAATGAATTAAGAGAACTGATATTCAAACCCAAGCAATATCTGTTGCTGAAGCCTTCAGTACAGGGGAAACCCAGCAGGAAGCATTTGGCTGACATTAGCTGCCTTTTCTAAGGCTCCATCAGAGATTTGGGCTTAAAGAAGCCAGCTCCAACCACAAAGGATTTTAAAGATCAAAGCTGGTATTTTAACAGACCTTGGACAGACACAGGGCATAAACTCAGAGGGTTACAGAGGTGTTAGCAATCCAGCTCTGAAGAGCCAAGACAGATATGCAGGCCACATGACTTTCTCCTTCTTCAAAAATTTTAACCAGCTTATGATGTAGCCAACAGGGACATTATCTCTTCTTTTCACATTCTCTTCTCTCAAATGGAGATAATAATCCTTACCTGGCCTTGCAAGGCTACTGGACTAGTCCAATGAGATAAAAATGTACAGTGCTATGCACATGTAAATTACTATTATTATTATTATCTGTGCCTCTTCTGGTCAGAATTCACCATTTCTTCCTACATTCCTTGTTAAAATACACACAAAATCTAAAATCATCACCTGCCTCCCTCCTGCAATTATTCTGCCTGGTGTCCTGTGTACACTTGGTGCCACCATTAGACCTGTGTGTCTCCTGAAAGCAAGGATTATGTCTCCTTCATATTCCTCACAGAGCCCTTTAGCACCTTACCTCAACTAATGTTATCTGACTCACACCAAAAGAAATTACACTATGTAATTGGTACTTATGGTGTTAAAAACTGGTTGGTAGGGGGCGATTCCTAAGCCTTGGTCCTTATCTACTAAGAATAAAGAAACTAGCTGAGGAGAAACTGAGAAAGGCCCTAGGGATGATTCCACTTTCATGCAAGGGTGCTTGCCCTCTCCCTGGGTCTCACCCCTAGGAATTCACTGAGGCTGGGTTTCAAAAATATTCACATACTAGCTTCTGAATATTTAAAAAAGGGACCCTGTCTCATTTATTTCTGTATTTCCAGCACCTAACCCAGTCTTGGCACAAACGATATGCTCAATGTGTTTGTTGAAGAAAAGAAAGACTAAATGAATGACCAAGGAGGTCAACAAGTGTGTGCACTGTCAATCAGAACACCTTCATGCTCCCCACATCTGTAGCATTTACTTCTCCAGGGGAGGGTGGGCAGGAAAGGGAAGAAAAGGAAAAGCTAAGGGCAATTATTGAACACTTACAGTATGCTGGTGACAGGGCTAAATTCTACATTTGCTTCTTCATTTAATTTTGACAGTTGTCATGGAAGACTTGAGAAAGGACACTCAAGGGACAGGGGCAAGATCCTGAGCCGTTCTAACGGAGGTTTTTCCCATGCTAAGATCATGGAAAAGGAAAATTATGTTCTATAAAGAGAAGACTGCAGAGTCCCACTTAGGGTCTGCAGAGTCATCCCCAAGTGAGTGACAATGAAATCGAAGGGCTAAAGAAGAAGGCCGTATGGGTGTGGGTTCAGAGAGAAGCACACTGGACCAGGGAAGGAGGCCCCTGGCAATAGACCAGTGACACTTTCTGAACATGTTTCTTCATTAGCAAAATAAGGGCAACAGCCTATATCCTCTCTCAGTTCTTTCACAGTCCTACGGCTCCATGTTGTAGAGCATGACTCCATGTTCTGGTTAAATACATTTTTTAATTTTTGAAAAATAAATGAAAGAAGATTGAATAAACACACAATGAAGAATTAAACCATCTAGTGAAGTCTTTGCAACAACTTCTACCATCTTGCTGTATCCCCACACTTCTGTGTAGGGCTCCACCTTCTGTCTCCAACCTCCCCAACCATTTTAACACCTGGCTGCTAAAGGACAAGCTCCCTACTCCAAGGCCCTCATGAGCCTCAAGAGGCCAGGCCAGGCTCTCTACTCATTCCCATTTATCACCTGCAGGACCCCACTGCCTGAGGAGTCTACAGTGCTTCTTCTAGACAGGGAGTGTTCCTTTTAAAACTGAGCATCTCCTGACCTGATGGTCTCCCCTGGTTTCTGAATTTGCCTATTAGGGTATGAGTGATCCAGTATCAAAGTGGACAAAGGCTTTTGGGCTGGTGCCTCAGTGAGTGGGTAGGTGAAATACTCATGAACAGACTCCAAGAGCAATGCTCACGCCAGGCCTAGGGGATGGAAGATGGCAAAGCCCAGCTCCACATCAAGCCAGAATGTGTTCCCTAGAGCACACATGGAATTGAGAGTTGATCAAGGGTCTCTCACTCACTTTCTGTCTGCTTTATTTCTTGGTGTTGTTTACAGATCAAGAGCTGGTAGAGCAGGGCTGTCTTCCTAGACTCACCAAGAAAGAGAGCTCCACCTTAAAATGCTAGCCTCTTCTCCACTACTGTTTATTATAAATTTTAATCACACGTTTACCTCCATCCCCACCCTCTGCCTGCCTTCTGATGTTTTGTTTTCTTTCTATCTCCCAAGTTCCTAGGCTCAAAAAATATTTGGTTGATGCCAGCTGAATAATTGAATGAACACTGAACAAACACATATAACCCCTTTATCTTCTTTTACAGAAAAAGGTCATGAGAGGCAGAAAAGTGAGTCAACCTGTCTATGATCACACAGCAAACTGCTGATTGGTGGAGACAGAGTTAAAAGCCAAACCTGGCCCAGTCTTAGTTCCTCCACTAAATGTCATGGAAAAGGTCCTAACAGTAACTGAGTACCTACCAGAATGCCAGGCACTATGCTGTATGTCACAAGGTTGTAAAGGGGAAAGTCACATTTTATAGATGAGGACACTGAGGTTCAGACAAGGACTCTCTGCCTAGACTGCCTCTCACGCTTCCCCCCTACTCACTCTAGCCTGGATGAAAAAACTCACCCTTCAAGCTTCAGCTTAGAAGTCTTTTCCTTCAGGAAGCCATTCTTCCCTCACCCCAAGAATTTTCTGGGGTCCCTTTTCAGTATGCCTAGCCCTCTGTGCTTTTGTCTCTATGGTGGCATCTGTGTACTGTGCCATTATTGATTCGGTGTCTGTGTCCCTCACCAAACTCGGAGCTTCTCCAGGGCAGAGGGCAAGGACTGTATCCCAAATAAACAGAACTCTCATTTACCACTAGGCAAAGAACCTGGTATGCAGCACGAGACCAATAAATATTTATAGGAAAGAAGAGGAACAGGGGAAGGAATTCGAAAGAGAGGAAGGAATAAAAGGTTTCCAAATCCACAGAGTTGGGAAGTAGGGAAGTTGGGATTTGAATCCAGGCCTACCTGGTTCCAAAGATTATACTCTTTCTGTAAAAATATACAGATGCCTCCTATTGATAGAGACCCTTTTATTACTATGACCCTTGTGGATTTTTCTTAGAACTTATATTACCATTCTTCAGTTAATATGTGCTAATCAATAGATGTTAAGCTTTCCAGGCTGGGGACAATGGATGCCCACAACCCTGAGAGCACAGGGTACTGCACATGGTAGGATCTCCAAGCATACTGTGGCTTTAGCTCATCCTGTTGTGATGATATCTGTGACTCAGAACAGGGAAGAGCTAGCCACCCGCCCTCACAGGGATGGCAGAGCCAGGAAAGTCAAGACACAAAAACTATGGCCAGAGTCAGGTCTGTCTACATACTTTAGGATGAAAAAAAGCATATGCTCTTGCTAAATGCAGTGTCTCATTGCCCGAGGTTCAGGAGTGGTTTCTAGAGTTTAAACTCAGTTCATGACCATGCAAAACAGGTAGTTTCCCGGGGCAGTGAAATAATGGTGAGGAGAGGTTTTGTTGTTAGTGTGCCTCATCCTCCACCAAGAAGTTCACAAAAGATATAACACACACAGCACAGTGAACATACAAATTATTCACTTGAAGATCAGGAAACATTTTTTTTTTCTCTCTCTAAAAATTTCAGTTCTTTCACCATCCTTCACCCCCACTCTAAGATGAACACAGCTTTCTCAAATTTTTCCATTTGTGGTTTCTCTTTGAAATTTTATTTGAATAAAGAACTTCAATATTTCTGAAGTTACAAATCACTTGTGACCTCCAGTATCATTGTGAACCTTCGGGCTAAGATTTTGGGGACCATGGTTGAGGTGAAGGCGGCGGTGGGGAGTGGGAAAGTTACTACCCAAGAATCAGGTAATGTGGTCTGAGACACAGCTCTGCCTCCACCTTGCTGAGTAACTCTAGCATGTCCTACTCTAGTCTCCTTCTCTGTTGCAGGTGCATGAAAAGGCCTCTCTCTGACTCCTTGAGCTATTGAGACAATACCTTGGGGACATACTTTAAGAGGCAAAAAGTACCAGCAAATATAAGGCAGGTAAAAGCACAATTATCTAAACAAATAAAAAAGGAAAGAATCTTTGCACATAAATATATTACCTAGATCATGGAAATCTACTTGAATGAAGTATTTGATTTAAACCTTGAGAACAGACCTGTGTTTCTGGACTAGATTACTCCCCTTTTCAAGCAAAGCACCCTGACTGGGGTTAATTATTGTCTTCAGGGGCCATGGAGGCTATGAACTTGTGTTACAGTGATCTTCTCAGTATGGACTACTCTCTGCCCTTCACAGTTGTGGATTCTTACATTCTGAAGGAGCTTTTCTGTCTTGTCCTCTCTGGTAAGCACACATTTCTCCCTATTGTCAAGGCTGCTACCTTTCAGATTTCCCCTCATTCCTGCTTCTAAATCACTTCAGATGAAAAAACCTAAAAGCTTGGTTAGTTGAAATCTGGTACAATATAAAAAGGCTATTCAGTCCTTCTATGGCCAAACCAAAGGAATTTTATACATCTTTCTAGTCATGTACCTCCCTGCTCAAAAGCTTTTCAGTACTTTCCATTCCTGTACAATGGAGTCTAGGCCACCCAGTTTTCAAGGCCTTCTACCATCCACACTCAGAGCACATCTGCAGTACCCTTTTTAGTACAGTCTAGGTGTTTTCCCATACTCATGTGTACTGCCCTTGGCCTCCTCCTGTGCCTTGAAATAGTGCCCACCTGTCCAAGGCCCTGTTCCTTCCTGAAGTTCTCCTCATGTCCTCAGTTACAAATAACCACTCCACACCCTGAACTTCCAGCATCCCTTCTGTGGCCTCCATTACTTTCTGACTAACTGGAATACAAGTTTTTAGGATCATGTCTAGTTCTCTTTACTGACCTGAGACCTCTTTGGAGAGGGATTTTATAATGCCTGGCAATGCCTCTTGCTAAAAGAATGCATAAATTAGCAGTAACAAATGTTTTGTCAGCCTTTGTTCTCTAAGTCACATTCCCCAGTGTTCCCATCACAGTGTGCCCACTGCTGCATCCATGAGCTCCTATCAGATATACTGAGAGAGGGAAGTGACTTGTCCTTAGGGAACTGCAGATCCCGGTCTCTGTCCCTCCCTGGCTTCTGCCCCTTGCCTTGGCCTATCTCTCTGTTTAGCCCTCCTGGAAGAGGAGCTGAAAAAAAAATGTCCCCCATTTGGAGTGGTAGGTGGTCTGCTGGGGCACTCACCACTGCCAAGCCGTAGGAGCAACACATCCTGGAGCCTCCGGTTGAGGTCGCGGAGCTCCTTCATTTCAGACACGAGTGCCCCATACTCCTTGAGCTTCTTGGCCTGCTGCACCAGCTGCCTCCGAGTCCGCTCCAGCTCCTGCTGGAGGTGGCGCATCTCCTCCTGTTGCTGCTGGTAGTTGCGTAGCAACTCTTCATACAGAGCCCGGGGCACAACAGCATCCTCTAGACTGTCCATGTCCTCTGTGCCTGGGGAGGCCTCCACGAAGACCTCCTCAGGACAAGTGCTGTGGCCCAGGCTCAGGCCGTTCTGCTTCTCTAGCCGAGCCACCACTGCCTCGATGCTCTTGTGCGCCACTTCGCTCGGCTTCCGCCCCTCAGGTCTCTGTGTAGGACAACGAGAATCAGTTCAGGCAAGGGCAGCTGGGACTTTCTTGGACTGCAGCTCAATATTTCCCCAGACAATCCTAGAATCACAGAACCACAGAACATCAGTGTTTGTAGACAGCTGTGTAAACACTCAGTAAAAGCCCTTCATTTTACAAGTGGGAAAACGGAGGTCCAGAGTGTGGAAGGGGCTTGCCCAAAGTCATATGGTCAGTTGATGGCAGAACCAAGGCTCTGGTTTCCCAGGCCAGCACTTTTTCCATTCCACCACTCTGCCTCCTGGATGTATATACCATGGCCACCCTTCCAAATTCCCCAGCTCCCCACATCCACGATGCCTGGGCAGTCACTTGCTCTTGAGGGGTGATCAATATATATTTGCAAAGAATTAGGGAAAAATCAGGACAGGCCACACCATCACAGGGGAATGACACTCAAATATCTTCCACAACAAAATAAGAAAATAAAAAAGGCCACTCTACCAATGTAACCTTTTCAAGAATGCTTTATTTGGGAAGAATGTTAAAAACTCTAATCCACTCTAATATAGGACAGTAAAAATGTCTTATTTTCTGTTTCTCCAATGCCTACTCACTCAGAACTGGCACTTGGCAGGATCTTGTTAAATGTTTACTCAACTGAAAACTTCAAAGAATGCTAGTATTGGAGGGTACTCAGTTTCCCTCATTTTTAGGAAAGTGAGGCCCAGAGATGGGAATAACCACACTCAGTATCACATGGTGAGTTAAAGAACAGAGTTAGAACCAGCATTTGAACTGAATTTCCTACAAGGCTCCTTCTCCCACATCTATCAGCCTCTCCCTCATCAAGACAGTGGGTTCAGAGAGGAATGTCCACTTAGAAGAGGATTACCCATGACTATCCAGGGTTGGGGACTTAGCTGCCTGAGGAAATTCCTGCTCAAGGGGACAAAGCTTGCACTGAGGGAACTGGGAGTTACAGGACCAGCTGAACTCTTCACCCAGGGCTGGAGGGTTAGGAGCTCTCCTGACTGAGGGCATGTGTGGGAGGTGCAGACAACTGAGGACACAAGATTCTGGACAACTTAACTACCTTGGGCAGGCCTATCTTAACCTTTCACTGAGTTTTGGGAAATTAAAGGGAAACAAAACAAAACAAAGCCATGACTATGAGATTGAGTAACAGGATGAAATCCTATGTCCTTTATCTGCAGTGATAAAGTACTCCTAGTATACATGATTTTAGCAGCTTAAATTGTAATGATCACTTACACATCACTATATTGTGAGACCCTGGGCCTAGGGTCTAGCTAAACTCGGGGTAATCTGCATGACCTAAGGGGCCACAGCAGGGGTGCCACAAGTGGCATGAATTGAACTCAACATCATATTTTGCACTAGGCCTTGGGAACAACCTTGACCTTGTGTCCCAAATCAGATCATGTTCAATGCAGAAGTCACCCTTTTTCCTTCTTTTCCCTCTCCCTTCCTCTGGGATACTCACTACACAAAACAAAACAGCTAGCTTGCTGAACAAGATTTCTAGCAAGTGTTCAAAGTGAAGGCAGCAGGAGGCCAACTGGGGCCTATAGCAAGGAAATGCCACCTCATGTAAAAGTCTTCATCCAAACCAGGGTCCCACAAATGCCCTCTGTGGTCCTTGCTAACATCTTTTCACAATGAGTCCACCCTTAGCTATTCGGGCCATCTGAGAGTGACTAGCTCTAAACTGCTGCTCAAGACCAAGAGATTCTTAATGTTCCTGGAACTCAGCAGTGACCTCTCCAGAGCTGTGGTCAGGAAGAAACACACTGTTCCAAACCCCTAGCAGCGATGACACTGCACAGACCGTGCAAATGGGACTGGGCTTGGTGGCACAGCATAAATCAGGGCTCCCCGGAAAGTGGGCCAGCGAGGCAAATGCACATGAGCTGTCCCAAGTCTCCTCCACCCTGAAAAAATCATGAACTATGACACCAGGGGACATTTATGAGGGGAAGGAGGCCAGATTAAAATTCTTTAGCTATGAGAAATATAAAAATGTCCCACATACTTCTAAGAAGAGCAAAGATTTTGTTACCTTGATGTGTCTAAGTTGTAAATCTTCTTCCCCATAATCTTTAACCTCCCCATCTTCTTCTATGTGATTGAGGGAAAGTTTGGGGATTTTTATTTTCTTCTGCATCACACTGTTTTCAAGGTCAGATTTGTCTTCTAAAATGCATATCAAGAGAACAACGTTAATCATGAATCAAAATGGTTAAAAAGCCCCAAACCTCAAATTCTAGAAAATGACTGAGGCCAGACCAGTTAAAAAATAAAAGTATTATTGTCCTGCATGCACAGATCCTAAGAGTAAGGAGCAGGGCAGATCCACCTCTAGGATGGAGGGTATTTGCTAAAAGCACTGTCACAAAAAGTGCTGAAACAGCACCCAAATGAGTTCACTTAGGGGTCAAAGTTCAACTTAGAGAGTAGGCTTTATGGAATTCTAGACTCTTGGAATTGGACTGCCTCTAGACTGTCATCTGGTCTGAATTTAACTGGCATATGAACCCCTCAATAATCCAGATCTTTATAAGCCAAGTATCTTCCCAGAAAAACCTGTTGGGTTTCTGCCAGCTCAGACAACAGTGGCACAAGAGGGATAATATCCCTTTGAAGGTAAGGTCTAAGCTGGAAGGGCATGGAACTCCCCACAGTCCTGACGCAAGACAGGCTAAGTAAGGTAGATATGGGAAGAGTAATGAGTAACATTTACTGCCTTTTTAATTGAATTAAATCATAGAAGGAGGAACTTCAGTAACCAACTGGTCCAACTCTCATTTCACAGATGAGGAAACTCAACCCAAAAGATGGGTAAGGCCTGCCCAAAGCGCAGGTCTGAGGAACAGCCAGGAGTGGAAAACTTCCAATGTGCTTATAACATGTACTGAAGTGTGCTACAAACTGTAAAGTGCTACATCAATACAAAACAATATGATTTCTCCTCACTTTCTTATTGTTTAAGTGCAACATCAGAGAATCTGTAAGAGTTTTGTTTTGTTTTGTTTCTGCACAGATTTCAAACTATACTTCCCAGATCTGTCTCTCACGGGAGGTTTCAAAAGTAAAAGTTCAAATGCTAGGGCTCCAGAGATAGAAATCTGAACCCACTCTGGAATTGGCCCCCTGTGGTAAAATAGTTTGTGTTCTGGGCTTGAATTGAGACTTTGGGAACCATTGTTTCTTACACTCCCCAAAGGCTGCCACTGTTGTACTTTAAGTGCAGTCTCTAGCATGTTACCCAAAGCATGACACACCCCGTAGTTGGTTAAATCCAGTCTCCAAGGGTCTTCATGCATGAATGTGTTTGTCTGTGCTAAGATGGTCTTACACCTCACCCAGGCCATGGTGGGTGTAAGGCCATCTCCTTACAACTTGTTAGTAAAGCTGAGAAGGATGCTTATTAATGAATGTACTCAAATGCTAAGTCTTTCTAAATGGTCTTAGGAATGGAGGCCCAGATTATCAAAGGTGGGACTTGAGTCAGAAACACCTGTTTGGCCCTCAGCCATTCCATGAGAGGGGAAGGAGAGGCGAGCAAGATCTTAGTCTCCAAGCTCAGGCCTCTCCTCCATAACCAGAGTTTTAGGGATGATAGCAGGAAAGTCACACAATTCACCAAACTATGCTGTCACCCTAGGCACTCAAAGAATGGGACATTATACTTGGTATTATCAATGTACCTAACTCATTTTATCACTTTAAGAATAAGGTGAAAAAGATTTAATTTCAAAAACAAAGAAATGACTTAAGCAGGGTATGAGTATAAAGGAAATACCCAGGAAAAAAGGGGTGGCCTTATTAAATAACCTCCTACTGATTAAAAACAACCCTTCCCACTGACCAGAGGAATAATCCTTGGGTTCTGTTCTCACAAGAATGACCTGTTCTTATTCAAATGTAGCTATAATATACATCCAATGGGTTAGGCCTGAATAACAGTGGGGACTTGGGCATTTCCAAAAGAGCAATAGTTTCTCTCCTACAAATAATTGTTGATTCTTTCTAAGGTTAAAATAAAAAGATCTAAAATAAAATATAAAACTTAAAGAAAGTATTTCAAATGAAATTATCCTGACATGGTGTGCACACAGTGTGTGTGTCCGCATGCGCGCATGCACGCACATGTAGAAGAGAGCAGACGAGAGGGTGGTACTAGGACTTTTGATAGTGTGTATTGGAGGCAGAGCTCCTGAGCTAGCTTTCAGTTTGACAAGTTCAATGGAGAAAGTTTGAGATGCAACCACCAAACTGGAAATGACAAGCTGTGCTTTATTTTCCTAAGCTGAAAGTGTGTAGCTCGATATTGTGTTGGTGTGGATTTTGTACAGAGAAGGAGTCATTCAGACTTATAAAACTAGGTGACATTTGGATAGAGAACAATCCTCAGATTACCTCCTTCAACTCTTTCAAAATGCAGACAAAAAATAAATGGGTTTCCAAATGGTGAAGTCTCTGCATCCATCCGTGTATCAATCAGGCCCAGGGATAAAGGAGGAGCAGATCACATGAAGTCCCCACCCTAGACAGTTCACCATTATGCAAGGTCAGAAATTATCAGCATTTACATGAATATATGAGAACCTCAACAATGCAACCCAGGTCTAGAGCTTTTCCTCCTATGTGTCAGCATAACACTCATTGAAAACTTATTCTCTGCAAAACCAAGGCTAGGTTCTGGGGACATAGGTGAATGAGCATCCAGATGGGGAAACAAAATAGTTCAAGAGGAGCTTACCCGAGAATTCCAACATGGAGATGAATATGGAGGAATAACAGCTATAGGATTTCAGGAGCAAGAGAGACCACTTCAGGTGTAACCATGGAAGGTTTTTGAGAGGAGGTGGCATCTGAACTAGACCCCTTACTTCTGAATGATCTTGGGTAAATTAACTTTACTTCTATGAGCCCACTTCCTCATCTGTGACTTGAAGTAAATAATTCCTACTTACAGAATGCTGTGAGGATAATCAATTCCATTTTAAGAACCTGAGAAGAATTATTGGCACTTGAAGAGCCCATCAACATGAAAGGACAATGAAAATGTAAACCACACAAGGCGGGGGAAAAATAGGAATCATAAAATTTAGGAAAATACTTAAATTGAACCACAAGAGATGGCTCAGCTATAGACAAGAGGGAGAGGTAAGGGAAGAAGGTAAGGTGGTTGGGGGAAGAGAAGAAATCGCCTTGAGTGTCAACTTAAGAATTGCTAAGGGTCAGTCTGCAAGTTGTGGAAAGAACTAAAAGTCAGACAACCTGCATTCTAGGTCCAGTTCCACCACTTCATAGGTGTGAGAACTCAAGTAAGCTGTGCTCTTCTGGTCTGTCATTTTTCTCTTCATGGGAGTATAACTCATTCCCACCAGTTATACTCGAGGCTCCATGCTCTTGTTTGCATCTGGAATGCCCTCCTCTTTCACTGTCTGCTTGAATAACTGCCCACCCTCCACTCATCTCCTCCTTTCTTCTCAAAGGTCCCATTACACACTATAGATGCTTTCTTCCATAGTCTATTATCTCACTATGCTGCAATTACCTCCTTAGAGGTCCCCCTTCCCTCTAGAGTGTTAGTGTCCTCTAGTGGGCCAACATTATAGGACTAGCCACACATAGGGACTCATCAAACAAAAATGCTTAATGAAAAAATAACTTCAAAAAGGACACTTCATGTGCTTACTTCAAGAAAGCACATGAAGCGATAATGAACATCATCAGCCATTAGGAAAATGTGAACCAAAACTACAAGAAGATATCATTTTATACTCAGGATGGCTACAATTGGGAAAAATGGGAGAAATGAGGAAAAAACAGGTATTGGGGAGGATGTGTAGAAACTGGAACCCTCAAACACTTCTGGTAGATGTGTGAAATGGGGCAATCATTGTGGAAAATAGTTTGGCAGTTGCTCAAAAATTTAAACAGAATATTCTGTGTTTAATATGACCCAGCAATTCCACTCCTAGGTGTGTACTCAAGAGAAATGAAAATGTGCTCCCACACATAAACTTGTACGTGTACATTCAGAGAAGCATTGTTCAAAATAGCTGAATGGCAGAAACAACCCAAACGTCGAGTAACTTGTCAACTGATAAATGAAGTATGGTATGTCCATACAACAGATATATTACTCAGCCATAAAAAGAAATGACACACTCATTCATGCTATAATATGGATGAATCTTGAAAATATGACACTAAGTAAAAGAAGTTAGACACAAAAGTCATTTATTTGATGACTCCATTTATATTAAACATCCAGAATAGGCAAATCCATAGAGACAGAAATTAGTAGTTGCCAAGAACACGGGGAAGGTGCCAAAGGGAAGTGACTGCTTAATGGGTAACAGGGATTTCTTTTTGGATGATGAAATGTCCTGGAATTAAGTAATGGTGAGAGTTGCAGAATATTATGAGTACAATAAGAAACAATGCATTGCATATACTTTAAAATGGTTAAAGTGTTGGATTTTGTTTTATTAAAAGTACTTCAACTATAAAATAGGCTACTGTTTGTGGAATGTCTATTATGTACAAGATGCTATTGTATGGTTCTTCACACATATCACTATAACTCACAATAACCCTGCAAGAAGGCATCATTAGTCACTTTTTTTTTTCAAAAAGGAAGAAATGAATCTCAAAGAAATAAAATCCTTATCTGAAGTTACCCAGCAGGGAAGGTGCAGAGCCAAGATTTGATGAAGATCTATCTGCCTCTATAAGCTAAGCTCCATCTCCTCTAAACACATGCCTAGAACATTCAGCCAGAATAAATACTGAATGAATGAGTGAGTGATGGCTATAGATGAGGACATCCACATTCATTAGTCTGAAGCTTAAAGTAGAAGCCCACTTTACTCTTTCCTGCCAGATACTCTGTCTTCAAGGAGTCTCCAGAAAGCAGTAATCATTGCCAGACACAGCAAAAACTGGTGGTAGCCAGGCCTCAGAGCTTGACTGGGTTCTTTTAAAAGTAATCTGAATAGTCCACTACACTCAGAAGTGACAGGAGTGAACTCAGGAAAGGGACAGAAGGAAATAGTACCTCCTACCACACACCACTTGATTTGGATCTCCACCGTCTTGATGCTTGGCCAAAGGGGATGTTGAGATTTCGCTGAGAGCCACCTCATGGCCCCATCATTCTGCTCTTCAGTCTTTTTCATGAGCCATGTTTCCTGCATGAGGGTTCTGAAGACCTGAGGCCTCTGCTCATCCATTTCTGAAGGCCATGAATGGTACTGAGCCCCTGTTTGAGGTTAAGCACTATGCTAAGTGGTCTTTGTGTTTTGGGCCCTAACAACTCAGTACATGCCAAGAATCTCAACCAGAATACAAGGTTTGACTTCTGGGAGATGCTGGCTCACACAGGGCCAACCTCTCATCTCTAAGCCTTCCTAACCCTCCTCTTAAGTTGAAGGTAGATATCTCACATCCACATTTAATCCATAGAAGAATATTATTTAACAAAAAGTGGAAAAAAATGGTTGGGAGAAAGATGCCCAGAATCTAAAAAAAACAACCTAGGCTTTTGAATCAAGTGGCCTCAGAGAGTTTAGAATTCTGGCTCTAACTGCAGGAGGGAACTTAGTTAGGCAAGCAACTGAAGCTGTCCAAGTCTCCTATTCATTATCAGTAAAGTGGAATAAAGAAATGTTTCTAGTTGGTCTGGTGGCGCATGCTTGCAATCCCAGTAGCTTGGAAGGCTGAGGTAGGAGGATCATGAGTTCAAAGCCAGCCTCAGCAATTTAATGAGGCCCTAAGCAACTCCGTGAGACCGTCTTCAAATAAAACACAAAAAGGGGCTAGGGATGTGGCTCAGTGGTCGAGTGCCCCTGAGTTCAATCCCCAGTACAAAAAAAAAGAAATGTTTTCCAAAGAGTTAGCACGTGTAAAACACCAAGCTCGATGTCCTCCTTGTAACAGATGTCAATAAACAGCGGCAGGGAGCTACCCCTGTGGGTTATGTGTTTGGCTTCTGTCCCACAGCAAAGAGAACCACTGTAGGTATCTGACACAGATTGAGACATGATGAAAGAGATGTTTTAGGAAGATTTATGTGGCAGTGGCAAGGAAGATGGATGGGATATGAGGAAGAGACCCAACATAGGGTGACAAGGAGCTATAACTCTTGACTGGTCACATTTATGAAGGTGAACAGTGGTGTGGATCATCTAAGACAGCAAATATTTCATGTGGCATTTTAATGTGACTTTGGAATATGTTTCTGGCTGTGACTTCCTAGAAACCAAAGAAGAAACGTGCAGTTGACTGAGAGGGATGAAGAAGTTCTCTGATCAACTTGCTTTTTCACTTGTTTCAAACTTAAAGCCAAAGAATCAGTTTTAGTGTAAACAGAAATAAGTATGTAGCCTCTGAAGAGACAACTTTCACCATGCTAATTTTCTGACTCTCTTGTCTCCAGGGCAGGAAAAGCCACCAAGGATTTGAGCATCACCTGTCCCCTCCTTTCTCACTCCTATGATGTAATGTAGCTGCATTTATCCTTTCAACAAATGTTGAGCAAGTACCTACCATGTGCCAAGTTCTGCACCAAATTCTTTATGAACATTACTATATTCAATTCCCACAGTTAATGTATTAAAGCAGGAACTGAGGTGGCTTTCCTGTGACATAAACAGCAGGGGTACAATTTCAAACCAACTCTACTTGACACCTAGACCTGTTCCTAATTAGCTACCTAATTAGCCTATAGGACAAAATAAAAATTATCAAGTTGTAACTTTTTCAATGCAACGAAAAGGCCCATATTGGCTGTACTGATATGATTTCCAAAGTATCTGCCTTTCTCAAAAATTTTCCTACACCCTCAGAGGATGCTGTGATAAATTCCCAAATTGAACTAAACATTATGTAAAGTAGGACTCACACCCGACTCGACTCCTGAATTACAAAGCTTATCAAGGCCACTAAGCTCTAAATAGTCTCCCAATATAGTCAGTCTCTATTCAAAGCCATAAAGAAATTTTTTGTTAAAATATGGTGAAGAGATGCTCTCCAAAAACACAACAGGACTTGGTATTTGGTATTAATCTGAGAGGCACAAACATCCCATTAAACTTATCACTGGGGGAGAAGTGGAGGCATGGTAAAGAGCAAAAGGTATTTTAGAAAACCGAGGCAGATGCTTAGAAAACCCAATGCAAGTTTGTGTTCAAAAGTGAAAGATCTGTAATATACAGTAAAAATGGAAAAATGTTTTCCTGATTCCCATTTTACATATAATCAAGCTGGATAATTAAAATAATCAAATGTCAGAGAGCTTAGTGTAGTGTGGGTCTGTTAGCTAGGATGAGATCCTAAAAGGCTAAACATAAAATGTTTAACAAAGGTTCTGTCTTGTTTTATAAATATGTATATACAAGTTTAAAGTTTTCATCTGCACAAAAACTCTGTGAAGTCTGATGTTTGCATTAAAAACAGATATAGCACAGGAAAGACAGGCACAATGCATTCTCTGGCCTATGGTGTTTATTTTTATAAAATCCAAAGCAGACAGAATTCTCAAGTTTCATGAATAATATCCAGCCAAGACAACAAAAAGAAAAGTACCCTGCTGTGGGGTACCAGAAAGAAATCAGGAGACACTGGATTGAGGCCTGGCTCTCACTGACTTGCTGGGTGACCAGTTCTCTCTTTCTGTTTTCTTTTCTATGAAACATGGGAACTAAAAAACGTCGATTGGTCCTTCAGCTGTGTGACTACTGGCCATCCAAGGGCCTTGTGGGTCTTTCTCATCTGTGCAGTACATGGTAGGAGTAGATGATATGTAAGATCCTGCTAGGTGGGCGTGTTTGAGAAATACCCAACAGGAGCCATTGCCAGGCTGCTTCAGTGGATCTCCTGGCTCTCACCCCCACCACCATGTCATGCCATTCTGCTGCATGTTTTGTCTAGCTGCCCTCCTGTGCTTCATCAGGACTGTTGCCAGGTGGCCCAGCACAGTCATACAGGAGCAAACAAGGGGAAAAATGGTAAGCCTTCATTGCTTAAGTCAAGCCCCAGAAGGACTTAAAACATAAAGGTTAAATTTTAGACTTGAACGTTCCTTACATTTGCTTGTTCCTCTTAACACTCCTTTCCACAAATGGTGGTGCCACACCCACACAGACTGTTCTTCTCTCAGCATCTATTAGCTCACCATAGTTCCTAACAGCTGTCAGTATTTAATAACTGCTTACCACATGCCAGACTCTTCTGCATATTACCTTACTAAATAACATAGTGGGCAACTGATTACTATCTCTATTACAGATGAGCACCTGGACCTCAGAGAAGTGAGGTCATCTCCCCAAGGTCACACAGCTTATAAATAGATAAGTAGCAGAGTCACAATTTGAACTCAGAGTATTCAACTTTAAAGACCATCCTCTTTCAGCTCTCTAACATTTACTTCTTGGTACTTAAGGAAGTGACCTAGAAGTTATCTAACCAAACTCTCCCATAGTGCAAGATTCCATTCTAAAATATCCCTGACCTGCTTGCCACCTCCTGAGACAGGGAGCTCAGCACCTGCTGGAAGCCCTTTGCATTATTCATCTGTTCTCTCTGCTATTATCTTGTGTTCACTAGCCCAGGAATTCTATTCAGTGCCCCTACCTTTACTTTTTGGATCCCAAAGAACAAGTCTGATCCTCTTCCATGGTATAAATGGAAAAGTACCAAAATATCCCGTGAAAATCTTTTCTTCTGCTTATATGTTTAATTGCCCTATCCTATGCCTTACCAGTGATGAGCTCAGAGGAAAGGTAGTTGCTGTGCAGTTACAAGAAATACAAACCAACCCAGATCTGAGATCCAAAGATCTCTCTCCTCATTTGGCTTCCAGAACACCATGGTTCCTGGTTATCCCTCAATTTTCAGTGTATCTGTGGCTGCTCCTTCCCAGTCTGTTATGGGCTCTTCTCAACTGTGCTCTTACAAGCCACTGTTCTAAAGAGTTCTGCCCTTGCACGTTTCTCTCCCTCTGTGACATCACTCCTCCCGTGGCTAATGACTTCCAAATTGAGATCTTCAGCCTGGGGTTTTCTTCTTAACCTCAGGCCACATGCCCACTTGCTCTTCTGGCATAGCTGCCTTCATGTTCCATGGGCCCCTAGGATTCAGCAGATCCAAAACTAAACAAGTCACCTGCCATTCCAGCTAGCTACTCTTCTAGTGTCTGAGACAAGAAGGCCCAGATCACCTCTTCATCTTCACACATAGCCTTGCAACCAGTCAGTTAGCAGGTGCTATGGAGGCTGCTTTCCTAATATATCCCAGATCTATCACAGCCATAGCTTGGGTCTCAGACTTTCTGATGGACAGACACATTTCTCTACCAGCTCAGTCTACGTGGAAAGACAGCCCACTACCTGACATCTAGAGAACTCACAAAACAGTTGTTTGAATAACCCTTTTATGGGGAAAGCGAGAAGCCCTATCTCACAAGGATGTAGATAGTGTGTGTGCACTGAACCTGGAAGCTTGTGGGTACTTAATATATAATTGGCAGGCAAGGAACAATACATACTCCTCCTTAGGCATTTCCCTTCAATATACAGCTGACTACATAGCACAACTCAATACTTGCAGAAGTACATGAGCCAACAAAAAAATTTCTTCGGGTTATGTATGTTTTTCTGGTAACAACAGAACACACATCTCCTGACTCTGATAAGAATAAACAGGTAGGCACACTGGAAAGAAAACTGGTCTTAGAGTCAAAGACCTCAATTTGGATTCCACCTTTTTGGTGTTTTTTTTTTTTAATATAAAAGCTAGTATACTTTTGAATAACAAGATATCATACAAAACCTCAACTTGCCTGGGAAAATTTTTTCTTTCAGACTGTAAGCCAGAACTCTGAAGCACTCCGTAGCACATTTTATTTAGTTGTAACAAATACGTGGTTCTTGAGTACTAAAAACTCACATCAGACTCAACCTTCAATGGTTAACATTCCAGTAGAATCTGCAACAGATGACAGCAGGCAAGTTCCAATCTTTGCTCCAATGTATATCAGCAGAACATGTCAAAACCTAAATTAAAAGTTTTCACTTGCTTTTTTAAAAAAATAAATCCTTTGGTTGGCAGTCTCCCACTGATGACATGCAACAATCTTTGCATATGAAATCGGCTAGTCCCCTGCTTAGCTGCTAACTTTGTAGAAGTTCCAAAGCATTTCTGGAGCAAGTAATCTATTTGGACTGACAATGCCAAGCTGGGACCTGAGCCCTGAATGAGCTAAAATTACCAAAGCAAGAAGAACGTGGCTTTGGAAGCTATTTCTCCCGAGTGTGGGGTTTCTTTTAGTTGAGGGAGTGATAAAGAATGTTGACTTTTTCCAGATGAACAAAGTTGAATGAAACCTCAAAAATCCTGTTGCAGGTTTCTGTTCTAAAAAACAAGTTGCTGCTTCAGAGGTTCCTGTCCCCTCTACTTCCTCTCCCTAAACATAAAAATGCACTTATCTCTCTAATATGTAGGAGTTCAATACAGCCCAACCAGTGGGGACTATGTGCTGGGTTCTGCAATGCCCAGATAGGGAAGTCAGGCCCCTGTCCTGGAGGGGTTCACTGTCTGGCAGGAGGAGAGGTACATGGAGGGCAGCCCAGTCAGAAGATGCTATAATCCATCTATCCATATATAACAAACAAAATGGAAAGAGACTTCTGCCCTCACATGAGGTCAGAGGGAGGTACAGGGAATGCCCCAGAGGCAGGGTCTCCTTTCTCATAGCACCTAATGGGCTGGAACCCACTAGAAGGTGAGCTCTACTAGGCAGAGGTCCCTTATCAGACAATGATCCATCCATTCTGGCTGGCTCAAAGGAGTGCTTGAGGATGTGTTCATAGAGTAGCAAGAAATGCCACATTTCTAGGGCAAAGGGGAAGAGTAGGTGAGGCTAGAGAATTAAGGTGGGGCTGGGGTTGGGGCTGGTCTATGGGATTCTGAAACTTTAATCAGCAGGAAATAGGGAGCTACAGAAGGTTCTAAGAAAAGTTGTCAATTAAGCAACTTGAAAAATGGATTTTGAGACATGGTGATCAATTTGAAGGCTGCTGGTTTAGACGAGTAGGAGCTGAGGCAGAGGCCTGAATGCAGGCAGTGCTAGTGGAACTAGAAAAGAAAAACTTAAGTTACCAACCCACCTAGAACTGCCTCTTTCCCTGTGCATCCTTCCCTACTGCCAGGCTCTTACCCCTATTATTGCATATGTTGGGGTGACCAAACAACACACCCCATGAAGACAGTGCCCATTTGACTATCCCCCTGCACACAACACTACATAGCTGAATTTGAAAATTTCACCCCTGTCCTCCCTGAGTCCTGCCATTATTTTCATCCTAGTGCCTTGGGCTTAGTGCCTTGGTGTATCCATTATTAAAGCACTGGGTCGGCCTACAGGAAGTAGTAAGGGAACCCTTGACCACAAGGAGAATTTATTGAACTCAAACAACAATAATAATATAGGTGTCCAGAGAGAACAATATAGAATGTTAAGACCAAGCCTAGAGGAACCAGTTTTAGCCCCTAATACCACAAATGTCAATACCATGAACAGGCTGGACTGCAGTTAGATAATGGCCAGCTCTCCAAATGGGTGGTTCTTTCTTTTACAACCTGCTTGGCAAAATAAATGAGTGTGAGGAGATATCACACAGTTCAAAGGCAGCTCCTGTTCCCAGTAGAGGGAATAGGAGTTCCTTTGAGAGGATTTCCTCAAGCAAATGACAACTGAAGGGTAGGACAAAGAGGCATATGTAGAATGGAGGCTGGTAGCAGTGGAAGAGGAAGAACAGTGGGATTGAAAACTCAGAAACTAAGATTGTCCTCTGGTTTGAAAAATGGCCTTGAGCTATCTATGTAAGCTTCATGGACAGCATTTTCTTTCCTTCTCCTCATTCCAAGCCATGCTATGTGGCTGATAGGAACATTATCTACTTTACCAAGGAGATTACCAAACAGATGCCTGACCCTGGAGGATCTGTGCTCCATTTCTGGCTGCCATTTATTAGCTATGTACCTGGCAAATGTCTGCATCTCAGTGTTCTCATCTATAAAATGGAAATAATAATCATAGCAATATCTACCAAAGGGTCTCCAAGAGGACTAACAGAGATACAAGCACATATAAAGATTGTCAGTAAAAGTGGGACTTTATTTTTCCTTGTACTAGAATTGTAATTTAGTGAGAAGAGGGCCATACACTAGGGTCCAACACAACTGAAGCCATAGCATAAGCCACTGCGGGTGGTAGAGTACAAAGTCCCATAGCAGTTGGCCTTTGACACTTCTTGAGAACAAAAAGAGGTACATTTATTTTAAACAGTTCTGGATTGGCCTGGGCAAATACTAAGAAAGATACTTCTCACTTGAAAGCCATAAAGTGGCCCTGTTGCTACCTCTGAAACCATTCTACTGGAGCCAGAGAGGGAGTAATTAATAGAAATCTACATTTACATAAAGCCACCTCTGCCTTCCCCTTGAAGAATCACCTCCTCATACTTGGTGCCACAGAACAACTGTATTTATGTCCAGGAGATGCCAGATGAGCTCTTTAAGATGAAGTTGCAAGCAATTCTCGGAACCACCAAGTTTATGTCAAGATGGGGTTCCAAGGCACACAGGAGAGTTCTCCCAGGATAAATAAATTGTCAAACTCACCCTGGTCCTTCCAATTAAGACCCAGGGCAGCAGCTTCAATTTAAAAATTAACCAGGTGATTGGAATTCCAAATGTGGTCTAGTCAACATCACATTTTTTTTCTTCTCCCAAGAAAAAATTGAGAGGTAGTGGGAAGCACTCTATCTTACTTTGCTCAAATGGGTGCTGCACTTCTCTGTATATATTCTGCTAGTTTCTAGATGTTGCCTAGATTTTTTTTAATAATCTAAAAAATTAATCAACATTTCAGCTTGAAGGATGAATAGTTTACAGGTTCAAAATTTGTTGTTCTCAGACGACAACTATGAGTATCTGACTTAGGAGGACTTTAAAAATCAGATTTTAAATGTTGATTTTAAAATCAGAGATGGTGTGGGCTGCCATGTGCCTAAATGGTCTGTCTGCAGAGCCTGGCGGGCCATGCACAGTGTGAATGAATGAATGGGTGGATGGATGAACAATCTCCAAAGGAGGAAGCCAGCCTTTACACACTAAAGCCCTTGTCGCTTACTTCCTCTGACATACATTCCTTCCACTGTCCTGGGGCCCTCCCAGATCCAGGAGTATGACACAATCATCAAAAAGCATGCTTTCTTTTCTTTTAGCAAAAAAAAAAAAGAAGCTAAGTTTATAACCTAGTTACAAATTCTTCAGGCCTGTCTTCTTGGGGAATAAATTTCTAATCTCGTTCTTTAGTAATTAATAACAAACAAAACAGCAAAATAAAACCTAATCAGCTACAAAGGGTTCCCTTTTCTAAACCCTACTTCCATTTGCTCAGTATTTCTGGGGGTGTCTGGTGGTAGGTGGGCCTATAGTCCTATGCCCCAGGGCTTACAAGGCAGGTGAAAAGATTACAGCTTGTCAAAAAGAGGCCCAGGAGGTGTTGTTGATCAGCATACAGTTCTTCCACGCCTCCAGTCCCTCAAACCTCCTTTGCAGAGGCAACATAAGGTGGTGGACAGGAAACAGTCACGAGGCTGAGCTCTACTATACTACTAAACTAACTTGCCACAAGATCCTGGGCAAGTCACTATATGAGGTTCATCTTTTAGGCTAAATGGGAGGAAGCAAAGGAAGCTGGAAAAAACAGAAAAGGTCTACAAATTACAAAACAATGACAATGTCTTCCCTTCTGTTCCTAACCCTAGTGTTCTCTTCTAAGTAGGAGGTAGGGTGAGTGACTGTGTGTGCCCACTCTAAGTAAGGCACATTCTTCTTAACCAGCAGCAGCCAAAAGGTTGCTTACCCAAAAGGAAGTGATATTTTCCTGTAGCCCACAAGTCTGCATTTAAGCCTCTTAGAACTAGCTTGTAAAGAGGGCCAGCTGTCTTCTCTTTACAAAGGAAAAGGTGCCTCTCAGCACAGCACATGAGGTGGAAGGGCTGGTCTTGTCCTATCACCAACTGAACTTCGGTGTCATCCTCTGTCAAATGAGGATGAGACCACCTGCCTTGCCTAAGTCTCAGGCCCTAAGTAAGCAGGGAGGGCAGGTCCTGTGGTAACCTGACCTAGAAGCTCTTTCCTGGCTTCTAACTCTCACTCAGAGAGCCTGTGGGTGATTTCAGAGATGGATGTGGAAGCTGAGGAATGCCTTAGAGCTTCTTCCTCCTTACCTTTGCTACCTCGCTGGAGAAAGGCAGGAGAGTGGTGCCTAGTGCACTGAGGTTCAAGGCTTCCTTATTCAGTCTAATGATGGCCCAGATGGGACAAGGATGCCACAGATTCCTTTGGAAAGGAGAGATTCCCACTTAAAAGATCAAACAATATGTGTCTTACTCCTCACTCCTAGGAGATGCTAAGGGCCTTAAAGGGAGAGAGACCACTTGAGAAACTTGAGACAGAAAGGAGCAGAGAGGGAAGGAACAGAGAGAGGTAGAGAGAAGGTGAGAGAGCAGTGATGGTACACACCGGCAGGGAAAGAAATGGAAAGTGAAGGAGAAGGGAGAATACAAAGAATCAGAAAGAGGACAGACAGATGAAGAGATGAAGGCAGACTGACAGCGCGGGAGTGTCAGGGATGCAGGAAGACAAAGGGGACCCTGTGGTCTTTTTAACTGGTCTGGTCCCTTACAGACACTCCATCCCTTAAAGAGAAGCCGGATAGGCAGGAGGAGGAGACCAGAGCAAGCACTGACTCCCCAGGCCCCCTCTGCCCAGCGCCCGGCCTCTTCCCGTCCGGCCCCCGCCCGGGTCCCACCGTCCCTCCCAGCCCGCTCGCTCACCTGCCAGCGCCAGGATCTGGGCCTTGTGGAGCAACAGCGCGCCCCAGTCGCGGGGGGCGCGCGGGGGGCTCTCGGGCCCGGCGCCCAGCTCCTCGGGACCCCGGTACACCGCGTACACCTTCTGGTTGTCAAAATCCAGCCGGGAGCGGGGGCTGAAGTCGCGCACGCACGACACGGGCAGCGCGTAGCAGACGTTGTCCTCCAGGAACCGCACAAAGGCGTACATGGTGGGCGCCGGGGGCGGGCCCCGGTCTGGCTGGTCAGCCCGTTGGGCGGGCGCAGAGGTGGGGTCGCGGCGGGGGGCCGCGCTGCCGGGCCGGGGGGCGGGGGCGGCTCCCCGGGACCAGGCTCCCCCCACTGTTATTGTTCCTGAAAGCACCGCTCTGCCAATCGGCTGCTTTCGCCTGGGCGCGGAAAAAGGAGGGAGGGGGGAGAGGGGGGCGAGGGGCGGATAAGGGGGGTTTGGAAGCGCACCGCCGCTCGCAAAGTCAGACCGGAGCAATCACAGCCGGAGCGCGATTCGGGTAGGGAGGGGAAAGAGCGGAGAGATGCAATTGCAATAATAATAACAACAATAACAAATAGCATGGGGTGCGGTGGAAAGCATTGACTAAAATTCGCGCGCTGGGCTAGAATTATATAGCCTCAAGGATCTCGGTGCAAAACAAATTGCATTGCAACAAAACTGCCTTACAAAGGAGAGTGTGTGAGAAATGAATGCAGCGAGAGTGCGTGGGGGCAATCCTAAAGTGTAAACTTGCACTTCTTGCAAGCGAGCAGAAGTTTGGAGTGTTTCAAATTTAGCCACCCTCTTCAGCTTCTTTAGTCCACAACCCCACACCTCCCCCCCTTCCCTCTTCTTTTTCTTTCCTTTTTCTTTTCTTTTTTATTTTTTTGGCAAAACTGCCAGCACCTGCTGTGGGGAGGGTCAGTCATCCAGAAACATACCCCCAAAGCTGCCAAACCAGTTTTGGCCAGAACTAAAACTTATCAGGGCTTTCCAGTTGGATCAGCTGGCTGGGGTGGTGGAGGGCTTGTGAATGGCTGCTCTCATACTAAGGGAGCAGTGGCACCCCTCTTCCCTAAGGTCTTCTGCAACAGAGATACTCCTCCACAGCATGCCTGCCCCTGAGCCAGGACCATGTGGGCTGAAGCAGGGAGTAGAAGGCTCTGGGGGCTGTGGTAGAGGCTAGACATTGCTGGATCACTTTCAGGAGATCAGGAATATTACTCCACTACTCCATGGAATAGCAGTCTTTGCTCTATCCCTAATTTAACAGTGGGAAGACAGGAACTTGGTCTCCCCCCCTCACTCCCCACAAGACTTATGTATCAGTGGAAGGAAACTAAGGGCTCTGCACTTGTAGCCTCAGTGGGCTTTGTATTAAATATTGCTACTTAGATCCACATTGCCTAGCTCAGAGGGTCTCAATGAACCTTGGATGAAAAAGAATAAGTAAAAATCCACATTAACCCATCTCGGGGATTGAACCTAGGGACAATCCACCACTGAGCTACATTCCCAGTCCTTTTATTTTTATTTTTATTTTTTTTTATTTTGAGGCAGGTCACACTAAGTTGCCTAGCTCATTCATTCTTTTATTCAAGCAATCAGTATTCATTAGGTATACACTGCATGTCAGATTCTGGGATATAGAGATGAAAAGAAAGGACAAACACCTGGATTCCTGGACCTTGTAATGTTAGTGTATCAGAACTTGAGTCTCAGTCAGATTCCTTTGCCAAAATTAGGTTACTGTATGAATAACACACCTTCCCCCTCCTTGCAACCTTTACAATCTAGTCTGGGAGTATTAAGAAAACATAACTAGTAATGAGATTATAGTCAGAAAAGTATTCTTATAGAAGAATGCTTAATAGAGGTAGCAGACTCAAATATTATATTAAAAATCATTTTAATGAATTTAACCTGTAACAAAAGACAAAGTGCACCAAAATGCCAGTGATTCTGTGAGTTTCTAGTATTGGTGGGTGATTTTGTTTTCCATTGTACTTTGTATTTATTTTCTTACAGTGTGTATACTTATATTCGTGTCTATTTTTCATACAATATTACTTTATAATAAAAAAATTAACATTATAAAATTAAAGGACTGTGCTCACATTTCAGATCAGCTACACTAATGATGAAGAAGATAAGTCAAACCTCCCAAATTATTTCACTGTGATCTGGGGAGTACTTTCTGCTATACCAACACATAGCTCTCAGATCCAAATAAATCAGATCAAATTCCCTCAAACCAACCCACTGGTATATATGCAGTGCCAACCAGTCATGAAGTTGTTCTGATGCAGATATGGATCATTTTGCCCCCACACACTTGTAGAAAAGAGAGTCACCACTCATGAGTTGTTCCAATATATTTACCTTCCTGATTATTATTTATTTTGGCTGATATTAAGTGAGTTTTTATTTTAAGAATTCATTTCTATGGTGGTCAAGTGGATGTAATGTGTAGTAAGATTTCTGATAATTCACAAGACAGATCAGGCAGAATCGACAAGTGTTTATTAAAAAGTCCATGAAGTTCTAGATAGTGTTTGCAAAATGATTTCAGGTACACCAAGGCCAGTCTCCTCCCTGCAGCTAAATGAGGGTCAATCCCAAAACATGTTACGAACTTCGTCTCTCATCACCTTTCTGGACATAGTACATTCCAGAGTATACTATAAAATATTTGACATTTCCCAAGACAGCACGTTTAAGCAGGTCCCTAACCCTTGTGCTTGCTCTGTCCTCATTCTGTTGAAGTTTTTCCTCACAGAGTGTATAGGTAACCTCAACTTACTGTGAAGACCAGTTCAAATCTCATCTCTTTTGTGAAGCTTTTCCTAACCATTCCATACTCAAGTAGTTTTCTGCATAGTTTTCTTTTTTTCTTCCTTTCTTCTTCCCTGCTCCTTTCTTTTTTCCCTCCAGATTTTTCTTTCACTGGTAGGTTAAAATTAGTTGTCTTAATAGGATCTGTTGTTAACATATTTGTACAGGCACATAATATAACAATATAATTGGGTCAGTTTTCTTCCCAGTACCCCACCTCTCCTTCTCTTCCTCCCTCCCCTTGGTCTCCTTCATTATTGCTGGTCTCCCTTCTTTTATTTCCATTTTTTTTCTCTTTAACTTCTATGTCTGAGAGAAAACATACAACTCTTGACTTTCTCAGTTCAGCTTATTTTGTTTAATATAATGCTCTCTAGTTCTATCCATTTTCCTGAAAATAACATAATTTCATTCTTCTTTATGGCTGAGTAAAACTCCATTGTGTATATATACCTCATTTTCTTTATCCATCCATTCATCAACAAACACCTAGGCTAGTTCCATAGTCTGGCTATTGTAAATTGTGCTGCTACAAACATGGGAATACATGTATTACTATAGTATGATGACTTTAATTCTTTAGGATAAATACCAGGGAGTGGTATGGTGGTTCTATGCCTAGCGTTTTGAGGAATCTCCATATGATTTCCATAGTGGTTGTACTAATTTACAGTCCCACCAACAGTGTAAATCCATATCTTCTCTAGCATTTATTATTGTTGATATTCTTTTTAAAATACCTTTATTTCATTTATTAATTTTTTATGTGGTGCTGCAGATTGAGCCCAGTGCCTCACACGTGCAAGGCAAGTGCTCTACCACTGAGTCACAATTCCAGCCCTTATTGTTGATATTCTTTTTTTAAAAGTAATTTTTAGTCATAGATGGATACAATGTCTTTTATTTATTTTTATGTGGTGCTGAGAATTGAACCCAGTGCCTCACACTTGCAAGACAAGTGCTTCACTACTGAGCTACAGCCCTCAGCCCGGGTATTCTTGATGACTGCAATTCTAATTGGAGTGATATAAAATCTCAGGGTGATTTTTATTTGCATTTCCCTAGTTGCTAAAGATATTTAGCATTTTTCATATATTTGTTAACTTTATATTTATTCTTTTGAGAAGTGTCTGTTTAGTTCATTTGCCCATTTATTAGCTGTGTTTTTCTTATGTTTGAAGATAAGTGTTTTGAATTTCTATATATTATGGATATTGACCCTATGTTGAAAGAATAGGTAGCAAGGATTTTCTCCCATTCTGTGGGTTTTCCCTTTATGCTCTTGTTTCCTTTACTGTGCAGAAGCTTTTTAATTTGATGCCATTCATTTATTAACTCCTAGTGTTATTTCCTGATAATTAGGAGTCCAATTGAGGGAGTTATCGCCTACATCTATATGTTGTAGTGTTTACACCACATTTTCTTCTAGCAGTTGTATAATTTCTGTACTAATTCCTAGGTCTTTGATCCACTTTGAGTTGTCTTTTATACAGGGTGAAAGGCAGGGATCTAGTTTCATTCTTCTCTATATGGATAACCAGATTTCAGGCAGACCTCTTTGTACTATTTTATTTCAGAACCTTTTATACCCACTCTATTATGAGAGCTCTTTAAGGCAAATTCTAGTAACTTCAGCATTTCAGGTACCTAGCCTAGGGCTGGGGAGCAAATGCTTATAGAACAAATGTATTAAAAGGAGACACAGAGAAAGCATGAATAACAGATGACTTCCAGGGTTGTTCTTAAAAGCCTACTCCTCCTTTTCAAAGTTGGAGCTGAATCCCAACTCTGTCTTTCCCATCCCCAGTGACCCAAGGGCCAAACATTGCTTCCACTCCTGACCAAAATATTCATGAACATATTAAATATCACTGTACCCTTAGGTTCAAAAAAATTCCCCTTGCCCAAGTCAACATAAATCATTATCATAAGGGAGTAGTTCCATTTCCCAAGAACCTCAAAAGAAGAAAAGAACAGACAATGAAAATGGATGCCGACAGAGTCAAATACACACAGACTCCAGTGCATTTTGCATATAGGTTTACAGAATGGATTATGGAGAAGCAATGGCCGGCACAGGATGCCCAGAGACACCACCCATGGACAACAAAGACATCTAGTTTCTGCTTCCTGTATGACTCACACATTCAATCTACTGACACAGGTCACATGGAGAATCCACCCTGTGCCATACTGTGCCTCCCCCTGCCCCCACCGGGTGAAGACTGAGTCACAGTACCACTGCTTGGACCAGAGACCAGAGCCCCAGGCTTTATCCATCCCAGAAACTCAAGATGTTGGTGATTCATCCATTGGCAAGCAAAGATAGTTCAAAACTACAAATTCCTGACTTAAAGAGGCCATTTAAATCATCAACTTCAACCAAATCATGGTTGAATCCTCTCTTCAACATTCTTGCCAAATGGTCATTCAAATGCCTTTGATGCAGGTCTGATGTCAGGAAGTTTACTGCCATCCCTTAACTTTTGGATACTGCTAGCTGTTAGAAAGATCTTTCCTTGCACTGAGTCTTTCACCTTGTAGCTGCCAGAATAGGTTTACCAGAGTCTCGTGTCAGCCCTTCAGATATGGGAAAATTCCAGCTCCTGTCTCCCCTGGATCTTGTCTGTCTTGTGCACAGACATCTTCACTTCCTTCACCTATCTCTCCTAATAGGACCTGGGTTCAGCGATGATCATTGGAATATATGCTTGTCCTTCCAAGTTTACTGTGACCATGCATGCTAGGCACTGTCTATACGTGATAAAATTTCACACCAAATCCTTGAAAAGAAGGTTATTAACCCCCTGACATAGTCAAGAAAATTGAGTCTTACGCAAAAGAGTTTGGCTCTAGGGAGCTCTGGAGAGCTCATGGTCATTTTTTTTCATTTTAGTCAGCTTGCCCTAGCAGTGTGGGGAAAGCCTGGAGGGGAGGCAAGCATGGGGAGAAGAAGCCTGTGATGAGGCTGCCTGTCCTGTCCCACCCCTCCCCTGGCTCTCTTTTTCTGTGTGCCAAATGTACTTTGCCTCTCATCCAAGTCATTTTAATGGAGCAGAAAATGTACACATCTGGGGCAGCTTTTCAGCTGCGTCTGCGTCTCCATTATGCTCTCCTGTTGAGTTCTGCAGAGCCTTGGGTTCGTGTCAAGCTCCTTTGGCTAAGCCAGCTGAAGCATGTTCGGTGGCAGCAGTGGGACTTATGTTTCACATTACTGCATGGAATTCTCAATGTACTTTGCAAAACTATTTTAAGGAGACCTGGGTTCTGTGAATTTTTAAAGCAATTGGAGCGTGTCTTTTCAACCTCTCTGCTAATGATTGATCACATTTTTTTCATGATTTTGCCTTTTTTCCTGT
The DNA here is from genome assembly GCF_964194105.1 of Spermophilus citellus. Classification (NCBI taxonomy): domain Eukaryota; kingdom Metazoa; phylum Chordata; class Mammalia; order Rodentia; family Sciuridae; genus Spermophilus; species Spermophilus citellus. The sequence goes on along the minus strand of NC_138191.1, from coordinate 101,623,963 downwards.
AATGTTTGATTTGACTTTTCAAGTCTCTCCCTTTTACATTTTTTAAAGACTTTTTTTTTCAGAGTAGTTTTACTGAAACTAAGAGAAAGACACAGAGATTTCCCATATGCCCCTTACTCCCCATACATGTAGCCTACCCATTTCCAACATCCCCATAAGAGAGGTACATTTGCCACAACTGATGAACCTACATGAACACATCATTATCACCAGTAGTCCATGGCTTACATTAATGTTCACTCTCAGTGTTATATATTCTATAGGTTTAGGCAAACGTATGATGACATGTGTCCACCACAATATATAGAGTATGTTCGATGCCCTAAAAATTCTTTGTGCACTACCTATTCACCCTCCCCTCTACCCCTAACCCCTGATACCCACCAGTGATTCTTCTATTATATTTACTTCCCTGAGTCCCAGTTTTCTCACCTGAGATGATATTGTGTAACCAAGGCAGGTTCACCAGGGAAACTTAAATGGTATTCCAATCCTAGGTCCTATTTCCTGAGATCTGGATTTCGTGAGTCCAAGGAGGCATGGGTATTGTTTTGTTTTGTTTTGTTTTTAAAAATCTCCAGATTAGTCTAACATTAGACAAAGTTGAGCACCTCTGAGTTATAATATTTTAAGGTAACATATCAGACATAAGAAATTCTTATCAAGTCTTAGATATTACTACTATTTTCTGGGAAAATTTTCTGAAATGTCTGTGTAACATCAGGCAAATTTGATCTCTGAGTTATAATTTCTTCATCTGAAAATTGACATGTGATTTAAAAATAAGACAGTATATTATAGTTTTAGGCTCTGCATCCAAATTATGGTCTATTATGGGAAGCTTTACCATACTATGTGTGTACCATGGTCAAGTTTATTAAGCTCACCAAGCATCATCTCTTTAGTAGAATATTAATACAACTTCCTAGTTTTGCTATGAGTATTAAATGAGATAATGCATGTCAAGTGTTAGGCACAGTGGCACATAGTGAGTCTTCAATGAAATGATAGTTGCTACTTTTGTTATTACATAATTATTATTATAGTTACTATAAGAGTTCTTATCCCTATTCTTACATAGAGTAGGGTGCTCAATAAACTTTAATTCAGTAAAATTGACTATAATAAGCTAAACAATGCTGATGATTTTCCAAGAAGCACCCCAGAATGCCTCTATCCAAGTGCCTTCCTCTTTAATGTATAACCTGTAGTCACAGGTCACAGTCACCAAAGAAGCTCTCAGATCTCAAATGTTTAAGATTCTCTGAGGCTATGGGTCTTATCCAAACCTGCAGAAAACACTTTCAAAATATTGTGTTTGGGGCCTTTAATTCTTTCAAATTGACTTTGTTAAATATTTTTTAGAAGAAATAAAAACTTATGCATTGTACAAAATGTACAATGCAACCTGAAGCCTTGTGAATGTGCATCTTGGCTTGAACTTCAAGCCAACCACAGTCAAGCCCAACAAACCAGAATGTGGCTACGTTATGAGCTCCTGTGGGTCACAAATGGGAGTTGGTCAGCTGGATGATCTAAATCCCATCATTTTACTCTAGCAGTGTGCACTCTATATAAGCAACACAAAACAAGTGGATTCCCATTGTTTAAAGAAAAACAAAAAGAAGATGAACAGAAGAGACTGTCATGAGGGAACAACATTTGAACTGGTTTTGAAAGGAAAAAAAAATGGGGCTACATTGGAAAAATGCAGTTGCCTCAATCCTGAATTTCAATTGGGGGCCAACTGGTTTGAGTTGCTGCTTCTGATTCCCCTTTTAAATTCATTCATTCTGTGTTTTTTCCTCAGGAAAGTCCTCCCTGGCTCTGATCTCCCTTGGAGTGTTGCATACTTGCATGATTTCTAGATTTCTTAGAGTTTATCACAGTACATAATTATGTATTTATTCTGTGTATGCCAGTAGATCAAAATCTCCATTAGAAAAAGGACCCTATCTGTTTTCCTCACTGTTGTATCCTAGCATATGGAAGACCTTAAATAAGCACTTATTGAAAGAGTATGTATATAAAACATAGACCCTGGAAAAGAAAGAGACCCCCAGAGGCAAGAAGAGAGAGGAATACCAAGAGCCCTATTTAGTTCCTCTGTCTCATCTTCCTTTTGAAAGTATCTCTCTGTTTCTATGTCCCCAACATGTCTGGTTCTCACAATCAAGCTCAAGAAAAACCCCTTTTCTAGTTTTCCCTTTGCATGACTAAAAAGGACAACATTTTCAAAATGTTTTTAAAAATATGAAGAGAGAACAAAATGGAAATAACTATAGAAAAATGCATAGAAAGGAAAAATAGTCAAATTGACATCACACATAGTTGACATACACTAATGCCAATAATGACAAAATAGTATCAGGAAAGTTACTGACAATGGGCCTCCCAGCAAACAAGACGGTGATCCTGCATCATTCCACAAGGATAGAATTCTTTCTCGCTCTGCTGTTAGCTTGAAGTCATTATAAACATCTATTCAGGGTGATCCCTGCAGCATTCTAGTCTTCTACTGATTCCAACATTATTTGAATTATCTTCCCTCAAAGAGCATATGTTAGTTCTCTGTTAAGCCTCTGTTCATCCAGTGACTCAAAATGCCTGCCCTTCATAGGCCCTTATAGGACCAGAGTATGACTATTCTGTCATTTATTCCTATGTTTTTGTTGGATAGCTCTAGGTTACCATTCTGGGTCAAAGGTACAAGTGAGAATACCATTCTGAGGGTTAAGTCATCTTAGAAGTAGCCATTATAGAAGAACTATGAACTCTGGACTATTTTCTTAAGTATGTCTCATAGCCACACCATAAATTCAACACAAAATCATAGGAAAGGCAATGAAGACAGAACTAACAATTATTGATGTTCATGACAGGCACTGTACTGGCTGCTTAATATATTAGTTCTTTTATTATTTACAAAATACACCATAAGGTCTGTACAATTATTATCTCCATTTTTCTGACAAGGAAACTTATGACTTAGAGAGGTGAGAGAAGTTGTTTAAAGCCACATAGAGAAGACTTAAACTTGTGTTTCTTTGATCCAAAGCCTGGATTTCGATAGCTGTTTGGAAGCTGACCTTCCTCAGTTTCCCAAGGCAGTGAACTGCTGAAAATTGACTGTGGGACTTAGTCTCTGCTGCCCTTCTCCGAGAGGCTTGAGTTTCTACCTAGAAATCCAAAAACTAGACCTATGGGAAATTCCAATATCTATTATCCCAAGCATTCATATCTCGAGTAACCAATTATCCTGTAAATACTCAAGATTTAAGGGCATTTTCTAGGGTTTCTTAAATTATGGCCTCTCTATTCCAGAGAACTGAATTTTTGAAGCTCTCTGAGGTTACCAACTGATCAAGCAGATTCCTCTTGTTTTATATCCTCTGTTAGTAGTGGTCAGGGAATTGGTAATCACCTAGTGTTACAGGGTGGGGATAGAGGCTTCTCTGAGTCCCCCTCAAAAAGGAATCAGCTCCAAAGCAATCTCTTTGAGAAGTGTTCAATTTCCCCCCATGCCTACAAAAGTTTTTCACCCTACAATTGATTGGGTGAACCAGAATAACAGGAATAAGAGCAGTGGACGGACATTTAAGGAATGCTTGCTTTGCCCCAGACTTTACATGAATTTTTCATAGGGCAGTCCTGGGTGATGATAAATGCTATATCATGCTTAGTTTCATTTAGAAAATCAAAGCATGCTAGGTTATTTGCCCAAGGTCACAGAGGAGTAAATGGTGGAGCCAAGATTCAATCCAAGGTAAACCATTTAGCTCTAGAGCCCCACCCCTGCACTTCTACCCCAATTCTAGATCCCTTTGAGTCTTAATCTTGCCTCATTGAGAGGTCTTGTGCCCTTTGGCTAGGATGGGGAGATGCTGGAACATATATTCTCAGAGTATCATAGTCTGGTTTCTTCAGGGATGGCCAGGCCCCTTTGTTCTGTCCAGGTAAAATCCTGGCAGGTACTATCATTCACTTTCCAAGAAGTACTCCAGAGTCCCCTGATATTTACATCCTATGTCATGGTATGTGGGAGTATATACCAAGTCACAACATAAAGACTTACTTTTGTTTATTCAAAATTTATTTAGTAGCAAAAAATGGTCACCTATTAATGCCAATCAAAAATTTAAAAGCTCTTGACTTCTAAGGTTTTATTCTGTGATGGCAAAAGGATATATATCCTTTTGACATACATTTTTTTCTTTTTTGGTACCAGGGATTAAACTCAGGGGCACTGGATCACTGAGCTACATCCTCAGCCATATTTTATATTTTATTTAGAGACAGGGTCTCATTGAGTTGCTTAGCACCTCACTTTTGCTGAGACTGGCTTTGAACTCGTGATTCTTTTGCAGCAGTCTCCCAAGCCACTGGGATTACAGCTATGTGCGACTGTGCCCAGCTCATATTTTGTTTGAATAGCTCTTTTTCATTTATTCTTTTAGTGCTGGTAGTGGATGTTTTGGAGTATAGAATATCAAAGCCCTATCTTATCAGGCACAACTTTTTAATTTGAAAAATATATGGCAAAAATAAATGAAAAAGAGATACTCTGCTAAGAGCAAGGTATTTTTCTTTTTCTGGGACTTAAGATGGACAGGAAAAAGATCCACATGGGTACATAGGAATTCTGGAAGAGCGGCTACGGAGAAGTTTCTCTTAATTGGTAGGCAGAGTAAGTAACTGAAAGGATCCTACCTCCTAGCCTGTTAATGTGCCCTGCCATATTGGTGGTCCACTGAATGGTCTGCAGTCACTGAGCTCTGCTTCTGGCTCTGGGATCTATTCTGGAGAGGTAGCACTTTTACAAAAGTGAAAAGTGCATGGGCTTTGCACTCAGTTTCGGGTTCCATTTTTGCTCCATTACCAAGGTGCTGTGGGACCTTGGGGAAATCTCTGACTCAGGTGTTTGACCTGTCAGAGAGAACCTGATACAGTTGTCATGATGTTTAATTGATACAGTGCAGTTGAAGTGTCTGGCAAGCACAGTGCCTCTCACACAGTAGATTTCCTAATATTGCCGTTGTCTTTTCAGTTTTGTCTTATAGATTCTCTATTTTACTTTTTTTTTTTTTTTTAGAAGTTCACAAGGTAACAACAAGTCCAGATCTCTAGGGTGAGTTAATTTGGGGTCAAGTATTATTTCCTCTGTCCCTGGTGGCTGGGCAGTATCATTGCATGTAGGCCACCCACCATCCCTTCCTGGCCAGTGGGGCAGTCTGCCTTATTTAAGAAAACTGGAATCTCACTGAGATCTCTACTTTTATGGAATTTGGGGACTTAAGTTGAGTTCAGGATTTTATTGTCTGCTTTTATAATCGTGTCCTGATTTTGCATATTTAAAGCATGCCTTTGGAATTGTGAAACACAGTGTTCTCAATCATAAAAAGGATGAATTATGTGTTGCCTTTCTGTTTCCCTTTCTGGATTTTCTTCTTATCTCCTTGCATGAATTTTTCTGTGATGCCCTGCCTTGTCCTAACTTAGCCAAGACACTAGCTGTGGAAATTTGGGCAAAACTCTTAACTCCCTTTAGACTCTTACTTGTTCATTCATTCATTTACTATTGAATGATTTGTTGAAGGCTTACAATATGCCAGAATCTCTACTTAATACTTGGAATACAGTAGAGAAACACACAAACTAGTTTCCTTATACATAAAATGGGAAAATGAAATGTCTTTTAGGATTATTGAGAGGACTAAATGAGATAATATTTGGAAAAGAGAAGAAGAGGCAAAGAAGAGGTTGCAAATTTATTGAGCTTCTTATTCTGTCCCTAGTAATGTCAGATGCTTCACATACAATCCTCATAATAACCTCAGGAAGTGAATGCTATTATCCCTGTTTTAGAGACACACCTACTGAGGTTCAAAAAGGGAAAGTGAGAGAGCCCAAGTCATGCACTGGATTTGAGCCTGGTATGAAATCCATGTGGTTCACACCTGCTATATTTCCCAGTGGTCTCTGCACACTGCTGATCATTCAGTAGGTATGTTAATTCCTATCACCAACTCCATGCAGAGTCTGGGAGGCTAGCTCCTCTTGCTACTAATGATAGTAGAGTCAGGGCTGCCTGATCAAAAATCCAAATTCCTGTTCCCTGATTCCTTGGGGAATAAGAGGAAAAGAAGACTCATAAAATGAAAGGGAGGGAGACATTAGGCTCCCTGGGGAAGTCACTGGGGAAGGACTCTGAGGGCCTCTGGCAGGCAGATTCACCAGCTCAGGGGACAGCTGTAACATCGACTCTTGGCAAGAGGAACACTCTCTTTTCCAAGCCAACCCATCTTTTGCTATGACCTTTAAAGACGAAATATTTAAAACTCTATCTCTTTGACTTGTCTCCACCCCAGGTGGAGGCAAGCCTCAACTACACAAAAAACAAGGTGTCTTTTTCCTCTTGATATGCTCAATGTCTATCCAAGAAGAAAGAGTTTGCCAGAAAATGTTCACTTAGGGCCTGCACATTTTCAAGAATCTGAAAGCAGAGTAGGAAGTGAAATCACTGTGCTTACAGTTGGCAAAGGGGCTGAAAATTGCCCCTAAACTAAACAATCTGGATCTATGCACCCTTTTCTCTTCCATCTCTCTTTTTGGATGGGTCACAGCAAGAGAACATAACAGATTTAGCAGCATAGAAGCCAGGCAAGAACTGTCCACATGTTTTTAACTTCTTTTTGGTATCAAGGAAAGATCATGCCAGAGAGTGCTTTTGCCACTGGGAAAACTTGTGAGGGTTACCAGAATGAAAAGACAGACACGGGAGAAGCAAAGCTGAGATTTGCATGCAAAAAAGGGAAAAAAGGAAAAAAAAATCTTTTTCCTTGGCATAGAGAAATTTCATCCTGAAGGTTCTTTTTTCCACTTTTCTTGGCATTGTAACAAACACCTTAAAATAGAGTCATAAAACAGAAACAGATTCTATAGAAGCAAGAAACCTAGACTAGTGACTTCAGAGAACTTATAGCTCAAACTTTTTGTTCTATAAAACTAAAGCCAGAAGGACAACAACTTATCCAAAGTTGAGTGTTCATCATTGACCAAATAAGAACTGGACCAAGCTTCTTGTGGGCCTTTCCTCTTTCCTATACTGCAATGCTTTCTCTTGATTATAGGGAAAGCTTTTAATAAAGGTTATCTTGTCAACTCCAAGGGCATTAGCTTAGCTAATTCTAGAGAAGCATATAATTCAACATTTCCAAGGCTTAGCACTGGAAGAAGGCTCTCTTGGCTGGAGAGAGGGTAGTAAAAGGACCTGCAAATTTTCTCTCCTTAAGTGTCACCTGCCTTTCAGAGCTTATCCTATTTCCATCTCCATGTTCTTCTGTACTTACACTCTATGCCCCCACACCTATCAAGGGATGTTGTTGATTCTCTAACACTCTGACCAAAGCACGAACCCAACCTATTTGGAGGGGGGGAAGTTTACCCTGAAAGAAATTGGGGTAGTCTTAACTTACAAAGAGACTTCACTCAAACAAAGATAAAAGAAAAAGCAGTAGAATGTAGCAGAATGATCTGAGATCAAAATCACCCAAACTCAAGTTTAAATTATAGTTCTATATTTTATATGGTTTCCTCATCTATGGGGTAGGGAGACTATTTCTAGGACATTTGATAAAATTAAATGAAAGACCCTACAGAAAACATATAGCACAGATCTTTGTATACAGTGGACCCTGATATTCATAAAACATAAAAAAGTATTGATATCAAAAACACAGGCTTATGGTCAATCATTCAAAAACTATATCCTGGCCCAAACCTTATACCAAGTAGTGAGACAGAGACAAACAACAGTCATCATCCTGCAGGAAAAATTTTTTTCATGGGTATTATGGATTGAATTATGACCCTCCTCTCAAAAAAGATATCTTGAAATCCTAACCCCAGTATCTGTTAAAGTGACCTTATTTGGAAATGAGGTCTTTTCAGATAGAATCAAATTAAGAACATTGGGGTTTCCCTAATCCAATATGATTGGTGTCATTATAAGAAGAGAAAAATACCCTGTGGAAGACAGAGACACATAGAGAGAAGGCCATGTGAGGACAGAGACAGAGATTGGAGTGATGTAACTGCAAGCAAGCTAAGAAAAACCAAAGGATCAATGGCCACCACCAGAAACTTGGAAGAGACATGGAAGGGTCCTATCTAGTACCTCAGAGGCTCTTCTGACAGCTTGATTTTGAGCTTCTAGCCTCCAGAATAGTGAGAGGATACGTTTCTGTTGTTTTAAGCCAACCAGTTTGTGGCAGCCCTAAGAAACTAATATAACTAAGAGATTGCTGGGGAGCAAATGTACTCATTGCAATAGAAGAAGAAAGTTATCCAGTTCCCTGAGCTGAGCATGTTACACTTTATTATGTCATCTTGGTTAAATCAGGAGAATCCATGCGGGTGGAAATATGCATTCTTAGAGGTGGTTTGTCTCCGAAGAAGGCAGCCTGTGCCTGTCTGAGGATGCAGGGAGGGCTTCCAGGAGAGGCTGGTTGGGCCTAATACCTGAAGGATGAATAGGTGTGAGAGGCTATGCAGGCTAGAAAGTCCAGTGTATGCAGAGGCAGAAAAGTGTGAAGTGTTTTTAGAATTTTTTTAGTAGACTACAAATATTTAAGCCTTGTTAGGGTATGGTGTTGCTATTCATCTGTCTTCTAGACCCCCTCCTCTATCTCAATGTCCCAGAGATACCTCATACTCAAAATGTCCCAAATTTAACTAGATCCTTTCTAGTTTCCATGCCTTCTCTCACTTGGCGAGTTATTCCCCAGCCCCCAGAGTAGCCTAGCTAGGGTCTCATAGTGCCATCATACTCAGCTCTTGGAAATGGACTTCCTCTTCATCCCTGATTTACACAATCATTTCTGAGTTTTACTATCTCTGGTACTGATGGATTCTCACTTGGCATAAGCTTCCAACTCTCCAGCTGTGCCTCTCGGCCATATTCCTTCCAGCCAGGCCTCTCTGCCAGATAATTAATGATCTGTAAACAAATGCTTAATTGCACCAGGGGAGCACATATTTAAAGAAACTTTGTGATAAAGCAAACTCGCAGAACATCTCTCTCACAAATTCACCCCACCTTCAATTTAACATTTAGTTTGGATTTCATTTCACACATTAAATTGAAAGCTGTTTTATAATAGGACCCCAAAACAAAAGAACAAGAATCTGTTCAAGGAATAGATGATATCTTGAGGTTTATTCATGTCAGGTACTTCTTCAGTCCATTTGGTCCTCAGTCTTAAGGCCTGGGCACTTGGTGAGAGAAAGAAATTTGGACTCTTGGAAGAAAATGTGAATTTAATAAGAATTTGATATATGCTTAGTTTTTAAATTTATGTTCTTTTGATTTATTTTTCACAACAATCCCATGATCTGCTACCTGTTGTTAAACAAGAAAGTTAAATACCTCACCCTGGGTAGCTGGAGCTGGTGAGAAGGAGTGGCTGACATTGAAAGAGGCGTCTAAGTGAAATATAATGGCATTATATCTCTAAGCACACACTTTCAAACCGTTTAGTTTATCTAATCAGCCTTACTGCATTTTTGAAGTGGGCATAAGGTCGTCATTGAGAGTGTGCCCTCTGCCTAGCTGGTTCTCTGAGAGTGGACTGCTCAAACAGAGGTGGTGGGTAAGAAGCCATGGTGAAATCTGTTTGCTATTGCTGTGGGTTTGCACCCTTGTGCTGGGAGCCAGGGTTAGGTGCTGCACAAAAGTGGCCATTCCATCCACACATGCTCTTCAGAGAGGAAGCACCTTTGCTAGGATCTGCAATTGAGTCTTCTCTATAGAATTTGAAAAGGTGGTTTCTGTGTAGCTCTTAATGGTCCAGCTGTTGCAAGAAGAGGAAGCACAGCAACATTTTTAGAATAGCTAGTGGAGTGTGACAGAACCCAGAAACTGTACCCACAGGAACGCTCTCTGCTCATTTGCTTCAGAAAACACTGGTTGTTCATGGTGCATCTGCCCTGTGACAAGACCTGTACTCTCTTGTGGATCTTTAGCCTCTCTGTCCTAGAGTGCTCCTTCCTGTCTGCACTCACACATATTCAAGACTTTCCTGGCCTCAAAAACACAACAACAGCTACTAACCTCTCCCCATCCCTGCCTCTCCTTTACATCCTTTTCTCCTCCTCTTCACAAGCAGAAGATTTTGAAAGAAAGTGTTGTCCACACTCATCAGCATCTGCTCACCTCCTATTCACTGCTCAACCCCACTGCATTCTGGCCTTTGTCTCTACTGAACCTGCTCTCAAAAGTCATCAGTGACCCACCTACTGACTCAAGGATGCTTTTTTTTTTGTTTGGTTTCTCAGGATCATTCATACCACCAACTTTGTCTTTTTCCAGTAATCATTTTACCTCTTGGCTTCAGTAAACTTGAATTTCTTCCTGTCTCTTTGACAGTCTTCAGTTTTTCTGGTAGGCCCCTTAACCCCCATTTTAGATGTCAGAAGTCCTCAGAATTTTTCCCTAGGTCTCTTGCCTTTGTGTTCTGTGCACTCACACACCTGGTGTAAGCCTTCTCTCCTGAGCTCTAAATGCACACAGCTGCTCACTAGACACCTAGATTTTGAAGTCTTGAGGACATCTCAGACATTCCAAATGCATCTCTTCAAACCTTTCTTGTTTTTAAGTGTCCCCTATTTTAATAAAAATACCATTGTCCACACAATGATCAGATCAGATTAGAAACCTGTGAGTCATTTTTGACTCCCCCTATCCTCTGTTCTTATTCATCAACTTCATTGATTCTGCACATAAATATTTCTCAAATCTATTTCCTAATCAATTGTTATTTCCCTGCTCTTAATCATGCCCCTCACAGTGCATTCTCCAAACCAGAGTGATGTTCCTCATATACATATCCGATGATGTTACACTTTGAATAAGACTTTTCAAAGGCCCCTCATGCTGGGTATTCCTTTATTCTCTTTGCATCAGTCGGACTGGCCACCACCTTGTTCTTCTCATTTTCCTTTTACTCACTGATCCTCTCTTCCTTCTTTTTAAACTTTTATTTTGAGGTAATTGTGGATTCACATATACTTCTAAAAATAATCCAAATATATGTAATATTTACCCAGTTTCTTCTAATGGTAGTATTTCACATACTATAGAAAATTGGCATTATTAAAATCCATTGGCCTTATTCATATTTCACCTATCTTCCATGTACTCATTTGTTTACATGTGTGTATATTTAGTTCTATGTGATTGTAGCACATGTGATTCGTGTGACCATCACCATCCTGAAGATACAAAACAATTCTATCACAAGGATCAAACTGGTCTTTTGATTCCATCAATAGGCCAATTTCTTTTACTGATAGGTTTTCACACAAAAGCTATTCCCCCTACTTATAACACTTATACCATTTTGTTCAATGACATTTTATCTTTCAGCTCTCAAACATCTAATCCCACACTTGTTTAGGACTCTTACTCTCTTGTTCTATTAGTAGTCTTTGATCCTCATCTCCTATAATAGTATCTATTTTCTTATCACTGGAGAGATATTAAGGTGCATGAAGGCAGAGGCTGGGTGTGACTTGTTCACTTCTATACTCCAACACCTGACACAGTATTTGTAACTAAAGAATTCCTCAATTAAAATGGGTGGGGAATAACAGCTTATAAAGACTGATAAGTACAGAGGGGCTCCCTCCCCTAAGGAGCCTTCAGTCGTGAAGCAGACGACACTAAAACAGCAATCTGAGTTAGAGCTGTGTTGGAGGTAAGCTCTGAAGATTTGGGAGATTTGGAATATCCATTTTGTTTCTAGCTTTCGGATATACAGAGTACTGGCATAGCCAGTACTAGTAGAATCCTTGAGTTCCCATGTCCGTGTGCCCAGACTCCTCAGTACAATTTTTCTGTCAGCTAATTTGAGCAGACACTACAGTAATATGTCTAAAGACATGATTTCAGAGACCTTAACTCATCTCCATAACCATAGATTGAGCAGCAATCTTGGTCATCAATTAGGTCCTGACATTAGCCACACAATAAACCCTGATCCTGGCCATGCAGTGGCCCTGATTCCAGTATAGATCCTGATCCAATACAACCATCAGATAAATAGAGTGTTTTCCACAAAGAGAACAGGTAAGGTAATGGCAAACCTCTGTGTAGCCCACTCTGACACAAGGAAAGCAGAACCCAAAGCATATGTTCTCCTAGGGGTGCAATGACATAAACATCCATTTCATGCCCTAAGTAGAAAAATAGAATTATTGAGTCTTAGAGAGCTAAAGCTGGAAGGGCCCTTAAAGGCATCATGCCCACTCACATCACCTTTTATAGTATAGAGAATCGGAAGTTGGCTCACTGAATATAGGAGCACAAATGTTAACATTTCATTTTAGCTTTGGATCTATCAGTCATCATTCACATTTATGAATCTTCCCTAATTAACTTTACCTAAGCATAACTGACCTTTGACTTAGAAACATTAAATTAAAGATTTCCCTCAGCCTCCAGCTGGCGCTCTTTAATATACTCTCCCCTACCAGCCAGTGACCTATTTAAAAGCACAAAACTGGCCATGTGAATCTTTTGCTTAAAACTCTTTGGTGGCTTCCTATCAGCTTCAGGATGGAGTCCAGGCTCCTTAGCCTCCAGATCCAGCAGAGCCCTCCTCCCTAGCTTTTTCTCTGGCTTCTCCTTATATTCTACTTTACTAAGCACAACATGCTGTTTTATGCTTATGTTGAAGCTGCGCTGGTTCCAAGAATGGAATTCTCATGAACCTTATTCTGGCTAACTCTTTACCTTCAAATTCACCTTAGCCATTATCTCTTTCGAGGAGTCTTTCCAGAGACCTTGGGTTGGGCGAACTTCCCCCAACGCTGCCCTATTCCTATGCCTATCCCTAGCATGTGCTTTAGAACTTTCAATTGGAATGTCTTATTTGTATCTGCATCTCCATCAGTCAGAGCTTCTGGATGACAGGAACTACATCTTAATCATTTTTTTCCCTCTTTGCTTAATAAAGCCCTTTCTTCCCACAGCGTCCCACAGAGGCTCCAGAGCCTATGCTTTTAGTAATACACAGAGGCTGTCCCTAGGCCTTGCCCTTGGCCCCATCCTCCATACCAATGCATGGCCCACAGACTCAGATCTTGCTTTCTCTTCTCTCATCTCATACTTGGATTTGCCTCTCCACTTGGACCATTCAGGAAGGATCTGGGTAAGACTTTCTCATCTGTTTTACTGTTTCACTTATGCCCTAGACCACTGACTCCCAATCCCAGCATCAGGCTCTGCACTCTGCCTGTCTAACCTAACATGTTCTACTCCAGAGGACTGCCATGCTTCAGACCCTCAGTATCAACCCAGCATTTCAGGTCTTTCAATGTCTGAGAGAAAAGAGGAAATTCAACAGGGCTTGATCATACAGCATTCCAGTGAAGGTTAAGCAGCTCAGACTAGTATGCTGCCTGAAATCACGTGACTTGGCTTCTTCTGAATGCTAAAACTCAGACACAGCATCCTCTCTTATGTGAAAAGCATACTCCCTCTTCTTTCAAACAGCCCTTGAAGGCCCACTTATTTGTCCACTTCACACCTTGGTTAAAAGCTGTTACCTAGCACCATCTCTGGTATCCAGCCCAGCCTGGCAGGGAGAAGAGCTGGAGAAAGGCACAGGAAAGGGCTCAAGCTCACCCCAGTCTACCTTTGGCTGTAATGATATTCTGTCCTTCTTTGCTGCTGGGGTAGGAATCCTCTTTTGCATTTGTTTGGCACAAAAGAAGCAAAGCTATCAAATGCATTTTCTTGTCTATTTTTCTTTATAATTGATACTAAGCTTCTCTGTGAAGAAGCCTATACTGTCAATATCTTAAGGAAATCTAGTCCTGGTATAATGGTTGAAACAAAAGAATTATGAAATTCTCATGTTATCCATTGTTCCTAGAACACCAAGCTCTCAGGTGAAATTTTCGAGGCTATGAAAAGTCCCTTGGCATTAGACAAAATTGGGTTAAAATCTGGCTCTGCCTATCGGGAGCTGTAAATCTTGGGAAGGAAACCTGAGACTCATCCTATGTTCTACCCGCTTCCTTCCTCACTCACTACAGCTAATCTTTTAATAAGTCCTGTCAATTTCACCATCTAAATGGCTCTTCTCCAATTTTTGTTTCAGTTGCGAGATAGTCTGGGGGTTATGTATCTAGGCACTGGAGAGAGAGTGTTCAGTCTAGGATCCTATTTTCTTACTTAATATGTCATTTTGGGTAATTTATATAATCTCTCAATGTCTCAGTTTTCTCATCTGTAAAATGGAGATTTAAAATCTCAGGCTGTTAACAAGATTCAGTGAAATAATCCCTATAAACTGTTAGCATAATTTCTGGCTCAGAGTAGGAACTCATGAACATTAGCTGTTGTTATTCCTCATTACCTTCTTTGTTTGGGCTGTTACCCTCTCCAACTCCAGACTTTGACAAATGGCCCCCTCTACTCTGCCAAACGATGACCATCCCTCTAAGGTCTCTTACCTGATTTCTCTCCTCTACTGTCTCTTCTTCAATTGACTCTCTGTGCCATAGTCAAAGTTTTCTTTGTAAAAGACATGTTCAATCAAATGACTTCCATATGAGAAACCCTGCCATGATGTTTCATCATGGAGTTATTTGGAGATAAAGCAAGAGGTTCCTAGCTCTGCAGAAAAGGCCATCAATCATCAGGGTCCCCAGACATACCCCAACAATCCTGAGAAGAAAGTTTATACCCACTCCCCATTTTAATGCCTCGGGTTAAGTAAATGTTCCAAGGGCTTGTATTTCTTCCACTGGTCAACCTGGGATTTACTCCTAAATCTCTCTGAATTCAGAGCCTATGCTCTGTTCATTTACATCTCCTCACCCACCCTGACCATTCATAACTGGCAGTAACAAGCAGCATCTGATAAGCAGGACAGGAAGTGCCTTAAGTAAGAAAGAGGAGCTGGGAGGAAGACATCAAGGTGGGCTACCTGGCTGGGTAAGGCCTCCCAGAGGGGTTAGGACCCTGGGGGACTGGAGAGGGAGGAAAGTAAGGATGATACTGGGGGGAGAATGCTGAAGTGACTTTAGAATTGACTGGTGATATGAAGTAAGATTTGAGTCTGAGTGGAAACACATGTTTTCTTCTTTCCCAGCACTGGCAAAAACCACAGGAAGCTCAGAGGTTTTGTTCTAGATTTCAGTTACTGTTTAGTGGAGATGGAAGCATCATGCTAAGTTTCAGGGCTTGCCAGATCCTCTTTGATTGTCAGAGATTAACAAACTCTGGGTGGGGAGGGAAGAAAATATCCTCCCTCTTGAGTTTCTACTCAGTCTTATTTTAAGATCACCTTAGAGTGATGCTAGTAAAGTATCCATCCATTTGCTCAGCAAACCCTCCCAGACACCTGCTAGGTAACCAGACCCCATGCTGAGGTGGTTTTAGACTAAAAATACTCATGATTTAATGGGAAGAATATTCCATATGCAATGAAAATACTATATGATAAGTGCTCTGGGGCCTGGGATAGGGGGTGTTCAGGGAAGTTTTCTTAGAAATGATATCCAAGGAAAGTTCTGAGCAGGTGTTTTCTTTTTGTGGGGAGGTAGGGAGTACTGGGGATTGAACTCAGGAGCACTCAACCACTGAGCCACATCCTCAACCCTATTTTGTATTTTATTTAGAGACAGGGTCTCACTGAGTTGTTTAGTGCCTTGATTTTGCTGAGGCTGGCTTTAAACTTGTGATCCTCCTGCCTCAGCCTCCCAAGCCACTGGGATTATAGGTGTGCAACACCAGACCCAGCTGGAAACATTTCTATTGAAAGGACTTCTTGGGTTTATTTCAAAAGACAAATTTGAATTATTGTCTTTTGTTATAGTAAATGCAGAACAAGATATTCTTGCTTGCTATCATGGAGCAATTAGAACATGTAGGGTAGAGTACTGTGTGGTAGAATCCCTAGTTCGGGTAATTGAAAAAGCAGTTCCATATATTCATGGGGATATCCTCAACTGTAGATCAGGGTTATCATCAATTCCAAACATTTCATAGCTGAACATCCTTGCAGATAGTCTTCAGATGGCATGGAAGGAAAAACGCACTCTCTGACCCAGTGAGGCAGTGCAAAAGAAGTGGCTTGCAATGCAGAAACTGCCATTTACTAACTGTGTGACTCTGCAAAAGCTCCTTAATCATACTAAGCCTCAGTTGCTTCTTTTGTCCAACCAGGATAATATTAGCTTGCCTAGCCACAAATGGTAGCTACTGGGACCTACTCTCCCATCCCCACACTGTATAGTCCCCTCTCTCAGCCTGTTTCCCCATCTGTGAATAGAACAGAATGGTAAGACTCTGTGCAGAGAAAGAATGAGAGAATATTCTCTAAGGGCTGTTTAGCTTTGACATCCCATGCATAAAACAACAGCCAGATTGGACTATTGCTTAATTCTATCCAAACTGCCAGATAGGCATTTGAATAAGTAATCTAATATATACATTTTTATTCTATTCAATATTCAGGTCGTCTCCTGGTTGGAATGAGTATTCAGAAGTATGATTGCTTAGAAACATACTATTCCAAATACGAATGAGAATATTTTTGCAATATTCAGTTCAGCAAGAATGGGGAGGTATGAGATTAGGTTCTGCAAATAATCACATCTTTCATATCTTGGACGCCTATACACACAACTACATGCCTTTCTTCATAACCTTGGAAATGCAAATTCCTGGACTCTTAGTAGCCCGTATATGCCCCCTGTTTTAAATCAAAGATGTGCGACCTCTCATCTGGTGTGTGAGGCCCTGCTACAGCATTCTCTTCTTCCAAAAAGCAGTGGTTTGGTACCCTTGCCCTCCAACATGGACAGAAAACTCACTACTTCTCAGAGCAGCTGATCCCACTGGTGGACAATTTTGAATTGGGGCAATAGCCACTCATATTTTGCAACATCCCTACTTCTAATGTTTCTGCATTGATCCTTGTTCTTGTCCTGTTTTTTTCTTCCCTAAGATATTCCTACAGTGATTGAAGGCAATAACCTTATCCCTTCCACCAAGTTAGCCTTTTCCCTGAGTTGAACCCCCATGTCCTTTAATCTTAACTGTGCTCTTTCTTTGTCCCAGCCCAGGGCTCAGTCACCAAAAGCAGCAGTGAACTCAAGATGCCCTGATGAATTCCTTTTTCTCTGACTTCTTTTGCCATTCAGTATGAGAAAAATAAACTTTTAAAATGCCAGAGGCAAAGGAGCTGATTCTGAGGAGGAAGGCTTTGGGGCTGACCGTTCCAGGCCATGCTCTGCTATAATCTCCTGCCTGGCCCCTAAGGAACAGCCATTCCTATGGAGCTGACAGTCACATTTTCCTTCTTTCCAGCCAAGTCACAGCTTTTGGATATTCCCTGTGCAGATGTGCAGGATTCTTGCACACATCTGCATATCAGAAGGGCAGGGGAAGTTGCTTGGCAAAAGGCCCTGGCTCTGCAGGAGTACTCCATTGGCAACCTCTGAGTTGTGAAAGTATCTCTCCACATACTGTTCTTGGCCAAGGAACTCAGCCAAAGAGTGGGCTGGGCAGGGCTGCTAGGGGTATAGGAAACTGCCACATCTTCTTTGTCTCCTTTAGAGGCTGAGAAGGTCACTGGGCAAGACTTGGGATAGACAGCTGGTGTCTGAGATAATGAATGACCCAAAGGAAGCAAAGCAAAATGCATTCATTTACCATATTCCTTTAGCAACAGCTCACAACCCTATTTGTAGAGGGTCTGCTTTGTGCCAAGCAATATAAGACAGTGAGTCACTAAATAGAAGTATCTGCTTCAAATCCTAAATCTGCCATTTGAGACTGTGGGTAGGTAAATCCTTTAACCTATTTTGGTATCAGTTCTTCCATCTGTAAAATGGAATATTAATGGTGCCTGTAGCACATGATTGAGAGGAAAATTAAATGAGATGAGCCCTATAAAGCATTTAGTAGAGCAGGTGATGAGTGTTTTGTAAACATCAGTTCTTTTTGAGCACTGTTTACTATACATTTTCTATATATCAAGCACCATTATAAACTTTGTCTTATTTATTTAAATACTTTTTATTTCCCACAGTAAACCTCCAAGACAGGTATTACCACTCTTGGTTTTCAGTCAACTAAATCAAAGTCCTGAACTGAGATGTTAAGATATTTCCCAAGGCCAAGTGGTTTATAAAGGGACTGTCAGATCTCACTTTCATGGCCATAGAAAGTCAGGTTTAAATTTCACTCATGAGGCAGGGACAGAGGAGAGTCCCAAGGGGAAGTAGGCATAAGCCTGTGTTTTTGCCAATGGAAGAGTAAAGAAGAGAAAACCAAACTTTGTTCAGAAAGGCTGAGATCACAACTGGGAAGATGTGTTGGGTGTCATAACTAGTGGATGAAGCATGAAAGGAAAATTGAGAGTGTGAGGTGAAACTGGTAATCAGGGGAGGCAATAAACAAAAGAGCATGGGATCCAGGAAGAGGCTGCTGTCAGCACATCAGGATAAAGGCCAAGACCTGGATGAATGAATGAATGTGCCAGAGCTGGTCAGCCATGGTCAGGCACTTTCCCTCCCCAGATCTGTAGAAGGTATTAATAATACCTACACCATAGGGGTGAGGTGAGGACTAAATTTGGGATGCACAAAAAGCTCTTTCAATAATGTTTAGAGCATGGCTGGTGCTCAATAAATGCATCTAGAGAAAAATATCAGATGTGTGTTTTGGAAGACATGATTCCAGAAACAAAAATGGAAGTATTATATTTATTCTTTTGAGGTTGGGTCCCAGCTTTAGCCTAGGCAATGAAGGATTGTTGGGGAAGACTCCTTGCAAGACTTTGTTCACATGAAGATCCTTGGAGGACAAAATTAGCACAAAGGGATTATGCACTATCTGTACTTTAGGGAAGGAGGAGAATGGTTGTGGGATGTCTGATCTTGAGGTAGTTTCCTAGACCAGTCCTATGGACTCATTTTTAGCACCAGGGAAAGGGAGGCTGCAGATAGAAGTCACTTCTCAAAGAATCACAATGCTGTGAATACAGAGTGAGGGAGATGAACACTTATCCCATTTCTAGATTGAAAGGGGTACAGGTTTGGCTGCTGTGTTATTTCTTATTCTGGCAGCTGGACATAATAAACAGGCAGAGCACTTGGCTGGATCATAGGATTTCTCCCTGTGGACCTAGGGAGCCCTGAGTACAGTGTGGCAGTCTCAAATGTCGGAAGTAAGGACCCTCACAGGAGGGGCTGAGCAAGAAAGAAGCAATGTGGCACATACTCTTTGGAAATTTATCTCATCCTCTGTGAGAGCACCTGTCATGCCACTTGGAGACTTCAAGAAATAACTGAGCAAGTGTTATGGTTCGGAGGTGAGGTGTCTCCCAAAAGCTCATGTGTGAGACAATTCATGAAGATTTAGAGGAGAAATTATTGTGTTATGATAGCCTTAACCCAATCAGTGAGTTAATCCCCTGATAGAGATTAATTCAGTGGTAACTGAAGGCAGGTAGAATGTGGCTGGAGGAGCTGGGTCCCTGAGGCTGTGCCTTTGGGGTATATATTTGGTATATGGAAAGTAGAGTCTCTCTCTTTCTCTGCTTTCTGATTATCATATGAGCAGCTTTCCTCCACCACTCTACTGCCATGATGTTCAGCTTCACCTCAAGTTCCCCTTTCAGAGACAGTGTGGATTAAGGAAATAGAATAGGCCTTGATGCTAGATGACTTTGGGGTACAATCCCAGTTCTGCTATTTGTTGGTTATGTAACTTCAGTCAATGGAGGAGTGGAGCCAGCTGCCTATGGACTGAGACCTCTGAAACCGTGAGCCCCCAAATAAACTTTTCCTCCTCTACAGTTGTTCTGGTTTGGTCTCTTAGTCACAGCAGCAAAAAAGCTGACTAAAACAGCAAGACTTTGAAGGAAGCCAGAGTCCTGCATTAGCAGGTAGGAGCACAAGGCACAAATCACAATTGATTATTGTACATGAGACCCATTTGTGCCCACATACTGGGGTAGCCTGGGGAAACCTCAGTTACAGCTCTGCTTATACTCCATATCACTTCCCAGGGCCTATATAATATCTGAAGATAGGTATTCTTATACTTTTTACATGTTTCTTCCCTTACCTCTGACATCCTGTTGGTCAGGAATACTTCATTTTTCATCTTTTCAAAAATATTTCTCAAATTAATTTCCTCCCTGCTTCTTGGACTTTATTCTGGGTGGGGAACAGGGGAGTTCACTTCTTAATCGATAGAGGGTGGTAGAAAAGCTAATTTATGCCTGTTAATATGTTGAATATATAAACTATAAGAATCTATAGAACATAGACTTTTCTCTTGGGGATTTTATGGTCTGATTTTAACCATACATCTGAAGATTCCTCCAAATTCTGTTAAAGAAAAAATGAATACATGCATGAACTCAACAAACATTTTTTTTTTTTTTTAGAATTCTGTCATGCTTGATGCTGGTCACTGGGGACTCATGGTTGCTGTCCTTGAGGTGTTTGTGGTCTGGTGAGACAAGTATACAATAGATGGCCATGCAGTGAGTAGTCTTCACTACCAACAATAGACAAACTGAAAGAACAACACAAATAATTTCTGTAAAATGTCTTGCCTAGACCATCTGTTAGATGATTTCTTTTCCTTCCTCTTCCGTAGAAGAAGTATCTGACTGATAGTGCTCAGGAGAAGGAACACTTTTCAGGTTCCCCTTTCAGAGACAGTGTGGAATAAGGAAAAAGCACAGGTCTTGATGCTAGATGATCTTGGGGTATAATCCCAGTTCTACTATTTGTTGGTTGTGTAACTTCAGTCAAATCACTTCACCTCTCTAGCCTTGATGTATTCATGTGTTCAAAAGGGGATAATTTGTGCATAGTGTATAGAATAATCCTGGGTACATAATAGCTACTGAGTTAATATCAGTAATATAAGTTTTTTTTCCATACTGGGTTGAACTCAGGGCCTCATGCTTGCTAGGCACGTTCTATACCCCTGAGCTACAGCTTAAGAACTTTACTTATTTATTTATTTTTTAAATTTTGAGACAGGGTGTCACTAAGTTTCCCAGACTGGTCTCAAACTTCCTTTCCTCCTACCTCAACCTCCGGAGTAGCTGAGATTAAAGCAGCTACCACATAGCTTGGAAACTATTTTTATTATTTTTTCCAAAATTTCAGCTTTGGAAAATTTGTTAGTATGCAACCAATAAATGAACTTTATTTACTGTGATGAGCTACTGAAGTTTTGGAATTATCTGTTCCAAAAGCCTGGTCCAGCCAATACTGACTAATACAAAGGGCAGAGATGTGGCCTCCCTATCCATTTGAGGCAATCAGTCCAGAGCTACTCGCTCAGTTCATTTTATTTGTTTCTCTTTTAAATTCCAATTCTCTAATTTGACCTTTGGAGGATGCTAGTTGGTATAAAGCCCAGGTTTCTCCACATGCTGATTGTTTGCTGAGCTTGGGTCCAGTCCCCTCATATGGAACAGGACAACAATGCTTGTAACTGATCCTGCATGGAGGCCTCTCCTCCCTCCCCATTCCCCAGTCTCAGTTCTCTGGAAAGTATCAGGAATAAACCAGAGCACATGTGGCAGGAGCTTGCTTTCTGGCTGTGTCGCCAACAGATGGGATACAATAGGTGACCCTTCAGAGCTCTGATCCTGAGCAGTTTGGGGTGGAGAAAGTGAGGTGGATGCTAGATGAGGAAAAACTCAAATTCTTCAGGCCAATTCACATGTGCCATGGGGTCCAAGGTCTGGGAGACACTTTTATGACCACTAGACATTGACATACAACTTTTTTTTTTCCTCCAGTTCCTCACACATCCTAGACAAGTATTTTGCCATGGGTTGCACTCCTAACCCCTTGTATACAACTTTTGTGGGGGCAGATTTGGAAAGAGAGTTGCCCCAAGTTGCACCGCCCTCTTGTGATAAAGCCATGACCTCAGATTCAGGTCTCCTGAATCCCAGTTTGGCGCCCTCTCTGTGTTCTTGTGCAGTTTTGTAGCTTCCTAATTTTTGATTCTACCAAATTCAAATATTCTGGTCTATCCTTGTACATGATTGGATCCTTTCTTGATTTATTTCAAACTCAACTTGGACAACTTGTACCAGTTCTTCCTGCTCTTGAAAATTTGATCTAGTTTTTTTTTTAACCTCCCTTAAATTCCATTCTTCTCTGATTTCTGTTCTGATATCTTGGTTCCTAGTTAAGATCATCTTCATAATTCTTCCCTCTCCTGACAACTTTGGTTTCTAGTTTAGGTTCAGCCTTCTCCTTGAGAGTTCCTTTGAGGGACTTATCTTGTGTTAAGGGAACATTATATTGTGTCCTATGGGACATTTGGGGTACAGGTGGGATCTGAATTTATAGATTCCTTCTAGAGAGGTTGATACAGCAATGTGCAAAGAAGGTCCATCTGATCATGGCTCACAGGCATTAAAAGAGGAGATGAAAAATAAGGAGTCCTTTGGCAACATCTTACACAGGGATTGGGTAACTGTTGGAGATAAGTTGGAAGCCCAGGCAGAAAGGCAAACTCAGAAAGGTCTATTTGGAAGCCAGGGCAGCATGGTCAAAGAAAATGAAAGGAGACGACCATTTAGGTCAACACAGATAATAAGTGTGAGCCTTTTTGTGTGGACCCTGTGATAGGTGTGAATTGCCTTTGGGGGCATCAAAAAGGACAGATGTTTCCAGGGGATGAGTCAGAGCAGAATTTGTCCAGTGACAGCTACAAAACTGGAGTCAGAAAACAGGTCTTAAAACAGTAGGAATATGTGCTAGACTAGGAGGAAGAGGGTAAGTTTGGTTTTTGAATGAATAGAAATTTCAGTGGTTATGGGTCAGGAAGAACCGAAATAGGCAGCACATTAGGACCTTGATCTTAATGTATAATAAAAACTCTGGATCAGATGTTCTTATTTTTTCTCCTTCCTGGGTTATACTGTACTGGAGTGGACAAATTCAATAATTTCTTAATTTATTAATTCATCAAATCTTCCTGTTCTGCCAGATCCTTGGATAAACACTGGGGAAATAGAGATGAATTAGACACATTTCTGGCCTTTAAAGATTCTTGGGCAGAAACATTCATTCAAGCAAATACAAATTTGTATTTGTAAGAGATTGATACCAAGGGTGCTATGGAAGTACAGAAGAATCACCTAACCTAGACTGGAGGCAGAGTGAGGTATGAAGAAGAAAGAATGGATCAGGGAAGGTTTCTAAAAGAAGATAATATCTGCTGAAGGAGAAAAAGAAATAGATATGTAAAGAAGAGATAGTGTCAGATTGTTTTAGAGAGACACAGGCAAGCTTGGGAGATGAACTGGCTTAAAAACAAAGTATGAGCAGAACTCAGTAAAGGGGAAATCAAGTTGGTTATTCTAGAGGTCTAGACTAACAAGTGTATGCATCAGGGAGTTCTGGATTCTTGACTGAGGTTTCAGAGAAGAGGAAAAAGTTTATAGGCGCCAAGAAGGAGGCTGGCCTCATCTGAAGGGAGCCTGGGCTCAATGATAGAAGCTCCATATGTTATCTTTACCAGATCTACAACCTGGCTCCAGAGCTCTCTGCACTAGGGTTTGGGCTCAAAGTTCTACCTATGAATAAGGTTTTGCTTTGCTTCTCATGGGTCAGGCTTTGTGTATTTACTGCTTTTGAAGCCTCTGTGGGAATGGATCACAAACTGGTCATGGAGCAGAAGCGAGTTAGATCCCAGCACTAGAGTTACTAACCTTCCTTGTGTGGACTCTTTTGATCTTTTTCCTATGGCTTTGATGGGGACATTTTGGGCAGTTTGATCTTGAAGTCAAGGCTCAGGCTAGGGAGCTGGGGAAACAGAAGGCTTAGGAACTGTATTGTTTCTAGACCATTTGAGCTTCACTAGCTTGGGATAAAAGAAATCTGGTTTTAGATCAGTTCAGGTCTGTGGCATTCCACACTGGGATTTGGAGCCAAAGTCCTAGCTAATAATGATAACTTACTTCTCCTCTTTTGTGAACATATTTGCCTCAGGGAGTTTCCAGGGAGAATTGGATGGGATGAGGTTAAATGTAGGTATTTTTTGAGTCCAGACCTCCTGGCACCATTTGCTTGCTAACATATACACTGAATAACGGCTTGATTTCCCCATCACTGGCTCTGCCTGTCAGCTATTTTGGTTGGGACTCCAGGTGCTATTTTAATGATAATGATAATTTTTGGAACAGCCAGGCAGAGTACTTGACCTCTTATTCAATCTCATTTTTCTCTTTCCTTCTTTCTTCTGCCATTGAACAGAACTGTGAGTTGGAATAATGGAGAGTCAACCAGCGTGGGTAAATTATCAAGATAATGACAATAATGGTCATTTGTAGAGCACTGTGGCACACTAGGGAGAACACTGACAGGAGTCAGATGGAACTAATTTTGAATCTGTGCTTATATTACCAGCTGAGTGGATTTCAACAAGTCACTTCACTCTCAGTTTCCTCATCTATAAAAAAGAGACAATAATTCCTTCCAGATAGGACCTTTGAGAGAAGTAAATTTTATTTACGTACTCAAGGGTTGAGTCCATGATATAGCAATTCTTATATCCTTAGAACCTGTAGAGCATCTGGCACACAGTCATTGGCCAGTAAATGACAGAGATTAGTAATATTTATTTGAGAAAGAATATATTCTGAACATTCAGCTAGATCAAGAAATAAAAAGAAAAAAAGATCATCTTGTTCTTCACTGTATGGATCTAGAAATCAGAGACACAGATGGGTTAAGAGTTCAAGGAAGTTCTAATTACAACGCTAATGTTATTTGCTGTTAATCATCTGCCTGTTGCTATCAACTCGGCTCAGAGTCAGATATGCTTTCTTTCTGAAAGCAAATCCTGGTTTTCTAAAACATCTTTAATGTAATTAATATATTTCATTACCTTTGTTCTGGCATCAGCTGCTCAAACTAAATAAAACATGGAAAGATTTTATCCACTCATTGAGGAGCTGCAGTGTGTGTGTGTGTGTGTGTGTGTGTGTGTGTGTGTGTGTGTGTGTACGGGGAGAGGAAGAGAGGGAGAGGGAGAAAAGACAGAAATGTGGCCAGTTCTGTTGATTTGTGGAATTTGCCCCCTGGGTTACAGATAAATGCTTTTGTTAGGTTAGTAGTGGTTGAGTGATGAGAAGGTTGTGTGTAAATTGGGAGAAGGAGGCAACTTTGAAATAGTTGCTGCACTGACACTCTTTGGATGGACAGGCAAGATCTGAAGTGTCTTGATCAGATCCAAGACAATCCTTTGTGGCTGAACAGCCAGATTTTCCTCTGTAAAGTCAACCTAAAAAGAAGCTCACAGAGATGCCTATGAAGGGCATTTGTGGGAATGAGATTAGGATTAAATGTCTGTTGTATGAGGTAAAATTAGAGGCAGAAGTAATTTTTAACCAGATGGTCACTCAGGCAAGAAAGTGATCATGCATCTAAAGAAAGGAAGAAAACTTGCCCCCCCACACCTTGCTGGTCCATAACTCTAGTGGATTAGTCCATTTCCCTAGTGGATTATGAGACCTGGTCTCTTCAATTAATAGCTTTCAAGCTCTGGCACCTGGAAACTTTTGCAAGAGTCTTGAAAGAGGCTTCTTCATGCAAGCATTCTTGCCTGAACAAATATTTGGGTGCCAATTAATCTTAGATTAATTCTGCCCATACAGTGCACACAATATAATGAAGAAAAAAAGATATTATAATACAATAAGAGAATGGAAGCAGAAGGGGTGGGGCTCTGCAGCCCAAATCTCCAGCACTGCTGTGGCCTCTGCTTCCAGAGCTAGAGCAGGCTGGGCCAGCTAGACAAGACTACAGTGTGTGGGACCACATCGAAATGTCTGACAATGAGGATGAGAAGCACCCCAGCATTGACTTGGCCAGCCTCTTCTGCTGGTGGCACCAAGCCAGGTGTAATACATGGAGCAGTTCCAGAAGGAGAAGGAGGAGCTGGACAGGGGTTGCCACGATTGCAGGCACAGGGGGGCCAAGTGCCAACGGAACCTGAAGGAGCTGGAGGTGGCTGAATGTGACCAGGTGGAGTTGGAGTGACTGCAGACTAAGGCACAGCAACTGCGCAAGGAGGAGCAGAGCTGGGAGCAGAGGCTGGAGGAGAGGCGCAAGAAGGAAAAGAGCATGCCCTGGAATGTGGACATGCTCAGCAAAGATGGCTTCAGCAAGAGCATGGTCAAGACCAAGCCTGAGAAAGCAGACGAGGATTTGAAAGAAGTGAGGAAGCAGAAACACAAAACCTTTGTGGCGAAGTACAAGAAACAGATCAAGCACTTTGGAATGCTCTGCCGCTGGGAAGACAGCTAGAAATACCCATCAGACGATGTCCACTTGGTTTGTGAGCAGACAGCCACTACTTGGTTATCTGGTGCACTGACCTAGAGATGGAGGAAAAGTGTGCACTGATGGAGTAGGTGGCCCACCAGACCATTGTCTTGCAGTTTATCCTGGAGCTAGCCAAGAGTCTGAAGGTGGACCCCCATGCCTGCTTCAGACAGTCATTCACTAAGATTAAGATGGCTGACTGCTAGTATATGGAAGGCTTTAATGAAGAGCTGAAGGGTTTCAAGGAGCCCCTGTGGGGTGGTGCCAAGCTGCTCATTGAGAAGACCATGAAGGATGAGGCCTCATAGACCTCTATGAGGCCTGGACCTCATAGAGGTCTATGAGTCCCTCCCTGAGGAACTTCAAAAGAGGTTTGAAATGAAGGATGTGCAGATGCTCCAAGATTCCATCAGCGAGATGGTCCCTACTGATGAGAAGTACCACATGCAGTGTTGCATTGACTCTGGCCTCTGGGTCCCCAACTACAAGTCCAGCGAGGCCAAGGATGGGGAAGAGCCAGGTCTAGGGATCAATTGCTGGAAGTTCCCAAGCTGGGTGATGAGAAAGATGTCAGTGCGTGACCCACCCCAGGCAATGTTACCCTTTCCCCACCACCTGCCTGCAGACATATATGCTCCCCTTTACAGAAAAAAAAAATAGATACTATGTCTCCATCCCCTGGCTTCCTCTAGTTTTGCTGGTCCCCACGATTCCAGGGGTCTGCCCCGCCTTCCTCTTTCATTGCCCTGTTCCCCAGTGCTAATCCGAGTCTCTGCTTTGAGTCAAGGGTTTCCCTGCCTACAGCATCCCCAAAACTGTCAACATTATGCCAAAGGCCCAGGGGTCTAGGGAGTGGCAGAGGTCACCATTACTGCCCTCCACTGGGCAGAGGGGTCCCCAGTCAAGGGGGTCTAAGTCTTCTGTTTGGTAAATAGCAATGATCTTCCAATAAAGGATTTCAGATGATGATGATGATGATGATGATGATGAGTGTGTGTGTGTGTGTGTGTGTGTGTGTGTGTGTATGTGTGTATAATATGATACATGCTATTATGGAGGTTTGTGCAAACCACTGTGAGAGCACAGATGTGCAAATGTTTGGGGAAGGAGGGATCAGGGGATGACTTCACAGGGGGTCAGGATACATAGGCATTAAGCAGACCAACAAATGTTATGGAGGTCATTCAAGGCTGAAGGACTAACATGTGAAAAAGCCTGGAAATGAGAACCTGGACTATTCTAGGAGGTGCATGATACTTGAATAGAAGTTGTGGCAATGGGGAAGAAATGAGATTAGAGAGTGTTTGTCCAAGTTTTTATGAGAGCTAGAGACTAGTGGCCCTCTCCCACAGGAGACATTGTTGAATTCTACTAATTCCTGCCCCTAGGGATCTCTAATCACCAGGGTAGTATTCAGTTAAGTTAATGAATCCCCTGTCCACTTAAAAGGGAACTAATTTGACTTGACTGGCCTATAATTAAATGAGATTGTGGATGCAAAGAACTTAACATACTCCAGTCACTCCATGGAGTCAAAATACCCAGTTTATTACCTTACTTTGCCATCTAGGGTATCAGAATGAACTTGGAAAGTGACTCAACTACTCTAAACTTTGGTTTCTTTGTGTCTCAAATAGGTATGGATTCTGGAGAAGATTCAAGAAAATAATTTTCTATCATTCCATGTGTAAATTGAGACATGCTGCCTAAGTGAAAGGGTATATTAGTATTAATCCCATGGCTCTTTGGACCCCTATTCTATGTATGCATGTGTCTGGATCAAGTTGGTCCCTTCCCATGCTGGTGAGCTTGGGTTCTCCCAATAGCTTTGGTCACAAGAATCCCAGCCTAGCCATATAGAGTGATGGCTCTATGCTATGCCTACCTATCCAGAGCTAAATCCCACAGTAGATAGAAGGCTGGAAGCCCAACCTGATGCTGGTTGGACCACAAAAGGAAGAAAGAGCACAGGATGCAGGGCCAACCTCAATCCATGCCCCCTCCTAGTATGTGTTTATATGTATTTGCAAAGGTACGTGAGAGATGCAGATTCCGTGAGTAGAGGCTATATGGTCAGCAGGCAAAAGACTAAGATATCCCTGTCTATTCAGAGCCTTGGTGACTTATTAAACACCTGAGGGTCTGTAGCCAGACTAGGAACATTCCCAGGATTATGTCAAAATCATATTTGAGTGACAAATTTGGAAAGGCCACCATCCTCTTTCAGAAGTAAATGATTTCACCAGCTCCATCTTCCAGCTGTGCAAATTGGTTAATTACAGAGGCTGTGATTTGCAATCAATATTATCTCCTTGGCATCTACTTCACCGAAGCCAAATATTTATGGCCACATTTGAAAAGGGGCACATTGTCTTAATTAGGAGCCATACATGGAACACTGGGCTAAATGACTCTCAGGGCGCTAATGTATTTTTGCTTTTTTGGTCTGGAAGATTTGGGGGAGAATACACAGGCAGATGCTAGATCAATGCCCTGATTTTCACAAGATAAAAACAACCACAGGCACTGATCCCAAGAAACAAATCCTAAAGATAGAGAAGTGTTTTATGCACAAAGATTCCTGTCATAGAACTTTTTCTTATGATGAAGTAATATCCACTTAAATGTTCAACAAAGAAGGAGTGAATAATTTACTATTTACTTATTTGCTCAATGAAATATTATCCAGTCATTAAAATAATGGCTATAAAAATGATATTAATATGGAAAATTCTTATATTGTACCATTAAGAGAAAAATAATAATAAACATGATTAGATAGGTATTCAACACCTTTAAAATATGCATAAAAGAAGCTCATAAGGAAATATATTAGTTTGACTGGTTTGGTAATGGTGGTAGTCTTTAAGGTAGCATTTTTCCTGTATTTTTCTGTTTTCTTTCTTCCTTCCTTTTTATCCCTCCCTCCCTCCCTTTCTCTTTCTTTCTTCTTTGTGATGCTGGGGATTGAACCCCAGGGTTTTGTGTATGCTAGGCAGGTTCTACCACTTATCTATACCCCCATCCCTTCCTATATTTCTCTTGAATAAACATGTATAAATTTTATAATTAAAGAAACATTTTAAAACATAAGCAGGGGAAATATTTGGTTGTACTGAAACTACTAAATCACTCCAGTCAATCCTGGAGTGAGAAAGGGGGCTTACATTATGGAAATATATTTTCATTTGGTCAGGAGACAAGTGTTAAGGATTTGTCCTATGGAAGGGCTCACTACAGAGTGCTTGTCCTTTTCTTCAAGGTTTCATCAAATATTGGGGAAGGGCAGCTCCCCTGTTGTGGGGAAGAGTGTTAAGGGAGCAGAGGGGAGCTCCTAGACCAATCTGGGCTGTCAGTGAGGGCTTCCTGGAGGTGGTAACATTCAAAATAGATTTCCAAAGATAAGAAAGCAGAGAAACAGAAAGAATTATGTTGAAAAAGAAAACAGGAGGACAAGATAGTTAAGTGTAAAAGAACCTGCCACATTTTGGGAATAACCAGTACTCATTGTAGCTAAAATGCTGGATGTCTGGAGATGAGTGAGAGAAGGAGTCCTTAGACCACATTCCGAAGGGCTTTGAATGCCAGTCTACAGCAGCCCTTCTCTGTCTGAGAAAGGCTGGAGAAGTGTTTTTTTTTCCCCCTGAGGATAATGAAGGAGCCATTGAGCATGTTAAATAGAGGTAGGAGGTGGTTAGAGCTATGTGCTGAGTTATGGACTCAGGGACGGACCTGGGGGATGGAGTCATTGATAAGACTGAAGTTAAAGAAGCCAATTTCAGGACTAATGCAGTCATTCTGGTGAAAGATGCACACTGTGAAGCATGGAATGCCAGACTCAACAAAAGTGCCTAAATATCCTTTAGTCCAGTGCCTCCTCCTCCTCCAAGTTCCCAAAGAGAGAGTGCAGTGATTTCTAGAACCTCAAGGTACTTTGAGCTCCTTCCACATTTTTAATGGGCACTAGCCCATCTGCAATGGTCTCTCTGTTCTCTTTCAAGTATTCTCATCTGCTGGTTGCTCCACTTACACTCACACACACCCAGTGACACCCCTAAGAAAGCTGCTGGGAACCGTGTTCTTGAATCAAGAGGTTCTTCTACTAGGACCAAATAGGTCTCCTATTAACTCCACTCTCTAATTACAGTTCTCCCTCACGAAGATCAACCATTCTGCCACCCAGGCACATGATATGTGTTTTTGTGCTGATGGCCCTTTTCAGTCTCCCTAATAACCCTCTGAAGTATGCACAATTATGAAAAACAAATATAAGAAGCTATGTGGATTTTCTCTTCCATTCTCAATTCTTCTGACTCCAGTGGGCTATAGTTCTGTGTAACTTTTGGGCCCCAGGAGCTTCCTTAGAAAATACTCCAAATTAAATTCTGGGGACCTGAACTGAAACCTAGGTTCCCCAGAAAACTATAACTGCTATGGAGTGCAGAGGGACCATAACCTCTTGTGATGATTTTATGTATCAACTTGACTAGACGACAGGTCTCCCAACATTCAGTAGAACATTATTCTTAGTGTTTCTGTGAGGATGTTTTTGGTTGAATCTAACATGTAAATTGATTAACTGAATAAAGCAGATTGTTGTCCATAATGTGAGTGAGCCGTATCCAATCAGTTGAAGAAGATCTGAATAGAACAAACTGCTGAATAAGGGGAAATTATTTTCTGAATAGGAGAATTCCTCTTGTCTGACTATCTTTGAACTGGGGCATTGATATTTTTTTTCCTGTTTTCACACTCAAACTGAAACATTGGGTTTTTCTGATCTTAAGCTGTAATCTTCAGACTGGAACCACAACACTGGCTCTTCTGATTCTCTGGTCTTGGGACTCAGATTAGAACTCTAGCCTCAGCACTCCTGGAACCTCAGCTTACCAACTGCAGAACTTGGACTTGTCAGTCTCCATAATTGCTAAAGTCAGTTCCTTATCAAAAATATGTTTACATACACGCACACACACACACACACACACACACACACACACACACACACACACACACCCTATTGGTTCTTTTCTCTAGAGAAGGCTGACTAACATCCCTTCCTTGTTCTTATACCTAGACTTCTCAGAATACAGCCTGTAACCATATTCTCCTTTCCCCATATTGCCTCATTGGAACCAGAGCTGACATAATATGACAGCTGGGAAACAAATTTAGGTGTGGTGGCCCCAGCTCAGGGGCTATTCACCACACCAAAGCACACCAGGAACATCTGAGAGGAAATGACTTCCCTTATTGCTTGTTCCAGCTCTTCTGACATTGGACCTTCCCAGATTCTCGAGGGGCAAAGGCTTGGTTTCTGAATATATCTAACTACTCATTGCATGGTTATTCATTAATAAAACAAAGATTTTCTTCTTTTTATTAGTGTATTTTTCAGTAGGCACAGTCAGGAACCAAGCCCTAAGAAGCAATTTTGTTTTCCCATCACCATCTATCACCTCTGGTTTCCTGTGTTATGCCTAATGCTGCTCAGTGGGCTGGAACATGGTGCCAAATAATTAACCAACAACCCCTGCTAGGTTAGCCAACCCTACCTGGAGATGAACACACATGCCAAGGTTGAATAGACTCCAGCCCCAGGGCAAGGGTGAGCAGGGGTAGTCTGAGGACTCTGGTGGTTCCAAGGTGCAGGTCCCCTATTTACCTTCCGGGATTCTCTCCTCCTCTCCCAAGTCCTCTGCTTTGATTGCACCTCTCCTTTCTTGTCTATCTAACAAGTTCCTACTTTTCCTTCAAAACCCAGTTCCAATGCCTTCTGGTCTAGGCAGAGCTTCCTGCTCTCTCCCTGGTGCTCACAAAACACCTGTGCACTTTTCAACCTGAACATGACCATTGTCTTGTGTTTCTTCACTTCTCTTTGACTCCCTTTGGATTTTTTCCAGGTCAAGAATGAAATCTGATACTTCTATTTCTCAGTGATCAACACAAACCACTGAATATAACAGGCATTGAAGCATGTAAAATGCATGAATGAATAACTGAATGAGTGAACAAGTCATTAATAATTTTGATTTTAATTTCTTCTCTGAATCAAGACACCATTGGTAGGTCTTAGTTTTAGCACCCGTAGAATGGGTATATCTGTTCATCAGAATTGTTACTAGAAATATATGAGAGAAAGAGGATGGTGGAACAGAATGGCTATGATTGTGATATGAGTATGAGAAAAAGAGAAAAAGAAAAAGAGAGAGACAGAGACAGTTATCAGTGTAGTTAGTTACCTTCTCCCAAGATGTGTAGCAAAAGTGTAGCAAGAGCCGTATGTTTCTCTGAGTTCTTATCTTCCCCTCCCTTCCTTCATTCTTCCTGCCTTCTGTTTTCACTAAAGTGTTTTAAGGATTATTAGGCTTTCACACCTAATATATGCTATGTACTGAGGATACAATGAAAGGAAAGCCACACCCATACTTTGCTTTTATAGAGCTCACAATGGGGGAGTCAGGTATAAGATGACAGTCACAATCCATGCCAAGAGCTTGGGGTCCAGGAAATATGGGAGCTGAGTGAGCATGGAGGAAGAGAAGCTGCCACAGTCCATGTGGTCAGAGCAGACTTCTTTCATGAAGACTTAATTTCCTCTAGATAGGAGTCAGTTAACTAAAGACTGTTCTAGGCACAGAAATAGATATGTTGGGAAGAGTAAAGATGAGAGAGAATGGAGGATATTTACCAGTTGACTGCAGAGCACTGGGGCGAGGGGAGCAGATGGTGGTTGGGTAAATGTTAAAACACAAGGCTGGAGGGGTAAACAGGGCTCTATTAGCCATCAGGAGGTTTACACTCAGGGTGTTGGGGGAGGAGGATACCTGGAGGAGTAACATGCTCAGATTTGCTATCCACAGGATCAAAATAGGAATCCAATGAAAGTTAAAGGGCTCTGGACTTGCCATCCTTGGGTTAAAAGCAAATGTCCAGAAAGGCCTGGAGTAGAGACGACCTGGAGGTAGACCAGGTTACTATCCTCCAAGCTGAGGGGCTGCTAGGGGAATGGAAGTATCCTTCACATATCTGTGATCCAGGGAGCATTGCTAGGATCGGCACGTGACACTAGCTGTCCTGGTCTCTCAGCTCTGTCATCTACTACCTGTGTAAACCTGGCAAGCACTTAACATCACTGAGCCTCAGTTTCTCCCTTGTTGAAATCTGAACTATGAAACTGACTTCAACACGTTGCTGTAGGGATTTATGTGAACCTGTATATCACGTGCCCTGCACATGTTTGGCACCTGGGAGATGCTCATGTTAGGCCCCTTAAGACTCTGAACATGAATTCTGAGTTGGAGTGAGAAGCATGTTGGCAGGAGGAGCAAGGAGGGAGGAGGGAAACAAGAATAATTTCAGCTTTGAACACAAACACAATTCCGTTCATTTCCTATTTTGGGAATTGCTGCGGAGGCCAGGAGGAAAGGAAGGATTCCCATTTTAGCGCAACCCGCCTTCTCACTGAGGCTGTGACTTCCAGTAGTCCAACCAGCTTCTTCAATCAGCTTTTGAGAAGATTCAGTCCCTGGACTGGACTGAGGAGAATCAGAGTTTTACTTCAAAGGTCAACTTAAATGTATTGCCTCAGAAAAATCCTCCCTGATCTGCAGCCTACCTAGGAACTTGGGATATATATCTCAATTGCACTACTTATTTTTTCTTTACCCTAACTGTAGTTTGTTCTTATATATTTGTGTGCTTGTTTAATGTTTTCTCTCTCCACATGAAGGCAGAGGTGTTTTATGATGTTCCCTATTGCATCCCCAAAGTTTAGAGTAGTGCTTGGCACAAAGTAGGAACTTTATTCACTGACTAACTTAATACATGAGTGCATGAGTAATGAATAAGTAGGAACTGGAGGGGAAGGGAATTTTCAGCAGAAGAATTGCATGAGCAAAGGCAAAGATGCAGCAAAATGCAGCATCTCTATGAGAATTAAGGAAAAAGTTCAGCACATGTAAGAAATAAAGATGGAATGATCTTTTGGGGCCAATCTGTGCAGGTCCCTCATTGTAGACAGGTCCCTCCTGTGCACACTCAAATTGACACTGAAGGGGCTTAAAGCATGGAGTCCCTGTTCTAGAAGACTTAGAAGGGGCAAAATGGAGAGGCATCCTTCCTGCTTTTACTCTCAGTGGCTTGTCCCTTTGCCTATTCAGGACCTTCATTTTAGATCTCAGAGTCCATCCTTCCTTTTCCAATTACTGCCCATATTCAACCTGACTGAGACGTTCTCTTATGAAACATTGTTTTACTGTGTTTAATCCCCCAAATTCAAGGAACAACTCCTTTATTAAAATTCCCATTCATTACTTAAACAACCCTTCTCTCCACAAACCCTTGGTTGCTTCAGAGAATCAGAGTTCCAGGCCAGGTAGGAACCTTGGCTATTACCATATGCCTCAGTCTCTCCTCTATAAAACAGGTTTGATGATGATTTATCTGTCCTCTTAGGGTTGGTAGAAGAATTGAACAAGATAAAGAATGTGATGGAGTTGCTGAATTATTTGGCACTGCCAAGGCCACGTACCATGAAGTATTGAAGCTGCTGCTCTGGGCCAAATCATTGGCATATATTAACAAAACATATATCTGAGTTCCAGTCCTACTCTACCATCCCAATTTTCTGTATCTCAAATCAACTAAAAGCAGGCTGGTGGTAGGAGAGATAAATGTCATTCAGTGAGACTTCAGAGTCTAGAGATCAGAT
Source organism: Spermophilus citellus (assembly GCF_964194105.1). Classification (NCBI taxonomy): domain Eukaryota; kingdom Metazoa; phylum Chordata; class Mammalia; order Rodentia; family Sciuridae; genus Spermophilus; species Spermophilus citellus. The sequence goes on along the minus strand of NC_138191.1, from coordinate 101,588,853 downwards.
GAACTGGATCAGAAATTTCTAGAAAGTAACCTCCTGGCTCAATAAAGATGATATCAAGCAGGATGAGACTAGAAACTTGGTGTAATATATCTTTCTAGATAGTAGACTGAGTAAAGGCCTAAACAGGAGAAAAATAATTTACAACTCAAGCTTTTTCAAGTTCCTCTAAATTACGTGTTGCCATGACTTACTGCCAAGCTTGCTGTTGGAGCCCAATCTTCTGAACCTAAAAGGCTCTGCAAATGCTGAGACTTTCTGAGTAAAGAAGGCCCTCAAGGAGTTGGCTCCAATGTCCTTCTGACCCTCATCTTCTTCTGTATCACTTCATGCTCTCTTTTATCCCCAAACTCCAGAGTCTAGACTTACTGCACTATTTTCCAGTCCCAAATACATTCTTTAACCCCTATGCTGTTCTCACTGCCTGAATGTTATTTCCTCCTTTTCTAACGGAGTTTTGCCTGTCCTAGAAAAGCCTGGTCAACTGCCATATTTTCTCTGAAATTTGACTTGATTTCTTAAGGCAAAATGAATATTATTGCCTCCACAGAGTTTTACTGCACTGTACTTTTATTCAGTAAAAAGCCCATTGTATTCAAATTTCAGTTGATTGTGTCTATGTCTTCTCTTCCAATGTGTTGTCTTTGTATCACTATTGTCTGGCATGGGTCTTGATACAGCTAAAGTACGTAGTAAATGCATGTTGAAAAAAATGAAATAGGGTAAAGAGAGAATTAATTTTTATTGTTCATCCAATGGTATACCAAGCGCTTTGTAGATATTGACTCATATAATCCCCAGCTTTGGAGGTCATGGGACTTTAAACACAGTCAGCATCCTCTGCTTATGGCACAGGAAAGCCCTAGAAGCCCACTGAGGTGAAAGCTCTAGTCTTGTGCCTTAATACTGTTTACCACCCTTGCTCTACTCTCATCTTGCTGGTGCTTTGATGTATGGCTTCGTTTCCTCACTCTTAATAACTTTACCACACAGTTATCAACTTCACTCAAAGCAAAAGTAATTTGAGTAGTCACTCAATGCAGATTTATAGTTCTGCACGTTTTTTTGTTGGGAAGCCCTTTTAGGTGTGATGGCAGACAAAATGTACCTTGGCTGAACAGAAACTTAACAGCTGGGAAATTTTTCATAAGACTAAGGGAGATAAGCCCTTAGTTGTTATAGGTATCCACATTTACAATGGGGCCACAAAAGTGCAAAGAGGTGGGGGCTTAGCAGGGAGATGCTGTTGTTAGTAAATGTTGAAGGTGGGATTCAAAGGAAGGATGGCATCTCACACCAAAACATTAGACAGTAGAAGTCAGAAGCCAGCATACCTCCCAACTATCATGGTGGTGTATCTCTCAGGGGCTGAGCCTCCTCCATAATGCTAGCTCCTACCACTGCTACACAGGTTGCCATGGTTCCAGCTTTTGTCAGGTAGTACCAGCTCTTGGGTTCCAGTACCATCTGTTCTTTCTTTGACCCTCAAGCTTAGAGTGGAAGTATCTTCTGCTGTTGCTAACCTCTGAGTTGGTTCACAATTCCTTGTTTGTCTTCTCAACTGGCATCAACTGTCCCTGCATTGAATCCTCTTTGTCTTAAATATTTGGAGCTTTTTTGTCCTTGCTTAGTTTTATGCTGACGAATATACCCAAATTTAGATTAAAATATGAAAGAGGTACATAATAATAACTCATAGTGAACCAAAAGTATTTACTATGTAATAGTAATGGTTGCTCACAATAAGTTGTGCTGTAGGTATTTCTAAGCTGCAAGTTACAACCTACTTCCTGGCTCTAATTATAACTCCACTACTTTCTTTTCCTCTCATTTGAATTGTAGAAAAATAAGAATGACATTATCTTAAGAGTAACCTTAAATCTGCTTTATCTACTACAAAAAAGTAAACGATTTGAAAATTTTAGTATTTTCACTGTTAGTAGCACCTGTGTGTATGTGTGTATGTGTGTGTGTGTGTGTGTGTGTGTGTGTGTGAGAGAGAGAGAGAGAGAGAGAGAGAGAGAGAGAGAGAGAGAGAGAGAGAGACCTCACAACTACTGCTCTTTGCTATGAAGTCTTCCAAAAAAGGGAGGTTGATGGTTAGAAGAGCTCTTTAGTGTTGTTGATTAGAGTCTGGAGCCAGATGAGCCGGGGAAATTTTCACATCTCTCTTTTTGAGTATTTGGACCTGCCAGTCATAATCATCATTATCATTATCATCATCATCCTCAGAAACAGTCATTAACACTTGCTATGGACTGGGCAGGAATCATGTGTTAAAGTTTACATATAAATTCAGCAAGCCATCATAACTACTTTATGGCAAAACTGAATCACAGAGAAATTAAAGAATCTGGCTAAGGTCACATGGTTAATAAGTTAGGGGGCAATGATGAGATGTAAGCCTGGTCAGTCTGGCTTTAGACTTTGAGTTTATGCTATCAGGCACAGTGTTTTAGCATCCTTCAACAAAGCAGACTTGTCTACTTGGTGGCCCAGTAGTACTCTCATTCAGTGTGCCTGACCTTTTTCCCCTCTCCTCTCATACTCTTTTCCAAGAGCATCACATTTTTTTTCTTACTCTTGGGACAGGGATATGCACATTCCATAATTATTCCATTGGAAAATTACAAGTTCTAGGGTGAGGAAGGGGATCAAAAAGATTATGTCTCATCTAATTTCTCTTTACCCTTGAATATCACCAGCAAAGAGAGGCTAGAACATCCCTCAGGGAGAGTCTGAGAAACAGAAAACAAGGCATTTGGAAGGATTTGTCTTTCTAGGAGTTAAATCACTTTAGAATGGAAAGCAGAAGAAAAAAATAAACACCCACAAAAATGATTTTCTGCTTTTTTTTTAAACTTAAAATTATGGAAATTGTTTCTGACAGCAAATTGCTCCTAATTAATTTCTTGGCTCTGCTGGGAAAATGTACTGCTCCGTTGATTTCTAAATTCCACCAGCTTAATTATCAAAAGACATTTTTCCCCTAAAACTATTAACATGTGGGTTTGCAGTTGGGGGTTTGTCAGCATAATGCAAAGGAAAAAAGGAAAGTGGGGGAGGCAGGGTTTGGTTGGGCAGTTGGAGGCCTAAAGCCCCAATTCTAATCTAGGTACTCACATTCCAAAGTCCAAGAGAAGGTAGCATTCACAGGAATGTAGACAGAATCCCAATGCTGAGAATGCCTGGGTATGCAGATGGGAGAGCTGGGTTCAAATTCCATCCACAGTTAGGCCTTTTCTGAACCTCACCCATTTTTGTACAATGGAGCTAGTAATGTTAATTAACTTTTGTGGAGCATTTGCAACATGCCATGCACGCAGTATCCTGCTTCTATGAGCATGAATGTTATTTTTTTTCCACTGCCCTATGCAGTGGGTATTGCAGCTCTCTCCATTTTGTAGATGAGAAATATAAGTTCAGAGGGGCCTTGCAAACTGCCCAAGGGTACACATGTAATAAACAGAGAGAACAGAAAAGAATCAGGTAGCCAGGCTAAATGTGAGAGAAAAGTTGCCTAGCTTACTCCCTAACTATTGGTCAACCTGTCTGATTTTCTCATTAGACTGAGAGATTCTTGAGGTCAAAAGATCATTTCTCCTGATTTTGTATAAATATTGTAGTTAATGCTAAATAAATGAATGAAGAAATAATGTAGATACTCAATTAAATATAAGTAGAATTTAAATCTAAATCAGTTAATGTGGTAAAATTCAAATAAAAGATATTCAATTTTGTTCAGCAGATGTTACTGAAATATCTACTGTATACCAATTGCTAATCAGTGAATAATCTTGGGTATCTAGAAATTTTGCTTTTGGGAATCCATCCTAAGAAATAAATTGGACAATTATGTCAAGTCAGATGAACAGGGCTATTCTTCACAGCATTCGTTCATTCATGTACTCACCCATCCAATACATATTTGCTGAGAACTTCCTATGTACCAAGTGTTGTCTGACCCACTACCATTGAACACGACAAAGTCTTTGCGCTCATGCAACTCACAATCTTGTGAGGAAAACCAACAGATCCAAACAGAGTTAGAATGTCAGGTACAGATAAGAGCTTTGAAGTAAAATAAAGCATAATAGGGTGAGAGAATGGATTATGAAAGGAGCTGAATTTCTGGCATGGAGTTCAGCAAGCCTCTAAAGAGAAGTCACTGGAGGAGAGTTCTTAATAACATAAGGGAATGAACCCTCTGAGCATCTTAGAAGGTTACTGTAGAAAGAAGTGTAGTTTATAAGCTAGTTTTCTTTGTAACCTTAGGCAAATCACTTCAGCTGTCTGGCCTCCTGGGCTGGTACAGAGCTGGGCCCTTCTACTCTATCTGCCCATCTGTGTTCCAGGAGCTCTTGCTACATGCCACGCAGTATCCTGCTTCTATGTGCATGAATGTTATTTCTGGGCCCACAGGGGCCCAGAAGAGGGATGAACTATATCTGCGAGAGCCTCTTGTTACCAAAACATTTTTCAAAAATCCCAAGTGCTACCCAGATGTAGGTTAGTTAATCCTACACATCTGCTAAAGCCAAGCTTAACCATGACTTCCTCTGAAGCCTTTCCTTACTTTGTGAGGCCCCCTCCTATAGTTTTTATGTACCTCTGATGCAACATTTAGTTTTTTGTAGGACCTGATTTTTTTTTTACTTCTTGAAGCAAGGGCAATGTTTTTTTTTCTTTTTTAAAATATATTTTTAGTTTTTGATGGTCCTTTATTTAATTTATTTATTTATATGTGGTGCTGAGAATCAAAGCCAATGCCTCACACATACTAGGCAAGCACTCTACCACTGAGCCACAATCCCAGCCCATAACCTCTGTTTCTGAATCATAGCCCTAACTTTGCCTGGCATCTAGCAGTGCTTAATATGGGATAGGTGAATTGAATTGAAAAGGCATTTGAGGATTGAGCAAGATTTTGATAGGAGTTGGGTGAGGCTTTTAGTTACATTCAAACCTATCCTCTCAGACATAATAGGCACAAAATAAAAACTCATTGAATGAATAAAGCCGTGTTGTGAAAAGCAATTTATTCCTTCTGAGTGAGGATTACTCCATTTCTGTAAGGAAATCCTTGTTTGACAGTAATCAGACCTGGCAACCTAAGGCTGCAGAGTGAGGACATGTGAAGAGATGTGAGAAAGTTTCATCTTTGCTATAGATCTACTTAAGCAGACAATGTGTTAGGATAGAACACTGAATCATTATCCCAGTTGATCCTCAGAACAACCCTAAGGGTAGTTATTATTATCCACATTTTATAAATGAATAAAAACGTGTCAGAGAGATGAAGGCATTACTTTCATACACAAAGTAGAGGGGGAGTAGTAGGAACAAGAGTTCTGGAGTTTCTGGTACTAATATCCTTACTCCCCAGAGCTCTTTGTATGGCAAGTGGCTAGGCAGAGGCTGGAAGAGAGGCAGGTTTTGTTTCCTGGAACTACATCAGTTCTTATGCACTTATATGAAAAGATGGTGGTGGTTTTCAGAAGGCACTCATAGACCATAGTCACACAGGTAAGCATGAACTTCAGCAAGCTGGTGGATCTGCAGCGGGGGTACTGCACCACCTAGACTCCTTTTCAGGAAAGAACACAGCTTGCCCAGGTCACTGTGTTTGTTCTGCTCTGATAGCACCACTCACTTCCCCATCATATTGTTGCCACCATGTTTCACCTATTAGATTGTGAGCACTTAAGGTCCAGGGCTGGGTATTCCTGACTCTCCTGTGTCTAGCACAGAGCCTGGCACGCAAAAAGAAATGTCAAATTATTGCAAATTAAAAAAAGAGAGAGAGAGAGTGAGAAGGTTAACTTCACGTGTGAACTTGTCTAGGGTATGGTGTGCCCAGATATCTGTTAACATTATTTTGGTTTATGTCTGTGACGATGTTTGGATAAGATTAGGCTAAGATTTAGTTAACTGAGTAAAGCAGATTGCCCTCCCCAGCATCAGTGAGCACCATCCAATCTGCTGAGGACTTAAACAGGATAAAAACACAGATAAAGAGAGAACTTTCTCTCAGTTGGCTTGATTGCTTAAACTGAAACATGGGTCTTCTCCTGCCCTAGACTGGAGCTTACATTCTTGTCTGTCCTGATTCTCAAGTCTTTCAGACTCAAAATGGAGCTACACCACTGCAGATCCATCTCTGGGTCTCCAGTTTGTCAACTGCATATCCTGAAACTTTTCTGCCTCCACAATCATGTGAGCCAATTCATTGTAATAAAGGTATATATGCTTCATATTGGTTCTGTTTCTCTAAAGAACCCTAACAAGTACAGATATTTTTGGTATAAAGAAGTGGGATGGTACTGTAACAAATACCTAAAAATGTAGAAGTGGCCTTGGGTAGTGGGTAGAAGCTGCAAGTGTTTTGAGGTTCATGTTAAAAATATGAACATTAAAGGTGATTCTGATGAGGTCTTATGTGGAAATGAGAATCCTGCTTATTGGAACTTGGAGAAAAGGCAATCCTTGTTACAAAGTGGCAAGAAATTTGGCTGAACTGTATTCTAGTGTCTTGGGAAGGTAGAATTTGCAAGTAACAAAACCAGATATTTAGTTGAGGAGATTTCTAAGCAGAGTGTTCAAGAAGCAACTTGGTTCCTCCTCCTGCTTATAATAAAATTCAAGAAGAGAGAGATGAATTTGGGGAGGAATAGTTAAACAAAAATGAATTAGAAATTAAAGATTTGGAAATACTTACCTGACCATATGGCAAAAACAACAAAGTGTGTTCACAATAGAACAAGACAGATGTAGCTGGACAATCGCTTGATAAAGGGATCATGAGTATAACTCATGAACTTAATTAGCCATCTCAACAGAACCGAGGGAAAAAGAAGGTATTATGCCAACAGAAACACTGCCAGCTGTGACTAAATGAGACTGAGAAAGTGGGAGAGAATAAAGATGGTTGCTGGACTTCTTTGAATCTACAAGACAGAAACATAGAGCTATTCAGTTACAAATGTGTAACATTCTTCAAGAAAAGAGAAGAATAACACAGAAGGGCTGCCGCTCCTACCACAGGATCATGAAACAGGGATAGGTGGGATAGCTTCTCTTGTTTTGGCAGGTTGAGGATGCACCTGTCCAGCACCTCAGGGTACTGCTTTTGCAGAAAATTGGGAAAGGGATGTTCCTTGTGGAGCCAAAGGGGTAGGCAAACCCACTGATCTGTGAGGGTGATGTTACCACCACAGTGGGCCTAGAGGTCAGAGCATAGGACCAAAGAGAATTATTCTCAAACCTTAGTATCTAATGAAGTTTGCCTCTGCAGGTTTTGGACTTGGTCAGGACACATCACCCCTTTTTTCTTCCTTCCAGCTTCCCTTCCCTCTTTTGGAATTACAATGTCCATCCTATGCCTGCTGCACTATTTTAATTTGTAACAGATATAACTTGTCTGGTTTTATAGGTTCACAATGGAGAGGAGTTTTGCCTCAGAATAAATGGTAATCTTGGGTCTCACACACATGTGATCTAGATGATGTTTAGATGTGACTTTGGATTTTAGACATTAGAGTTGATGCTAGAATGAGTTAAGACATTTGGACTTGTGGAATTAAATGAATATATTTTTCATGAGAGAAGAATAAGAATATGGGGGCCAGAGATGGAATGTTGTAAACTGAATGTTTGTGTCCCTATAAAATGTTAAAGCCCTAAACCTTAATGTGATACTATTTGCAGGTAGGGTCCTTGGAAGATAATTAAGTTTTGATGAAGTTATGAGAGTGGGACTGACATGAAGGGATTAGTATTTTTATAATAATAAGAAGAGAAACCAGAGACCTTTTTCTCCACCATGGGAAGACATAGCAAGAAGGCTTGCTATGTGCAAGCCAGGAAAAGGTTTTTCACCAGGAACTAAATCTACTGGCACACTGACCTTGGACTTCCTAGTCTCTAGAACTGTGAGAAATAATTTTCTTTAAAGCCATCCACTCTATGGTGTTTTGTTATAGTAGCCTGAGCAGACAAAGACAGACTTGGGAAATGTCTTCATTTCAAACTTCAAAGAGAAGTTTGAGTTGAGAATGAAATGCTGTTAAGTTTGTCATCCTTAAACAATAATTTCACAAAACTCCTGATTCCTCACTTGATGAGAGCTATTGCATATTCTAAATAATCAAAAAATACAATCTAAGTAAAATTATTGACTTGCTGTTTATAGACACATCTTTGAAGCTCTGGAACTTTTCTATCAAAATAGTATTTTAAGTTCCTCCAATTAAAAAAAATTGGGAGCTAACTCAGATCCAGGAAAACGAAATAATAGTCCAAAAATCTGCAACTAGAAAAAAAACATAGGTCCAAGTAATTAGAAGAGGCCAATATGGAAAAAAGAATATTGGGAAAGAGGAGGGATATGAGACAGGACTGAAGTAATTATCCCAAAAGTCTTGGAACGTCAATGAAAAATTTCAGGCTAGTAGGGATTGAAAAAAGTGGGGTGCAAAAATGATTCTATGTGCTGTTTGACAAGTGTGTCCAAGAAGAACAATTACAGAAGCTATTTTCATGGTTAAGATGAAAGAGGATGGCATTTTGGAGCAGGATGGTAGTAGTGGAGATAGAGAAGAATGGCTGGGTTTAGAGATCTTTAGGTTAAAGCACCAGAAGGAGAAGGGTTAGAGGACAAGAAACCAGATACCTGTGCTGGTCCAATGGCAAGTTTCTCCATAACCTTTTACCAGTACTATCCTGGGACTTGGGAATCCTTATCTATCAGGAAAGCCCCCACAGCTTCTTCAAAAACTGTAGGACTATGCAAGCCAAAGAAATTAGGTAATCTTCTAAAGATCTTCCAGTGCTGACATTCTGTGGTTCAATAATTCTATGATCCTAATCTTTTTTTCCCTCTCTCTCTCAAATGCCTAAAACTATCTTTTCTAAAAACATACTTGCTAGAATGATACTCATGCCTGTAGCTTGATGATAAATAGTTGTGACACTTTGAATCAGGGCTATGAACTAGACATTGCCAGGTGTCTACTGCACAAAAGAAAAGAAAAAGAATCTCTCAAAGTTTCCCCAGAGACCAAAAAAACCAATAACGAAAAATCAGTGTCAGATGGTAAAATGCCTTGGATGATGATAATGATGATGATACTCATAATAATTCCTTAACTGCATTTAGTCTCTTAACATGCCTTGTCTCATTTGACACAACAACTTTGTGAGGTATGCCATTTCATAGAAATGAGGAGAATTAGCCTGGAAGAGAACTGTCAGTGCTTAAATAGTCTTAGATATTCATCTGTTTGACAACTATTTATAAAATTCCTATTTTTTTCCAGGTTGTAGGGGCCAGTACAAGTGTCATAGATAAGGACTCTGTTCTCACTGGGGCAAAGAGATAATAAAATACATAATAATAAAAAGAGATAATAATATGTAGTATGTAATATCATGTAATATATAACATGTAATTAGATATAATAAAATAATAATTATGTGTAAATTCCAAAGAATAGGAAGGTGGGTTAGCAAATAAATAGGGAAGGCAATTTTCAATGGAACAGAAAAATATGCCTGGAGAGGTAGCATTATAGACAAAAAGAACAGAAACTGGATATCAATTATGGGAAAGGGCTTGACTTATCTGAGGAACAAAATAAAGACCAATGTGGTTGGAGCATAGTAAGTGAGACAGAGAGTGGTATGGGAAGAAGTGGGAGAAGTATAAGGACCAAAGCCAAAAGGTTCTGTTGACCATGGTAAGATGTTTGGACTGTAAGTGATGGGAAGCCATTAAAGGATTTTAATCAAGAAGGTGATAAAATCTGATTTTGGTTCTGAAAAGCTCCCTCAGGCTGATGTGTGGATAGTGTATAGTGGGGTAGGAAGGGTTAAAACTGGGAGGCTATTATAGTAGTCTATGCAGGAGTGGGGTTGGCGGCCTAGAGGAGAAATATGGCACTAAGGATGAAAAGCTTGGGAAGTCAAATAGATAGGAGTTGGTGATGAAAGTGGATGTAAGTTAACATTCATATAAGCTATCTGCACAAGTAGGAGCTTAAAAATGAATCCATACATGTCTACCTATCAAAAGCTTTCTCTTGTTCAACATCATTAGACACTAGGGAAATGCAAACAAAAACCACAAGAAGACACCACTATAGACCTATTAGATTGGCAAAAAATTTAAAAACACAGATAATTCCAAGTGCTAGCAAGGATGCAGAGCATCCAGAGTCTTTATACATGCTGATGGGAATACAAACTGGTACAATTCCTTCAAACGTTAAACAAAGTTATCAGAAGACCCAGAAATACTACTGCTGGGTTTTTATGCTTGAGAAAAGAAAACTTATGTTCACACAAATACCTGTACAAGAATGTTCATAGCAGTTTTATTCATATTTGCCTAAATGGGAAAAAAACACAAATGGCCTTCAGTGGTGAATCTGTGGCACATTGTTACAAATTAAGAAGACTGATAAATTAACAGGAATGAGCTATTGATACACATAACTTGGATGAATCTCAAAAGCACTAAGCTAAGCAAATGACGTCATTTTCAAAAAGTTACACATTGTGTGATTCATTTTATGACATTCTTGAAAAGACAAAAACTATAGTGCCTGCTAGGGGGTATGAGTAAGGATGTGACTATGAAGTGTTGGCCCAAGGGACTCCTAGGAGTGAGGAAACTATTCTGTATCCTGACTGTGGTAGTGATTTCACAAATATATATCTGTGTTAAAATTCACAGAGCTATGTGTAAAAATGCCAAATGAAATGTGTTTTAATCTAAAAAATAACATTAAAACAAACACTTTTCTATACTGACATTAACATCTAGTAACCGAAGCCCCCCAATTTTTTAAGGTATCTTTTTAACATAAGGGTAGTGTCCTGGCTATTTAAGCGACCTCTTACTAAAAAATTCAAAATGGGAGAGAGAGCAGGTTGTAACACTATGGGAGTGTATGGAAGGCTGGCTTGTCTAGAAGTTTCTAAAGCTAAAGCAGTTATTTCATTTCAATTCAATCCTGAACTTTTAAAAGGGAAATAGTCCCCCCTCCCCACAACACTTTTAAAGCTTTGCTAATAAAACTGTCCTTGCACTGAGCCAGCAATAAATCTACAGAACACTATGGTAATACCCATGGAGAAGGCAAAAGGGGCCTCCATAAACCATGCGATTTGAACTACTACAGATGTTGCAGTTGGAATTTATGGGTTCCGACGGATCCTTATCTCTTCTTGCCAGTTTCTGCACATTGAATCATGCACTAGCAGAGTCTATTTTAGGAGTCATCATTTTTTCTTTAAATATTAAAAAAAATCTGTGGCAATTAATTTTTTCCATACTGTTCCATCATGACAAATAAATGTGAAATGCATATTTACAGAGCACATGTAATTGCATTTGGGCACATGCAAATGACATGCAAATCTTACATTCTAAATGAGTTTGTTTATCATTCCTGAATTCTAATCCAAGGGCCTTACTTTTTAAATTCAGTTTACATTCTGACATGTATACAAATGAGTTTGACTCTGGAAAATAACTTAATAAACTCAGGGTTAGCTATGCAATTAGAGGAGGCATCTGTGAGCTATAAAATCTGGGAAGCAACATTTACATCTTTTTCTGCATTCAAGGTTTCAATTTCCTAGCTTAAACCCTCTCTTCACCAGCCTGCACTGCCCTTGCCCTACCACCCCATTCCCATCATTTTTGGCAACCCTATCATTTGAAATGGCTTCCGTTTAAGTCCCCCACCCCAGAGGTGGATGAGTGCATTTCACTGAGGATGACCTCACTGGGTCATTGTCCTCAGTGCAACACTTTTAAAATCTAAGAGTGATAAATGAAATGAAAACTAACAGAATTAACATCGATCAGTACTTTCCATTCCAGTTTCTTATTATTATGGCTGGTCCAGTTCTCCTCTGGGTGCTAAAGTCTTCCCATGGATTATTGACCCTCTAAAGAAAGCTATGAGCAGTCACAAATCTGATTTGTCAAAGACAATAGAGAGAGAGAGGAGAAAATGAGATCAAATTCCCTTTCTGATAAAAGGAAACAGAACCATAAAACAAAATGGAATGGAGTTTCCTCAAAAAATGAAAAGTAAAACTACCACATGGTCCACCAATCCTACTTCAAGTTATTTAGCCAAATCGAAAGCAAGGTTTCAAAGAGATGTTTGCACACCTATGTTCACAGCAGCATTATTCACAATGATCAAGGCTAGAAACAATTCGAGTCCACGAAGGAATGGGTAAATAAACAAAACGAGGTATCCTGAGACTGTGAAATGTTATTTAGCCTTCAAAAGAAATAAAATCTTGTTTCATGCAACAATATAGATGAAACCTGTAGACATTCTGTCAAGTGAAACAAGCAAGTGACAAAAAGGCAGATATCACTCATAAGAGGTATCTAATGTAGTCCAAGGTATAGAAACAGAAAGTAAAATGGCAGTTACCAGAGAATGGAGGAAACCTTAGGAGGCTGTTGTTTAAGGGGTATGGTGTTTCAGTTTTATAAGGTGAAAGTTCTAGGAATCTGTGCTCAACAATGAAAATCTACTTAATATTACTGAACTATACACTTGAAAATGGTTAAATGGTAAAAAAAATAATAATAATAACAAACACTGTTCAGGACAGGAATATCTTGAAGAATAAGTTATTATGTATAATTTAAATCACTTTATGTTGGGACAATAGTGGTTGAGTTAAGGTTGTCGAACAACTTTTTATGATATTTGAAATTTTCATAATAAAGAGGTACTTTTCCTACAGGATACAAAAATTTCTAATGATCATCTTTTAATATAAATGGATTTGTTAAAATTGATGTTTTAAAATTAAGTTCAAAAGATTTTTCTTTTTCTTTTAATAGAAATCACCTTTAAATGATGGTGGAATATCCTTTTGAGATTCATATTATTAGGTAAACTATGGTTCATAAGCAAAATCTAGCCCATCATCAAATTTTTAAATAGCTAAAAAATATACAAAAGAAAAATATTTTGTGACAGGTAATATAATATTCAAATTTCAGTGTACATTATAAAAGTTTACCTCCCCTTCACTCTCAAAGTAGAAGCTAAAAATTCTACATTCTGATCTATAAAAGCACGGATTTGTTAGATGCTCTAGTCAGGAAGTTCCTATGTAATGATCTAACATAAACTTCTCCTTCTATGAATTAAAAAATGGAGACCAAAGAGAGGTAAGTCCTAGAAAGTTAAGAACAGAGCTCAGGGCTGGAGTTGTGGCTCAGTGGTAGCGTGCTCTCCTAGCACACCTGAGGCACTGGGTTTGATCCTTAGCACCACATAAAAAAAATGAAATAAAGATTGTGTGTCCACCTACAACTGAAAAATAAATATTAAAAAAAAAAACAGAGCTCAAGTTCTCCTGTAGGCTGAGAACTTTTCTTTCCCTTTAGAATGGGCAGACTCCAAGAATCCAAGATGGAAGGCTAGAGGGAGGCAGTATTCTGGTTCGGACTCAAGTAGTGAGAATACTGCTTCTCTGCAAGCAATATTCCTGCTCCCACACAGGAATCACAGTCACCATGCCCATGCTCCAGGACTCAGTGTCAGAGTAGGTCTCCCAACTATTCACCCATGCAGGACTACCAGGTACCTGAGAAGAACCATCTACATCAGCACCCGTGCAGAACTTTCAGCCACCCACCCAAGCAGAAATCACAGAGACCACTCCCACGCAGGACACCTGGCAGCTTCCCATATGCAGGAACTCTGGCCACCACTCCCATGTGGACCCCCATCTACCAACATGGGGTTCCCCAGGTCCCTGCCATCTTGGGACCCTGCAGCAGCGGAGATAGTCCCCTATGCACAGTAGCCTTCCTGCACCCGAGAACTTCACACAGGCTCTGAAGTCAGCCACACACTGCAAGCTTGTCTCTGAACTCACTGTCCAACGTTTCCCAGCTCCTCTAACCCCACCCAACACCCTGTTGCGGAAAGCAGGCGCCTCCATCTTGGGTCACCTTCATCACTGTCTTCAGTGGCGGGGGGGGGGGGGGGCGGGGTAATCTCAGTTTGGAACTCCAGCTGGTCAGGTACCCAGTTTCTAACTCCCCTCCCTCCCTAGAAGCTGATACCCAAGTACAGTGACACCCTGGTTACCTTCACCATCCTGATGTTGGAGATACCAGCTAACAACAGATGACCCCACTTATTGGATGAGAAGGGAAGCAGGAAAGATACTGAAACAATCCCTGTTTCTTCCTTCAAGATTTTTTTCCCTCTCCCTCTCTATTCTCCGGCCCTCACATCCCCAACATATGTGAAACCAAGTACTTTGCATGAATTAGGATTTTGAGGACTGGGATGTCAGAATAGTATATTACAGTTGTGTTGTATATTCTTTTTGTTTGTTCGTTTGTTTTCCTTTTCTTTTTTCTTCCCACCAATTTCTACTATTTTAACCTTTTAAATTTTTCTTAATATATATATATATATATATATATATATATATATATATATATATGTGTGTGTGTGTGTGTGTGTGTGTGTTTCTTTTATGTATTCTACTGTCTTCCCACTTACTTATCTATCCAAAATTATATCTTCTTTCATTTCCTGCTACTAGTCTTCCTCTTTAGATTTCTCTTTCACACTTCCTAAGATAGAATAATTCTATATCCTCACCTCGTACCACCTCAGTATATCATCCTTCACCCCAACCCTGGCTCTTTGTCCACCATCAGAAATGTAAACCCTTTTACAAACCTATTGAATATATTGTAGATAATAATTAAATTCACCGTACATTGTGACTAAACTGTAAAAGTCTTAATAGCGATCACTTGTTTTTAGGGTGTAATATTGTTTATTTTGTGATCTGTTAACATTGTCCTTCACCTCTAAGGAGAGGAATTGGAACCCTACAGGGCACTATAAGCCTATAGGGTAAAAATGGTAACTCCTCAGATCCACAGTGCTAGAAGGGAAGACACACAAGCAATATGAAAAGACAGGGGAAGAAAGTGCTCTAAACAAATCAATATACCACATTATTAGAATCCATAGCCAGAACAGCAGAAGAAATTACAGAGAAGGAGTTCAGGATGTACATAATTAAAATGTTCTGCAAATTAATGGATGACATAAGAGAGCAAATGCAGGCATCAAAAGATCATTTCAACAAAGAGCTATATAAACAAATACAGGAAGCAAAAGATTACTTCAATAGAGAGATAGAAGTTCTAAAAAAACAATTAGAAATCCTTGAAATGAAAGAAACAATAAACCAAATTATAAGTTCAATTGAAAGCATCACCAACAGATTAGACCACTTGGAAGACAGGATGTAAGACAATGAAGAAAAAATATATAATCTTGAAAAGAATGTAGACTTCAGAGTGAAAATGGTAAGAAACCATGAGCAGAACATTCAAGAAATATGGGATAGCATAAAAAGACTAAATTTAAGAGTCATTGGGATAGAAGAAGGCAATGAGTTTGAACCAAAGGAATGAGAAATCTATTCAATGAAATAATATCAGAAAATTTTCCAAACATGAAAAATGAATTAGAAAACCAAATTCGAGAGCTTACAGGACACCAAATATACAAAACCACAACAGATCCATAGCAAGTCACATTATAATAAAAATACCTAACATACAGAATAAGGAAATAATATTAAAAGCCATGAGAGAAAGGAATAAGATTACATATAGGGGGAACCAATTAGGTTATGTGCAGATTTTTCTAGATTTTTTAGAAATCCTGCACTACAGAACATTCTCAGCAAAATATTCCATGAGGAAGAACTGAAAAACAACAATGAAAAACATCAAAGGGAGGTATTACACTAAAGGAAAAGCTAATCAAAGGAAAAACCAAGTCAAGTTAAATACCAAAAATAAACAAAAATGGCTGGGGATACAAATCATGTCTCAACAATAACCCTGAATGTTAATGGCCTAAACTCACCAATCAAAAGACATAGACTGGCAGTTTGGATTAAAAAAAGACCCATCGATATCTGCCTCAGAGAGACTCATAGGAAAAGACATCCACAGGCTGAAGGGGAAAGTTTGTGAAAAATCATACCATTCACATGGACTGTGGAACCAAGCAGGGGTTTCCATCCTCATATCAAATAAAGTAGACTTCAAGCCAAAGTTAATCAAAAGGGATGAAGAAGGATATTTCATGCTGCTTAAAGGAACAATTCATCAACAAGATATAACAATAATACATTTATATGCCCTAAACAATGGAGCATCTATGTTCATCAAACAAACTCTTCTCAAGTACAATAGTCAAATAGACCTCAGCACAATAATTCTGCATGACTTTTTATTTCCTGCATGACTTTAACATACCTCGTTCACCACTGGATAGATCTTCCAAAAAAAATCTAAACAAAGAAACTATAGAACTCAATAATGCAATCAATAACTTAGACTTGACTATCATATATAGAATACTTCATCCTTCAACAAATGTATACACTTTCTTCTCAGCAGTTCATGGATTCTTCTCTAATAAAATAGATCACAAAGCAACTCTTAGCAAACATAAAAAATTAGAGATACTACCCTGCATTCTATCAGATCATAATGGAATGAAATTAGAAATCAATGATAAAATAAAAAATAAAAGCTATTCCAACACCTGGAAACTATATATTATGCTACTGAATGAACAATTGGTTGCCAAAGACATCAAGGAGGAGATTAAAAAATTCTTGGAGGTGAATTAGAACACAGATACAACATATCTAAATCTCTGGGTCATTATGAAGGCAGTACTAAGATAAAGTTCATTTCATGGAGTTCATTCCTTAAAAGAAGAAAAAGTCAACAAATAAATGACTTAAAGTTAAATCTGAAAGCCATAGAAAAGGAAGAACAAATCAACACCAAGAGCACTAGAAGACAGGAAATATTTAAAATCAGAACTGAAATCAATGAAATTGAAACAAAAGAAACAATTGAAAAAATTGACAAAACAAAAAGTTGGTTCTGGGGCCAAGGACCTGAACAGACACTTCTCAGAGGAGGATATACAATCAATCAACAAGTACATGAAAAAATGCTCACCATCTCTAGCAGTCAGAGAAATGCAAATCAAAACCACCCTAAGATACCATCTCACTCCAGTAAGATTGGCAGCCACTATGAAGTCAAACAACAACAAGTGCTGGCGAGGATGTGGAGAAAAGGGTACTCTTGTACATTGCTGGTGGGACTGAAAATTGGTACGGTCAATTTGGAAAGCAGTTTGGAGATTCCTGGGAAAGAAGGGAATGGAACCACCATTTGACCCTGCTATTGCCCTTCTCGGACTATTCCCTGAAGACCTTAAAAGAGCATGCTACAGGGATACTGCCACATCGATGTTCATAGCAGCACAATTCACAATAGCTAGACTGTGGAACCAACCCAGATGCCCTTCAATAGATGAATGGATAAAAAAAATGTGGCATCTATACACAATGGAGTACTATGCAGCAATAAAAAATGACAAAATCATAGAATTTGCCGGGAAATGGATGGCACTAGAGCAGATTATGCTTAGTGAAGCTAGCCAATCCCTAAAAAAACAAATACCAAATGTCTTCTTTGATATAATGAGAGCAACTATGAACAGAGCAGGGAGGAAGAGCAGGAAGAAAAGATTAACTTTAAACAGAGACATGAGATGGGAGGGAAAGGGAGAGAAAAGGGAAATTGCATGGAAATGAAGGGAGACCCTCATTGCTATACAAAATTACATATAAGAGGTTGTGAGGGGAATGGGAAAATAAACAAGGAGAGAAATGAATTATAGTAGATGGGGTAGAGAGAGAAGATGGGAGGGGAGGGGAGGGGGGATAGTAGGGGATAGGAAAGGTAGCAGAATACAACAATTACTAATAGGGCATTATGTAAAATTGTGGATGTGTAACCGACGTGATTTTGCAATCTGCATTTGGGGTAAAATTGGGGGTTCATAACCCACTTCAATCTAATGTATGAAATATGATATGTCAAGAGCTTTGTAATTTTGTGAACAACCAATAAAAAAAATAAAAAATAAAAAATAAAAATAAACCAGTTCTTACTGATTAAAAAAAAAAACAAAAAGTTGGTTCTGTTAAGAAATAAATAAAATTGATAAAACCTTAGCCATGCTAATGAAGAGAAGGAGAGAGAAAACTCAAATTACTAACATACATGATGAAAGAGGAAATATTACAACAGACACTATAGAAATACAGAAGATAATTAGAAATTATTTTGAAAATTTATACTCCAACAACAAAATAGAAAATATTGAATACATTGACAAATTTCTGGAGTCATATGATATGCCCAAATTGAATCAGGATGATACACACAATTTAAACAGATCAATTTCAAGCAATTAAATAGGAGATCATATCAGAAGCCTACCAACCAAGAGAAGCCCAGAACTGGATGGATACACAGCTGAATTGTACAAGACCTTTAAAGAAGAAGTAATACCAGAAGTCTTCAATTTATTTCAGGAAATAGAAAAAGAGGGAGCACTTCCAAACTCAAATTCTATGAAGCCAATATCACCCTGGTTCCAAAACCAAGCAAAGACACATCAAAGAAAGAAAATTTCAGACCAAAATCTCTAATGAACATAGATGCAAAAATTCTCAATAAAATTCTGACAAATCAAATACAAAAACATATCAAAAGGATGGTGCACCATGATCAAGTGGGGTTCATCCCAGGGATGCAAGTTTGGTTCAACATACAGAAATCAAAGAATATAATTAATCACATCAATAGACTTAAAGATAAGAATCATATGATCATCTCAATAGATGCAAAAAAAGCATTTGACAAAATATAGCACCCCGTCATGTTCAAAACACCAGAAAAACTAGGGATAACAGGAACATATCTCAACATCATAAAAACTATCTATGCTAAGCCCCAGGCCAACATCATTCTAAATGGAGAAAAACTGAAAGCATTCCCTCTAAAAACTGGAACAAGACAGGGGTGCCCTCTTTTACCACTTCTATTTAACATAGTTCTTGAAACACTAGCCAGAGCAATTAGACAGACAAAAGAAATTAAAGGGATTCAGATAAGAAAAGAAGAACTCAAATTAGCACTATTTGCCAATGATATGATTCTATACCTAGAATACCCAAAAAATTCCACCAAAAAAACTTCTAAAACTAGAAAATGAATTCAGCAAAGCAGAAGGATACAAAATCAACATGCATAAAACAAAGGCAATCCTGTATATCAGTGACAAATCCTCTGAAAACTACCCATTTATAATAGCCTAAAAAGAAAATAAAATACTTGGGAATCAACCTAACAAAAGAGGTAAAAGACCTCTACAATTAAAACTACAGAATGCTAAAGAAAGGAATTAAAGAAGACCTTAGAAGATGGAAAGATCTACCTTATTCTTGGATAGGCAGAGTAATATTGTCAAAAAGACCATCCTACCAAAAGCATTATACAGATTTAATGCAATTCCAATCAGAGTCCCAATGACATTCCTCATAGAAATATAAAAAGTAGTCATGAAATTAATCTGGAAAAATAAGAGACCCAGAATAGCTAAAGGAATCCTTAGCAAGAAGAGTGAAGCAGGTAGCATCACTATACTAGACCTTAAACTATACTACAGAGCAATAGTAACAAAAACAGCATGGTATTGGCACCAAAATAAGACTGGAAGACCAATGGTACAGAATAGAGGACACAGAGACTAACCTGTATGACTACAGTTACATTAGACAAAGGTGCTGAAAACATACATTGGAGAAAAGACAACCTCTTCAACAAATGTATACACTGGGAAAACTGGAAATCCAGGTGCAACAAAATTTCTCACCATGCACAAAACTCAACTCAAAGTGGATCAAGGACCTAGGAATTGAACCAGAGATCCTGCGCCTAATAGAAGAAACAGTAGGCCCAAATGTTCATCATATCATATTAGGCCCTTACTTCCTTAATAAGACATTTATAGCGCATGAATTAAAATCAAGAATTAATAAACTGGATGGATTCAAACTTAAAATCTTCTTCTCAGAAAAAGAAACAATCAGTGAGGTGAAGAGAGAGCCTACAGCTTGGTAGCAAATTTTTACCACTTGCACATCAGATAGAGCACTAATCTCTAGGGTATATAAAGAACTCAAAGGGCTAAACATCAAAAAACCAAATAACCCAATCAGTAAATGGGCCAAGGAACTGAACAGACACATCTCAGAAGGTGATATACAATCAACCAACAAATATGTTCAAAAATGTTCAACATCTCTAGGAATTAGGGGAATGCAAATCAAAACTAAGATTTCATCCACTCTAGTCAGAATGGCAGCTATTAAGAATACAAACAACAGTTCGTGTTGGCGAGGATGTGGGGAAAAAGGCACACTTATACATTGCTGGTGGTCCTGCAAAATGGTGTAGCCAATTTGGAAAGCAGTATGGAGATTCCTTGGAAAACTGAGAATGGAACCACCATTTGATGCAGCTATCCCTCTCCTCAGTCTATACCCAAAGGACTTAAAAACAGCATACTACAGGTACACATCCACATCAATGTTTATTGCAGCACAATTCACAATAGCTAAACTGTGGAACCAACCCAGATGCTGTACAGTAGATGAATGGATAAAGAAAATGTGTCATATAAACACAATGGAATATTACTCAGCAATAAAAGAGAATAAAATCATGGCATTTGCAGGTAATTGGATGGAGTTGGAGAATATAATGCTAAGTGAAGTTAGTCAATCCCAAAAACCAAATGCCAAATATTTTCTCTGATATAAGGATGCAGATTCATAATGGGATTGGGAGGAGGAGCATGGGAAAAATAAGACAAACTCTAGATAGGGCAAAGGGGTGGGAGGGGAAGGTAGGGGGCATGGGGGTAGAAATGAAGGTGGAATTAGATGGACATCATTATCTTAAGTACATGTATGAAGACATGAATGGTGAGAATATACTTTGTATACAACCAGAGATATGAAAAATGGTGCTTTATATGTTAATATGAATTATAATGCATTCTGCTGGCATATATAACAAATTGGAATAAAAAAATGAATGAGCAGACTCAACTGTGACCCAGTTATGACTTGAGGTTCTCTTCTATTTCTTCCTGACCTCACTTTTGGTTAATATTTATTTATTATAAACCATGCACCCTCTTATAGTGTTAGTGTATCTAGTCCTCACAACTGTCTTGTGAATCAGTTCTTGGGGTAGGATTCCTAAGCTACAGAGCTCACTACTCTTCTTCTAGCCCACACACCAGCCTTGCTGGACTTTGCCAGGTTATCTACCCATCTCTGGGGTAGGTTCAATTTTACCCTTGTGCCATCTCACTGTGGGATCTTCAATGTCTCCTCCTCTGTTGCTTTCAGCTCCCACCCCACAATTAATCAGCTGTTTGAATTTCTCCCAGCTTAAAAAAATAATGTAAACAAATATATATACAACAAAAAAAGAAAACTACCCCTCAGTCCTACTCTCTTTTTTCCTTTCTTTCCAAGTCAAGCTTTAATAGTGTATATTCTACACTTGCAATCTCTCTTTCTTCACTTTGCACTGACTTTTTTTTATTTTGAAAAGATTATGTTGCCTAGAAGCACACTTTAAATAGTAACAAAAGGAATCATCAAAAGTAAAATGAAATAAAAATACCTACCATGCAACACTAATCAAGAGGAACTTAGATCAGCAATATTAAGTTTAGAAAAAGTTTTTATTTAAGGCAAAAATAGTAGTTATAAAGATATATTAATTAAAGGATTAATATATAAGAAAATTACAATAATTCTAAATTTTTATTGCTCAAATATATAAAAATGTAAATAACTAAAAGGATAAATAGATGAATTCATAATAAATTTACCTCTCATAATAACTGATAGAAAAGAAAAAATCAATAATGATGCAGAAAATCAGAGTGATCAATTAAAATTTTTTGCCTGCTTGACAAATAAAGAAAGCTGCTCACACTGACTGATTACCCTTCTGCAATCTAGTATCCACTCCCTGCCAACCCACCTGAACACCCCACTGTCCAATGACTTCTTTGTTCTTCTTTGTACTTAAAGTCAATGAACACTTAAAAATCTTATCTCATTTGACATAACTCTAATGATCCAAGTCATATGCCTTATATCAGGAAAGACAATGATAAATAACTTATTATTCTGATTATTTTAAATATGCCTCCTTGCCATATTCTTTGCTTAGAATATCCTGCCATCACAGTTGTTGTGAATTCCTGAGTATCCTTCAAGACCCAATAAAATTTCTTCCACTGTGAAGCTTTGTCTGCCTTTCTTCAAGAAAAGTTGATCCAAATGGGGATATGTAACTGATATGATTTTGAAATCTGCGTTGGGGGTAAAAATGGGAGCTCATAACTCACTCAAAGCTTATGTAAGAAATATGCTATGTCAAGAGCTTTGTAATGTTTTGAACAACCAATAAAAAAAAAAAAAGAAACAAAAAAAAAAAAAAAGAAAAGTTGATCCATTTTCCTTCTTCTCCCACTCTTCTTTCTTCTGATCTTTTTTGTTGTTATGGGGATCGAATCCAGGGTAACTTTATCACTCAGTATGTTCCCAGTTCTTTTTATTTTTTTAGTTTGAGATAGGGTCTACTAAGATTCCGAGGATCTTGTTAAATTGCTGAGACTGGACTCGAACTTTCAATCCTCCTGAATCAGCCTATAGAGTTGCTAGGATTACGGTTGTGCACCACTGTGCCCAGAGATCCCTTTCTTTTTTGCCTCCACTGTTCTTTGTATTTAAGTTAACTCTGACCCTAATCATACTATATGCATTTCTTCATTTGTATCTCATGATTTACTTCTTGAGGCAGGCATGGTATCTATGACAGGATTAATTGGCATTTCAAGTCCCTTCCCCCTTTAGTATTCTCCTTTTTCTGGGATCCTATCAGAGGGAGATGTAGACAAAAACAAATGATTTCATAGAAAACAAGCAAGCAAACAGATCCATCAGAGCTCATACAGAATTCTTCTTGGGTAGTAAAGATGTAACCCTTCACAGATACTGCATTTTTTTACATAGGACCAGCCCCCAGGAGAGGAAGGATATATTTATCAGAACAATAGCAGGAGGATGGCTGATCAGTCATGAAAGGTAAAGATGAAATTATGTTGATAAAAGAAACAGTCTTTCTCAGATAAGGGATAAGAGAAAAGCACCTGTCCCTGTGAGGGGTACCTGGTTCATAGCTTCCACAGCTTTAACTAGAATAGAGTCATCTGTATTCATGGCCCCAATCTGCCTCCAAAGCTGGGGAGAACTTAGAAAACATGAAGAGTAGTAGCTTTGAGAGTGAAGCCTGAGGGGCTGTACACAGAATACAATATGACACCAACTCCAGTGGGAATCAACAGATTTTTTTTCCTGAATAAATAGGGTGTTGTGACTTGAATACAGGGAGTGTTCCCCAAAGATCCATATGGTAAAGGCTTCTTCCCTAGGATTGGGCCATGCTTATGTTTAAGGTCAGTGAACACTTGTAAAAGTTTAAATATAGAGTTCCCCCACCTCCCAACCCATGAGATATAGAATAGCTAAGCTAGTTAGCATTGTACCCCTTATTCCTCCTGCAACAACCTTTTGAGAGGACTCACAGTAGGGTAGTGACATAGATTCTGGAGCTGTACTGCCTGGGTTCAGATCCTATTTGTGTTACTAGCTATAAAAACTAAAGCAAGTTATTTTCCTTCTCTGTGACTCAATTTATTTATCTGTTAAATGACAATAATTATGATGTTTACTCAGTTTTTTGGTGAAGATTAAGAAAGAGTTATATATTAAAAGTACTTAAAATGGTACTTGGCATGTGGTTGGTATTTAATAAGTGTTGCCTATTATTTTTATCTGTGTGTTTTACAGCATAACCTGTAGTGTTTGGAGGGTGAAAGCCAACAGGAAGTCCAGGGCCATATAGGCCTGATCAGCCCCATTTCCTTTTAAGTACTGGCATGAGGGGCCCAAATTTCTTTAGTCACCAGTAGTGAGAAAACTATAACCTGAGAGATATCAGAGAGGTCCATAGCCCCCTAAAACATAATGTATAATAACTTTTTAATTAGTAAGTAGAAGAGGATAACTATTTGTACCTTAAAAGGAAGGGGCCTGTTGTGAGTCTTCTCAGTGTTGACACATGGAAAACACTCAATAAATTTGTAAGATGGATAGGTTCATGAATAAACAGATATATGTGTATTCATTTTTAATAGGCCAAATAAATGAGTGAACAATGGGTGTCAGAATACAAGTAGCATAGATCAAAGGAAGCAAGTACCTCCTGCCCATTTCCCCACAGACCTTTATCTTCTATCTCAGGTGTTATGCCTTAGATATCATTCTTTTCATTACTGGGCCTATAATACATTTAAGTACCATTCATTTACTTTAGTCTTAGGCATGCCCGCTCTTTCTCTGGACCCACTTACTTCATATGCAAAATGAAACCAGCTAATTCAGGTGTGGTAAATTGGTTTTTATCTCACATACATATATGTGTTAAAATAATGACTGGCTACAGTATCATGTAATAGAGGGTTTGAAACTGAATCCAGGATGAGCAGGAAAGAATTCATGATGAGATAGAAATGCCACAGATTTGTGAGATAAGTGATTGGCAGTCCCCATGTCCTTTATTTGTCACTCCAGAATTAGATACAATGTTCTACAACCGTTTTCTTTTGAGAATCCCTAAAGAATTACCCAGCCTTAATAGTGCTGTGACTTTCTTGGTATAAAATATAGTTATCCTTTTCCACATTCCAGTTACCCAGTAAAGATTTACTTTTCCAGAACATTCTCCACAATGTGTGAGTAGATAAAATCAAGGTTAAAAAGGAACCCTCCACAAAGGAAAGAGGCGATAAAGCCCAGACTTTGGAATCAGTATGCTCAGCCACCAACATAACCAAGGTATCCTGAGTTAATCACATAGCCTGTCTAAATCTTATCTTCCTCCTTTTCAAAACTGGGTAATAATATTTATAATTACAGGATGGTAACTAGGATTTAGACAGTTTTAAAACATATAGAGCCTAGTACAGTGAAGAGCTTTGTATGAGTGAGACCCTTAATTTTTACTTTGTTCTCTCATCTTTAGAGTGAGTGCAGAGAGCCCTGGGCTATGAATGCATTGGAGATAGATACTGCATCTGATTTGTTTCTTCATACCTTGTTCTGAACACAAATGTTTAAATGTTTGAGAAACAAATATTTAAGAAATATTTACAGACCTAAATTGAGTTTAATTCAATTGAAATGTAATTAAATAACCTTTTAGGTCCCTGTCAGTATCAAGCATAGAACTGCACAGGGTCAGCCCATAAATGCTTATAAAATGTAGTACTGAGGTGACCTGATTCCAACACTGGAACACATTAATGGAAAAGCATATAATTCTCAGAGGGACATTAGAACCATACACACTCACTGTGGCATTGTCTCATCAGAAGAGTTGCCACTTGTAGCTACCTCTTGCTCTATACTTTCCTTCTCAGAGAAAAGAAAGTGGCCCTGATAAATCCATTATTGTACCTCCGCATTTGTATGGAAAAAGAGATTCTAATTTTCTGCTATGGACCCATAGGATACTTGGAAGTCACATCCTTTCATGTCCAGGCCCAGACTCTGTTGTCCCTGGTAAGTAACATGACAATCACTGCTCCCCTTTCCTATCTTTTGAGTTTCTTTTGAAGTCCTCTTATTGTCCCAGTGACACTGAGTGGACCACAACAATTTCAAATATCTGAGCCATTATCTCATTGTTATAAATGACATATTTTTGCCACTGGCCCTATAACTGTTCTCCTTTAAGTGATTCCTGAAGAATTTCAGTCCTAATGAGTACATCAATTATTGTTCATGGAAGAGCCGATGTCTCCTTAAAGGTTATTTGAAGGTTGATTGCTATCTCAGTGCTTATATCCAGTAAATCTATCTCAGTCTTATGAATGCATTTGACCTTTTTATAGGTACAGGGGAAAAATAACAGAACAAAAGTTAATTTAGACCTCTATAATACAACTTTTTTTTCTGAACAAAATTGAAAGGGCATTGAAATCGATATCTGCACAATAACATGCTGATGAATGTTGGGACCCAATTTTCTCATTTTGCTAACTTGAGATTGGGAATTCTGAATAGTTTTCAATCCTGCATTCTTTGGGTGCTGTGAAGTCTGCTGTATTGTGTCCACACAATGCTACTGCACACTCATTATGGGAGTACCAGTGGTCCTGAAAAGGTCAGTTAGTTAGAAATGTCAGCATTCAATGGAGCTGCACAGGCCTGTGTGCACACAGATCCAATTAGAGCAGCCAGGCAACACTGCTGTAACCCAGAATCCTAATGAGCAAGTCGAGGGAAGGTGGCATTGCCGTTTTTTTCTTTCTTCTTACTCAAAAGAAATGGAGATCACTTTTTCAACCACCCTACATGAGGTTGTTTAAGCTTTACCAAACACCACTTAGGAGCCAGGTGGGCTGGGAGGGGAACCCCAGCTTCTGCAAAGGCTCAGCCCACCTAGAATAGCCAGATGTGGAAGGGAGAGTAATGAAGAAGGCGGGAACAGTACTTCAGACTACAGACTGATGAAATGGATCACCCTTGGAAAGACTTACTCAAGTAGATAGCTGACTAAGAGGTAAATGGCTTTCTTAGTAAGTTCATATCTAAGCCCCCACTATGTGTCAGGCCTTGTAGTTAAATCCAGCCTTTGTCATTTTTGGGATAAGCCTAAAGCACTGATGCAAGCATATATTAGGATTTCACTAGGATCTGGATGAATATGTTGGCTAATGTTTCTTGAATTCATCTATACCAGTGCTTCTCTATTTCCAGTTTGTCATAAGCTGATCATCTGGAAATGTCCTTTGGTCAGGAACATGAATGCTGCAGCAATGTCGAATGACTATAGAGTTTCTAGGTGCTTTCTCTCTCAGTTTCTGTACTTATCTCCTGGACAGTTTATCTACTGGTGGCTGTGCACAGCGCTGTGAGTAGCACTGCTCTCTAGCTGCCTCTCTTTTGTCTGTCCTGACCTTCACTCCTGGCCTTGACCTTCAGTGATCCAAACTATTCATCTGCTGCATCTGGACTGACAATCATGCTGCACTTTCTTTTCTGGTTCAATCACTATATAATTCCTTCTAATGTGCTTTTTGGTATTTATCTTTGGTAGTACAAACCCTACCCATAGATAGAATACTCTTCCAGCAGCCCCTGTCTGGGCTGTAGTGGACTAAATGGCACAAAACAACAAGAAAAAACCTGGTTAAATATTGTTACTTTGATAACAAATGAAAAGATTTTATAGGACACCTATCACTGGATTTCTAAGCTCAGCACGTAGTAATGACCAGTACAATTAAAAACTCTTCTTTAACAAGCCAGTCTTCTATAAAATCTTTTTTTTTCCCTAGAAGGAAAATGATCTGTATACCAGAATGGTTCTCAGTTGGGATAAGCTGATCCTCTTTTATGTTTTTCATGTTCTTGCAAGATGTATCTCATGTTTTTAAGAAAATTATTCAGCAACCATTTAAAGGGGAGAAAATTCTACTTAAAGTGCCAAAAATAGACCCAACTGACATTTCAGAGAATGAACTAATAGAATGGAGCTACTCTGTTGGAAAAAATTAAATAAATAATAGGCAACTGTGGTAACCATCCTCAGAGAAGGACTTCCATAAAAACATGAGATCTTTGATGTTCAAATATGCATCAGATACATACTTTTATCTCATTTAATACTCACAACAACCCTACAAGGTCAGGGATGGAAGACCTGAAGCTATTTATCCAAAATCATATGAAGAGCAAATGGACTACATGGGGTTGAATCCTGGTCTGCATGGTTTCAAAGATTCCATTGGATTCTAGAAGTTATTCTTCTTCTTTTTCATCATAGAGACTCTAATTTTCTGTCCCTGATAGTAATGAGTAAGCACTGTCGATGAGAGGTCAGTAAATCTTGTCAAGAACAAACCCCTATGTTTTTCTAGCCTCACCACATTCTTTGATGACGTTTAAGACCAGAGTTTGAATGATGTACCTACCCTATGACATACCATTGGTTCCCTGATCTCTAGGAATTTCAAGTACATGTACTTGGATCACACTTTGCCTAAATTCAGTAGAGGCCCTACACCCATTTTCTAAGTGTGCAAAGGGCTATGATATAAACTAGGAGGTAGGTATTAGGGAATTATATTATTTTCCTAATGAGAAAATCTTATTTTTTCTTGGTTTAGCAAATTAAAAATGCCCCCTCCAAAAAAAATCTTGCTTTTATGAACAAGGTAAAGGCCCTTACAGTTTTAGGTCTGTTAGGATAATAAGACACAGATGGAAAAATTAGCTATTTATTTATAGAAGAAATGATGAATAGATAATTCTTAAAATCATTCTCAAACTCGTGCCAATCTCAAAATCTAGGCCATTACTTATATATCCTAGGAGTAAGGGGAGGATTCCTGGAGGAATGAGAAAAGGTAAGTAGATTTGAAGGAAATCAAGAGATAAAACCACCACCACCATCATCATCATCATCATCATCATCACCACCACCATCTTGGAAGTGAAGTGAGTTCACCTGATATCCCCTGGATGATTCTCACTTCCTGGTATTCACATTCTTATGAAGTCCCATTCCACTGTCAATAGGTTGGTTTATGTAACTAATAGTATATTATAGAAACAATAGACTACAACTTCCAAGGCTGGATCATAAAGGTATCCCAGCTTTTATTTAGTTTCTTATTGAATTAGTCACTCTGAAGAAAGTCACTGCCATGCTGTGACTCAAGCAGCCCTACAGGGAAGTCTTAGTGGCAAGGAATAGAGGTATTCTGCCAAAAGCTACCACCGACTTGCCATCCATATGAGTAAATCATCTCAAATCAGATGATTCTCCAGCCCCACTCAATCCTTCAAATAACTACAATCTTGGCTGACATTTTAGCTGCAACCTCATGAAAGACCCTGAACCAAAAACACCCATCTAAGCTGCTACTAGATGCCTTACCTCCAAGAACTCTGAGATAATAAACCTTTATTATTGTTTGAAACTGCTAAAATTTTGGATAATCTGTAATGCAGTGACATGTTCATGGTAACAACTTCTTATTTCAAATCTACTGTGGGTCATGCACTTTACTACATCACATTAGCCACTTTACATACATCACATCACAAGCTTTAAGAAGTATTGTTATTGTCTGCTCTTTTTTATTTTTTAGGTTATAATGTTGTTTTTTTTAAGTTTTTTTTAAATTTTTTTTATTAAGGGCTCTGCCTCATGAACATATGAACATCATCATTGCAGAAGTGGGTTAGCTATTGTTTTTTTTATTTTTTTATTGGTTGTTCACAACATTACAAAGCTCTTGACATATCATATTTCATACATTAGATTGAAGTGGGTTATGAACTCCCAATTTTACCCCAAATGCAGATTGCAGAATCACATCAGTTATACATCCACAATTTTACATAATGTCCTATTAGTAATTGTTGTATTCTGCTACCTTTCCTATCCCCTACTATCCCCCCTCCCCTTCCCTCACATCCTCTCTCTCTACCCCATCTACTGTAATTCATTTCTCTCCTTGTTTATTTTCCCATTCCCCTCACAACCTCTTATATGTAATTTTGTATAGCAAAGAGGGTCTCCATTCATTTCCATGCAATTTCCCTTTTCTCTCCCTTTCCCTCCCATCTCATGTCTCTGTTTAAAGTTAATCTTTTCTTCCTGCTCTTCCTCCCTACTCTGTTCATAGTTGCTCTCATTATATCAAAGAAGACATTTGGTATTTGTTTTTTTAGGGATTGGCTAGCTTCACTAAGCATAATCTGCTCTAGTGCCATCCATTTCCCTGCAAATTCCATGATTTTGTAATTTTTTAGTGCTGCGTAATATTCCATGGTGTATAAATGCCACATTTTTTTTATCCATTCATCTATTGAAGGGCATCTGGGTTAGTTCCACAGTCTAGCTATTGTGAATTGTGCTGCTATGAACATCGATGTGGCAGTATCCCTGTAGCATGCTCTTTTAAGGTCTTCAGGGAATAGTCCGAGAAGGGCAATAGCAGGGTCAAATGGTGGTTCCATTCCCAGCTTTCCCAGGAATCTCCAAACTGCTTTCCAAATTGGCCGCACCAATTTGCATTCCCACCAGCAATGTACAGTATTGTCTGCTCTTTTATAAATGGTAAAATAGAAGTAAGGCACTGAGAAGTTAATAGGCTTTCCCCAAAGTCAAACCATAGGTAGAAGAGGTAGGATTCAAAAGCATAATGTATGCATTTACTACAACTCAATTATAATTACCAAATTTATAGTTTTCTCCTTTGCCCTTTGAATTCTCATGAGGTCTGTCTAGTTTACGGCTTAGCTACAGTGACTATCACTCCATTGCTTCAGACTATGACACATATGAAAGATAAGCCTGATGCCCCATGAGCATAGAGACAGATTCATACTGCCCAGACCTTTAGTCTGCAGGTTTAGACTGCTAGCCCTTGAACTACTGTGAACTAATGTTCTTCCAGCTAAGGCCAGATCAGCTCTCATCTTTCTCCCAAACCCCATTATGAAGAAGGCCTAGTGTTATCAGAGCTTTTGTTCTGGTCTATAATGTTAATGTCATTTTCATGCTAATATTAATAGCTAGAGGCTTTATCATCATGATTACCTGACTTTATGTTCTTTTTATCCCTATTAAATAGGTGCTACCATCTATATTTGATGGAAATCTAAACCCCAAAGCAGTTAAATGACTTCAATAAGGATATGGACCCATGAAGTAGCAGAACCAAGACTGGAACCTAGGTCTATCTGGTTCCCAAATGTTAATACTCTCTTGACTCCTAGCTAAGGCTGGCATCCTTCTCTATATTCCATAAATATAGGTCCTAGTCCCCATGGCCCAGTGTCTCCATGTCTGGCTTTAACCTGAAAGGTCCTTCTGTGAGTCCAAAATATTATATTACCTCTACCTGATGATGTCACCACCAGGAGAATATGGCCACGGAGTCCCTGACATATCTAGCCTTTTGTATAGAAAGTATGCAAAGGACACAGCAGAACAGATCCATGTAAGTTCTGCTTTTAGACTTTATAATTCACATAGTTGGCTTACCTTGGACACAGAGGTGGTATTGAAAAGTTTCATTTGATCTTGAGCTATTTCCAAAAATACCAAGCTTTTATTTAATCCTCCATTTTCAGAAGTGGTGTTTATGATCCAACTCTTGGCTAATCGGCACAATAGATTTCCCTGGACATGGATATTCAAAGGTGGATTCATAATGACTCAATCAGAAAATGAGAAGCCATAGATACTCTGCTGGGACTTCTGAATAAGATTCCCTGGCTTTTTCCTACTGGCCTAGAATTTAGGAGAACATAAAGATAGCAGCTGCTTCAGTCATTGTGAGACCACATGTGGCCTGGGAATAGAGTCAACACTGAGAAAATTAAGAGAAGAAGAAAATTGGTCCATGTCTATTGACTCTTATTATCAAGATGTTACAAAATCTCAGCATTATTTTTGGATTATTCATTATATGAACCAATAAACTGACTGTTTTTGTTTAAGACAATTTTGGTTTGGATTGAAGAATTCTATTTACATTGTCCCTGTGCCTTAATTTTAGCTTTTGTGTCTTATAGTTTCTTTAGGCCTGGAACCTGAATTTGACCTAATGGGTGAGGTCTTGCTAGTTCTTTCTTGACCTTCCTCATGCTGGTCAGCTATTGTGCTTTAGGGTGTCATGCCTTCCCAGAGCTTAGCCTATCCATGTGTATGTTCCTAAATGGAACTCCTGAGTCCTTCTCATTAACCCCCTCAGCTGAGTCCTGGGACAGTAGGTTTCCCAAGACTAATACCCTAGGAACATATTATACATTTTGTGCCCCAGGGATCACAAGAAAAATCACACTTCTCCTGCCTTTATATGTTTTTCAGATTCTGGAGTTTGTTATTCAAATTTAATAAATATTCTGAGTAACACTCAATGCTGAAATTTTTCATTGTTGACATGAGAGATGGAGGTTGAGGGATAGAGTTAGGACTATAAATTTATATAAGCTTTCTGGAAAATGAGTTGGTATTAAGGCTCAATAATTCCTTAAATGTATTAATATTCTTTGATCCAATAATACTGTTTATAAAATAACCAGTATCAAAAACTTATGTAAAAGAAGTAAAAAGCTATTTTTTCCACAAATAATTTTATGGTAGAGTTATTTCTAAGAATAAAATATCTGCACATAACACAATGTACAACATTATAGCACTTTTTTGTGCAGGCTACATATAAAAGACAGAAGATACTAGAATCTTTAAAAATAAGTATGTTTTGAAATGCTTATAAAATGCTTTTGCATCTAGCAATTCTATTCTT
The DNA here is from genome assembly GCF_964194105.1 of Spermophilus citellus. Taxonomy (NCBI): domain Eukaryota; kingdom Metazoa; phylum Chordata; class Mammalia; order Rodentia; family Sciuridae; genus Spermophilus; species Spermophilus citellus. Next base: position 101,556,403 of record NC_138191.1, on the reverse strand, counting down.
AGTAATCTGTTAGGACAATAACCTAGAATCTAGACAAAAACACATACATAGTTGAGAAATTATTCATAAGACTGAGAAACTAGAATCAAGTTAAATATTCAACATTATTGGCATGGGAAAGTATCTCTGTTGTAATATTAAGTGAAAAGTCAGAATAAAATTTTATATTCTATATGATCTCAACTATGTAAAACAAAATTATACATGCATAGAAAAAGGCAAAGAAGTAAATGTATAAAATATTAAGTAGCTGTTACTTCTGGGAGATAACTGATATTTTCAGCTTTAAACTTCTGTTTCTCAAAATTTGCACCATGGGCATGCACAATTTTTTAATAGAGAAAGTGGTTATAAAAAGATGGTAAGTATGTAAACTACATAGCAAGATGGAGATTGTTTATGAAATAATGTTAAGTGAAAAAAGATGTATATAAAAACTTACTGTGATTGCAATTATGTAAATATGTTTCTGCATATAGACAAGAACTGAAGAGAAAAAAGTATAAATAGAATGAGGTTTTGTATTGTGCTAAAGCTGTGGGATTAGGAGTAATTTATTTTTCTTTTCTAAAGATGTTTTAAAGCTGTTTTTAATGATATGCTTGCATTTTTTGGACCATTTCTTCTGTGCAAATCCCCTATCCTCCCAAAGTGACTCCATAGGTCCCCTGTTGGCTCTGAAAATGGTCCTGCAGAATGGCTTTTCTGTCTTGGTGCTTTAGTCTCCAAGGGGCTGAGTATATCCCATGAGAGATTTTTATTGGAGACAAAGCCCAAAGTTGCAATGTGATAGTCAGCAGGATCAGTCCATCACCATTTATCATCAGTATTGTTTTAACAAATATAAAATGGAAAAAAGTAATTTTGTGGATATTTGAAATCAGAAACTAATCTAGCTATGATTATTTGGGAGGTTTCTCTGATATATTAGAAAATCAATTTTTTTTTTCTCTTCAAGACAGCCTAGTTAGTGGAAAAGCCAAAGTGACTAAGATATCTATAATATTCTAGGCTTTCCTTGTCCCTAGCAAAGTGGGTCAGTTGGAATTCTATCTGGGAAATAAGGCTCTAAGGGATAATTACATAATGAAATTTTTTTTATTTAGAAGTGAAAAAGGCAAAGGATTTAGAATCAGACAGATCTGGACTTGAATCATGACTCAATCACTTATTAACTGTGTTACTGTAGACAAATCATCTAATCTCATGGCAACTTTGTATGCAAGACAGAAAAGACAAGACCTGTGTTATGGTATAGTAAAGAGAACTATGTGAAAAATATACTACATAAAGGGCCTAACATAGATTTGCCTCTGAGCAGATACTTCCTAAAGGTTGTCCTTTTAGTGTATCAAAAAGCTATTACCATCAAAAAGCTGTGATCATATGACAAGGGTGACAAAATAATTCAACAGGCAAATAATAGTTTTTTTTCAACAAATGGTGCTGGGAAAATGATAACTACACCAAAAGAGTGAATCTGGACTCTTACCTCACATCATATCAAAACATTAACTCAAAATTAATCTAACACCTAAATGTAAGAGCAAAAGATATAAAACTCTTAGAAGAAAACAGGAGTACATCTTTGTGACTTTGGGCTTGGCAATGGCTTCTTAAAAATGACACAAAAAGTACAAGCAGTAAAAGGAAAATGGATAAATTGGTCTTTATCAAAAATAAAAATATTTTGTAATTTTTGTAAAATATTTCTTTATGAAAATATTTTGCTTCAAAGGACATCATGAAGAAAGTAAGAAGGCACCCTCAGAATATGAGAAAATAGTTGCAAATCATAAATATAACATCGTATCCAGAATACATACATACGAACTCTTATAATGTAATACTATAAATACAAATAATATCCAGATAAAATGGGTAAGGGGAAAGAATTAAATAATTTGAATAGATATTTCTCCAAAGAAGATATACAAGTGGCTCATATACACATGAGGAGACATGCAGCATTATTAGACATCAGGAAAATAAAAATGAAAATCACAATGAGATACTACTTTAAGCCCACTAGGATTATTATAAGAAAGATGGATAATAAAAAGTGTCAGAGATGATGTGGAGAATTTGAAACTGTTCCATATTGTTGATGGGAATGTATGTAAAATGGTGCAACTGCTGGGTGTGGTGGCACATGCCTATAATCCAAGCACCTCAGGAGGCTGAAGCAGGAAAATGGCCAGTAATTTAGTTAGACCCTACCATTTTAGTGAGGACCTAAGGACTTAGTGAGACCTTGTCTCAAAATAAAACATAAAAAAGGTCTGGGGATGTGTCTCAGTGGTTAAGTGATCCTGAGCTCAATCCCTGATATAAATAAATAAACAAACAAATAACAAAATGGTGCAACTATTTTGACAATTTGACAATTACTCAAAATGCTTATCCTAAAGTTTAACATAAATCAAAATTCCATTCCTGGGTATATATCCAGTAGACCTGAAAACATGTCCATGCAAAAACTGTGACATAAATGTTCATAACAGATTCTTCAAATGAAAACAACTCCAATGTTCATTAAGAGATGAATGGATAAATAAAGTATAGTATATCCATAGAATGGAATATTATTTGGCAATAAAAAGGAATAGAGGGACTGGGTTGTAGCTCAGTGGTAGAGCGCTTGACTAGCACATGGGAGGCACTAGGTGTGATCCTCAGCACAACATAAAAACAAACAAACAAATAAATAAAGATATTGCATCCATCTAGAACTAAAAAATATTTTTAAAAAAGGAATGGAGTATTGATACATGCTATGATATGGTCAATCTTGAAAACATTCTCTTAAATGAAAAAGCTAGTCACAAAATAATGCTATACATGATATGATGCCATTTACATAAAATATCCAAAATAGGCAAATTTATAGAGACATTAGATTACTTGTTGCCAAGGGCTGGAAGAAAGGACAAATGGAGAGTGAACACCAACTGATATGGAGTTTTTACTTGGGGTGATGATAATGTTCAGGAATTGGAGAGTGGTGACAGATACACAACTTCGAGAATATGCTGAAAACCACTAAATTATGCCTTTTATTATATGGCATGTGAGTCATATCTCAATAAAGTTAATATCAAAAAACTATGACTAGTACTTTTAACTTGATGATGGGAATATTAAAATCTTTCTGGAAGTCAGATGAAGTCTATTGGTCATTGCCAAATATTCTAGTTGTCCTCACTATGGTAACCCTCCCTATGGGAAGAACATATATCTCCACCCTACTGCATTTAGGAGTGGCCACATGACTTGCTTTGATTGAGGAAATTTGGACAGATGTGATCTCTTCTAAGTGTTTTAAGAGGAGATACATGGCTCATCTTCTCTCCTTTCTCCCTCTGTCATGATAACCAACAAGGCAAGTGCTATCAATGTCTCCTTGCAATCCCACATATTCCCCTGAAATCTAGTGTTTCTACACATGTTGAATAATTTCCAATTGCTAATACCTGCAAATCCATCCTGAGGGCTTCCTATGATCACTGGAAACTTTTCATGTCCATATGTTGAGCTTGGAAATATCAGAATTAACACTTTCACCCTAATTCCTACTCTTCTGGCCTTCAAAAAGATAAGTCTGAGACTTATTTTTCACACTGACTCCAAGACTTCTCCAGAAGAATTAAATACCAGATGTCCTCTGGTAGCAGAGAGCAGTGTGCTCTCTTTCTTTTCCTGTGTTATTCCCCTGCTCCCCTAGGAATATCTCTGGCATTGCCTACAAAATAAAGCACTCCCACTAAAATCTTCTAAGGCAATCCAACCAAGATTCCAAACAGTGTTGCAAAATAGGGGATGCTTGATCAACCTGAGCGCCAAAGAAAAGATGATGTAGAGCAGAGCTGATTACAGCCCATGAGGGACATGTACCAAGTGCGAAAACCTTTTTGGGGGGCTTCTGCAATTTTGATGTCATTATTACTTTGGGTCATGCCTAGTGAACGATGTATACATTTTCTTTGGTAATTATCATTCTAGGAAGTTTTCCTAAAGAAATAGAGATGTATACACCAATCTTTATACAAGAATATTTGCTGTGGTATTAGACATAATTAAATAACTGGAAACAATTAATATATAACACTAGGAGAATTAAAATATATAAGCAAATGATTTTAGCTATGTACAATAACCTCTTGAAAAAATTTGATAATATTGGAAAATATTCATGCTATTTTCAAATAAGAGTTTGTAAAGTATCTTTCAAATTTCATTTTTACATTACCTATATATTTGTGAAGACATATGCAAAAAAAAAAAAAATAACAAGACTTTCCCCTTAGTCTGGTGGTAAGGGTTATACTTGGACAGGAAACGAAAACTTCCATATTCTGCTTCCCTCCTATTGAGGAGCTTATAGGAGAAAATATGTTCCTAAAAAGTAAAAAAGAAACCATAGTTGAACTTCTTGGTCAAATGACAAAATAAGATTATGCACCCATAAACCCATTATTCTCACCAAATAGTGATATTGGATAATAGAAGAAAGAGAAATGAAAATAGAGAGTTGGGCTCCATTGTGAAATATTTATCTCTATGTTGCCAAGATGGACAAAAACTCAGAAGGGTAAGTGGTTCCAAGACTTCTGGCTTGGTGGGATCTACATGCAGAAGCAGGCAGTAACAGCTGAAAGTCTGCTTCCTGACTAAAAGTACTCTATAGGAGGGGGCCATCAGAGACAAGCTTCTGCTTAGGGCAAGGATCTCCTTGACATGAAAAAAGCCTAGAAAAAAAGGTTGCTGCATAACTCTGTGGAGAGCTCCTGTGCATCACAGGCCTAGGGAAATGAGGAACAGAGACTCAGGAACCATTAATAATGTTGAACCATCCTGAACTTTTGGTCTCTTCTATAACCCCAGTATTCACCAGGCCCTAAAGTGAAGATGTGGGTAGAGATGATTGCAAAATCACCACAAAGGGAGATATTGGAGTTTGGGAGTGGAAAGGGAGAAAACTTCCTTTTTAAAGTCATCCTACAAATTAAAATTTCAAAACACATGAAGAAATTGAATGCTAAAAATCACACTAAACAAAATCAACAATTAGAAGTTGAGTTCCCTCCAGATGAAACTTATTTTATGGAACAAAGATTTTAAAATAAGCATATTGAGGATGTTCAAAGAAACAAATGAAGACATTCAAACAGAACAGAAATTATGAAACAGAATAGGCAGGAATAAAACAAGAACAGGTGGATATGAACAAAATTAGAAATCTTGGAAATGAAAAATATATAGTGATTGAAATATTGAAAAAGACAGAAAAAATCTAGAGTAGACATGGTCAAAAAAGTCAATCTGTGCAGGCAAGTTACTTGGGAGAAACCCAGAATGAGTGCAGTAAGACAAAATGAACAAAAGTTATTAAAAATCAGTTAATAAACATGAAAAATTGCTTGACAGAATCTAACATTTTTCTAATTGGAATCATCAAAGCAAAGAATCAAAGGAATGTCGGAAAGTCAATATTTAAAAAGATAATTTGCCAATAATTTCCCCAAACATAAGATTCTTAGGTGGCAATTATATTCAGAGTACCAAACAGTATAAATAAAAATAAATTTACACCCAGGCTTATGAAAGTGAAAAGGCAGAACATTATGATTAAACATAATCTTGAAACGTACTTATGAAAAAATAGTTTCCCCAAAACAATTACATAATGGCAGACTTCTCATACAAATACAGATATAAGAGACAATGAAAAAAAATCTCAAAGTTCAAAGGAAAGCCCTCCTCAAATTAGAACTTACACCTAGCCAAACTGGCATTCCAGAGAGAAGCCAAAATAAGGACATACATGAATTAAGAGGATTACCCAGAGAGTCTCACTAAAATAGGTATTGATGTAGTACTTTAGTAAGATTTCATAGAAAAGGTTTGAGTTACAAGAAATCAGAAAACACAAAAACTCACAAGCTGTGTAGGAAAAGCCAATTAGCTTATAATAACACATTATTTTTCCTTTTTAAAAAAAATTTGAACTTAAAAGTCTACACAAGAACATCTAGGTGGTGATGAGCCGGTGTTCAACATGGTGGTATAAGCCTGCTTCTCATCAGCAAATATGGAGCTATTTGGTTTTTGGTTGGCAGGAATAACTGTAGACTTTGTAAGAAAATGTATAATTAAAGTATATATTCAAAGGTAATCAGCTAAAGGCTAGAAGTGCAGGCAATATGTAAAACTAAAACAATACTTAAAAAGGCAGGGCAAAAGAACACAATTACAAAAATGAATGATAAACAGCATAAATATGGTTTCAGAAACATATCTAAATATGTCAGTTATTATAAGTACAAATAGAATAAATTTGTTTGTCACAATGTAGAGATTATTCGATTATATTTAAGAAATATTATTTTTAAAATATAAAACTGCTGCTTTTAAAAGATAAGAATATAAGGGAAAGGGGAAGGATATCTTCCTGTTAATTATAAAGACAATATTAAAATTGGAATTTATTATGAAAAAGTCTTATGGTCCATGAAGAGTCTGACTGGTAGGTCAATGGCATACCAGTGGAGAGAGCCCAGGAACGGATTCCACACATAGGAAATTGATGTGACAGAAGTATAATTGCTGATAGGTGGAGAAAAGGATGGACTAGTTTCTGTATGATGCTGAGACAATGGGTTATTCATATGCAAATTTAAAATAATTAAATTCCTAACTCATATGATATACAAATGTCAGTCCTAAATGGAATGAAATAAAGGCCCTAATATGACACAAAACTTGCCAAAACTTTAGAAGTGAATGTAGAAGAATATTATTTCCAGGTTGGGAAGAATTTCTTAAGTCAAAAAAGCAAAGCACATAAAGCAAGAGATTGATGAATTCAACAACATTAAAATGATAAATAACCTTTCATTTACAAAAATATATCATAAACAAAATTAAAAAATACCAGCCACACTCTAGGAGAGGGTATTAGCAGTGCATGTAAGAGGTAAAGTATTGATATTCAGAATAATAAACTACAAATCAATAAAAAAAGAAGCAAACCAGTAGAATATACACAAAGGGTCTGAAAAGTCAATTCACAGAAGAAACTTCAGCAACCAATAAATATATAGAAAAGATAATCAACCCCACTAGTAATTAGGAAAATAATATCATTTCACATTATAATCTCAACTGGTAAAATTCATAAGTCCAACAATTCTAAGTGTTGAGGATTCGGGGATATAGAAATGCTGATACTCTGCTGTTGGAAGTGTAAATATGCCAACAATTTTTGACCATTAAGCAATAAATTTGAAGATGTATATAATTAGTAATTTCTCTCCTATCATATGCCCTAGAGATATACTGATTACATACAAGGAGACTTTCACAAAAATGCTCTTAGTAGCATTGTTTGCAATTGGGGAAAGCCATAAATAAATAAATTATGATTAATAAAAATCAATAAACAAATTATCATACAACCATATATGGAATATTATATAGCAATTACTATTGATGAGGCAGACTAAAAGAACTCTATAGGAGGGAGCCATCAGAGAAAAGCTTCTGCTTAGAGCAAGAATCCCCTTGTCATGAAAAAAGCCTAGAAAAAAAGGTTGCTGCATAACTCTGTGGAGAGCTGCTGTGCATCACAGGCCTAGGGAAATGAGGAACAGAGACTTAGGAACCAGAAGTAATGTTGAACAATCCTGAACATTTGGTCTCTTCTATAATCCCAGTATTCACTCATGAACCAGAGCCAGGTATATCAATGTGCATAAATCTCTACAATATAATAATGCATAGGGGAAAAGCCACAGAAAGACATTTTAGCTTGATGTCATTTTTAGGAATTTGCAAAACAATACTGGTTGTATTTTAATACATAGATATAAATAAATGTTGAGTACATGACAGTGGTTACCTGCAGGGTGTAGGGAGAGAAATGCAATCAGGGAAAAGTACTAGAAAGTCTCAACTACATCTATAATTTTGTTTTAAAAAGGGACTCTAGCAGAGATGGCACAATGCTGCCATGGTAAAGCCACGTTGCTGGGAAGGGGTGGTAAATGTCTGATCATTATGTTTCTAGTGTTTTCTGAACATTTGAAATTATTTTCAATAGACAAAATAAATTTTAAAGAAAATACCACACTGTTAAAGCTTCCACATTTCCAATCAGAATTTCAGAAGCCTCTTAGTCCATGAGGAATGACTGCCTCAGACTGCAGTACTCTGTTAATCATGGTCTGGTGAGAAATATAGATAAACCAGTACCTCCTATTGACAGCCCCAGAGAGGTAGCAAGCTCACTGCTAGCTGCTATAGCTTCTGGTAATATGGGGAACTGTAGTGAATTTGATAGTGAGAGACAGTTAATGAAAATGCTTTTGACATGAAATAGAGTCATCCAGATAATAGATGGTCTAATGGTGCTTCCTAACCTTTGAAGCACCCATGATAATATTTGTCTGAAACCATAGGAGTAGAGCTATCACCTTGAGGGGCTCCAGCTGCCCTAGGTCTACTTGTGCCCCTGAGAGCTGAGTGGATCAATATCTCACAATAGCACAGAAGTGTAGCCCTCTTGCAGAACACCAATGTGCCACAACATACCTTTTGGGAAGCACTGACCCAGAAGATATTCTTTTCTCAACTAAAAGGATGGATAATTATAAACCACTCAAACTCTGGCAGTGCTGAGCATTTTGCAATCCCATAGCTGTCTAAAAGGAGTGCACTGGGACTCACAACTACTCTGCTTGAATTTGTGCAGTAGCAATTAGGAGCAGAAAGATCTAGCATGGAATGCTCAGGGTGTGGCCACATGACACTAGGATGTGGAAGCAGATAACCTGGGCAGTACATGTGTAGTGGAATACGACGAAATTTAAAAGGAGAGCAAGTAAACAGGATAGGACAAAAATAATCCCTAACTAGCACTTCAGTGAGGAGGAATTGATAGATCACATTAAAGAGACACTCCAGTTATGTCAGTATGTGATTTGGAATTTATATAAATGTTAATCATATATATATATATATATGATTCTGTGAGACAGAGTAAATGGGTTTCAAACAATTTTCATATTTATTCTTAAAGTCTCTATGTCAAAGGACTCAATTAAATGGAAATATAGCAAGACCACCTGAACTGAGTAGATCTACCTTATATTTGCAGTCACTGTCCTGTACCCTTACATACAGCAGAAAACCAGCCTTTGTGCTAGGATAGCGCCTACAGAGAACACTTTCTCAATCTCTTTGTAAGTGACCACCTGGTCCTTTGATACAGCATGTCAAGTTTGGTGGGAGGCAGGGCTGACATAGTTCAGCTGTGCTGGTAATTAAAATATTGAAACACTATTATATTTATTGGTAATTAGTCATTTTTGAAGTGACCCCCCAACCCTGTCATATGGCCACTCTGCTCCACATCTGGCTCCTTCCCCCAGAACCCCATCTACCACAGTTCAGTAACCAAAGTGTTAATACCTATCACATCAGGTGGTCACCAGGACAGTTATCACCTTGTGGATGAAGAAGAACCCGCAAGAATGCTTACTCCTTGGTCCCAAGAGAGAATCATATTTCTTGTTCTCCAGTTACAAATTTACTCCAGTTCCCAAATCACAGTAAAATACTTCTCTGACAAAACTAACCTGCTCAGCCTCTGCCTAGGCTAGATGTCAGATCTAAGGGGAAAAAAATTGTAACCCCATCTCTACAGCTTTGTTGGGGGACTTGTCTTTTCTCCTCCTAAAGGGGAGAGACCAAAGTCATCTTGACTCTCAGCACAGTCAACAAAATCTGATCACTTTATTAGACTGGATCTTCCTCATGATCCATCCTTCCTTCATTCCCTGATATCTGTCAGGCAGCTTCCCTATTCCTCATGATTTTAAAACTTATTTGTTAGGAGAAAGGACACATCTTTGACACTTGAATCCAATGAATGATTTTGGGAAAACTTGACTCTAGAGTATGCAGTAACATCCAGAGTATCTATCAGCCCTGCATCTTCAGAGTCAGAAGGGGACAGCACAGACCTAGGATGGACAAAAGAAAACTATCCCTGGAGCAGGGGAAGAGGAGTATCATTCATGGTGCAAAAGTTGTGCTGTTCATCCAGGGAGTCAAAGGCAGGAATTGCATTTGGATAAGCAGCAAGGCATCAATCTGGGAAATGGGGAGAAACAGTGGCAGAACAGTCAGTTGCTCCTACTTACCGGGGCTGGTTATTGTCAAGAGGTCAAGCTGCCGCTGTTGCTGTAAAAGAAAACACATTGTAAGAGTACTGATTTGAGCCAGAGCCAAACTTGTGCATAGAAATTCAGGGAGGATGTATAAAACATATCTGGACACACAGGGCAGTGTCAATTTTGCACACATGGTGCTAATGCATAAATCTGACCAGCGTCCTTGCATCCTAGAGTCAAGGGGGAAGGGACGGCCTTTGACCTGTCCTTGGAAGCATAGATGGTCAGAGCTGAGAGGGCCTTAAAGGTCTCCCAGTCAAACCTATACTATATTAAAGAAAAAATGAGATCTGAGAGAAATGTGGCTTATTTAAGGGCCACAAAAATGGTCCTATTCAGTCTCCTAGCTCAAGCTCACTCCTCTGTATCAGGCAAACTCAGAGTTCTCTTGCTCACACTAGTTGCATTGCTTGAGTGTTTGATAAACTGGAAATACTCTTTGCCTTGGGTGGTGGTGTTATTTTTACCATTTATAAATACTTTCTAACCAAGATACTTCTGGGCTGGTTTATTGCTTAACAATGCTATAACAATTTCAATTAATGGTGATATGCTCATTCCTTTTCTAACTGAATCCTCATCACTTTGTAGCATACAACATCATACAAACTAATATTGGTGGAGCACACTAGGCCATATGCATGATGCTGCTTTTGTTTGGAGGCAACTGGCCTTGGTTACTTCAAGGGCTGAGGTGATCGATATCTCAGAAGGCTTGTTCTCTGTCACAGTACACCTACTGTGAAGCTTTGTGATAGATGTCATGAGAGCCTGAGTGCAAAGAAGTGGGTATAGGAGGCTCCTGATGGGGCAGTGGTGAGCAGATCCTTTGAAGACTCTATTCAGGACTTTTTAAGCTGCAGTCTTCATGCTGACCTGTTTCTCTTTCCTAAACTTGATATTTTATAAATAGTACTGAAAAATCTACATTTTTCTTTTCTTAAAAGCATCCAAACAAACTCCACTTTGAGAACCACTAATCTAGGCTTCAAATTGCAGGAGCTTTGGATCACTAGGTATTTCATCCAGTGGTTGCCTTACTACACATCTTACCTTACCACCATTTCCCTCTTTATCTTACCTTTCTCCTAGAATAGTTTCCTGAAATTCAACTTAAGCAAAAAAGGAAGGCAGCAACATTTTTTTTTTTTGAGAACCAACTAAAGGCCACATAAATAGGTATTTTGATATAACATTTCTTTTCAGACACTTGACAATTCTACAGGGTAAGTATTGTACAGAGGAAGGACATGGCATTTAGGGAAGAGAAATTACTTGGCCAAGACCACACTTTCATTAAATGGAAGGGCCAGAATAAGAATTCAGTTAGCTCTAATACTATCACTGAAATCCAAGATATGACAATGCACATAAATCATCTAGCATTATGTCTGACACTTAATGGGTTCTCAATAAAAAAAATCTACTTACTATTGATTTCGTTACTCTTATAGAATATCTGACCCTTCGTTTCTATAAGATGCCTCTTTGCTTTTCATAGAATTATGGATACTTAGAGCTCAAAGGTCACTGACTTGGACCTGCCTCCAGGGAAGGAGTCCCCTCTGCAAAATCCCCAACAATTATACAGACTATTTTTGTTTCATTCCTTTTCTTGATAGGAATTCACTACTTGTTATTGGTTAGAACATGGTGAAGCACTGCTTCCTGATGACATCACTGTTTCCCATGGCAATAGCTTGGAGGTCTGGAGGTGATCTGTGTCTTGTCTCGCCAGGCTTAATATTCCCTGAATCTCTCTTTTTCTCATGGAACCTGGTCTCAAGTCTCCTGACTTTGGGTCACCCTCCTTCTCCATTCAACTTTGACTTGTTCCAGCCGAAACCACTTTAAGATCTCTCTACTCTTTTCTTCTGACTTCTCATGGACCTTCTGAAAGCAGGCCTGCATCCTTTTGGGGCTTTCTAAAGCACACAACCCTGTTTTCCTTCCAGCTCATAACTCATTCTAGTTGACATTTTCAAGCAAACATGTAATTCTGAGATATCAATGATCTATTCAGTGAGCACAAATTCTCCAGCTGAAATGAAACACACACATGTACTGGTTAGAAGGAATGCTGCAGCCAGACAGCCTCCCCTCCAAAACAGAACCAGAGCAGTGGGAAAAGTGGCTCAAGCTATCTTTGCCAAGGTCAACCTGTGTTGCTTGTCACTTTCCTCATGCATGAGGGATACTGTGTCCTTCTTTTTCCACAGGCTTAACTTTCTGATGATCACAGTTGGTAAAGGAGGTTAATTTGTCTTAAAAGTGTCAGTTAAGAACTATTGTTAAATGTCGACTGTGCCCAGGGTCCAGTATTTAAAAAAAAAAAAAAAAACAGGAAGAAAATCTGGCAGGAGTCAGAACACCTGGGCATGTGTCCTGGTTTCTTTGTACAACTTGCTGCCTGTATCTGGTCTTAAACTTCACAACTCTAAAATGGGCAAGTGAAGCTGAAATACCATTAGAGACTCAGAATCAAATGATGCAACCAGCTAGTGTGCTTGTGAGCTCCCTCTTCTGGTGTAGAGTCCTCTGAGAACCCCTGGGGCTAGACCACTGGGGTTCTAAGAACAGAAGCAGAATTTAAAAGGACCACATTTAAGCTGTACTCTCTCATTGCAATTTTCTGTGTTATGTGAGTCTTTCTCACTACACAAGGAGCATCTTAAGGGGCCAGGAAATCTATTATTCACCTTTGTTACATCAGTCTTTGTGACTTTTGGGGGCCTTCTCAATCACATATCCCTGTTTACTGGGTAGCTTTCAGTGAGTATTTGCTAAGCTCAACTGAACTAATCCCCAAATCCACAACATCCTTTAAGCCTCAATGCCTTTGCTTATGCTGTTCTGCCCTGAGGCCCCCCTCACTGTCAAGTGAAGTCTACTCTGTGTACCAACTCCAACCTAACTCTCTTCTTTCCCTTCCTCAGAGAAGAATGAGTATTTCATACTTTGTTCTTCTAGTGGATCTTGTAAAACCCGTCTTTTGTATTCTGCTCTGTCTTAATTGTCTATTTTCTTGTCTGCCTTTCTTACTAGGTCTTTACTTGATGACAGTAATTTATTTCATTTCATCTCTATGCCTCCAGTGCTCAGAACAAAGGCCTTAAAGAAATGTTTGACGTCATATAGCTTAAATGATTTAAGTATTCTGTTATTCCCTCTGCAATGATCCTGTTAAGTAGGAACAAATCAGCATGGAATGTAGGCACGTTCCTCCCTCTAAGACTTTTCCTTGGGCACATCTTTGAGGTCTCTTGCCTTTCGGTTTTGCTCCTGCCATTTCTGCAGCCAGCCACACAGTCTCTCCATGTTCTCTGAGACAGCTTTCTTTCTTTACTCTTGCCTACAGTGTCACCATCTCTCCAGGACTTCTACAGCTTCCACTATCTGTACCACCCCTGTGCTGATGAATTAAATCTAACCCCTTGACAAACTCATTTAACTTGCAGTTCACTAACATATGTGTGCACCACCTAGTGGCACAAGCAGGTAAGTGTAGGCTATTGTTTTAAATGCTGCAATGTGTGTTCTGTATGCAAATGAAACAAAAGTGTATATTCCAGAACGACTCTGCAACAGATTTTTAGCCAATAAATTGAAAAAGTCAAATAATTCCCCCCAAGATATTTCAAAATTTTATAACTAATTTATCTGGCATAATCACTGAGATTACTATGGCATTTGTAAACATAGGGCACATGACTTCTGGAATTTCACCAATAATGTACAATAACTTATATACAGTGAGGGGCATCTTCCACATCAAGAATTATAAAATTATTATAATTAGTTAGCAACTAATAGAGGTAAGAACCTCTTCCATGAAGGTGATACATTAACTTCCTGGAAAGTAGGATATGACATATTAGCTAGAGAAAATAAAGTCAGTGAGATAGGTGGCTGCTAACTGTTGAGCCACTAGTTGATCAAATACTACATCTAAGGAAGACAGAGCCATTATGTGTGTGTGTGTGTGTGGTTGTGTTGGTATGTGCATGTGTGTGTGTGGGCAAGTGTGTGTGTGTGTGCATGTGTGTGTGTGTGTATGTGTGTGCACTGAACACTTGCACTTGGATGGGGAGAGGACATTCCTCTCTGTGGCAAATAAATTCCATACCTAGACAAATGGGCATGAGTGTATGTGTACCTGTGTGATACTTCATGGGATCCTGGAAGGATGTGAGTATGCCATGCTGGATTAATGAGGCATCTATCAATACCTGACTGGTTACAAGGACTACATCAAGCCTTCCTAGGTGAAAGTGGTAAACATGGACATTCAGAAGAAACCCATTTCTGGGATTAACTACTTTGTGATGAAGGCTGAGCATAACCCCTTAAAGGCCATGGTGAATTGGGGTTCTAAGCGCTCAATAGGAGTAATCTCTAAATTCATATTATCCAGAGATTTCCAGAGAATCTACAATGGAAGCTTATGGGATTGTCTACAAGTATCCTACCCCCAGGAGCATCCATTATTCCACCAGCATCCAGTGAACTCTGTTTTGTTAGTACAATGTTACCCCACCTATGGTTACCTTGACTCCCTGGAGGATGGAAGTACTAAAAGTAGGGCTAATTAGAAAGCTCACCCAGAAATTCTGGACCTTTTATAGGTTCAGTTATCTTCAGTGAAAGCTGTAGTTGTCCTAAGTATCTATCTTCAAAGTTTTTGTAATTATGAAATAACACATACTTATTTTGTCTCAAATTTACAGAAAATTTAGAGTAAAAATAAAAAAAATCAATTATGTAATTATGAAATAACAATACTTATTTTTGTCTCACATTTATAGAAAATTTAGAGTAAAAGTAAAAATTAATAAAATTTTACAACTAAAGGAGAACCATCATTAATATTTTGGTGTATTTTCTTGTCATCTTTATCACTCTATTTAATGAGATTGTATTTTTAAATAACAAATGCGGTACATTTTAATCTTGTGCAAAATTTTGTTATCTTTTTGTCCTTGGTTGTCTTTATTTTGAAGTTGAAGAGTACAAGTCAAATATATTTATTGTCATAAATAACATGTTTGATCTTACTGCTGTAGTTTTGCTTTTAATCCTTTCCTTTTCAGTGAAGGTGTCAATAACTAACAAGATGCCAATAGGATACAACTTGGCTATTTCGTTACAAGAAGGAAGTTTGAAAAACCCAGCGCCTGTAGCCTACTGGTACAGATGAAGGCTTCTGAATCTCTGGGACTCTTCAGGCAACATCAAACCTGAAAGAATACTACTTTTTTTTTTTTTTTTTTCCATAGCTGAATCCTGTTTGACTGAAGTCACAGAAAGCACAAAATCACACAAAGGATGAATCCTGATTCCATAACCTTTAAGCTTGTGTTCTCCTAAATGTTATTTAAACCAGTGGGTGATTTAAACCAGTGGGTTCATATCAACCACCAGGGGCCTGAGAAGAGGGGGAATGCAGACAGAAAAAGGAAGTATCACTCTAAATTTGTGGCAATGGGTTGAGTGGGGAACATGCTGGTTGAGAACTAGATATCTGAGAGCTGGCCCCAGGTCTTTGCTGCATCAGGCTCTCTTTGCACTTCTCACTCTCTGGCAATTAACCTTTTTCAACAACCACTTAACTGGTCTAATTCTAACCAATACCTCGTAACCAGCCAGGTATTGATAGATGCCTTTTTTGTTCCCATTCAGTTTCTGCAAGTGTGCCTTCTCCAGTTTATCCTTCACATTGCCACTAGAGTGAGCTTTCTAGAATGCATGTCTTCAAACTCATCAGGGCTTTCACTGGATAAAGTCTAACCTGTTAGCAGCCCTTGAAGGACTTCCATGACCTGGCTCCAGCTTTCCATCACAGTCCTCTTAGACTCTGAGCTCCAGCCACAATGAACTACTTTGAGTTCCTAAACTGGCCAAGTTGTTCCCTATACTTGGAATAACAAGCCCATCTCCAACCTACTTTGCTTGCTATTTGGCTCTCCACTCATATGCCACCTCTTTTTGAGGACTTTCTCATTGCTGGGTGGGATCTTGAGCCTGGCCCCGTCATATTGTATTTCCAAGGCCTGCTCGCTCCTGCATCCTCTCCATTGGTTGTGTGAGCTCCCTGAGGGCAAGGGCCATGTCCTCTGTACTTCCCTCTTCTCAACGGCTAGCTTAGCGCCTGACCAATAGATAACACTCAATAAAGCTTTGCTCATTACCTGCTGCCAAGCTGAGTTCAACTGAATTGGCCACCTAAGAGGTTTTTAGTTTCTGCCTCCTCTTTCCTAATAGACACAAAAAATGCTCATGCACTGCCCCCATAATTTTTCTCAAAGCCCTCTCTTTTTCTGTTTTTGGGTTCTAGGAATTGTGCATAGAGATTTTTTCCTTCTTCATATGGATGGGTAATCATGAGGCTATGGTTAAAAATGGACTTTTCATTTCGGTCACGACTGCATCACAACTGCCTCCCAGAATGAAACGGGACGTGGTGTTCTGGGAGCTCAGGGGCTGGTTCAATGTGTGGGGTTCTGCGTGGTGGAAGAGAACAGTCACTGATTATGTGTTCTGTTTTGCTTTCTGTGGTTTTGTGCAAGATAGCTATTTGGGGAAAAGTCAGTCTTTAACGGCATAGACTGGAGATGATTTAAACAAGAGCACCAGCAATTCCCATGCATTTTCCTGTCACTCCAGAAACCAGCTATTGTGGGGAGGACCTGAGGATCAACACCTCCAGAAATGGGTGTCCACAGAAACAGGAGCTCACATTTAGCTTCAGGATTCAGGCCCCTTCCTTTCCACTAACCTTTCCCTTTTCAGCTCCTGCCCTCCGCCAGCCAAGTCATCTTCTAGGCATCTAGGGATCCAAAACCCGCTTCCTGCCCTATCTTCAATCACAGACTGCTCTCTCAAAAATATTTCATGTAGCATTGACCTCTCTGTAAACTCACTGCTTCTAATCGCTTTTACTCCAGTCTAGCTTCCTCGATGCCTGCATGACTTATCATTCTAAAATTAAATTTGCTCTATCCTTCTAATAATTTAATGTTCCTCATTGTATTTTCGATAAGACTAGATTTCTTAGCTTGGTATTCAAGGAACTTGTCAGAAATCTCCATGAGTTTTATATGTTACATGAAAAAAATGTTTTTATATTATAACCTCATATTTGAAAAACAAACAAAAACTGTCCATTATTCTTAGAATGAAACTTCAGAAAATAAATATGGGTACATTCAGGTTGGTCAGTGTGTTGTACAGAAAAGCACAGATGCCCTCCCAAAAAACTGTTAAGGAAAAAAAGATAGAAAGAAAGAAAGAAAGAAAGAAAGAAAGAAAGAAAGAAAGAAAGAAAGAAAGAAAAAGATAATGAAGTGGCGGAAGTGAAAGCAGGGGAGAAATTCAGTTAGTGATTTGTCATGAGCTCCAATATTGTGTTTTTTTTTTTTTTTTTTTTTTTAATTCAAGTAGTTTTAACTGAGAAGTTACCAAGAGGGCTTCCTTTAAAGACGGGGTAATTGAAGTGGCCCCTGAAGATGTGAACTATTTTACTTTTCACTGAGGAAGTAGGATCAACTTTTAAAAAAGAATTAAAGGCTAAGAATTTCCCACATTGTGGTTGAATAAAGGATTAGGGAACAGAGAGGTGAAATGCAGGGGCATTGAGGCCTGGGACCAGAAAAAGAAACTACAGACTTGAGCATGGGTAGGGACAAAGACCATCAAGAAGTACAAATCCTGGCTCACATAAGTGGTATAAATAGCCCTTTGAAAATCTCTTCACCTCTCATAGTATACAGTACAATATAAAATTCACATGATTTTTAAGATAAAAGGTAAGAATCAATAAAATGTGGAAACCTTAGACTTTTGGGGAATATTAAGATCACTTTACTCCAGTAGAAGAGTTCAGAGGCTATGACTTCTTAAAAGATCCTAACACACTCAAATAAGTATTCAACAAAGTCTTTTTTATTCCCATTCAGATTCTGCAAGTGTGCAAAGCAGTTCACAGCAGCTCTGCACAAAACTGTGGTAAGGACTGAATGAAATAATGGATTAAAAACTCATGTGTTTTAGCCCTAGTTTTACCACTTACTTACTGTATAGGCCAATAATTTACCTTCTCTGAATCTGTCTCTACCATATACTGGCTAAGTGACCATGAGCAAGTCATTTAAATACTTTGAAGTGGGTTTAACAGCCCACCTACTAGTAGTTAGCCCAGCACTTGACACATACCTCTAGGTAAATAGTATACAGTCTGGTAAGACTTCTATTTTTAATTCCAAGATCCTTTACTTTAAAAGCCCCTTCTCCCCTCCTTCTGCACATATGACTTCTATCCTACATCATGACACACTGGCTGCTATCTGTGGTCTCCAAGGCTGAATTTGGTGCCTCCTTAAGTCTCTCTCAGCACCTTGTACTACCCTTGGCCACAAATGTTATCGCTGCATGTTGTAATTATCTGTCTGAGGTTTCTGACTGTGAGCTCTTGCAGGCAAGGAAGCTGTGGGATTCAGATCAGTATCTCTAGCTCCTACCACTGTACTTGGCACATAACAGGCCTGCAGTCATGTTTGCTGAATTGCATGAAACTGTGGAGTTCCTGTGAAAAATATCATGACATTCAGAATAAGATTCTGGCACTGAAAGTGAGGCAGCATTAATCTGTGTTCCTGCCTAGCCAGAGTAATGATTCTGCACGATGTCAGAGTCATATATACTGCAGGAAGTAAAAGTGCCAGGCTGTAAAAGTGTATTTTCTGCATTTGACTGACTATCAGGGAAGCTCCATTCCAGGCTGAACAACCACAACTTTCCACAAGAAATTGCAAGCTTGATTGTGGGGAAAGAATCCAGATCTAATTGTTCTTTGTAAGCCTGGGACAGAAGGTATTGTTGCTTGAAAAATGGAACTGTCTAAATTAATTTTCCTGAAACAAACATCTTTGCGAAATAAAAGCAATGCACAATAACAACCCATAATTAAAAGCAAAATGATACCTTTTGTTATGTGGGGAAAGCAAATGTGTTCACCTCAAAAAAAAAAAAAAGAGCAAAATGTTATTTTCTTGGAACTCCAGGGACACATCTTGAAGTCTGATTGGGGTGGAGGTGAGAGAGGGTGTTTAGGAGTATAATGGAGTCGGGAAGGTCTCTTATCTTTTTTCTTTCTTTCTTTCTTTTTCTTTCTTTTTTTTTTTTTTGCTATTGAATAAGTGTTGAAAAACAAGCATCTGATTCATCTCTGATTTCTCAACAATGTAGCCATAATGTTCTTGAATCCCATTATACTTTTCATAGAAACTGGGAAAGTAGGGGTGGTGGTGGTGATAGAATTTACATTTAATGAACCACCGTTATTTTTCTTTACCTAATTTTCCTAACCTGTTTTTAACTTATTTGTATGTGTATATATTTGCAAACTGAGGAACCCCTATAGAAAAGCATTAAGAAGTGGAAAGCATTCAGAATAAAGCCAGATTGCAGTTCAAAAAAAAAAAGAAGTGGAAAGCTATGAACATTTATTATAAGATGAATGCTTTATTTTGTACTTATTTTTTAATATTCTTATAATGCAGATATCTAACACCACTTTAGAGATGAGGAAAGCAAAGCTCGAAGAGGTTAAATAAATTGCCTAAAATCATATAATTAGTAGGTGATAGATTAAGATTTATACTGAGCTCTTGAATATGAAGCCTAAACTCTTAAGAATATCCTTTCCATAATTTATATAATCAAATAAGATTGATGATATTTAAATAAAAATACATGCAAAAGGAAAAGAAAAATACAAAAAGAAAAGAAAAATACATATAAAATTTCAACATCCCAACATCTATTTTCATTTTTCTTCTGTGCTGCTTTCTGGTCCTTATCTGTGCTTACAATACATGGGTAATAATTATGTACTTTTAAAAATATGTAATCATGACACAATATGATGTAATTATTTTCTGTATTCTTTTACTTTTAGGTTAGAGTATATCATAAGAAATTCTCTAAAATTATTATATAGTCTTTGAAAACATTATTAATGACTTCATACTATTCCATTTAGTGAAAGTGCATAGTTGACTTAAATATAAGACTTTCAGGCTATTATTATTTTGTTATTATAAATAACATTATAATTTTATAAATAAAATTACAATAAACATCCTCCTGGATGCAATTTTTCCTTCATTTGGATTAGACTATTTCCCTAGGATGAATACTCAGGAGCAGAAATTATATACTTTTTTTTTTGATAACAGGGGTTGAATCCAGGGGCACTTAACCACTGAGCCACATCCCAAGCCCTTTTTCTTTTTTTTTTTTTTTATTTTGAGATGAGGTCTCCCTAAGTTGCTTGGGGCCTCGCCAAATTGTTGCTGGCTTTGAACTTGTGATCCTCCTGCCTCAGCCTCCCAAGCCACTGGAATTACAGGTGTGCACCACCATGCTGGGAATTTTCCTTACTCTTATTACATATTGCTAAATTTTTCTCCAATATGATCATTCCAATTTCTGCCATTGAATAGTATGTACAATAAAGATATTACTGCCAGCTCCCAAGTTCAAAGTCAGGCTCAGCAACTCAGTAACATCCTGTTTTAAAACAAAATAAAAAATAGAAAGGGTTGGGGATGTTGCTCAGTGGATAAGCACCTCTGGGTTCAATTCCTGGTACCAAAAAAAAATTGTTTACTATGACATTACTAGTGTGAAGAATTATAATGTCCAAACTATTTTTGTTAATATAATGGGTATCATAGAGTATGTGACTATTGTTTTAATTGCTTTTTGTTTGACATCTCTAGTAATTAGAGAAATACAAATCAAAACTACTCTAAGATTTCATATCACTCCAGTCAGAATTGCAGCTATCAAGAATATAAACAACAATAAGTGTTGGTGAGGATGTGGGGGGAAAGGCACATTCATACATTGCTTGTGGGACTGTAAAATGGTGCAGCCAATCTGGAAAGCGGTATGGAGATTCCTTGGAAAACTTGGAATAGAACAACTATTTGACCCAGATATCCCTCTCCTTGACTTATACCCAAAGGACTTAAAAAACAGCATACTACAGGGACACAGCCATATCAATGTTTATAGCAACACAATTCACAATAGCTAAACTGTGGAACAGATGCCCTTCAGTAGATGAATGGATAGGGTAACTTTGGTATGTATACACAATGGAACATTACTTATCAATACAAGAGAATAAAATCAGGGCATTTGCAGGTAAATGGATGGAGCTGGAGAAGATAATGCTAAGTGAAGTAAGCTAATTCCAAAAAACCAAATGTCGAATGATTTCTTTGATATAAGGATGCGGACTCATAATGGCGATGGAGGGGGAGCATGGGAGGAATGGAGGAACTATAGATAGGGCAAAGGGGAGGGAGGGGAAGGATAGAGCAAGGAGGTAGGTATGATGATGGAATGAGTTGGGCATCATTACCCTAAGAACATGTATGAAGACACGAATGGTGTGAAAATACTTTGTGTACATCAGTGATTTGAAAATTGTGCTCTATATGTGTAATACAAAATGAAATGCATTCTGCCATCATGTCTAACAAATTAGAACAAATAAATAAATAACTTAAAAAGATAATTAGTGAGTTGAACTCTTTTTTATTATTTTGTTCATTCACTGTCCTACAGTGAGGGCTTACTTTTCACATTACTTTGTTGAGCATTAAGGTTTTAGCTCTGTTTGCATTTTAAACTCTCAGGGCTAACTACCTCTCTTGTTCTCAGTTCATCATCCTTAGTGGCATTGGAAATACCAACTGGGGCCTGATTTAGCTCCAAATACTTTCCATAAATAATGAGACCCCTTTTCTATTTCTAAAAAGAGATCTCAGTGAATCTTGGAGACACATATCTAGACAGTGTTAATATAAACCACCAGGGTTTATACTCTGATTTCCCCTCTCCTTCAGTCATCCTCTGGGGATTAATGATTTCACTTTCCATCAAGTAAGAGGAGTACTGTGCACTGAGGGGACTAACTTGTCTATTGTATAAGACATGAGTCTTTTCCCCCTGATTCCCTACTTTGAAGATGCTTCAGAGAACAGAGGGTTCTCAGGGACTTCTGCACTTGGGAAGAGATATTCTTTTCACCCTCAGAGAAAGCCAGACATGATCTCCCATTAGGTCTTAGGTAAAGGAAGCCATATTTGCCTGCTTCATTGGACAAAAGGAGCTCTCTTAGAACACAGGACCCAAGCTTAGGCATGTCAATTTCAACTGATGTTTGTTTTTGCTTTGGGTTTTTTGTTTTTGTTTTCTAGTGGGAGTGAGGGTAGTTGTTGTCCACTGTGGATGTGTTTTCTTCCAGGAACTTGAAGGAAAGATTTGTATTAGGTTAGGAATTAGTTGTTCAGGATTCTGAGTTGCAGCTTTCTACTGCATATCTATAGATATCTTGGGGTACTTCATTTTGATGCTTTCAGTGGTTGACAGTCACTCACTTGGCCATAGATGTGCATTGCTCATTATCTATTTTATACATAGCTCAGTGCTAAGCCCTGGGGCAGGGTACGAAGTGAGCAGGCAGTCTAGTTTACATTGATTCTCTTAAGCCCTATAAAATTATGAAGTATGTTTCACAATTCTATGTTACAGATAAAGAAACTGAGGTTCAAGAAAGTGAAGGAATTTATCCATGATCACAAAGCTATGAGTTAGTCTTCTGGCTGCTAGTTCCATTTTCCTTAACCTATTCTCCACCCTGAAAGCAGATAGAAATTTCAAAATGCAAACTCAAAAATATGACCCTCCATTGACAAAATACTGTCTAAACTACCTAACATGATCATGCTTCCCTTGCCTGTCTCTGTAGTTTCCAAGTTTACGTTCATTCCTCCATAATCCAGTGTCCAACCAAGTTTATCTCCTTTCTTCCTCAGTACACACTGATTTCCTCTTGTCTCCATGTCTTTTTAAAAAATTTTTATTAGTTGTTGATGAACCTTTATATATTTATATTTTATGCTGAGAATCGAACCCAGTGCCTCACACATGCTAGGCAAGCACTCTACCACTGAGCCACAACCCCAGTCCCTCTATGTCTTTTTTTTAAACTTTCAAATTTTTAAAATTTACTCCCAATGTTGTTAAGATATAATTAATAAAAAATATATTTTTTACGGTGTGCAATGTGATGTCTTGTTATAAGTATACATTGCTAAATGATTCAATCAAGCTAATTAACATATCTGAACACCTCATGCATATATTTATTTATTTTGTCATGACAATATTTAAGAGTTACTCATTTAATGACTTTCAAGTAAAACCATAGTCATCATGATGTATAACAGATTCACATAACATCATTCTTTCATTTAATAGAAACTTTATACCCTTTGACCAACATGTTCCCACCCTTGCCTACCCAGCCCCAGGCCCTGAAAACCACCTTTGTATTTTCTGCTTCTATGAATTCAACTCTTTCAGATTCTACCTATAAATGAGATTATGCAGTATTTGTCTTTGTCACACAAAGTAGTATTTCACTACTTTTTAAGGGATGAATAACGTTTAATTGTGTGTATATATATGCCACATTTTCTTTATGCATTCATATGTTTATGGACATTTAGGTTGGTTACATATCTTGACTATTTGTGAATAATGCTACAATTTACATAGAGAGATGTCTTTGATAAATTAATTTCATTTCCTTCAGATATAAAACAAGAAGTAGGCTTGATGGATTATTTTTTAAAATTCTCAGTCTTCCATTTATCTATTTTTTTTTAAAAAACAGCTATTCATATCATTGATCTCTTGAGTTTTTTGCTCTTTTTCAGTTTTTTTGTTTCTGTGTATGTTTTGGTCTCTACTTCTGCTTTAATCTTTTTTTTTCCTCTACCAATTTTAGGTTTGTTTTTATAGTTCCTTGAGGTTTAATGATAGCCTGTTCACTTGAGATCTTTCTGCTTTTTTGATGTCAGTGTTGATTGGTATGAACTCCCTTCATAGTATTGCTTTTCTTTCACTATGCTGTATTTCTTTTCATTTGTTTCAAGAACATTTTTAATCTCCTCAATTTCATCCTTATCCATTTGTTGCTCTGTAGTTTGATTTGCATGCATTTGTATAGTTTTCAAAGTTTTTCTTATTATTGATAACCAGTTTCATTACATTGTGGTCACAAAAAAGGCTCAATATAATTTAGGTTTTGTAAAAAATGTTAAGACTTGTTTTGTAATCTATTGTATGATCTATTCTGGAGATGTTCCATGTGCTTTTGAAAATAATGGTTATTCTGAGACATGTGTAAAATGTTCTGTAGATTTCTGTTAGCCCTTTGGTCTAGGGTATAATTTAATCCTGATATTTCATTGTGGATTTTCTGTCTGGAAATCTGCCTATTGTTGAAAGTGGGGTGTTAAAGTTCCCTATTATTACCATATAAGATCTATCTCTTCCTTAGGTATATTAATATTTACTTTATATATTTAGGTGCTCTGATATATTTACATTTTTACATATGTCTTTAGATTGTTTTACCCTCTTGCTAAGTTGATTATTTAATCATTAAATAATAACCTTTCTCATGTCATTTTACTGTTTTTTATTTAAAAGTCTATTTTATCTGATAAAAGTATGGCTATTCCTGCTTTCTTTTGGATTTCCATTTGCATGGAATATATTTTTTCATCTCTTCACTTTCTATCTGTATGTGTTCTTGCAGGTGAAGTGAGTTTCTTACAGACAGCACACAGTCAAGTCTTACTTTTTCATTTTTAATTTTTTAGTACCAGGGATTGAACCCAGGGACGCTTAACCACTGAGCCACATCAGCAGCTCTTTTTATATTTTATACTGAAACAGGGTCTTATTAAGTTGCTTAGGGCCTCCCTAAATTGCTGAGGCTGGCTTTGAACTTGTAATCTTCTGCCTCAGCCTCCTGAACCTCTAAGATTACAGGCTTGTGCCACTGCACCCAGTGCAACTTGGTTTTTTTTTTTTAAATAATTCAATCACTCTTTGTCTTTTAATTGAAGAATTGTCCATTTTTTATCTTTAAGGCAATTATCTATGGGTATGGTCTTACTACTACCATTTTGTAACTTGTGTTTAAATTTTTTGTAGCCTACTTTTTAAACTTCTTCCTCTTACAGCCTTCCTTTATGGTTAAATTATCTTTTTTTTTTTTTTTCTAGTAGCGTGGTTTGACTTCTTGCTTTTATCATTTTGGGTATGTCTATATGCTTTTGCTTTGTGGTTACCATGAGGTTTACAAAAATATCTTTTGATTATAACAAGCTATTTTGAAATTATAGCAATATAAAATTGTCTATAAAGATAAGAAAGGGGGAAAGATATATACTAATAAAAGTTTTATACTTGCATTCCATTCCTCATTATATTTTCCAGTGTTGATGCCCCATTTTACATCATTTTCTAGTATTTCTTGACGTATTAATGCAGTTGTTAATTGTTTTATTTTTTTAGTCTTCACACAAAAGATATAAATGTTTTATATACTGTGTTTAAAATAGTAGAGCATTCTGAATTTGTCTGTATAGTTACTTTTATTAGTGAGTTTTATACCTTCTAATGTTGTCTTCTTACTCATTAGCATATTATTCTTTTAGTTTGATGAATAGCCTTTGGCATTTGTTGTAGGACAAGTCTGGTGGTGATAAATTTTTTCAACTTTTGTTTGTCTGGAAATATCTTGATATCTTCTTTATTTCTAAAAGGATAGCTTTGCTGGGTACCGTATTCTTGGTTAGTAGGTTTTTTCAGCATGGTGAATACATCATCCCACTTCTTCCTGGCCTGTAAAGTATCTGCTGAGAAGTCTGTGGTCAGGTGAATTGGAACACCCTTTTGTGTCAGTTGTTTCTTTTCTCTTACAGCTTTTAGAATCCTCTCTTTATATTTAAACTTTGAGAGAGATTAATCATAGTTGTCTTGGTGTAGACATGTTTGAATTGAATCTGGCTAATGATCTTTGACCTTCTTGTATGTGAATATTTGAATCTTTATTCAGGTTTGGAAATTTTTGTTCTTTGAATGATCTTTCCACCCAGATTGATTTAGATGCAATTCTTCTGTGCTTTTATCTCCCCACCATAGTAGTTTTGCTATGGTCCTATAATAGTATTTATTTTCTCACTCAACTGTGAATTCCTTAAATGTGACAACTAGGTCCCATAAACATGGCATCACCAACATGTGATTATAGTTCCATAACTCAGAGTAGATGTCTAATAAATACACTTGAATAAATTAATAAACAAGCAGAATCAGAAGAGACTAAAGAATTAGCAAATCACTGGTGATCTAAGAAATCGTGGATTTAAAACAAAAATGTATTAGTCTTTTTAGTTATATATGACAGTAGTATCCATTTTGACATATTTATACAACCATGGAATATATATTATTCTAATTAGGATGTACATTATGGTGATATTCACCATGATGTTTTCATTTACGTACATAGCAAAGTTATGTCAGATTCATTCCATTGTCTTTCCTTTTCCTATCCTGCCTCCCTTCCCTTCATTCCCCTTTGTATAATCCACTGAACTTCTCCCCCTCCCCCATATATCAGAGAAAATATTTGACTTTTGTATTTTGGGGACTGGCTTATTTCACTTATCATGATAGTTTCCAGATCCATCCATTTACTGGTAAATGTCATAAAGTCATTCTTCTTTATGACTGAGATATACTCCATTGTGTACATATACCACATCTTCTTTCTCCATTCATTTGTTGAAGGACACCTAGGTTGGCTCCATAGCTTAGCTATTGGGAACTGCACTACTATAAATACTTACGTAGTATGTTACTTTAAATTCTTTGGATATATAACAAGGAGTGAGATAACTGGATCAAATAGTGGTTCCATTTCTAGTTTTTTGAGGAATCTGCATACTGCTTTCCAGAGTGTTTGCACCAATTTTCAGTCCCACCAGTAATGTATGAGTCTACTCTTTTCCCTACATCCTCAACAACATTTATTGTTACTTGTATTTTTTTTTACTTTTTTTTAATTTTTTATTGGTTGTTCACAACATTACAAAGCTCTTGACATATCATATTTCATACATTAGATTGATGTGGGTTATGAACTCCCAATTTTTACCCCAAATGCAGATTGCAGAATCACGTCGGTTACACATCCACAATTTTACATAATGCCCTATTAGTAATTGTTGTATTCTGCTACCTTTCCTATCCCCTACTATCCCCCCTCCCCTCCCCTCCCAACTTCTCTCTCTACCCCATCTACTGTAATTCATTTCTCTCTTTGTTTATTTTCCCATTCCCCTCACAACCTCTTATATGTAATTTTGTTTAGCAATGAGGGTCTCCCTTCATTTCCATGCAATTTCCCTTTTCTCTCCCTTTCCCTCCCATCTCAAGTCTCTGTTTAATGTTAATCTTTTCTTCTTACTCTTCCTCCCTGCTCTGTTCATAGTTGCTCTCATTATATCAAAGAAGACATTTGGTATTTGTTTTTTAGGGTTTGGCTAGCTTCACTAAGCATAATCTGCTCTAGTGCCATCCATTTCCCTGAAAATTCTATGATTTTGTCATTTTTTATTGCTGCATAGTACTCCATTGTGTATAGATGCCACATTTTTTTTATCCATTCATCTATTGAAGGGCATCTGGGTTGGTTCCACAGTCTAGCTATTGTGAATTGTGCTGCTATGAACATTGATGTGGCAGTGTCCCTGTAGCATGCTCTTTTAAGGTCTTCAGGGAATAGTCCGAGAAGGGCAATAGCAGGGTCAAATGGTGGTTCCATTCCCAGCTTTCCCAGGAATCTCCAAACTGCTTTCCAAATTGGCCGCACCAATTTGCAGTCCCACCAGCAATGTACAAGTTACTTGTATTTTTGATAATTGCCATTCTGGCTGGAGTGAGATGAAATCTCAGTGCAGTTTTAATTTTAATTTCTCTAATTGGCTACAGATATTGAACATTTTTTCATATGCTTTTTAAAAAATTGTTCTTTGTTATAGCTAGCTACAGTTGCTAGATAAAAATGTCCAGCATTTGTTAGAGAACTAGTTGAATAAACAAAAAAGGAGGGTCTGATTACCAATAAGTGAATAGGAGGCTTTTTTTTTGTAGTTGACCAAGTCTTTGTTTTTCCAGCTACTTTTCTTTTTCTTTCCTTTTTTTTTAATTGTTGGTCGTTCAAAACATTACAAAGTTCTTAATATATCATATTTCACAATTTGATTCAAGTGGGTTATGAACTCCCATTTTTACCCCGTATACCGATTGCTGTATCACATCAGTTACACTTCCATTGATTTACATATTGCCATTCTAGTGACTGATGTATCCAGCTACTTTTCATTGCAGGCCTCTTATTTTAGTCTGCCTGCTTCACTGGTGTTCTGCAGGGGATAAACTTTTGGCTTGGCAATCACAGCCTGCTTTGACTCTTAGCTCTGCCGTTTTCTAGTTCTAGTCTTCTAGAAGCTGTTATTGAATGAATGCTTATTGTTTACCAGGCCCCATGCTCTGTGTTGTATATCTCTTATTTCAAATCTTTAATTTTTACTAATAAATATAAATTATATATATTATTATTCTTATACAGATAAGGAAATCAAAATTCTAAGAATTGTATTTCCCCTACCTCCTAGGAAAGCACAAATTAAAGAGTCCTAATCCTGGAATTTTGAACTCAAGTCTGACTGGTTATAGCACCCAAACTTTTTATTATATCACACTTCTCTGCTTCTTATAACTGTTGAGCTATGAGCATGCAGTAAGTGATCAAGAAAAATAAAATGAATTATTTTCATTCTTCTTATGAAGCATGGTGATTTCTCTGAATCAAACCTTTTTTCCTTCCTGAGCCAGCTCTTATGTGTGGGCAGATGGCAGATGGTGACAATTGTCCACTGCTTCTCTGAATATCACGTTTGTATCCTATTCAAAAGCACATTTATAAAGATGTGTCTGTGGATATAGATGGAGCTGAGAATAGAGGCAAGCTTTTCTTCATTTGACTATTATGTCCCTAAATGTGTCAATATTTTTTTCTATGTAAGTAGAGCACTGTGTTGGATCCCCTTGTTTCTGCTTCAAAGGCTGTGCAATCACTAGGAAAACAGGAATTCCCAAGTGGTCCTGGATGGAGAGAGAGCACTGGCTCCAGTACTTACACCAGTTGAAAGACGAAATAATTCCTGGTACTAAGATAAATGTATCAATGGCTTTTCAAACCAGGTGTATGGGTGTGTGTTTGGTGAATAGAGAGAGTGAAAAAATGAGAAAGAGAGAAAGAGCAAAAGTGAGTGTGGGAAGACCCTTAGTTATCGTCTAATTTAGGGTTGGCAAACTGCAGCCTACTGGCCACATTTGGCCTTCTGCCTATTTCCATGTAGCTCAAAGTTAAATATGGTTTATGTATTTTTAAATGACTAAAAACAAATCAAAAGAAAAGTAACATTTTTGTGACATGTGAAAATTATATGAAATCCAAATTTCAGTGCCATAAATAAAGTTTTACTGGAAGAAAGCCACACTCATTTGTTTATATACTTTTGGCTACAAAGCTACAGTTGAGTAGTCATGTCAGAAAATGTTTGGCCTGCAAAACTTAAAATATTTACTCTATTGTCCCTTACAGAAAATGTTTGCTGATCTCCTGATGTAGACCAAACTATAGTCCCAAGAGCTACCTTGAAACCAGAGCTTATATGCACTTTATTCAAATGTGATCCCAGCACAAGGTATAACACCAAGACTGGCTGCATAATTTGTGGGGCTCTGTGCAAAATGAAAATACAGAGTACTTTACTCAAAAAGCTGGAAAATGTGCCACTAAAGGTATTAAGATACAAAGTTCTTTCCCTTCTGCGGTTCTTTCTAAATACGTGTTTTGATATTTTAAATTCCTCATTTAATGCCAGGCTCCTTGGGCAAAGTGACAGTTGTGAGGTGAATGCAGACCATCATATACCTAGAGGCTCCAACCTGAAATTGAGTGCATAAGTGCACATGACCCACTGGTTGATGGGTTTCTCCCTATTCTTGCCAGCTGCCAGCTGCCAGCTATGGGAAAAGAGAGGTTGAGCCATACATCTTCCATTCTTGGGCCTGTCCCAATCCACTGAAGATGGCTACCCGCAAGGGTATTGGAAAACTCACACTGGGATGGGCTAGGTACAGGAATGGAGCTGGGCAAAAGGCTTATCCCTGATGAGTTGTCCACTAAACACACCCTGGCACTGCATCTTCTGGAGTGGGAGGGTCCAGTGGGGACTGGGATACCAGTAAGTGAGGGAGTAGGTGGCCAAGAACCCTCCTGAAGAAGTGAGGAGGTGGTAGGAAGTGGGACTGTGCATGAGCTAAGGTTCTAGTTTCCTGGTATTTGCTTTATTGTCCCATCAGACCTTGCTTAAAAAATAAAAATTTAAAAGTACATTACTATGAGTTTTAGACATTAAATCCCATGTGCAGCATCCTTCTGGGTGTGGGACGCAGTATCAGTTCTGTGCTACTAAACTGGTTATACACCCAGAAGGCTGACCCTGCTTAGCACACACTAGGGGCTGAGGGATGGTTGTGTAAATAATGTTGTTGGATGAAACAATGTGGCCTGTGGCCGTGATGGGTGAGTCCCTGTTTGCCCAGTCCTACCACTACCTGGCTCAGTGTTTCACTGTAACATGTATACATCTTTAAGTGGAATAATAGGGACTGGTGATGCTAAAGCCTGTTGTGATCCTCATTCTCCTCTGGGAGTATCCTCAGGCAGCTCAATCAGCCACACATTCTTATTGGCACCACCATATAAGCTACCAGTTCCATTCCCCAGTTCCAGAACATTTAGAGAGGTTTCAGGTGGTGAAGTCTATAAATAAGTGTGAGATACCAGAAAAGTATGTTGTGAGATTGCAGGGTGAAAGCAGTCAAGACCAACTGGAGGCATAATGGAGAGCTTCCTGAGAAGAGAACTTTAATACTATTTCTTATAGAGTAAATGGGATTTAATATGTGGAGAAGAAGGAAAGGGGCCTTAGGGGTCCCTGTAGAGACTTCTGCATAAGCAGAGGCTTAGAGATAGGGAGGCAGATATGCACCTGGGGAGTGGTAAATATTCCAGTGTGACTGGGGCAGAGGGAACAAGGTGATATGAGGGAGATGATCCTGCTATGAGCAGACTATAAAGTCTTCTGTGCCCTATTTAGGAATTTGCTTTTCATTCTTGAGGCAGCTGGAAGCCTCTGAAAGGTTTAGTGATAGAGAGAGACATCTTGCTAATGTGTGCCCTTGGGCAGAAAGGAACCTACTTATAGAGAGTGAGAATGACTCGGTGAAGCCTAACCTACTGAAGAGACAAGCACTGGACAGATGAGAGGAACTAACATTTTTAGGGAGTCTACCACAGTTCAGGCCTGCATAGTAGTTTCATAACTTTATTACAACAACCTCATGAGGACAGCATTATAAGCCCACTTTTACAGAGGAGAACTAAGGTTCAGTTTCAGAGTCTCTCTGAAGGTCAGACATCTGGTAAGAAGGCAGAGTCAGTATCTTGTCCTTCTCTACCTAACATCGTAGTCCAAACTCTTATCAGTGTCCTAATATGATTTTCAAAAAATTTAAGCAAGCAATTCATAGCTACCTATTTCTCAGGAAACAAGACCTTGTTAAAGGCTCCTCCTCAATCTCAAGGTAGCAGCCCCCATTACTTTCATTTTTCCCCAACTGACCCTGACTATTTTTGTTGAAATTACCCTTATCTGTAACCATGGGCTCCTTGAGGGCCCCTTTCCTCTCTGTTCTAAGTGGCTGGCACAGGATAAGGTGCAGAATAAGTGTTTATAGAGAAAGTGAACAAATTACAGACTAGGACCTCCCTAATTCCTTTTGGAATCCATGACCCTTCCAACTGCAAGCCAAAGCCAAATGCAACCCTGCAGTTTTCAAAGACGGCATACTCAGGGTGAGGACTGTGCTGATGACATACAATACTAGCTTCAGAACCAAATTTACAGCAAATAGTGCTCATAAACAGCACAAGCTACTCAGTTAGGCTAATTTATGTTCACACCAGGGCCATCCTGGCCCCCAAAGCCCAGAGCTCTTTACAATTCTAAAATGATTAAAAGCATCACACAAACCCATATTTTCCATTTTTATTAAAAGCACTAAAGCGGGTGGTGCTTTCTGCATGTCAATAGGGAGCTACTTTCCAACTCAGGGAGAAGTCTCTGCTCAGATGGCCAAGGCAGGCTCTTCCACCTCCTCCTCTGGGGATTCTTTTGCAAGTGAACTCCCCTGTCATTCTGCCCATGAAAGGAACTCTGCACCCCTCTACCACTTCTTCTCCCCATACCATGGCCTGTGCCACCCAAGCCCACATTTTCTTAGACTCTTTTAAGTTAGAGGTTAGTCTCTACTTAAGCTCTTTAAAGATTTAACTGTCCAAACTCCTCAGCCTGATTTTAAAGGCCCTTCCCAGAATAGTGCAAACTGCTTTTCCAATTACTAGTCCCATTCTCTGGACATTGGTTGTCATGTTCCCAAATCACCAAGAATTTTTATTTCATTCTTCTGAGTCTTTTCTTGGGGTGTTCCAAGGGTCTGGAATGATTTTTCTTCTTTTCTCAACCTGCAAAGTATCTGTTCGCATTATTGAAGAGCTAACTCAGTATTATCTCCTCTAAAGTAATCTGGACTTTCTCAGACTGAGTTTGTTTTAGTCAGTTTTTTTGCTGCTACGACTAAAAGATCTGACCAGAACAATAATGGAGGAGGAAAAGTTTATCTGAGGGTTCATGATTTCAGACCACAGAAAGCCTGCTCCATTCCTACAGGCTCAAGGTGAGGCTGAACTTCATGGTGAAAGAGTGTGGCAGAGGGAAGCATCTCATGTGATGATCAAGAAGCAAAGAGAGAGAGACACCAATCGCCAGATAGAAATATATACCCTAAAGCCATACCCTCAATGCCCAATTTCTTCCAGCCACACCCCATCTGCCTCCATTTACCACTCAGTTAATCCCATGAGGGATAAATCCACTGATTAGTTTAAGGCTCTCACAACCTAATAATTTCCCCTCTGAGCCCTCTTGCATTATCTCACATGTGAGATTTTGGGGGACACCTCACATACAAACCATAACAGTTAGTTATTTCTCTTTTCTCTACGTAAATCTCAAGTACACATCACGTTGGATGGCGTATGATTGTGTGTGTGCCTCTTTTAATGTCAGCCTCAAGCACAGAAACTGGCACAGAGTAGGTGCTTGGTAAATGTTTGATAAATGCATAGATCAGTGAACTCCAAGTGCCAACAACTTGTCTCAACAGGAACACCACTGAGATGTGGAGAAGAAAGGTACTGTTAACCTTGCTTACTATGTCACTTAGAAAATATTCCGAAGAACGTAAGGTCCCATCCTTACACTTGTTCAGGTACCTGCAGCTGCATCCACGCACTCTGCCTTTCCTCTTGTTTCATGGAGGAGTGTTCCTGACCACAAGACCAACCCCTTCAGTTGTTTACTAGATCCTTTCTTTTCCCCTCACCTACTCAAGGATGTCATTCTAGATTTTTGCCTTTCTTTCCTATATCATCAATTTAAAAAAAATTTTCTGGATCATTCTCACCAATATAAAAATGTTAATTCTCCCATTTGAAAACAACAACAAAAACAATAAACAAAACAAAAAAACCCTTGATACTAATTACTCTTCCCATTACAATCTCATTCTTCTCTTTTCCTTGAATCTGATGTCTATATCACCATCTCTGATTCCTCTTCACCCCTTCCCTCCTAAACTCACTCCCAAACACACTAAAAGTGCTCTTGTCAAGGTCTCCACTTCCTCTGTGTTAATTCCAGTGGCTATTTGTCAGTCTTGCTTGTACTTGACAGAACAACAGCGTTTGATCCCTCCTCCTTTCACCCTTTTTAAACACTTAACTTCCAGGATACTGTACTCTCCTAGTTGTCTATCTATTTCATGGGCCTTTTCTTCTACAACTCCTTTGCTAGTTCCTCTTTTCCTAGACTTTTAAACCTTGGAACGAGCCAGGGTTAGGTACTTGGAGCTCTTTTCTTCTCAATAGATACTCAATCATTAAATGATCTCCTTCAATTTTATGCTTTCAAATATTACCTACATGGTAACACACTTTAAAATTTTAATCTCTAGCATTGGCTTTTCCTCTAAATTCCAGATTCTTATATCTATTGCATGTTCAATATCTCCATGTAAATATTTAATTTTAATTTTAAAACTCTAAAACCAAACTCCCAGTTCCCGTCTCCAAATGTTCTACCTATTATCTTTCTCTTCTCAGGTAAGAAAACTCCATAATTCCATCTTCCCCATTGCTCAGGCCAAAAAAAATGGAATTATCTTTGACAGTATTATTTCTTCCATGGTTAATATCCAATCCTTTATCAAATCAGGTTGGTTTGTCTTCAGAATATACTAAAGTTCTGATCGCTTACCACTCCTACGATTACCATTCTGGTTCCTGCCTCCAACATTTCTCATCTAGATTATTGCAGTAATTTAGCTTCTTAATTAATCAGTGTCTTTCCTTCAATTCTTGCCACATGCTGTCCTTTTAAGACTTTTCTCAATACCACATTTAGAGTGATTATGGTAAAACAGTGTAAGCTAGTCAAGAGCCTCAAATAGTTCCCAGTTGGTTTGAATCTATTCTCCCCAAACTCATATGTGAAAATCCTCCCTGCAAGGTGATGTGATCAGGAGTTGGGGGCCTTTAGGAGGTGATTATATCAAAAGGGCAAAGCCTTCCTATTTGAGATCAGTGCCCCTATGAAAGATACTGCAGGAGAGCTGTATGCCCTTCAACCGCATGAAGATTCAGTGACAAGGTATTCATCTATGAAGTGAGCCCTAAGCAGACATGGAATCTGCTAGCACTTTGATCTTGGACTTCTCAACTTCCAGAACTAGAAGAAATAAATTTCTGTTATTTATACGCTTCCCAGTCTATGATATTTGTTACATCAGCCTAAATAGGATAAAATGGTTTCCATCTCACTATAACAAAAGTTAAAGCCTTAAAATTTCCATAAAGGCCCTCAGGACCCTATGCACCATTGCCCGCTGACCTCATCTCCTACTACCATTCTTCTCCGTGGCCCCCTGTCATCTGCTGGCTCCCTGCTGATCCTCTAACATGCCAGCTGTGGTCTATTTGAATGGCCACTGTGCTTATGGTTCCTTAGCTTAAAACACTCTTCTGCCAGACAGCCACATCTTTCTCCTTCTCTCCTTCACAGCGATGCCTTCCTGACTATCCTATTTGAAATTCCAATTCATTTCTCTTCCTACATGACCTTCCACTTCCTACCCACATTTTTTATTCCTCGGATTGGCCTTGTTTTCTTCCATTGGTTAGGGTGACCACTGTCCTGGTTTATACCTCTTTACCCCATGTATTTATTAATAGTTTTTTGCTTCTCCTCTCAGAGATATCCTGGTCTGGATGGTAAATTAATCACTTTACATTTCATCACCTAGCAGACTAAATATTTTACTTATTTATTTTGTTTCTATATGCATCCCCCTTTTAGGATGTATGCTCTATTAGGGTAAGGAGTTATCTCTGTTTTGCTTCTTACTCTATCCCCAGTAACTAGAACAGTGTCCAGAACATAGCAGGTGCTCAATAAATATTTGTGGGATGAAAGGATTTTTTTTATAACAACAGAGACAGCTTGTTGGCTTTTTATACTATTTATACAACCAGAGATATGAAAAATTGTGCTCTATATATGTAATAAGAATTGTAATGCACTCTCCTGTCATATATAAATTTAAAAATTACAAAAAATAGCAGTGTATTCTCATTAATAAAAAAATCACATGATTCTGAGTCTGTGTAGAGATGTACAAAGTCACTTTAAGGATGATACTAAATGAGATATGTAGCTAACTTAAATCTCCCAAGAGTGAAGTAGAAACCCTTTAAAAGAACTTTCTTATTTTAATCTGAAAATTGAAAACTTCAATGTCCTTTTGTTTTCCAATAGACTCAGAATAAATTTGTGCATGTAAATTAAAAAATCAATAAATAAAGGACTAGAATTTTGTCTCAATCTCAGAGCGATATTAATAACTTAGAGAAGTCACGTTTATTTATAAACCTTGTTAACCCTTTGACTTTCAACAAAGAAGTCATAGTGAATCAAAGAGCCCAGGAGAAGGGTACTATGTTTGTCAAATTCATCTCATCAGAAACCTTAGAAATGTGAGATATCAATGTCAGGCTCATAGCAAGGAGGTAGTGCTTGGTACAGCCCCAAAGCACGAAGACAAACATTCTTTAAATGTAAACACTTTTAACATTATTACCAAAGCCCTGCCCCCTCCAAGGCATAATGACTGTGTTCAGTGTCATAGGGAAGAAAATACACATTAGTCAGACTGCAGGTCTCGGACGCACGCCTGTGACATTATCTCTAATCATATACAGTCTATTTAATATCCGCTTTTTTGTGGGCCTCACAACTTATAATTATTGCCAGCAGGAATAAAGGAAAAGAGAGGTAGGGAGGTATGTGATGGGAGGGGTATAGATAGGAGGTAAAATTCTTCATGAGAGCAATAAAATGTGTGAGAAAGATAGGCCAGAGCTTATTAGAAAATATTAGAAATCATTTGGATTAAAACTAAGAAAAATAAATTGTATACAAGCTGTGAGACTGTGCAAGCCAGGAAGATCTTGTAAGTCTCAGATTGGTTCATTATTGTGTGTGCCTGTGACACCGGAAGGAAGTTAGTGGAAAGTTATAAAATGTGTCAAGTTGAGAGTCCAGGCTGTCTGCTTCATAAATGCATATGGGACTAGGAAAGGCCTCCAAGGTTACTATGTTGAACTATTTCACTTTTAAAAGAGGGTAAGGCCTGTGGGGCAAGGACTGAAATTCAGGCTTCCCAGCATGGCAACAACTTCTGTAGGAGGCACCTATAACAGGGATCTTTCTTATGTCATTTGCACTGGGTCTGGGATTGGAAGAAATTTCCTCCAAGTTTGCGACTGGGACCCAGAGGATGGCAGAGAAACCCTGAGATTATCACAAATCTGAAACAGGAAACCCCTTAGCACTCAATGACTCTGACATCTTGGTCTGTCTTAAAATCATGGCCTGTGGTGTGTGTGTGTGTGTGTGTGTGTGTGTGTGTGTGATGACCAAGAAGCTCCTTCTCCTAATACCCAGAATACAGTGGGTGGAAAAGCAATGGTTAAGCTTCCAGGCTTCAGTATCATACCAAACTGTGTCATCCACTACTTACAAAAATTCTGAGTCTTTGCTTTCTCTAGCGAAAAGATTCCTACCTTCACAGATAATTAAATTAAATTGAAATTCTTGTTTAAATGCTTTTAACACAAAATAAATATATTTCTTATATGCCTGATATTGTAGACCAAGATACATACCCATTATAGGAGCATGGTGCCTGCTATGGAGTAATGTTCCATAACAGGTTGATATTACCATCATTATTTAGTCATTTACTAAATGTATTGAATAAATAAAAGTCCATGGTCACAGGAGTCAGTAAAGATTCATGGGTTAGGTAGAGATTAATCAAAAACATAAGTGTCAGAAGGAATCCAAAATCAAGAAAGAGACAATAGTTTAAAAAAAGGCACAAGAACTCAGTCCCAAATACCCTCTTCCAAAAATTCACTGAGCACATATTTTGGACAGGGCACTAAGCTAGATAGATGCTGGAGTTGCAATAATGAATCAACCTGGATCTTGATATCTAGGAGCTCCTAATCTGGCAGGGGACACATAAAGAGATTATTTCAGTTTTGTGTGCTTACAGCTTTTTTGGGGACCTTTGCCATAGGCAAGTTTCCTCTTTTAGATCTATTGTCTTCTTGTTCTGCCCAAAGGAGAGTCACTCTCAAATAAGGTAAGACTTCAGAATCATAAGGGTGGCTGATGACAGCATCACAATGACCAGGCAGGAAATCTGGTGGCTGGAAGAAGGTGTTTCCTAGCAGAGACACCACAGAGGAACTTTACTGTATTCTCAGCTTGGCTTGAGTTCACACAAATATTAAGTGGCAAAACTAGGCTTTTAGCTAGGACATTCAGACTGCCAGTTCTGACATTGTCTCATTAAACCCTTCTGTCTCCAGAAATGACCCTAGGAATTAATAGCATGTTCCCTAATAAGGAGAAGACGAGAAATAAAAATTGGCATATACACTGTAGTCATTCCCTAGGGCTGTCATAACAAATTATTATAAAATGGTTGAATTAAAACAAAAGAAATGTATTTTCTCAGATATTAGAGTTTAGAAATATGAAATTAGGGTACAAGCAGAGGCATCTTCTCCTCAAAGATTCTAAGGAAATCTCCTATCTTGCCTCTTCTAGCTTGTAGAACTTTGAGGTTCTTTGGTTTATGGAAGTATTACTCCAATCTATCTCCTTTGTCATCTGGGATTCTCCCTAGGTGTGTCTGTGACCATATGGCTTCACATGACTTTCTTAAAGGAACACTAGCTGTTGAATATAGGACCCCCTTTACTCTACTATGATTGTATCTTAGTTTGATTACATATGCCTTGTTTCTAAATAAGGTCCAGGGTTTAGAACTTCAACATATCATTTGGAGGGATACCATTCAACCTATAACTCACATCTTTGAAATATACACAC
Source organism: Spermophilus citellus (assembly GCF_964194105.1). Lineage (NCBI taxonomy): Eukaryota > Metazoa > Chordata > Mammalia > Rodentia > Sciuridae > Spermophilus > Spermophilus citellus. Next base: position 101,517,510 of record NC_138191.1, on the reverse strand, counting down.
ATACATAGGAAGAGGAAACCTTCTGGAGATCAATTGCCATCTCTAGATTATTATATCTACTGCATATTATTGAAGATCCATGGTAACACTCCATGAAAAACCAATCCTAAACTAAGTGGAAACCTACTTGCCTGAAGCTGGGACTGCTCAGTTGGCTTTAGAGTTTTTGTTCCAGTGGGTGGGTTGGACCATGTTAGAGTAGCTGGAGGTAGAGGACAGAATCTTATACCTAACATGTACATAGCTCAACACGGTTATGGGATCAGTGTTCGTGTTCCACTGAGTCCACATGTTGAAATCCTAACTCTCAATGTCATAGTATTAGGAAGTGGACCTTTGGGTGGTGATTAGGTAGGTCATAAGGGTGACTCTAGAGAGCTAACTTTCTTCCATATGAGGATACAAGTCAGTGGTCTATAACCTGGGGAGAGCCTGCACAAGAATTTGACTGTTTTTGCACCCTGATCTTAGATTTTTAGTCTCTAAACCTGTAATAAGTAAATTTCTATTGTTTATAAGGCACTCAGTCTATGACACTTTTATATAGCAGTCTAAACTGCATTAACATTTACTTCATCTTATAAAATAAAATAAAAAATTGAGGACCAAGAAGGGAAGATACTATCCAAAGTTTCATCATGCACTGGCCATAAGGGCCCAAAATGTTAACGAAGTTCAAGAGACTGGTTGGAGAAAGAAATACTTTAAGAGATTAAAAAAAATTTAGTTGACATCAAAATGTGAAAATCTTTTGACCCATAAATTGCACTGTTAGGAAATGAGCCTAATGAAGTGGTAAAATTTACCATAAGGAAAATTATCAGAACATCATTAGCAATGACAATATTAATGGTGACCATAAACTGAACATTCACATTGCCAGACACTGTACTAGGGACTTGGCATATATTCTCATTTAATTCTCAAAATAATCTCTTAAGATAAAAAAACTGGTACATAGAGGAGTTAATCTTTCTAAGAACATATATATAATTAACTTGAAGAACTTGGGTTAGAATCCAAATCTATTTGATGCCAAGGTTCAGGGTCTTATGATATTCTTTCTGTGTAAAGTCATAAAGCCATCTTTAAGGCCCCAACAGGAAATGCCAATGATCGAAAATCAGTTAAATATGTTAAGGTACATTCACACAATAAAAAACAATAAGCCATATTTGGCTTATAGCATAAGCCATATTTGGCATATATCATACTTGGTGATACATACATGTTTTAGTCAGCTTTTTGGCTGCTGTGACTAAAAGGCCCAACCAGAACAACTGTAGAGGAGGAAAAGTTTATCTGGAGGCTCAAGGTTGCAGAGGTCTCAATCCATAGATATCAGGCTCCATTCCTCATGATACAAGGTGAGGCTGAAGAGTGTGGCACAGGGAAGCAGCTCACATGATGATCAGAAGCAGAGAGAGAGACTCCACTCACCAGATACAAAATATATACCTCAAAGCCATGCCCCCAGTGCCCACCTCCTGTAGCCACACCCTACCAGCCTTCAGTTACCACTCAGTTAATCCCTATCAGGGGATTAATTCACTGATTGGGTTAAGCTCACAATCCAATCATTTCTCCTCTAAACCTTCTTGCATTGTCTCACACATGAGCTTTTGGGGGATACCTCATATCTAAACATAACAATATATATGTGTGTTTATATATTATGATATATGTATACATATATATGTATATATCATGATAGAGTGTATATATTTCTAAAAAGATTTGTTATAAAGCATTATTGTGGGATTATGTGGTTACATGTACTGATTAGGGTAGGTAGATAAATATAAAAATAATTAAATGCTGTTATCTCTGGTGAAATTATGGGCAAACTTTACTTTTGATCTTCCATATTTATAAGTTTTCTGCAATGAACAAAAATTTAATTAAATAAGAAGAAACAAAGAGGTTCTCAGTAAGATGGAAGAGAGAATTTCCTGAAAAGAAAATTTTAAGACAGCACCTCTGGCTTGAACTTGCGCTTTAGCACATTAGCCTTTAACCTCTCCAGATGAAATCCATTCACCTGCATGGTACATGAATATTGGCAGCATTTCATTACTAAAACTGAATAATTCTCTTAGACTTAGTAGAAGTACTTGGGCATTTAAGGCTGTTATGGCATCTGAGTATCAGAGGGATTTCAGGGCACAGTGCCTCTGCCCTGTGGCTAGAAGAATCTAATAATATCTCGCCATTTCTTTTTCTTCTTTCTTTCCTGAAGATATAGCATGTAAAGTTTCTGATTGAACTCCATTTTGATTTCATTAAATATTCATAAAGGCCAATTAGAAGCTGAGGAAAAGCGGCCATGAGGACCCTTCCATCATCCTGTCATAGGCTGACTGGAAGACCATCAGGTAAGGACAAGCCAATGGTCAATATGGCTATGATCTTTCTGCCCTTTCCTCCAGGGTCACTTCTTCCCATCCCAGCAAGGGACCCAAGAGCAGCAGGGAATGAGAAGCAGGGGCCTGAAGAGGAGAGACAGCTCATAATTTCGACAGCAAGGTGCTTGGCATATATAATGCAAAATGCAAATGCTGGGAAACATCCTCAATCACTGCTGGAATGGAAATCTTTCCCTAATGAGCGATGACGACGGAAAAGAGCTGATTGCACTGAAGAAAAGCTGCTTAAAATTCATAATCAATCAAATGAGTTTATTTTAACCTTTTGTAACTAAGCCAGCTAGTTCTATTGGCCAACTGGTGCTCATCTCTTTCTACCTTGTTTTCCCCGCCTTTCTCAGTCAGTAGGTGTAAGTGGAGACTCCAAGAGAGACTTCAGCTTATCAGGAAGTAGGATGGAAAGACCTGAGAGCACTCATCTATTCTGATCCTTTAATTTTACACTTGAACTGATGAGGGTTAGGTGAGGGAAAGGGACCTGACAGGGTCACATGGTAGTATAACCAGCTTTCTTTAAGCAAGTCACTAAAGAATACCATAAAAGAACATGCACTAGAAGTCCAGAACTCTGGGTTTGGGGCCCAGTTTTGCTATTTTGAGCCATGTGATGTTGTAATAAGATAATTATACTATTTTCAGGGCACAGATTATATATTCAAAAACATTAATACTCATACCATTAATAATGTCTTCTTTCCTACCTCACAGGGTTATTAAGAGATTCAAATAATAAAAAGGGTATAAACATGCTTTGAAAGTGGTAAAGCACCTAATTATCATTACACGTATTCCTTCCATTATTCAGGCCCTGGGTTATCCTTCTCCCAACTGCATTCTACACAGGTGTCAGCAAGACCTGTTTTTCTTCTTCTTCTTCTTCTTCTTCTCTCTCTTTCTCTCTCTTCCTCCCTCTGTCCCTCCCTTTCTCCTTTTTCTTTCTTTCTTTGCAGTACTGGGGGTTGAACTTAGGGGCACTCTCTCACTGAGCTGCACTCATAGCCCTTTATTTCTCAGTAAATTGCCCAGGCTAGTCTGGAATTCATGATCCTCCTACCTCAGCCTTCTGAGTAGCTGGGATTACAGTTGTGCACCACTGTGCCCAGCAGCAAGATCTTTTTAAGATCCAGATCTAACCTTGTCCTTTCTGTTTAGCCCCTTCCCAAGTTGTCCTTTGGGTGATGTCTAAATTCTCAACCTGGCGTTGAGAAACCTTCCTAGTATTGGGAACTTGTCCCATACCCCCCACCCCAAGCTTACAGTTTCATAATTCATAAAATGAGAAAACTAACACATCAGAAGGCTATTGTGATCACTAGAATTCACATCTGTAATGTGATCAGCATGGTTCCTGGCAATTAATAGCCAGTCAATATAGCTTAATTATTATGTTATTGTTTTATGACAACCCTGGAAGATGAGTAGAGAAGGGATGATTTTTGCCCTGATTTTACAAATGAGACATGAGTTTCCCAAAGAGGTAAAAGCATTTGATTACACCAATCTGAACAACAGGGCTAGGGTTCGGAGCTGAGATTTCACTGCTGGGCTTTTGGCTTTTTGAATGCAGAGGGGAGAGGAAGAGGAGGGGAGGTGGAGAGGTGTGATACCTCACGCTGCCAGCATGGAATCATTCTTTTCTGAGATAGCTTTGTCTAGTCCAAAAGGTATGGACTTTAGCTTTATTTATTTTTTAAAAACATGATTATAAAGGCCTTACACTGTGGGCCTGCTCAACTTCTCTTGCCTCATTTCAGCTAGTGGGAAGTGAAATGAAGCAAAGAAACCTTCAGTTATGCAAAAAAGTTGCTTGAATAAAAAAGGAAGATGAAATTCCCAAAAAATAACAATGGTTTTTAAAATTTAGTTCATTGTTCAGCTTCTCTTCTGGGCCCTATTGCAAGGCAGTAGGTGGAAATGCATGAACTGGTAGGAACAAATGTATCATTTAAAGATCATTTCCTCAAGACACCAGGCAGGGAATCAAGAAATGTCCCTTGCCTTAACCTTGTCTTTCTTTGTCTCCTTGCCTCAAAACTAAGATCTGTTCCAACTCCCAGAACCATCTTGATATGAGGTGAAAGGGTAAAAACATCCCAAACTTATATTTCATTCATTCTGTCACTTAAAAAAATGAGTACCTAATATGTGCCAAGCTTTTTGACAGAGTATAAAGATTTTTGCCCTCAGATAGTATTTATAGTTCACTGGCAAAAAAAGATTGTTTAAATTATTAAATGTTCACATATATGATTTATCCTTAAACAAGTGTCCTGAAGAAACTACTGGGAGCTATAAAATATTTAATGGGAGAATGTGGAAACATTTCCATGAGGAGCAGTTGTTTGAGCTGAGAGGCATTTGGAATTCCAAAGGCAGAGGGAGATGTGAGTAGAGTTGAGTTGGAGTTCCAGTCAAAGGGGACAACACAGAAAAAGGATCTAGGGTACGAAAGAGTAATGACATAGTCTAGGAACTCAAAAAGACCACAATACCCCAAGTGTGGAGAGGGGTGAAGGAGGATGAGGCTGGATAGGAGGGAAGGGTCTCTACACACATGGCACTTAGATCAGGGAATATAATCCGGGAAATAAATTACTGAAATCATGAAGAAAGCCATTAAAGAATTTTAATAAGGGGATGGGTATGATCAAATTTGCAATGAAAAAAAATCTTAGCAGGTTATAAAAAATGTCTTACTAATTCTAAGATTCATATGAAAATGCTAAGACAGACCCAGAATACCCAAAATAACTTTGAAAAAGAACGAAGTTGAAGAACTAATACCACCTGATTTCAAAACTTATTATAAACATACAGTAATCAAGACAGTATGGTTCTGGAATAATGGAACAGAACAATGTCCAGAAATAGACTCAGATATAAATAGATAACTAATTTTCAACAAAATTGTGAAAGCAATTCAGTAGAGAAAAGGTAGTCTTTTCAACAAATGAAGCTGAGACCATTGGTTATCCATACAGGGAAAACCGTTTTGATCCATACCTCATATTACATAAGAAAATTACCTCAAGATGGCTCATAGACCTAAATTTAAAACCTGAGACTCTAAAAGAAAATATAGAAGACCTTTGTAATCTTTGTGAGTTAGGCAAAGATCCTTAGATACAACACCAAAAACATGATTCATAAAAAAGCAACTTGATAAATTGGACTTAACCAAAATTTTAAAACTTCTCATTAAAAAAAACCTGTTAGAATAATTAAAACACAAACCATACACAGAGAGAAAATATTTGAAAATAATACATCTGATAAAGGCCTGAATCCAGAAAATGAATATAAAGAATTCTCAAAATTCAATGGTTAGGGCTAGAAGTTTTGGTGCTCAGAAAGATTCAGATTTCAAGCCAGGTGTGGTGCTGCTTGCCTGTAATCCCAGACTCTGGAGTCTGAGGCTGGAGGATCACAAGATTGAAACCAGCCTCAGTGATTTAGTGAGTCCCTGAGCAATTTAGCAAGATCCTGTCTCAAAATCAAAACTAAAAAGGGCTGGGGATGTATCCCAACTTTGGGTTAAATCCCTAGAACCAAAAACAGGGTTCAGATTTTAGATTATTTTTGATTTTCAGATTAGGAATGTTTGATCTATAATAACAAATCAAAAGAAAAGCAAGTAACCTGATTTTTTTAAAAAAGGTGGGCAAAGATCTGAACAGACACTTCCTCAAAGGAGATGTCCAGATGGCAAACAAGCACATTAAAAATGCTCACCTGCATTAGTTATTAGGGAAGTACAAATCAAAACCACAAAGAGAAACTACTACATGCCTATTAAAATGGCTAAAATTAAGACCTCCCATACTGAGTGTTAAGGAATGGTGGAGCAGGAATTCTCATAGGCTACTGTAGCAATGCAAAATGGCATAGCCACACTGGAAAAAAATTTGACAATGTCTTACAAAATTAAACAAAAACTTATCATTTGACAGAGCCATTCCATTTCTGGGTATTTTCTCTTGAGAAATAAAAGCATATGTCCTTGCAAAAAGTTATATATAAATGTTCAGAGTAGTTTTATTGGTAATAGTGCAAACCTGAAGATAATGCAAATGTTTACCAATAAATGAATGAATAAACAAGTTGAGATACATAAATACAATGGAATATTTACAATAATAATAAGGAATGAACTATTGATATTCATAGCAATGTAGTTGAATCTCAAAACAATTATTCTGAACAAACTTGAGCAGAAAATATAAGTACTATAAAATTTAATTTTTGTAAAATTCTAGAAAAAGCTAAACAGTTTTGTTTAGAGAATGCAAATTAATCTACAGTGACAGAAAGGAGACCACTGGTTATTCAGGAGTGAGTGGGAGAGAAGGAGGGATGGCAGGAAGAAGTGCCAAAGGAGCATAAGAAAAGAGGTGAAAGATTTATACAATGAAATCCTGGCATGCATGCGACCCGGGTTTGATCCTCAGCACCACATACCAACAAAGATGTTGTGTCCGCCGAGAACTAAAAAAAATAAATATTAAAAATTCTCTCTCTCTCTCTCTCTCTCTCCTCTCTCTCCTCTCACTCTCTCTTTGAAAAAAAAAAAAAAAAAAGAAAACTACAGAACTCTAAAGAGAGAGATAGAAGAAGATCTCAGAAGATGGAAAAATGTACCCTGTTCATGGATAGGCAGAACTAACATCATCAAAATGGCGATATTACCCAAAGTTCTCTACAGGTTTAATGCTATGCCAATCAAAATTCCAATGGCATTTCTTATAGAAATAGATAAAGCAATCATGAAATTCATATGGAAAAACAAAAGACCCAGAATAGCAAAAGCAATTCTAAGCAGGAAGTGTGAATCTGGAGGTATAGCGATACCAGAGTTCAAACTGTACTACAAAGCAATAGTAACAAAAACAGCATGGTATTGGTACCAAAACAGGCGGGTGGACAAATGGTACAGAATAGAGGACACAGAGACTAACCCACAAAGTTACAACTATCTTATATTTGATAAAGGGGCTAAAAACATGCGATGGAGGAAGGATAGCATCTTCAACAAATGGTGCTGGGAAAATTGGAAATCCATATGCAACAAAATGAAACTGAATCCCTTTCTCTCGCCATGCACAAAAGTTAACTCAAAATGGATCAAGGAGCTAGATATCAAATCAGAGACACTGCGTCTGATAGAAGAAAAAATTGGCTACGATCTACATATTGTGGGGTCGGGCTCCAAATTCCTTAATAGGACGCCCATAGCCCAAGAGTTAATAACAAGAATAAACAAATGGGACTTACTTAAACTAAAAAGTTTTTTCTCAGCAAGAGAAACAATAAAAAAGGTAAATAGAGAGCCTACATCCTGGGAACAAATTTTTACCCCTCACACCTCAGATAGAGCCCTAATATCCAGAATGTACAAAGAACTCAAAAAATTAAACAATAAGGTAACAAACAACCCAATTAACAAATGGGCCAAGGACCTGAACAGACACGTCTCAGAGGAGGACATACAATCAATCAACAAGTACATGAAAAAATGCTCACCATCTCTAGCAATCAGAGAAATGCAAATCAAAACCACCCTAAGATACCATCTCACTCCAGTAAGATTGGCAGCCATTATGAAGTCAAACAACAATAAGTGTTGGCGGGGATGTGGGGAAAAGGGTACACTTGTACAATGCTGGTGGGACTACAAAATGGTGAGGCCAATTTGGAAAGCAGTATGGAGATTCCTGGGAAAGCTGGGAATGGAACCACCATTTGACCCAGCTATTGCACTTCTCGGACTATTCCCTGAGGACCTTAAAAGAGCGCACTATAGGGATACGGCTGCATAGCGGCACAATTCACAATAGCTAGACTGTGGAACCAACCTAGATGCCCTTCAATAGATGAATGGATTAAAAAATGTGGCATCTATACACAATGGAGTATTATGCAGTACTAAGAAATGACAAAATCATAGAATTTGCAGGGAAATGGATGGCACTAGAGCAGATTATGCTAAGTGAAGCTAGCCAATCCCTAAAAAACAAATGCCAAATGTCTTCTTTGATATAAAGAGAGCAACTAAGAACAGAACAGGAAGGAAGAGCATGAGGGAAAGACTAACAGTAAACAAAGACGAATGGGGGGAGAGAAAGGGAGAGAGAAGGGAAAGCATATGGAAATGGTAGGAGACCTTCAATGATACACAAAATTATAAGAGGTTGTGAGGGGCAAGGGGGAGGGAAAAATAAGGGGAGAGAATTGAACAACAGCAGAGGAGGTAGAGAGGGAAGAGGGGAGGGGAGGGGAGGGGGGATAGTAGGGGATAGGAATGGTAGCAGAATACAGCAGTCACTAATATGCCATTATGTAAAAATGTGAGTGTGTAACCGATGTGATTCTGCAATTTGTATTTGGGGTAAAAATGGGAGTTCAAAACCCAATTGAGTCAAATGTACGAAAGATGATATATCATGAGCTCTGTAATGTTTTGAACAATCAATAAAAATAAAATAAAATAAAATAAAATGACTTAGAATATAATCCAAAAAAAAAAAGGTGACATCTGGGGTGTTATATTGTTCATTGTTTGACTGTGCTGATGGTTTCAGCCCCAAATTTATCAAATTAGACCCCTTAAATCTGTGCATTTTATTGTATATCAGGTATACCTCAACTATTTTTTTTAAATTAAAAACAAAAGAAATTGCTAGCTGTAATAAGGAAAATGGGCTGGTAATATATGGTAGTAGAGGAGGGGAAGGAACAGGTTAGAGGGAAGAGTAGAAATGAAGGAAGCCAATGGTGATAATTTAGAAGACAGCAGAAGCAGAGGAGATGAAGTAGAAGAATCCAAAGGATTTATTAATTAAAAGGGAATGGGCTGGTAATGGACTGAATGGGGAAGAATCGAGTGGGGAAGAGTGAGGGTAAAGGACAATGTCTAGAGTTTTGAACTGACTACCCTGTTCCACTCAGTAAGACATATGGTCAGTCTTCTATATCCTTAAGTTCAAGCAACAGAAAATTGAAAATATCTAAGGAAAAAAGTGAGACTATATTGAACATATAGACTTTTTTCCTTGCCATTTTTCTCTAAACAATATAGTATAATAACTATTTTCTTAACATTTCCATTTCATTAGGTTTGGATGAAAGGATGTTCATAGGTTATGTGCAAATACTCCATTTTATAAAGGGACTTGAGCATTCTCAGATTTGGTATCTGGAATCCAACATAAAGAGGATTACTGTATTCAGTATTCAAAAAATACTAAAAGAAGCCCTTGTCTCCTCTTTTACCTCCATCTCCTACCTTACCCCCACCTCCCAACCCCCAATTTCAACCCTGTCCTGGCTTAGACTTAATCATCTCTTGCTTGTAATTGATGCCGTAGCTTCTTTCCCAATCTTTCCATATTAATGCTTGCCTTCTGCACTGCATTTTTCACGTTAGAGGCCATAGTAATCTTCCTGCAAGTTATATCTGACCATTTCACTTTCCTGCTACATTCCTTCTCATGACTCTTCATTGTTCTCAGGATAAAGCTCAAGATCCTTAGCCTGATGCTTGTGAGGCCTGTGGTGACTTGGCTTCTTTCATCTTCTGTGGCCATCCAGCCATTCCAACCCCTGGACTTGATGCCAGACATACTGTAGCTTGTAGCTTCTTGAATGTTCCCTATCTCCTTGCTTGTGTATAAGTCAATGCCTCTGCCTCAAAAATCACTTCCTGAAATATCATCCCATGTCCCAAAGCTTGGTTTGGTTTCTTCTAGATGCTCTTTCAGCATTTTGTATTTTCTTTTATTAAAACATACATTTCTCTGGCTATAGCTCTGATTTGGTTCTCTTTCTTAGGTTCTTTCTCTTGCACATAAATGAAGTTCTCCTTTTATCTTCCCTCCAAGTCTGGGGATCTGTTTTTTATCCTGGACCCTCCCTAGAATAGAGTGTGGTACTAGGCATATAGTAGGCATCTGAGGGATATCTGTGGAATGTAGAACAACCTCAGCCTTGGCCTTTAGGTTTGCTTCCTATGAGAAATATTGTGGAGCTAACTAGATGTTTGTTTGCTGACTTGGTCCAACTCTTCAGTCCCTAGGCTCTGCCCATCCACAAGAAAGCTCCTAAAATTAGCTTTAAGATTAATGGCTTAGATAAATCAGAGACTATCATAGACTTTGGATACCAGGTGGTGACTTCAGTGTTACCAGGGCTGGGTCTTTTTTTCAGCATCTGCCCCACCTCTACAGACAAGTCCTTGATAATCTATTCCTTTCATTCCTTTCCTAGTTCCTTCCTCCCATACTGTCTTGAATATCTGTGGAATCAAACCTGTGCTGGGCAATGGGGAGATGAATACAGATGACATATAGTCACTGACCTCAGGGGCTGCAGACATGGCACTAAACAAGTCACACCTATTTTCTGATTCTTAGTTTCCTCATCTGTAAAATAGTCTAAGGCACTTTCCCCTTTATACTTCCATGCTTCTGAGATTTGAATAAAGTGAGTGACAGAAAACTAAAGGCAAGTAAGTTGTAGATCACAAGGAACTAAACATCTGAAAGAAAATATTTTGCACTGATAAAATAGTTTCAGTTATAGTTTGGATAATTAATATAATTTCTTTACGTAGGAAATGACTATGGTTGTGCTGAAACACACTGTGGATTGCCACCTGGCTCAAAGTGTGTTACTCTAGATAAGGGCTCAATGAGTATTAGCAGTAATTATTATTTTCTGTGAAGACCTAGGAAGAGTTCTAAAGTCCCAAAAAAGAAATGTGGAATTACCAAAATAAAAATCTTCAGTGTGAGAATTGTTACCCAACCTAGTATTCATGCGTTGTTGCTTCCTTTGGCTCATGCTTCTCTCTACTGTCCTGTATGGGGAGAATTGTACCCAGCCTGCAGTTACAAGCCACATGGTTCTTTCCAATAATAAATGTGATCATATTCCCTGGAGGATTTTCCTGTTTCCAAATTATAATTACAATCCAATGGCTTAATTTAATTAGACCCTTCAATCTACCCAAAGGGCTGATGCAGAAGAGAATAGGCAATCATGAGACTAGGTAACTAATAAGGAATCTTTAGGAGGTAGAAGCATAAATTGTGTGCTACTCATTTATGGAAAAATCCTTTCTTTTTCAAGGGTCCTGAACCTTTAGAATCATTCATCCACCAGCTACTCCATCAAAGACACTTAGAGCAAGAGGGAGGCAAAAAGCACAGTGTTTCCAAGAAGTTCATCCCTGTTTTTACAGGCCTTCTATTTTATGGTAAAAATTTAGGTACATAAATATTGCCAACAATATTTGCTAACAGACTTACTGTGATGCAATGACTTTAAAACATAACCAACCTAAGTAATGTAAAAATTGTTGAGAATAAATACTAACTTGACTGCAATTAAAAACTTACTTAGTTATAATAAATAACAAAAAAATGAGAAGAGGTGGAATCAGTATATCTCAGAAAGATGGTTTCTAGACTTGGGAGAAAAAATAAGAGTTATAATTCATTTGAAAACTTCCTATTCTTTCTGGCTTACAAAAATTTTACTTTCTCATTAATACTTTGAAATGAGTATGTGCATTATGCCCTTTTAACAGAAGGGAAAACTAAGGCATAGAATGATGAGGTAATTTGCCCAAATATTGACTGAAGTTACTGTGAGAATATATTGGTTCTAACTAGTCTCTCTATGTCCTATAAGTGATGAATATATCCCCAGACGAGATTCCTCACTCTAAATATCCCCAAGATCAGACACTTGGCAATATCATAACAGGAGCAATTCTCCAGGCCCTCCGATTTTCATTTTGTGATAATACCTAGTAGTATTCATCCGATCATTTGAAAAATGCTGATTGGTCACTTACTGTGTACCAGACACATACAGACACTAAGGAAAAAATAGTGAATAAAAATGACAAAACCTCCATCTGCCCTCATGGACTTACTTTTAATTGAGAAATTGACAATAAATAAAACAAGTTAAATAAATAATACTTTAAGGTAGTGACAACTGCCATGGAGAAAAAAAAATAAAGAAAGCTAAGGGATATTTAATGCAAAATTTTAGATAGGGTAGCCAAAGAAGGCCTCATTAAGAATGTAACAATAGAATGAAAACCTAAAGCAGGGAAGGGAGACATGGAGAGATTGGGTATGTTAATGTTAAGTAACAAATTTAATCTTACTGTTCACCAATAAAAACAAATACATCATGTTATTTCACCTGGAAAATTAGTTTTTGAGCTTAGAGAGGGGTAAATCATTCTCTTATCTTGACTGTGTACTAGGCATCTAGGCACTGTGAAGGAAGCAGAGAGAAAAGATAGGGTCCCTGCCCTCATTAAGTTCGGATTATTGGGGAGGAAAACAGGACAAGATACCAAAGCAGTAAGATTTGAAGAGGGGAACAGGCAATTGTACAGAGGAAATGATTACACCACTTTTGAAAGGGACCTGGAAAGGGGAGGGCTGACCTCAGAGCTAAGTGGGTCTGCAGGTTGGAGAAACAAATGGAACAGCATATTCAGAGATACAGGAAACAGGGAGGCTGGTGATGACATTCCAAGCAGATGGGATGGGAAGAGCTGGAGCAGATTCATGAGGAAGGTAAGGGGAGGCAAAAATTTATCCAATTTGCTTATTTCTTGTCACAAAAACAAAGAAATCAAATGACTTGGATTAATTGGCTTATGTGATTAGGCAGCTTAATACAACATAAAGTCATTTTAAATCCATAGAGGAATGATGTGAGCTATAAATAAGTGAATAAATATATTCTACAGCAGATGATTGAAGAAAATCTCCTATGTGGCCAGAGAAACAACTCCACTCTCTGCATCTTAGCTGAGTCTAGGTCAACTATGAAACCCAACTGGAACTTAAGAGATGTGAGGTTCAGTCTTGAGGTCAGAGGACCAGAATTGGTGACATTTGGCATGTAGTTCTGTACCTTGCTACCCTAGCTAAATGATATGGGTAGTCCCTACATTGCCTGCTTTTCAGGGCCATGTGTGGCTTCGATGGAGTCTTAGATAAAGTATTTGGTAAGCTCTGAAGCACTTAACTCTTACCATTGATACTCACCCTCAGCACCCACTTGCAATTATGCCTCTCCTTATCAGATTGCAGTGCAAAAAAAGAAAGTGTTAGGTATTGGAGGGAACCCTTCTACTTCCTATTTTAGCTGCAGACGCTTTGGGAAAATCTAAAACTTCTGCATTCTCAGCTGTATGAAGGAGCCTAATAATTTACAAGGTTATAAGGTTTAAATAAAATAATGCAGCTGGCATACCATGGTGCTCAATAAATTATCACTTCTGCCAACCTACTTTTCGAGAAATAAGAAGGACCCTGTATTTATCTTGAAAGCAGGGAAATAGGTACAATATATAGCTCCGTGTTCCACTCTGGAGCCAGGCAGGAAAAAAGGCCTGCCAAAAGATGCCCTGGAGGTTCATATCAACCAGCACAGGAAGCTCTAGTCTGTACAACTCCTCATTCCTCAGCTTGATCCACATTTGCAACCATTTGGAGTCCCTGACCTTCCACAAGTCAGCTCAAATAAATTTTACTGGATAGTCACAATAGAGATGCTAAGATATAGACAAATGATATCTAAGGAAGCACTATGAAAATGTAAGGTGCTGAGAACCCACAGGAGAGCCACATAATCCAGACAGAGGAATCCTGGAAGACATCCCAAGAGCTGAAGCCAGTGCGGAATCTTAGAGTCTGAGTTTTTCAGGTCATGAAGAAGAGGGTAAAAAGGGAATTGCTTGAGCCTGGATATAGATTTAAAAGATCTCTCTCTCTCTCTCTCTCTCTCTCTCTCTCTCTCTCTCTCTCTGTGTGTGTGTGTGTGTGTGTGTGTGTATTTGAAGAGTATCTTGAAAAGGGAAGAATGTTGACTTTCAAATAGTATCAGTGACACTTTCAAGCTCCTTCTTGCCCTTCCTCCAAAGTTTGTACAGCCCTCTCTTCTAAGAGCCACTACTCTTAATGACATCCTGTTCTTTTGGGAAGGCAGTAACTTGATCTTGACCTTATAAGAGAACAACTCTCAGTCAAATCACGATTCACTCCCCTAGGCCCCAGCTGACACATTGTGATCATACCAAATCCTAATCACTTCATGACAGGTCAGCTCTCATAGCATGGCCCCAATTCATTGGCTGGCAAACTCTTCAAGATAAGGCTTCCAATGTAGTTAACAAAGTTGCCTCTTCCAGAGGTCTGGAAAAAATGTTCAACCAATACACATTTCCTTCTTCTCTTCTTCATGCTATCTAATGCCAAGTTTCTAATTTTATAAGCAAGTTGTGAATCTCTCTGAAAATAAAATAAATTCCCTATAAGGGAGCTTATGGCTTTATTGCAATGGCATTTTTAGGTACAAAAATGTTATTCCAAATTGTCTAGGGGTTTATGGGAGTAAGAATATTTTAGTATACTGAGCACTAGCAATGTGCCAGGCATTGAGCTAGTGCCTCTATTTATGTTATCTCATTTAATTTTCACATTGCCCTATGAATAAGAAGTGTTTTTTTCCATTGCACAGTGCACTGAGAAAATTGAAGCTTAGGAAAATTAAGTAATTTTCCCATTCTACAGCTAGAAAAAAGAAGTCTTGGGAATTAAACCCAGGTCCATTACTCCAAAGTCTTTCCCCTGTGAAGCCTGTATTTCCACATATGTGTAGTTTCCAGAAAAATTCCAAAGTTTGCATATTATTTTGAACACAATCTTCCTAAATCATATCATACTTTTTCATATGTTCCTGTGTCTGTAAAGCTGAACATAACTTAACCCATCTTAATTTTTTTAGAACTCCTTTTGTGTCTACTCTGAATACCTTCCAATCACTATGCCTTGTCCATGCAAATTATATTGTTAACAAAGTGGACTTTCACAAAGCCTCCCAGTACCTTTACATTTACTGCTTTTAAATTGTTTTAGGCTACTAAATAAAATAGCTATGTTTATTTGGGAATGCATAAAACAAAGTAAATAGGGTTGAGTGATAGTTGGAATATCTGGATTATGTGGAAAATGTCATTTTAATGCATATGCCAATGATGGTAGGTATAAAGTAGTTAACATGACATAGGACATGTCATGGTGGTCACGGTTCAGTTTGTTTTCATTTCAGTACCAAATAAAGAATTCACTCTTCATATTGATAGGATCGAAACCAAGTATTTTCCCCTACCTTCATCCCATAACTGTGGTACAAGTTTTCAACCTCTGGATGCAGCATGCTCAGGTTAGGGACAGAGAGCTGCTGACCTGATAAACACAGGGGGGAAATTATTTCCACTGATGTGACTCATTAGCAGTGGGCATTTTGCAGAGCATGCTAGAGGAAGGCAAAACTTCCTCAGGAACACTATTGTTGAAGACAGCAAATAAGGAGAATCTGGAGCAAGCACATACACAGGAAATACCTTTTTTCTTCAATTAATAACAAGAATGCTATTACTAAGAAGTGATATTTCAGTACCAACTTGCTTAAGATAAAAACAATCATTTCCTGAAAGAAAGGGAGATGGTAAGGCATGTGCAGTGCAGAAGAAAGAGAAATACATAACATATATCATTTCAGCTACATATAGCCATAAGTTTCCATCGATTTGTTATTGACAGGTATGAAAAGAGAATACTAGAACTCTACCAAATGCCTTGGCATATATGGCAACTGGGACACAGTTCTCATTCCATGTGTTGCATTCATTCTTATTCAATCCTCCTGCTTTCCATAAATCCTGATTTTGATACTCTCTTCTAGTATTGTGACAGAGATTTACACCTGATGAACCCTAGTCAAATGTTTCCTTCTTAGACTGACCCAAAGGGAACAATTGGAAAGTAGTTTCTTAATTTTATCTCTACATGTGACACAACAAACAGGTACAATGAAAACTAGACTAGAACAAGTACTAGACTTTTAATAAGAAGTATTTAATTTTCTGGATTCCACATAGGTAAGGATGCCTCAAAGGCAGCCCTGCCTATATAAAGAAGATAGTAGGTGCTCAGTAAATACTCCTGTTTGCATTTGAAGTGAAATACAGGTAGAATTATAATGTCCAATAACTAAATGAAATTCATTGAATATTATTATTGTTTAGGATTATATCTCTAAATTATCTATATAAAATGATTAAAATCCCATATTTAGTTAGGGCTCAGAGAAAAGAAAGTTATTTTCCAACAATAGGATCCTAACATTCTCTTTGAAGACTTTTGGGGTGATAGATCCCTTAAGAGACATTTTGAGAAGCTCCAGAGCTCCTTAAAAGAAATATCATCCAGGTGCAGAAAAAATATGCAGACCCCCCCACAAGAGTTTAAGAATATTTATTAAGACAGACTGTCAAAACAGCTCACAACCAAATTTAAGAATTTCACAAACAAGTCATGGGATGACAGAAGCAAGAGAAAGAATGACAGTTCTGACAGGTGTTTTTTGTTTTTTTGTTTGTTTCCTTCAGTAAACTGCCTGTGGGTGTCCTGGACACTGGTTTCAGTGTTGAGGCACTCAAGAGGGAAAGGCATGCAGGGGAGAAGAGGACGTGGCCCTAATTGCTGTTTGTCCCTTGAAGTAATTTTATCAAATGGACTTGTCCATATGGAGGCTCCTTCCTGTTGTGGGTTATTTATACCCCTACTAGTTCACCACCAAAGCTCATCTATACCACATCAGTGAAAGCATTCCTAAGGCTATGAATCTCTGCCATACATTTTCCGGAGGCAGGGCTGCAGCACAGAGCAGAAGTCTGCATCAGCATACACACGCTTGTGGCTTCATTGGCTAATGTCAAACAGGATTCTTGGATACTCTGGACAGAACTATTTTTTTTTAATGAGTTTTTCGAGACCCTTTAATAAAAGAACATAGCCTGTCTCTGACCTCATCAAGCTCTTTCATCTTGTTTTTAAACTTACTTCTTAAACTACTGTTCTCCCATTTATTGTTTCATTTGATAACATTTGTTTTGAGGTACTGGGGATTGAACCCAGGGGTAGTCTTCCACTGGGCTACATCCATAGTCTTTGAGTTTCTTTTAATTTTGAGACAGGGTCTCACAAATTGCCCAGGCTGGCTTTGAACTTGCAATCCATCTGCCTCAGCCTCCTGAGTTGCTGGGATTACAAGCATGTGCTATGATGCCTATGACATTTGACAACTTTTGATGAGTTTCTACTTCATGCAGGTTCTGTGAACATCACTGGGACTTTCAGAAAAATGGGACATAGTCCCTTCCCATGAGAAGCCCCTCCACTAGCTAGCTAGGTGAACTGGCTTAAAATACTTAATCTGTTTCCTTTTCTATAAATTAGAAATGATGAGTACAAATTTACAGATGACTGAAAAGATAAATAACATTGTACATTTAAGATATCTGACACATAATATGCACTCATATGTAGTAGTTACTATCATCCAAATTATCATAGTTAATATTATTATTAAGGGATGGCTCTAATGCTGCCTCTTTTGAAATATCTTCACCAATCTTGCCAGTTGACAGCAATATCTCTGTTTCCTCTTATTAGTGTCCTCTAGCACTTTGGGCCCTGAATCATACTTACTCCATTCATATTCTGTTTTGGATAACTGCCTCTGTATCTGTCATCTCTAAACTGTAAACTGCTTCAGGGTAGAGACCATTTCTCATTTCTCTCCATTTCTTTAACATTCATTCATTTTTTAGTCATCAATGAGCATATTATGAGCATCTAGCATAGCCAGGCACTATGGCAGCCATTGGACATAGCAAAGAATAATGGCTGGCCCAGTGCCTCCTATCGGGTTTGGTAGCAAAGGCAGGTAGACTGACAAGTCTGTAAAAAATGAGTAGGCATAGGAATCTATTAGCATAAACACAAGGAGCAAAAAGTCCGATCAAAGAATCAGTGAACATACCCTAGAGGAAGTGGCATATAAACTTAATTATGAAGGGCAAGTGGGAGTTAGCTAGGACAGTGTGAAAGGTACAAGGAAGAGCATTTCTGGCAAAGGAAAAATCCAGAGACAAAAGAAAGCAGGAACCATTAAGTTTTGTATAGCTATAGGAGGACTGTCATGAAAAGGAGAGCAAGATGAGTTGGAGAGGGATGAAACCAGGTCACATAGGACCTTGTAGGCCAAATTTAAAAACCTGGTCTTTAATAATATGGAAAGTTACTGAAGGGTTTTAAGAGGAGAATGACATGATGATCATCTAAACTAGAATGGTGAAAAGGTAATGGAAGAAAAAGGACATATTTTGAAGATCAGAATCAATCAGAGTCAGTATTTGTGGGGAGTAGGAGGAATTACAAATGGCTTAGGGGGTTCTGGATCTGGGTTGGATGGCCTTGGGATTTTCTTACTTGGAACAAACAAGAGAAAGACTGCTTTAGAATCTGGGGAAAGATAATGAGTTCTGTTTTAAAACACATTTAAGGCACTTTTGGGATATCACTGTGTAGATGTTAAGTGGAAAACTGGATAAAAAGATTGGGAGCATCAGAGAAAACAAAGGGACAAGCACAGATTTGGGTGTCTGTTGAAAAGAGAGAATCATTGAAGCCATAAGAGGGATAAGATCATTCAGGGAAGCTGTGGAGAATGAAAAGAGAAGACCACCTAAGATAGAACACTGAATTCTAAAATCTGCACAATAACAAAGCAGCTGGAGAGGTGTGACCAAAGAGAGAGAAGAGCACCTGTGAATGTTATGTCACAGAAGCCTATGGAAAGTAACATTTCCATAAGAAGGGGGTGGTCAGTAGAGCCATAACAAGAACCAGAACAGTACTTGCTGACCTTGGCCAGACAGCATCAGTAGAGTTAAGTGGGCAGAAGTCAGACTGCAAAGAGTTGAGGAATAAGTGGGAAACAAGGAGAGGGAAATAACAAGTGTAGTAAATACTTTTAAAGAACTTTGGCTCTGAAGAGGGAGAGAGAAAACCTGGAGGGGTCATGAGATTGAGGACATTATTTTTGACCTGTTTTAAGATGGAAGAGACTTTTCCACATTTAAATTCTGATATGAAGGCAGTAGTTCTCTCTCACAGATCATATATGTAGTTAGTAATATGTTGATAAAATGTTCTTTTTCTAATGTTCTAGGAACCTTGTGAGTTGGGTATAGTGGATGCTATGAACCTTCTGCTGCCTGGAACCCAGTTCATATGACTACATAGGAATGTAACCAGTGGTGACCTAGTACCAAGTGTCCTAGAATTTCTGAGTCAATAATTTCTGTAGCATGCCTTGTCTTCTTCATCTCAATATTTTATTATACCTATCGCATTATACTGTAATGATTTATTTCCTTGACTGTCTTTCCCCATGAACCTGGAGCATTGTGAGGACAGAGATATATTTTACCTCTGTGTTACTAATGGCCAACAGAATGTGCCACTGGAGGAAGAGGAAGAGATCAGTGCTCTTCAGAAAATATCAGTGTTCTTCAGAAAATATCAGAAAATACCTGAATCAGGAACTTTCATATATCTCAGTGTTTCTCAACCTAGGTTCTCAACCTACGATACAATCACCTGGGAAGCTTTAAAATATATTAAACCTCTTGCTACAAACCAAACCAATTAAGTCAGACTCTAGAGGAAGGAGTATGTTTTCAAACCTTTCCAGGGAATTGTAAAGCACAGCCAGAGTTGAGCACCATTGCTTTTCATTATCTAATTTAATCCTACTAATAGTCACTGGAGGAAGGTGACATTATTCCTCCATTAAAATTTAAGGAAAGCAGACTCAAAGAGGATAATGATACATAGAAAACATGTGGTAGGGCCAGGATTAAAATATTGGTCTCTATAGTTTCCCAGTAGATGCTCAGAAAAAAAATGTGTTGAACATTTATATTTGAAACTCTGTTATACTGCCCATTTCTGCATATTTATCTATTTCTATATGTGCCCCATCTCTTAGTTCAGAAAACCAATTCATCATCCCATGGGGATTATACCATGGAAATAAATTCAGGAATTTGGGGAATCAAAGATAAGTAATTCAATATCTTACATTTTCTGCATCAATAGGAATTTGGTGTCAAAAAGATGGCAACTGGACCAATGACTACAGCAGCAATTGACTCCCCAGTTTCTGAAATATTTCCAACTTAATAAGCTGGATTGTTATTTATGATAGCAAAGTCTTAGAAATTTCAGTGTTTTTTAATAGTAAATCTTTGCATTAAGTCACTTGCATTAAGTGTTACAATATAATATACTAAAGTCTAAAAAGATGAATGCAAGTTAGTTACTTGCCCAAATGTGGGCATATTATGCATTAGTTCAGGGTTATGTACATTAAGGAAAATTTAGGCACTACACTAGGCCTTCTAAATATTATTTAATCCCCAAGGCAGTCATCTTAGGTACTTTTGATATCATACAAATACATGCCTTGCAAATGAAAAAAAAAAAACTGAGTCTTAGCTAGGTTAAGTGACTTTCTCAAGGTCACAAGACCCACAAAGACTGTCTGACTCCAAATCCCATTCACTGCTTCCCACAGCATCTTCCATGTGAAACAAAGGCATGTGGTACTTTTTTAACCTTGAAGCTCACACCCTGTACAAACACAGAAGCACACATGGTGGTGGCATCAGTTTTTTCTATTATATAGTTTTAAATGATTTTTCTTTCCAAATGGAGAACAGTAATATTTCAAACATCAAGAAAATGTGTGATTTTTATTTTTCTTTACTTTTGTTTTTTTGTCTTACTACCAGGGATAAACAGTGTCCCAAGTGTGATTTTCTCTGGTGATCAGCTTGGGGATTGAAGAGCATTGTTGATGACCACCAAAGCTGTCAAACCTCCCTTAGTAATCAAAATGTGTTACTCAGAGTTTTTTCCAATAACCTTTTGATAAAAGAGAAAGAACATTTATTAACTATTGAGTAATTGGATTTCTTCAAAGCCAAATGAAACCCTGTGGTAAAGATAATTTTAATATTGAGAACCTAAGTTTCCTTAGATACCTCTTTCCCTGTGCTCTCTTCTGCACTCTGTTCTTGGCATCTGTCCTAATGATTCTCTCACTGTCTTGCCATTGTCTATTTTCTTGCATGCTTTAACCACTAGTCTTGAGGCTTTCCTGAGCAGGGACTCTTTCATCTCAGTGTTTCTGTACTTGCCACAGGACCTGACTACATATCTCCGCTTAGAAATATGTATAGAGTGATGAGTGAATGAATGAATGAATGTCATCTTATTCTTCCTTAAAGGGAATTTGTTTCATATATAAGTAACATTGGTATTACTTTTAAATCTCTATGAAACTTTATATGTAAATTTCCAGTTTAGCAAAAATTCTATACACACACACACACACACACACACACACACACACACATACCACATCTGGATTGTTGGTTCAGGAAATGTGATAACCAGACCCTGATGTATTCTCTGAATCAACTATTCTGATTAACCACAAGGCCAAATTCTTTATGAATAGTTTCCATAAATTCTCCACTGGTATTAATCACCCCTTCTTGCCCAATGCACATTCTGAACATCCTTCACTCAAGATTCTTTCTTCCAGGGTGTTAGGCTATGTTCCAGGAATACTCATCTTTGGGACATATGGCCAGATAGAGAAGAAAGGCAGACTGAGAGCAACAGGAAAACATATTCTTTGGCACAGACGAGTCCAAGAACATATTCCAGTATAGCTGGAAATGATGTCTCACAGGTACCTCAAAATACATGTCTTACACTGAGATCATGAGTTTTTCATTACAGTCTGCCTGACCCAGTAAGTAGGCTCCAGCTCAATAAATGGCATTACCATGCCCTCAGTTACTCAGACCACAAGATGGGTGCCATTCTAGATTCCTCCTGCTAGTTAACCCTTTCATTGACAACCTCTTAGTTATAGGTCATGAACAGACATTAATTGTCATTTCTTCATTCCTACAACTGTTGACTCAGTTAAAGGCAACCTCATTTCTCACTTTGATTACTGCATTAATTTTATGCCTGGATCTTACTTCTAGTAGTCTCCACATTGAATTTAAGGATATCTTTCTAAGAAGTAAAATTGACCATGCTGATTCTCTGTTGAAATTCCTTCAGGAACTTTGTATTCTTCAGCTCTGTCCTTCAGTTAGTGCACCCATCAGCTTCTGTTCTCATTCCTTCCCACTACGTTCTAGTATGCTGAACATCTACATTGTGTCTTACACTTTCTTGCTTCTGTGGTCTTGAATCTGCCTGGAATATTCTTAGCAAGATCTTTGTCTGACTAACTTCTGCTTACCCTTAAGTACTGGCCTGTCATTTTTTCTAAGAAATATTTTCTGGCTTCTTCTTAACCAATATAATTGGCCCAGCTAAGCTCCAAGAGTGTAGGACAAAATCTTCTTCAGTGCCTAATATTGTGTCCTATACATATTGTGTTTGTTGCATGAATGAAAACAAAAAATAAAGGTAGAAAATTAATACTGTATAAGTACTGACTATGTATTAGGCAATATGTAGCATTCTAACTCATTAAAATCCTTTAGTACTCATAGCACTGTGTAAAAATCCCAGTCTCCATTTTACAGATGGAGAAATGTGGACTCAAAGAAATTGAATAATTTACTTAATGTCACATAGTAAAGGCAGAGCAAGGAGTCTGACTATGTCTGACTGCAAAATCTGCATCTTTTTAGGGTTTTATATGTC
The DNA here is from genome assembly GCF_964194105.1 of Spermophilus citellus. NCBI lineage: Eukaryota > Metazoa > Chordata > Mammalia > Rodentia > Sciuridae > Spermophilus > Spermophilus citellus. Next base: position 101,494,403 of record NC_138191.1, on the reverse strand, counting down.
TAACATGGAGTCTGTAGCTTATGAGATGCTAAGACAAAAACAAACTTTTGTTGAATGAAAAAATAACAAAACCTTCAAATAATATCATCCTTTTCAACAATGAGCTAGGTATACCACAGAAACAGGTAGTTATCACGTTATATCTTCTTTTTCTTTTTTTCCCATAGGAATTACCACCTTCTAATATGCTATTTAGTATACTTATTACATATTATATTTATTCTGACTCCCCCATTAAAATATAAGCTTCACAAGCAAATTGTTAGTCCTCTTCTATAGATCTACCAAATTGGAAATACTGGGAGTGAGGTCCAGCTCTCCAGGAAATTCTGAGGCATGCTACAGTTTTGAGTAGTGCTATACTATAGGATTAAAGGAATAAAAGATGATTTATATGTGGAAAGAAACTGAAAAGGTTTCCCAAGGGAAGAAGTAATTAGATTGGGGCTGATAAAGGTAATATTTAGATACTAAGAAATAAAATGGAAAGGCTTTCCTGGGAAAGGAAAATGTAAGAAAGATAACAAGATACAGAAGTATGCATAGTCAGGCAATGATATTGGGCCCTGCTGCCTGGAGTCTAAAAAGAGTGAAGTAAAGTAAAGGAAATCATTTTGTCAATTCAGCAGCCTCTCTCACTGGCCCATAAGCTGTGTTGATTCAGCTATGTGTATGGCCCAGGGCAAGGGCTTCGTGAATGTTTGATGAATGATTGATTGAGGGCAGCCCGATTGAAGAAGAATGTCAGAGAATTAGGTTTTCTGCGAGATCAGCCATATCACCCAACTGTTTCTGAAAAGGTAAGTGCAGAGAAAATGGTTCCACTACAGTTAGAGCATAAACTTTCCCATCTGGCTCCATCTAGTGTCCTAATGGGCAGATTTCTGGTCTAGGACATCTGTAGCCACAGAGGAAACAACCTCTATTCACTCTGATTGCTATGCTGCAGGAATAGGTATGAGAGGGAGGCTGGGGAACTCGGGTCACATGCTTACTTCTGACTGTAATTTCAAATTGAAAACTTTTATGTTTGAACTTTCTTGACTTCTTTTCATTTGATTATTTCATTTGAATTTCCTTTGTTTTATTTTATTTGTGTGCATGTATGTGTACACACACACATACATATGGACACATTTCTTGCATTCAGTGTACTCTTTTCCAAAACAAATACTGGTGTCATAAGAGATAAGCATTGCAGATGCCAATTTTCAAAAATTTTGCACTTGCAATCTTTGAGTTCCCATGTCAGAGTATATGAAACAGGTTTTAGCCAAATTCTATTACCTCCAGCAGGGGGTATCCCAGACTCTAACAAAGCAGCATAAAGCTTAGGACTTTGGGAGGGGGTCAGTTTTCCTTAAAGGTAATCAATAAATTATTATCTACTCCTTTGATAAGAATTGAATGAGTACTATTCTGAGGAAATAATCAGAGATGAAAACATATGTACAAGATTATTCCTTAAACTGTAGTAGTAAAAAATAGAAAATTATCTAAGTGTTGAATAACTGGACATGATTAAATAAATTACTCAACGGCATGTTACAGAATACTATGAAATTCTTAAAAACATTTTTTTGAGAATATTTAGTAACATGAGAAAATGGTTATGATAAAAGAAAAATATAATATGATACCCATTTTATTAAAAAATGTATTGAAATACAAAGATAAAAAGGTTGGTAAATACAGTGAAGTATTATGTCAACTTGTGGAATCAGAAAAGATTTAAATTCTACTCTTATATATTTTCTATAATGAGTATATTTACATATTAATGGGACTATTAAACTAAGAATTTAATGATAGTAGAGAAAAAAAGAAAATGCTAGAAGATAAAAAGAGGAATATTATTTGATTTGGAACATGTAATCAAGCAGAAAGTTTTAGTAGTTTGGAAAGTGTATTTTGCTAACATTACCTAGTATAACTCAGACCTTGTTATTATGACTGACAATGAGGACACATGTTTGGTATTTTAATAAATGATTTACTATTTTTAAATAATGAAATACTGTTCATTTGCACTTCATTAGACAATGTAGTTCCCAAGAGTAAAGCACCACCGATGAGACAACAAATATGTAGGCTGGTTAAAAGATTAACCAGCTAAGTCCAGGATAGAAAATTGTACATTCTTGATAACAGATGAGTCACCTACAAACACATTTACATAACAGCTCTCCAATCCCAGATATTTCACATAAATCTCACAAAAAAATCTCATGACAAAATACTAACAGATATTCTAATCCTTTTGCCTAAAGAACAGGGTGTTTCAGAAATTCAGAAAGATTTTGCAGATCAAGATGTGCCCAGCATTGAGCTTGACATTGTGCCTATCTTAAACAGATTTATTTCAGTGAATCTCCACAATGAGTTTATGACACAGGTGGTGTTAGCCTAGTTTTGTAAAGGAGAAAATTGGGGCTTAGAGAGAAGAAATGACTTCCTCAACATCTTTTAGCTAGAATGGAAGTAGTAAAGCCTGGTTCAAGCAAGATCTGTCCATTTGCAAACTCAGGCACTTCCTAACACATTCTTTTTTTCCATGGGGGTCACCTCCAGAGGACAATTCAAAGGCTCAGACTTGCAATGACTAAAGCTCTCAGATGGCACCTCCATGGCCAGGCTCCTGCTTTGCACTCTGGTGACCTTGAAGTTGAAAGGGACAAAGGAGCAAACTCCCCTGATGCTCTCCAATGAGTCAAGGGGAAAGGCAGCTCTCAGGAAACAGCTGGCTATTCTCCAGCAACCGGGCCTGGGAGATAAACAGATCAATGCAGACGCTTGCCTCAATCTAATGAGCTAATGGCGCAGCCGGGCACTGCCTTATTGGATTGCTGGTCATGCTGACAGTGCCTAGAGTTAAGCAGGACTACTGAAGGGGTGGGAGGCTCATTTCCTCACCCCCTGGTGAGGTTCAGCTCCTTGGTATAAAATCCAGGAAAGACTTCTTCCTGAGTCTATGCATTTGTTTGTGTGTGTCTGCTTTTCTTTATTCTCCTATGACAATGATAAGATTAGATAAAATGATGCCAAATGATCTTCCTAGTCTGTGAACAGAGTGCCACAGATGACGAAAAAACTGTCCTCTAAAGAGGCAGCCTGGCGTGTTACAATGGACTGAATATCTGTGTTCCCCCAAAATTCACATGTTGAAATCCTAATCCCCAATATACTGGCATTAGGAAGTGAAGCCTTTGAGAGGTAGAGCCCTTGTGATTGGTATTAGTGCCCTTACTAAAAAGACCCTGGAGAGCTAGCTAGCCATATGAGCATGCAACAAGAAGACAGCAGTCTATGACCAGGAAGAAGACCCTCCCCTGCATGCTGGCATCCGATTTTGAATATCTAGTCTTCATATTTGTGAGAAATTTCTGTTGCTAATATGTGGCTTAGTCTATGGTACTTTTATAGCAGGTTGAGCAAATAGAATTGCTGAGAGTCTTCACCTGGGCAACAGCACAACTTATTCTGATTCAATAGTGACTTTCTATAGGCTTGGGGTATATCTTTGCTCTCTTTGGATCTCATTCTCCCATGTGACCACACAAGTATGGGAGTGGCTGGAGTGTTCCTTGGTCAAGCAGCCTGCCATGAGCAGAAGTAGCTCAACTGACACTGACAATTATATTAAGCTACTGACTTGATCTTCTTCCTACCTCTGCAAACCTAGACAACTTGTTAATAAAAATATTTGTCTGTTTATTGAACCTCTACTTACTAAGAGACAAACTCTGGAAAACACTCTTTAAATAAACTTGTAAAGAGAAAAGTGTTGTCCAATGTCACTAGCAAGACACTAGACAGCCAGGATGAGAACCTGGGCCCTTCTCCAGTGCTCTCCTGATTTAATTCATTTCCAATTGGCAAGGATTTTTAATGCCTTTTCTGTTTTCCCCAGTAAATTTCTTTCCTTCTATCTCCATATTAGAGTGACTCTTGTTCTCTTTTTTGAGAAGTCTTTTCTTCTCTGTGTCTTGTCTAGTCAATGCCCACAGTTGTATTTCTTCTGCTCTGCTGAGTTAGGACAAAACAGGCATCCCTCTCAGAGGCTGCCAGATGACCGCACCAAGTCACTTCATAGGTAGTCCCTGCTCCTGAGTTATTTCTAGCATATGCAGGCTTCTGGGTTTATGACAAGGATAGAGGCCACTTCCTGCTGGCACTTGACTTGGGTTCTCCTGAGTGGTTGGAGAAAGTTACCTGGGCCTGGAGGCAGGAGCAGGAATCCTCCCCAGCCTCCTTCTTTGAATATTCAGAAACTTCAAGGCAGACACACTGCTTACTGCACAGGAACACGAAGGTCAAGGAGCTGGTCAGTCTTCATTTTAGAAGGTAGCCTGATAGTCCACTGTCTTTGCCCAACCCTGAAGAAAATAAACTGTAGCCACAAAGGCATTCTTTGAGTCTATTTTAAAATTTTATACACCACACATACACACACACACACATATAATTTTATATGTATATGTGTGTATATGTATATATATCCATATTTTTGTGTACAGAAGAAATGAGAAAGCCCATAGTATAAAATAGATGCAGTGGTGGGATGGGATGTTGTTAAGGATCCATAAACCACAGTTTGAAAATCACTCTAGCTCTTATATTTCCTCTGATGATAGTGAAGCTGTGACCAAAATTGGATCTTCTGACTCATACTCCAGTGCTCTTCTATGTACACTGCCTGATTTATGCAACCATGAATATATTTCCTACTGAGATTCTACTATATTGAATCTACTAAAGGAATCACCAGCAAGACATCATTCAAGTCCATGGAAAGCTCACAGACCACTGATGTATAGCCCAAAGAAAGAAAATCAGACCCTTACAAATGAATTAGATAAGGATTTTCCAAAAATGGCAATATTTAGACTAACAATTCTTCATTATGGGAGGCTATCTTATGCATTGTAGGATGTTTAGCAGCAAGCATGGCCTCTACCCACTAGATGTGAAGTAATACCCCCTCTTAAGTCTTAACAATCAAAAATGACTTCAGGCACTGCCAAATGTCCCCTAAGGGGGAGGGAAGAGGAAAAAATTATCTCCAGTTAAGAACCCCTTGGTTAGTTGTTACAAAAATGCAGTATAAGGGTTGTATAAAATGAAAGTTCTGATAAATGGTGAAGACAAAGGTAGGAACTCAGAGTAATGGCTTTCCAGTACTCATGTGCTCAGACTGTATAATCCCTGCAGCTAAAGAGACTTTTGCTTCCTAAAAGGAGGATGGGTATGGGAGGAACCATTCAATGTGCTAATATAAGTATAGCAGGGATAAGGAAGGAGCAGGCTCTTGGCTGTAGACAGACTGGCCCTGATAGATAACTTCCACTGTCCTCCAACTCTATGCTATCCTAAAGATTTATTTTGGTAGCTGAAAAGAAAGTTTCCTGGATCAAGACAAGGCACCTTGCCTTCATTCGTCACTGTGCCACACCAATCTACAGTGTGCCACTGGCCAATTTCCTCACCCTCTCGAACTGAACTCCGATTTCTTCATCTATAACAAAAATAGAGGAGACTATGGTTTTACTAATGATCTAGAAATTTCCTCCTAGTCCCCAAGATTTTATTTTCTAATTTTTGCTAGAATCATAGAAAAAGTTAAGCCAAATCAGGCCAATGACTACTTACTTAATCTTAGGCTTTCTGTGCCATAACTGAAAACTCACTTCCTCAGGTAGAGTTCAAAGGGAAATATAGAATTCATACACTTATCTGTATCATAGAATAATCATGATGATTATTAGATTGATTCATATGTGGCTTTATCATTTATAAAGCATCTTTACATACATAGTCTCCAAAACATCCCTATGAGGTGGGAATAATTATTACTACTTCATGGACTAGAAAGTCAGTGTTCAGGAAGTTTGAGCGTCTTGCCTATGGTCACAGCCAGACCCACGTGACTTCAAACTCCTTATTTTTTAGTTTGCACACAGTTGCTTGTGCTTCACTAAGCATATTGGAACTATTCTTCAAAGACTCCCAGAGACAGGATGAAAAGGCCAAGTGATGGAGACACTCAGGCTGAATAAGGAGGGAAGAGGATACTATGCAGTGCTGAGGATACTAAGCAGTGTTGAGGATACCATGCTGACTGTAGTAGTGGCAACAGAACTAGCTGAATAAGTGCCAATCCATGTGCTTTGAAAAGGGTTGAAAAAAAAGAAAGAAAAAAAATCTTCCCACTGTTTTCCTGCCAAGGCCCTGTGCAGGGACATGGGTATGGAGCTCTGCTTAAGGCTTAATTCTATTGATTACACATTCCATTTTCCAAAGTGCCATTTGCCTGAAGGAGCAGGTGGTGTTTTCGGCATCCATTTAGCTGATGTATTAGCCATGTGGCTCAGTGCATCAGCAGGCCCGAGTCATCAATTTATGGTGAGGTGACAGAGGGAATCACTCACTGCAGAATTGTAATGGGGAGAGGGGGAGGGGAAATGGAACACAGAGAAAGGGACAAATATATTGGAATAGTAGCTCTGATTAGGGAATGGGGAAACAAGGAGCTAGATGGCCCAACATAGGATTTTTGGTTGAAAATACCACATATATTCAGGAGGACTGTGTGGCAGGACCTGTTTTGAGAATGAGGAACACAAAGGGGAGTCATAAGAATTCTCACCTTGAGGAATTCAGTTTAGTAGAAAGGAAAGACATAAACAATTAATGACAATAATATCAGACATATGCTACAAGAGAGGATTTGGGAGGTAATAGAAAAATGTTTTAAAATTCCACAACTCTGGTTTATATCTTAACTTTATTATTCATTAGCTCTGTGGTTGTAGGCTAAGTCAAACTGGAAGTTCCTGGAGGATGAACACTATGTCTTTGACATTTTTTGAATGTTCACTGTCCTAGCCTAGATTCTGGCATTGACATCATAGTCAACAAAGAATATTAATGGTCCAATCACAATAACAATAAAAGAAGTGACAATAGAATAACATTTACAGTAGTATCCTCCTTATCCATGGTTTCATTTTCAGTAGTCACCTTTGATCCATTATAGTTTGAAAATATTAAATGGAAAATTCCATAAATAAATAATAAATTTTGAATTGTGCATTGTTCTGAATGAATGATAAAATCTGGCACTGCCAGTTCCACTTCATTCAGGATGTGAATCATCTCTTTGTATAGTGTATCCATGCAGTATACACTACCCACCCATTAGACATTTCAGATGCCTTCTCAGTTATCAGATACATTGTTGTGATAAAACAGTGCTCATGTTCAATTTATCTTTATTTTACTTAATAATGGCTCTAAAGTATGAGAGTAGTGATGCTGGCAATTTTATTTAGTATTTTGTTATGATAATTCTATTTTATTATTAGTTATCATTGTTAATCTTTTACTGTGCCTAACTTAAAAATTAAACTTTACCATAGATAAGTATATATAGGAAAAACAAAAACCAGTATGTATAGAGTTGAGGACTATGCTAGATTCAGGCATCCACCAGGGGCCTTGGAACATATCTCCTGTGGACAAGGGGGAACTATTGTATTGAGCTCTTTCTATGTACCAGGTATCACCCAAGTGATATGTCTTTTAACCCTCACCACAAGCCAATAAATTAGGTACCATTATCTCTATTTTAGAGATGAAAGGTTAAACAATTTTCCCATAGTCACATAGATTATATGTGGTGGTGGAGCCAAGATTAAAAATCAGGTCTATCTGGCTCTACAGCCACAAAGCCATTTAAAATTATGGAGTTCAACTATTTCAGCTGTACTCAATTATATTTCAATTGTTTTTGAACCTCACAGAGACTCAATTTCCTTAGAAATTAAGTAAATGTAATGCTCTTTTCTTTATCATAGGTTGTTGTAAGCATCAAATAAGATCATATATGTGAACCTTTTGGTTAGTACATACTAAAAAGCTCACCAAAGGCTACCTGTAGTCATTATTATTAAGATTAATATGTTCATGGAAGACCTTTGAGAGGCAGAGGCCACCTACTTTAAGAAAGTCTTCCCCAGGGCTGGGATTGTGGCTCAGTGGCAGAGTGCTTGCCTCACAAGTATGAGGCACTGGGTTTGATCCTCAGCACCAAATGAAAATAAGTAAATAAAATAAAGGTGTTGTGTCCATGGACAAGTAAAAAAATTTAAAAAAATAAAAGTAAAAAAATTTAAAAAAATAAAAGAACGTCTTTTGTCTGTGTATCTATGTAGTGTTCTCTAATGAAACCAAGTTTTCTGCTTTGGTTTCTATCCTTGCTAGTATCCCAGTGTTTCTTTTTAATTAGATAATTAACAATCTACATATTAAGACCTTTTTCACTTGACACAGTTTTCACTTTACACAGTTAGGCAGGTATTAGAAAAGGCAAAATGTGACCAAAGCAAATAATGGTTTTGATAATTGTATTTCCATAAAAAGGCTCATTGGCTCTTGAATTTCAGGAAAAAAATTTTATCTAACAAAGTTTTGTGGTGAAGCTAACAGGAAGATGCTAACCAGTGGCCTTGGAAGAGAATCATACAATCATGTTATCTCCATTTTATATGGCTGGAGAATAGCTTCTCCATACCCTTTCTGAAGGCAATAACTTGAAATAAAGGACAATTCACTGGCATTCACCATCTCAGCCACTTGTTCTTATTCAACATGCATTTTTAGAGTCCTTGCTTTATGCCAAGCACCATACTTGGCACTGGACTTAGAGGAATACAATTTCACTGCTACTCATAATTGGGGAGAAGGGTGATATTTTTACAAAATCCCAGGAACATTCATCATTGTGTTATTTAAAATAATAATACTTTAGAATAATCTATACTACAAATACTAGGGGATTTTTAATAATCACCTTAAAAGGTTATTATTCAATTATTTAAATTATTTACAAATAATTTCAAGTAATATGGGGAAATGCTCACAGAATAATGTTAAATGATATAGAATTGTGAATAAAGAATATTCTTAAACACACACACACACACACACACACACACAACACACACACGCCTATATACCTGCGAAGAAACTAGCAAATGTTCAACACATTAATAGTAGTTAACCTTTGGGAATGGTATTAAGGGTGATATTTTTCTCTGATATAATATTTTTTCTAAATTTATAAAATTTGCTACAATGAACATATAAAAGAAATTTAGCAGAAAAATTTATATACAAAAGTATAAAATGATAATTATTGAATTAGACATATGCATAGAATACTTTTGGTCCAAAAAAAGTGGCTTTATAATTTTTGCATTTTACAGATGAATAAATTAAGTCTCAGGGAGATTAAGTAAACCTTCCTAAGAATTCTCATCCCATATGTAGCTAAAACACAACTCAAACCCATGTCATCTGATTCTAAATTGAGAAGTCTCATTGAGCACCACATAGACTTTCAAAGAGCTAGTGGGGTGTCTGCTTGAAATATGAGGCTTGGTTTGCCTAGAATGCCTCAAAGGGTCTGACAGAATGTTCTGATCATTCTAGAAGAACCCAGAAGTCAAAAGGAGAGCCTAGGAGTGATTCAGTGATGGATTCTGGAATCTAGGCTAGCTTTAGCTTGGAGGAAGTGCACAAAACTGTAAAAATAACCTTGACTGTTTGCATTTCAACTCTTCAAGGTCTATGGTATTTGAATTAAAAGAATAATATAGGTCTGGGCACGTATTAATGTTTTCATTTAGATTTAGAACATACAGTTCCAGCACTGAGCTGATTTTAATGTTTGCATATTTTAATATCACTCTATTGTGTGCTCAGCATCCATGATTAAATGTACATCTTCAAGTCCAATTTACTTTTAACTTCATTATGGTCTGTTACATCTGGCATTTAATGATTCTGCATTTGGCCACATAGCCCAGTACCAATATTTTTGCAGTTGTACATTTGTGTGTCTACATCTGTAGGCATATAAAAATCTCCCAAGAAAAGACTTTTTTCAATAAAAATATTTCCTGTCTTCTGAAGGATCTATTATCTTAGTTATTAGCAAACATTAGAGTATGGGGGGACTTGATACCAGCAAATCCAATCTCCAATTCTACTCTTAGATATGGTTCAGAGGGAATTTACCCTAGGCCCTAAGCTTTACTAATACTTAACTTGTCAGCCTATCCCTCTGCCAAGAGAATGTGTATATGAATTAAATTTAGACCTCTCTGGTATATTTTCAACCTCTAGTCATTTAAACTATAGTTTTATATAGGCTTTTTTTTCTTTTTTTGTCATTATTGATGGCATATTTGTCAAGGTAATAAAATAGATATATATTTTAACTATTTGTTAGCTACATTTATAACTTTTAAATTATTAGACTTGTGCACTGTGGACTTCTATTAGTTTGCTCACCTGAATCCTACAAATGTTCAAGGTAGGCCTGCATCCAACTTACTGTCAGGGTCTTGTGGCAAAAGACCTCAGAAACCATGTCTTGTTCATATTTGTTTTTCTAGTGCACATCACAGTCATTTGTACTCATGCACACTTAGTGAATGATTAATTTAAGTAAATTAATTTGGAGGGTTTTTTCCTTTTGTTTTACATTTTAGACTGGAAATTTTATAAGGGTAATAAAATGGATAAGTTCAGGGGCCATAAAACCAAGAAAAGTTTAGCAAATAATTACCTCAGATATAAAATTATTATAAATAATTATTGTTTATAAATAATTATTATAATTATAAATTACAATTGTTATACATATGCAATTGCAGTATGATTCTGCAGTCTGAGGCAATGGAACATGCTGATGGATTAATGTATGAGGAGATCATGTGTCCTGTTCCCAGGGGTGGATATCCCTCTCAAATCACGTGTTTGATCCTCCAAGTAAGATATAGGTGATTCTATCAGAAAAAGAAATGAATGCTGAATCAAAATAACAAAATATTTAATGTATTTTGAAATTGTTATACATGTTTGTGTACACACACAAATATATATATATATATATATATATATATATATATAGAGAGAGAGAGAGAGAGAGAGAGAGAGAGAGAGAAAGAGAGAGAGAGAGAGAGAGAGAGTTTTCATTCAGTGGATCAGCAAGCTAAGAAGTATAATGGACTGGGTACCTGTGATGGCTGAGTTGTTTTCTGAGGTCTACAGCAAATAAGGCCTCCACCCACTATTTACAACTCTCATCTCTGCCCCACTGCCATCCAAGGAGGCATTCTCATTACAAGGTAATGGTAGTGGAATAAAACTCTGTCACCGGATAATGATCTCCTGTGGTTAGATGAATGAGGATAGCAGACTTCAGCACCTTCAGAAACTGAACATCAAGGGGCTGCCAAGATGTTGATTTTCAAAGAGGGAGGCATTAGTCCTAAAACAGTACTCTACTCAAAGTTGAAACATTGCATTTGAAAGAAGATAGAAGCATTAGGAAAGGCTTTGCAAGACTGAGAATAAACTGACACAGAATGTATGTAACCACTTTGCTTGACCAGGGATGATTTCAAATACTTATTAGGTGGCCCACTGTTTTTGGTATATGAATTGCTTTGCTACCTACACACAGGCCGCTGGTAGTGTATGTGACCTCTTGAGGTCAGTTTGGGTTCTGGAAGACCAAACTTTGAATGGAAAGAGCTCTGAAATGGCTTCCAGGAGAGAGATGCTCTCATCTCTGCTCTGATTATCACTCGCATGCCTCACTCCTCTCATTAATCAAATGGTACACATGACTGGTGACCTCTTAAGGCCCAGATTCCTCTAACCACAACACATAAATATCAATGTAACTAACTTGTTTTCATTTCATAAGGAGATCAAAGAGAATGCATCTAGTATACATAGAGGAGAGATGGTGTTCAGCATCTACCTGCACTTCTCAAAAAAGCACAATATCCTAAACATGGAAGAACCTTCAAAAGTCATCTTGTTCGACATCTCCAGGGACCCTAGGGGCTCTGCTGGAACATCTCTGGTAGCAGGGAGCTCACTATCTTTGCAGTTATTCCTATCAAATACGTCCACACAGTGCTTCCCACATTTGCCAAGAGTCAGTCAGTTCTTTTCCTCTCTTGTTCAGCCATAATGCCATCATTTTCACTCACCGATCCTTAATCTCCTCTTTCAATGTGTCTGTCATCCATACTTTAAGAACTTCATCCTCACTCCATGTGCCCAGACCTTGTCTGGGAAGGGAAAACTTGTCTCCAGTCTTCCCTGTTCCTTATGGCCTCTGCATGTAAGCCACTGACCCACCTCCATTAAAGGTTGGTTTCTTATTGTTCTTTTATACATTATATTTTGCTAACAACAGAATATAATTGTCTAAAAGTCATAATGTACTCATTCAGCACCTAGAAGGTCAAGGACTTTATAAGGAACTGGAGCCCAGATGTGAATCGGACATGATCTCTGGTATACAAAAGCTCAGTGTTAAATGGGCAGCAACCTGGAAGAGACAGCAGAGGGGGTAGTAAGGTAACCAGACCTATAGACTGTAATTACATTAAGTGCTTTGACAAAAGCATTATGTTAAAATGTAACCACTAGCAGGAAGAAAGTATCAGACTCCATGTTGTAGAAGAAGGTGGAAGAGGTTGAGAGTAGGATAGCCAGGTGGCTTGTCATTCTTAGAGATTATATAAGATAGTGGTTAAGGACAGGACTCTGGGGTCAAACTGTATGATTGAAATTCAGACTCTGCCACCTCAGGAGAGGTGTAATCTTGGACAAGTTTCTTAACTTCCCCGCACCTCAATTTCCTCATGTGTAAAATGGAGATAACAAGAGCATTTAAATCATAGGGGTAATATGAATATTAATTAATAAGTTTTATATGAAATGTATTTATGGAACTGTGTCTATACATAGGGCACATAGCAAGAATTATTACTAATTAGGGCACAGGTGTAAACAGTGGCTAGCAGTCATTATTCTAGTGGTAGTAATACTGGTAGCAATAGAATCATAATATATATTGTACAATAGAAGTAGAAGAGCAGCAGTAGCCACAGGAGGATTAGTGGTCATAGCCTAAGTATTAGTATCGATAGTAATAGCAGTAGCACTAGTAGTGGCACTTGCAATAGTTTTGGTAGATATGGTATTAATGAAGCAGAGATAGAGATATGAGTCCTAGAGCAAGGGTCATGGCTAAAAGAATTCTAAGGATTCCAGATGATTTGCCTAAAATTCTGATTTCTTTATTGCATCTTGCTTTTACTTGCCCCATCATGTACCTGTCCACCAGAGAATAATAGGAACCCAATCTTCAATGGAGAAGGGTCAGTGGCTTATATGCAGAGGCTATAAGGAACAGGGAAGACTAGAGACAAGTTTTGTCTTCCCAAAGTCTGTGTGTGCAGAGTTCCAAAAATGTGGATGATAGATATATTTAAAAGGGAAATTAAGGGTCAGTGAGTAAGGAGGACATTCTGGCTGAGCAATAAGAGGGAAGGAACTGACTGACTTGTGGCAAATATATCTAGCAGTGCCTGGGGTACTTTCTTCAAAACTGACATAAGAATGATGGCCCAAATCTTAGTGTTGTAGAGCTATAAGACTCAGTGCTAAGATTCAAGCCCTAATCTGTTGCCCAAAGTTCCTGGTCTCCCCATAAAACCCATGGTCTCTATCCAGATATTGTTTGGTCTGCCCTTTAACACTGGAGTGCCTAATGTGAGTTTCTTACGTGGCTCCACAGTTGAGGTCCAGAATGCCAACCTAGAAGGCCCATCATCCCGATGTATGCATTGCATTTATTTAGAAAGTTTTAAAGATGCTTGAAAGAAGGTTTGATAATGACAATGCTTAAATGAATTAATCTCAGTTAATTCTTAAGCTTCAGAAAGTGAACCAAGCATGCCACCACCTTTCTATCCTTTTTCTTTCTTCTAGTCTTCTATGAAAAGCATCCATTGGCTGGAAGAGGAAGTCAGCACAGTGCTAGAAGAGTCAACCCCATCACTGAGTTTAGGATTAAAGCCACTTCCTTACAGCAGCTAGAAGGGAAGCTTAATCAACATTCAGATCAGTGAATTCCTATTTACAGGGGTTTGAACTCAATTAAAAATTTCAACTAGAATCTTGGCACATAAGCCTTGAGACAGAATCTGACTGGTCTGGGCTCTCACCCCAATTTTAATATGTATTTTTGGAAGGAGTTAGTTGGGTCAGATGGACCTGAGGCTCAATTTAGACCCTTGGCATAAAAATGTAATAAAGTTCTGTTTGGAATTCCGTACCAATTTAGTTAAATTACAGAATCAGCTGTTTTGATAGGTCTCTTTCTCCCTTAGGCTTATTATTTTCCTCGGATCTGATGCCATTTTTTAAAAGAGAGTGGTGAAGTGGAGAAGCACTGGACTTGGAATCCAATAAACTTCATACGAATCTTGGCTCCATTTACTAGGTGGATGCTCTTGACCAAGTCACTTAATCTCTTTGAGTCTCCGTTTTCTCACCTGTAAAATTAGGAAAATAATAGCTCTTCCTCAAATGATGGCTATGAGAATTTAAATGAGATAACTGCTGGTGTTTTCAGGAATATGGAATTGTTGAACTACATCTTTCACTTTCCTGTAAGATCCTCTCACTTCTGGTAAGTTTTAATAGGTTACACTGGGTGTCATTTCATTACTCTCAGGCCAGGTCCTGGCTCCCAACAGCTGCTTTAATTACGAAAGCCCAGTTCTCAACTCTGGGATCTTAGATTAGTTCTACTACCTAACTTTCATTTACCAACAACTTTCTCCAGATTTGGATCTTTCTCTTACCCTTTTAGCTAGAGAATCTCTGATCTATTTTGATATAACAGAGATACCTTTTTTGCCCCTATATATTTAGTGGTGCATTATAATTATACATAACCATCAGATTCATTTTTAATTATTTGTTCATACACAACATATAACAATAGAATTTGGCCAATATAATTTCCCAGTATTTCCCCTTTCCCCAGGTCCCTTCCTCTACTCTACTGTTCTCCATTTGATGGTCATGAGCCCTACCCCCCACCAACACACCTTTCTTTTCCTTTGTTCTCCTCTGGCTTACACATATGAAAGATATATACAACCTTTGACTTTCTGAGTTTGACCTATTTCACTTAACATTATGTTCTCAAGTTCCATCCAATTTCCTGCAAATGACATACTTTTATTTCTCTTCATGGATGAATAAAACTCCATTGTGTATTTATACCATATTCTCTTTATGAACTCATCCATTGATAGACTCTAGGCTGGTTCCATAGTTTGGCTATTATGAATTAATAAATGGGAAAATGAACTAAATAGACAATTCTCAAAGAAGAAATGCAAATGGACAACAAATATATGATAAAATGTTCAAAAGTTTTAGCAATTAGAAAAATGCAAGTAAAAACTACACTGAGATTTTATCTCACACCAGTTAGAATGTCAACTACTAAGAATGTAAATTATAATAAATGTGTAAGAGGATGTGGAGAAAAAGAGATGGGATTGTAAATTAGTGCAACAACTATGGAAATCAGTATCGAGGTTCCTCTAAAAACTAGAACTGCAAACACCAGAGGACCAAGCTATGCTACTCCTTGGTATTTATCCTCAAGAATTAAAGTCATCATACTATAGCAATATATGAATACCCATGTTTATGACACATATACTTTTAAAATATGAATCTTATCCTACTTAACGGTTTCTCAATGCTATGAGATAAAATATTAAAAGAGAGTGGTGAAATGGCCTAGAATGTCCATATAATCTAGCCCTACCTACCTCTCAATCTTCATCTTCTTCATTATCTTTGCCTCAGCCAAAATTATATCTTTTCAGTTAAAAAACGTGCCACACCACCTTCTACTCTTTAGCCTTTGCTCCTATTGTTCTCTTTGCTGAAGTAATTTTCTTTATCCTCCTTTTCCCTTTTGTAGAGTAACTTAGGCTTTATATTTCAGCTGAAAAGTCACTTCCTTACCGGTGCCACCATTGAATTTGGAAATTATCAGGTTATTGATTATATTCTTTGATAAAACTTTTCAATTGTTTTGTAAATTATAACTATATATTCAACTGTCTTAACTATAAATTCCATGAAGGCAGAGATGTGTGTTTCTTCATAACTGTATTCTCAATATCCAATAAATTGTATAGAATTGTCAACATTGAGAAGTGACCTCAACACTGTAATTACTTGCTTTTTTCAACTGTTACCTACTTAGAGAACTTTCTCTCTCCACTCTATGGGAAAGTGGTACTGGCACCACTTTCCTTGACCAACTTCTGAATCTATTTTCCCAGAGATCCTCCATGCTTTTAGCTTCATGATTCGGTTAGACTTAATAACCAGCACCACTTCTTATTCTATCATCTAAGGCTTTTATCTGACTATTTTATCACCTTAAGAAAAAAAACCAACAAGTGTGGCCTTGGTCTTCTAGGTCCTCCTGGGAAGTGCTATCACATGTGTGCTAAATTCACTGACCAGGGCTTTTGTTCTGTTAAACTTAAATATATTATACTATAACCAGAGGTCTAGCATCACCAAGTCCCCATGACACACTAGATCTGGATGTCTGACTGGTCTCTCCAGTCCCCTTTCAGTTGGATAAACCGCATTAGTCTGTAGCACTTGGGCCCAAATATGATCACACACAGGAAGGAGCTTTGTAAACTTGAAAAGATGAGACACATGTAAGGGATTAAGGGCTTAGTTCAGGCTCTCTTTCAATTCACAAACCAGGCTTTTGCTTGGCATACTCTGCCATCTGGAGAAAGTTTCTATTTCTTTCTTCTCAATGATGTTAATATCTTTGTCTCTCTTCTCCCTATCCTGCACTGGCAGAAATAAAACAGATTTTTTTTTTCCTGTTAGAATGTCATGTTTGTTGCCATTAATCCATTAAGGTCCCACATCTTCAAGTTTTTGTTAACTTACAATATGACTTGCCATAACAGAGCTACACAATAGCAACCAAGATAGTCAACATCATTTTGCAAGTTAAATCCTGACATGAGCTGAATAATTCATGCTCACAGTTACTTTAGGTTGAGGATAATAGCCCTAGGGCTTACTGTATAACCTTGAACAGGTCCTCTTCAATCTCTGATCCTCAAATTTCTCAGCTGTAGGATAATGGGTTAAATGGGTAGATACCCAGATGATACTTGTACTTATTAAAATGAATTGTGCATATGAAAAGGCTTACATATGGTATGTTGTAAACGTTGTGTTGTTGCTATTTTTAATGTAACTCTTTCACTCTACAAAATTGAAATTAAAGACCATGAAGATCATGGTGGTTAAGACATCCATTTGCTCATTTAATAATTTAGTCTGTAATTATTTATTAAGTGTCTATTTTTGGCTAGGCACCAAATCAAAGTTGAGTGAGTTATCCAAGGTTGCAAAAAATTTTCATAGCAAATCTGGGATATCAATTATAACAACAACTATTATTTGCTTGGATCCACTATAAAACTAGCATTTGTTAAGTATTTCATTTACATAGTTTAATCCTTACAATGACCCTATGAGATAGCTATTATTAGCCAGATATTTTAATGATGAGGACATTGAGGCTCAGGAAGCATATTTGTCATCTCAATGACTGTTACTCAAATCTTTGTTCAAATGGTTGCATGGGGATCAGAAGACACTACTGAGATACAGAAACCAATGTATGATGAGATAGAAATGATCTTGGACCTCAGTTTTTCCAAAAATGTTAAGCAAATCCCCAACACAAAGGCATTAAGTGACTTTAGATTTATGAAGTCTAGAGGCAACAAGAAGACAGGTTCGAGATCTAGACATATTTCTTCATCCATTTAAAGAGAAATAATTAAAGTCTCCTTCACAAGGATATTATGCAGATAAAATGGACACTAAATATACAGAAACACTTTCCATACAGCCTTCCATTCTTTCACTTCATTCAGGTCTTTTTTTCAACTGTTACCTACTTAGAGAACTTTCTCCACGCTATAGGGAGTAGCACCCATGCTACGGCCCTTTACTTTGAGGTATTTTTTTTTTTTTTTTTGCAGTCTACCTAACATCATATTTTATATTGTTTTTATTTGTTCATCTTTTGGCTGGCTGACTGAATGAATAAACATGAGTACCTTTTCTTCTTACTGACTTCCATTCTAGTGTTCTTCTCCCTGAATATGAAGTCAGTTCATCTCTCCTAGGAAAGTGTGTGAGAGTGAGTCCACAGAAAACCTAGGCTCCTTATCTGAGTCCCTGAAGAGACTTTAGGGGTTCCACTGTTTCCATGCAGCGGACCCTCCCTCCACCTGAGCAGCATACAGCAGGAATCCTGCTAGCACTAGATCAGTTTGCTGCCTCCTTCCTGCTTGATTGTTTCCTAGTTACCCTGGGACTAAGAAGAAAGATGGGTGTTCAGAGGAAGTGTGATATGTCTTCCAGGAAAGAAAAGCCAATTCTATTAGACCATGGGAATTTCATAGACCACAGGGCTGAAGAAAAAGAAAACAAACAAATAAACAAAAAAACAAAACAAACAAACAAAAAACTATGTTTTTGGAGTTTTTCTTGCCCTTTAAAAATTATATTCCTTCAGTCCAATTTTTATTTCCCACATAAAATAGTCATGACATTAATGAAAAGGAAATGTCCAGAAAAGGAAAGGTGCTGTTACTCATTCAATTTGTAAGAATGAGGATGATATATCTGAACATTTCTTCAGGTGTCAAAAGATCACAGAGCTCTTTTAAAGTTATGAAGACAAAAAGTTTTACTGTTGCATACTTGAACAAATGAGACCCAGGAGAAAGACTTTGCAATTACATGGTTGCCAGGGAAACTGCACACATAAGTTAGCCTAAGCACAAGTTAAAAAATGAAGAATCTTGTAAATTGATCTAAGAATATTTCAGAAAGTCTGGCCAATCATGGCACAGAATGATCTTTGAAGAACTATAAAGAATTTTCAGCTATGGCAGGAAATAACAAAGTTTACCTGAGTTCTGTTTTTTTGCTGTGAACCTTTTTAATGAGTGATTTCTAGGAGTAAAAATTTTAGTACTTTTAAAAAAATTTCCACAACAAAGTTAAAAAAAAATGAAATAAAGAAAAAGACAACCTACCAAACTAACAAACAAAAATTTGATCATAGTTTAGAGAAATATCAAAATGTATGTGTGTGTGTGCACATGCACACACACACACACATTACACACATCCCACTTTGGAAAACAGTATTTCTTAATCTTACTTCCTAGTAAAATTAAGAAAAAGGCTTACCTTTTCTCCTCTTAACTATGTTATATACACTTATATATCATTTGCTTTAAAAATCTCAATTGTCATCAAATTATTTGAAATACATTACTGAGACTCAATTTTCCCTTCTCTGAATTAATTGTAGCTGTTCCTTCCAAAGTTATTCCATATATATATATATATAATATCATATGTGTATATACCATATGTGTATATATATGCATTTATGTGCATATATATGTATATGTGTGTTTAAACATACACGTAGATATGGCATTTAGCACTTGGTAGATGTTCAAAAATACTTAGAAAATCTTACAGATAATTTAGTTTAACCATCTATTTAGTGTAGAGAATTCCTTCCAAAACATAACTGCAATCCAAATTTTTCTTAAACTCATCCAGGGACAGGGAGCTTGCAAACTTAAAAGTCAGCCCATATCATTAGGAGACAGCTAATTCCTTCATTTTATTAGGTTAGAATCTGCTCCCTATAGTTATTATCTATCAGGCCTAAAGGTTTGTTGGAACACACTAAACAAGTCTACTCCCTTTTCCCAAAGAACTGCATTCCTATAACCAGCTTTACATGCTAATAAAAGGCAAGCCTATGTGACCACAGGCAAGTTTCTTTACATCTCTGACCTTCAGGTTCCAGAACAATTAAATATGAATAGTGATTCTTTCCCTGTTTCCCTGTCAGGCTTCTGTGAAAAATAAAAAGGAAATGCCAAAAGCGAAACTGTTTTGGAAATTGTAAAGTACCATACATGTTAACAGATATTATCATTTTTTTCTCTAGCCACAGTGGAGCAGTTGGCCTTGCCTGGGAGAAATGGAGGTAAAGTAGCCTTTCCTTGGTTAAGCTCTGCCCTCTGAGTCCCAAGATCTGAAAACTGATTTGCACCTTCCTGGTTCCCCTTGCTGCTTTCCCAGCATGAGCCTTTGCCTCTCTCCCCAGGTTCCCTCCTTGCTGTTGCTCACCCATTTAGTTAAATGTTGTTTTGAGGAGGGAGCCTATTTTGGTAAGTGCCCCTGGGGAGCTGCACAAAGATTTAATTCCCTTTCCTTTCCCTAATGTTTATCTAATGGTAAAGGATTGAGAATAGGTTTGATATCCCTGGAGAATCTAGGCTGAATGATTCAGTAATGTATGTGTCTAGGGTCTGGCTGAGAGGTCTGAGAGATGTAGTTTTCAGAAAAGAGGAGACAATGGGTTGAAGATACATAGTCATCATGCCAGGTGGGGTTCACTCATTAGGAGGCATCCCAGAGGCTTAGCAAAGGACAGCATTAAAGATGCAAAGCATGTGATGATCAGAACAGCAAGGTGAAGTGACCAGATTTCCTAGAATGTGTATCTGTTTTTCCAATGTAATTGTTATTGATTTTCTCTCTCCAAAGTGAAATCTGGAAGATAAATTATGTGCTCAACTTAGACATAGGAGAAATACTTGGTGGGGATCTAGGTTCTTTTTGTTGAGCTTCAGATCTGAATATACAGAAAATACTGGACATCACCACCCAGATATCTCACAGTTACTTCAAAATGCCTTGAAGTGAACTATCCTCATCTTTCCCCCAACATGCTCTTCCTCCAGCATTTCTTATTCCAGGGAAGGGCATCACTACTTACCTGGTTCCTTAAGCCAGAAAACTAGGAGTCCTTGGAGACATTTAAATCACCCTCATCCCCACAACTAGTCTCCAGAGAATCCTTCAGCTCATTTCTCTCCTTTCCATTCCATAGCTCTTGCTTTAGGCCTAGATCACACTCCCTAAAACTCTTTTTTAAATTATTTTTTTTATTTATATATGACAGCGGAAAGCATTACAATTCTTAATACACATATAAAGCACAATTTTTCATATCTCTGGTTTATACAAAGTTTATTCACACCAATTTGTGTCTTCATATATATATACTTTGGATAATAATATCCATCACATTCCACCATCATTTCTAACACCATGTCCTCACCCTTTCCCTCCCACCCCTCTGCTAGAGTTTGTCTGTTTCTCCCATGCTCCCCACTCCCTACCCCACTATGAATCAGCCTCCTTATATGGAAGAGAACATTCAGCATTTGGTTTTTTGGGATTGGATAACTTCACTTACCGTTATTTTCTCTAACTATATTAATTTACCTACAAATGCCTTGATTTTATTCTCTTTTATTGCTGAGTAATATTCATTTTTATCCACTCATCTATTGAAGGGCATCTAGTTTAGTTATTATGAATTGTGCTGCTATAAATATTGATATGGCTGTGTCCCTGTAGTATGCTGTGGTATGCTGTGGGTATAGACCGAGGAGAAGGATAGCTGGATCAAATGGTGGTTCCATTTCCAATTTTCCAAGAAATCTCCATACTGCTTTCCATATTGGCTGCACCAATTTGCAGTCCCACCAGCAGTGTATGAGTGTACCTTTTTCCCTACATCCTCTCTAACGCTTATTGTTGTTTGTATTCATAATAGCTGCCATTTTGACTGGTATACCAGACCTTAAAAGAGCAAAAGTAACAAAAACAGCATGGTAGTGGCGGCACCAAAACAGACTGGTAGACCAGGTAAAGAATAGAGGACACAGAGACTAACCCACAAAATTACAATTATCTTATATTAGAAAAAGGCGCCAGAAACATGCAAAGGAGAAAAGATAACCTCTTCAACAAATGGTGCTGGGAGAACTGGAAATCCATATGCAACAAAATGAAATTAAACCCCTACCTCTCACCATGCACACTCCCTAAAACTTTAAATTTCATTTATTTTTCTGTCCATTCCCTGTATCCAATTGTTTTAAAATTCAAACTTAGTCCCCTGTTATATTAGCCATTTCTCCAACTTTGCTTTACAGTTATGCTTGTGATATACTTAACTAAATCACTGAGACTTGCACCTTGTCTGTTAGAGCCAGTCTTCCACTTCATACTTTCAATTGTTCTTTCATTCGAAAAAGCTGTTGAACATACTGTTTTGAGATTGTATAAGGTTCAATATTATTGAGTTAATCAATTATGGTTATATCCTTCTGTGTAGTTTCAAAGCTGTCAATTTGTATCAATACTCATCGTATTTTGGGTTAAAATTGGTTTTCCATTCATATCCTAGAGAGATTTTTTATAAAATATAAATTTTACTTTGTTATTGCCTTGCTTAAAACATTTCAATGTCTCCATGGGCTATGGATATATTTTGATATGGAGAAATCTCCACTAAAGTAACATCCTACACACCCTTCCCTTCCTTACCTCTTCCAGTACTGAATTTCCTTATGGAGTCAGAGTAATTAATCCAATGGTGACAGAGGGAAAACTGAGAAGAGTTGTCACTCAGCTTATGCTCCTTTGGGATCAGCCTGCCTACAGATAGCATATGCTTAGTTTTGCCCTCTGTGCTTGGTTCCGCTGCTGCTTGTGAGTGGGGAGGGGAGTAGATTTCCAGGGTTCGACATTTGTTGCCACCCACTTCAGTCATGTTCTTCAGTTTAGCTTCTTTAAGTAATAATTTACCTGACTCCGTTTCTCATTAAGATCTGATCTTGGATAAAAAACAGAGTTTTAATTCATTGTGTTCCTTAAACCCAGACACTTGAGTTCTCTGGTCTTGTAAAAAAAATAAATAGAAGAAACCTACCTTGTGTATTTTGTAAAGTAGGAGCATCTACTTTCTGCAATTGCTCAATATCTTTCCTCTCCTTAGTATGCTCTCCTGGGAAGTCACCTTCTATGAAAACAAGCCACAGGCCAGGTGGAGCTTCACAGAGATCCTATCAGAACCTAAAGGAGACACGGAGGCCCTTGCAGTCCCCTCAGCCCTACACAACTCCAGAGAGCTATATGCAGGTGTTTGATTCTAATATCAAAGCAGCTTTGAATCCTCCAGGAGGCCTTGAGCACTTGCTGGTACAGAGAACACCCCAATCTGGCCTGTGACACTTCTGGGCTACATAGGTATAAATGAACCATCCCAGTCTTATTTACAAATAAGAGTAAAATGGTATTTTGCCATCACAACATTCATCATATTATATTTTCAAAAAGTCATGCTAAGTGCACAAAATTATTACTGACAAGGAACTCAGTCTCAAGTTAAGTTTTCTTACAAAGTTCAAGGAAAACCTTGGGAAATGCCTTAGAATTAGTTATATATTGTAGTTTTGAATCTCCCTTAATGCTGATTATAAAATCTAGCACCTTTGCATCTCAGTAGAGTTCTGTACTCTTGAACACATAAAATATCCTATTTGGAAGGGACCTTAGCACACATATAGTCGAACCTCTTTCCCTGACAGATGTATAAAGCAAGGACAAGAGTAACTATGTGATTTTTCTGAGGCCTTATAATTACTCTGACAGAGACAGAACTTGAATCTATGTCTCCAATTCCCAGAATAGGCTCTTTCTGTTAGAGCTGCCTTCCGGAGGCATAAATCCACTATACAGATGAGAATATTAACCTCAAAGAGGTAGAGCATGTTGTTGAAGGTGTCATAAATGGAGAATGGGAGAGTCAAGATTAGCTTTGGAGTCACATGATAAGATGACATTTGGCTAAACAAGTGGAAGTTATAATTATTATTATCATTATGATTATTTCTCTTGATGGCTTTGTAGATATTATAAATTCAGGCTTTTGATGATTCAGTTTTCTTATTAGTCAGCTTCATATACCTTCCCCCTTTATCATAAGTGTTTTAATTGTGGGTATGTCTTTAAAAAATAAGGTATTTCTAGATCCCAGATTCTGATGATGGGTTTCAAGTATACGCTGTTTCTCCATGACATTCATTAACTGCTACCCCAGAGCCCAGAATCTGTTAGGTTGCCTGCAAACATTTGATATTTGGAAGTGATTTTTTTTTCTTTTCTTTTTTTAAAATTTTATAATCAATAAATCAACTTTGATGACTTTAATAGAAATTAAATAAATGAATAAAATCAGGCCTTACCCTATTATTGCCTGATTATAAAGTTTACATAGTCAACAGTAAAATAGAGGCTTCTTAGACTCAAAAAAGCTTGGTTAAACTCCTGGAAAAGTTTAACCATGTGCCTATGGGGCTAAACCCAGGTCTCTAGGTAATCACTTCTATGATCTTTCAAGTCTCTATTGCTTTGGGTCATCAGTCTCTTTGGGACATGGCTAAGCTCTAAAGCTTTTCAGAGTACTGGTGTGGAAACCAAACAGGCCTGGATCCCATCTATCAGTGGCAGTACTTGCTTTTGTGCAAGTAACTTAACTTCTTTGAGCTTCAATTTTCTCAACCCTAAAATTGGGATGGGACTATAATATCTACCTCCTAAGGCTATTGGAAGGATTAGAAATAAAGCACTTAAAGTGCATATCTCTCTTAGTTACTCAAGTATTGGATCCCTTTCCTATTCCTAAATGATTGGGTCTTATGTGAACCCAAGCACTTTTGCCTACATGCTTATTTTGGGCACATCGTTCAATCATCCACTCCGCAAACAATGTCTACTCTGTTTCAGGTCCCTTGCTATGGTGAGTACTAATTATCCAATGGTGAAAAAATCAACATGCTCTCTGTCGTCATGGAGTTACAGTCTAGTGGGAAAGACAGTTTCAATAAACAGCTAAAATATATAATTATAAATAGTAATAAGTGTATGGTGGGGCAGGATTCTATTTGAGAACAGGCTGAATCACTCTAAAACAGGACATTCAAGATAGCTTTTCAGAGAAGTTAACATTTAAGCTAAGAATGACCAGAAATCAGAAAGGAGAAAGGGCAAAAGGCTTTTCCAAGTAGGGAATGCAAGAGATTGAAGGCCTGAAGTGAGAATGAAATTAGAGCATCTTTCAAACCCAGCCCTTTGGCTACCCCCACAAACTTCCAGCCTCCCAAAATAAACTGGGCATTTGTCCAGAACTTCATGTTCTCTCTTTTATGCCTCTATAGCCTTTCTACCACTTCTCCTTATAGAATGTCAAACTCCAAATGTCACATTTCAGACTCCTTAATCAACCTCCCCAATGCAGCTCTCTTTCTTCCAGTGATTCCCCAAATATCTGAGTTTAACTGTATGATAATGCATGTTAATATATATGTAGTGGATGTTATTGAACATGCACACTGTGCCCTGAACTGTGTTAAGTATTTTACCTGAATTATTGAATTTATTCTCTATGGAAGCCCTGTGAAGTGGGTACTATTATTGTCATCCTCATTTTGTAGAAAAAGAAACTGAAAATGTAGTCAGTGATTCTGTCAGATAGAGTATGGATTTGGACCCCAGATCTTTTGCCTTCAAAACCCAAATCTTAAACCTCTGTACTTTTGTGCTATTCTAGAGCAGCATCTATATATCTTTCCCCTAATAGACTCAGAGATTCCTGAGGGAATTTGTGTGATCCATCACTAAATTCCCAACACACAGAACAAGTCCTGGCATCAAAGGAGTTAACTATTTGCTAAAAGAATATCTTGGCAATTACAGATCCTGACTGATAAAGACAAAAATCACATAACACATAAACAGGTCTGTCCCTTCAGTCTTCAGGCACAGCCTGTACTGTGGCCTCTGCTGATCTGATTTGCGCAGCGATTGACAGCCTGGGTCCCTCGCCTTCAGTCCTGTTAATGGCATTAGCATCTAGTCAATAATGCTCAGCATTTCATTTTACCACTTTAATTAACAAATTCAATTTGTTCAAACTGCTGTGAAAACAAATTAAAAGCTCAAGAATGGGGCATCCAGGAGGGGTGGGAGGAAGGCAGGGGCCCTGCATGGATTAGGCTGGGTGTTGATCTGTTCTTGATTCTTACAGGGAAATGGGCTGGGCATTGTTTGCCCTTCAACCATCTTCCCATCCCAGACCCAACAGAATGCCTCAGTGATACTGCTAAGATCAAGCAAATTAGTTTCTGCATCCTCTAGGTTTGTCTTGTCCCTCTCCATATAGGCAAGTAGGGGCCCCATCTGCTTTTCAAATTGACTCTTGTTCACCAAAGGCATCATTTTGCTTTGGATTTAAATGCAACAACAGAAAAACAACAAACAACATTAATAACTAACTATCCCCCAATTCAGTGGCTCTCAACCAGTGATAATTTTAACTCCAAGGAAACATCTGACAATATATGAAGATATTTTTAGTCACTTCTAGGAGAAGAGTGCTACCTAAATATAGTGAGAGACCTGGATACTGCTAAACATTCTACAGTACATATGACCACAAATCAAAGAATACTGGGGCCCAACATGTAAGTAGTGCTGTGTTTGTGAAATCCTATTCTAGTACCTCCACAGTTTTCTAAGAACCACCCTTAATAATTACAATGTTTCTGGGAGGTAAGCAGGATGCAGATTACTGACCCCCATTTAAGAGTTGAGGAAACTAACAGAGTTCAAATGAGGTGCTCCAAGTGCACAGTAAGTAAGTGATAGTGACAAGATCAGAATGCAATGCTTTCATCACCTCTAGCTGAATTAGAAGAATGGAAAGCATCTTTTAGAGGCTCCAAATAGCCTTTTTGGGAATAAGAATGACTTAGTTATGTATATCCCCTACATATCCTTGGTGCTGGCCAAGGTACTTACTCATGTGACAGGCTATCTACACTTGGTGGTCTCTGAACTGGGAGAAAGTGTTTGTGAAGAATGAAGCTGGGAAACTTCTTCCTTTTCCCTATTCCCAGTAGTTATATCTAATGATTGAATGTGAGCTATACTCTTTGGAATAGAATGTAGCCACTAAAAAAGATCACCTGTTTCTTTTCTTAATTATAGGTTATTCCAACTCTGGGTTCAACTATCCTTTATATCTTAGAAAACAAGGAGGGATATAATAAAGTTAAAGTTACAAAGAAGTTTTGTGGGTGAAAAAAAATAAACCAAAACTTAAAATATGAAACTCTTCCAAAGGTTTTAACAAATATATATATATATATATATATATATATATATAT
Source organism: Spermophilus citellus (assembly GCF_964194105.1). Classification (NCBI taxonomy): domain Eukaryota; kingdom Metazoa; phylum Chordata; class Mammalia; order Rodentia; family Sciuridae; genus Spermophilus; species Spermophilus citellus. The sequence goes on along the minus strand of NC_138191.1, from coordinate 101,467,263 downwards.
ATATATATATATATATATGTAATAAATTGGGACAGGAAGAGGGCAAAGAAAGAGGAGAAAAAAGAGAAAGAAGGAATGGTGGCTGCTGTAAGTTACTGCAGAGGATCAATAGATGCTTCATAGAGAACTTGTCTAAAGGGAAAGAACAGTCCAGCAGGATGAAGCAGCCACAGACCTTGAACACCACAGGGCAGTGGGGGCCCCTAATCTAACCAGTATCAATCACTCTGAAAGCCTGGGTACATGACCCAGATTAGTAGCTCTGTGTGTACGAATCAAAAGAGATAGATCACTAAGTTCTGTAACTCTTTGGAGCTCAAGTTATATGCTGTGGGGTACTCTGGAAATGAGTATGATAAAGAGGGTACTTCATGGGGGCATTATTCTGTGGTAAGTGAACTTTTGGCACTGAGATACAAGATTGGCATTTCACTTTCATTTCACTAGTTTGTGGATTGCCAGCTTTGAAGATAATGGCAAATGTGAACACAATATATGAATGGCAGTTCCCAAATAGACTGAAGTCCCAGCTGAGATTGTATGGTGCAAGTGATAATCAAGTAGAGTATACAAGCATTTTTTAAGAATTCTTGAGCTCACTGGAACTATTTGAGGGAGAAAAACATTGTAAAAGACTGAATGTCCCAATGGGACAGGTAGGGATAGAGGGATACAGAAATGCAGTCATGTGACCTTAGTTATATTAACAGGATGCTGAAAACCAGGCTATTTGATTTGTCATTCTTATTTTTTTCATTTCATTCTTTTAACAATATGCAAGGTTGGGTTTTTTTTGGTCCATTTTCAAAATGGAATTCAAAGATGTTATGTCACTCAAAGTCATATACCTAGGAGGTAACAGAGTTGGAATTTGAAGCAGATTTTGTCTGATTCTAAACAGCAAGTTGTACCTGTCCTATAATGTCAAGGATCCATGAGGGGAAGAAGCGCCCAACTAGTGGCCTCAACTTATTCTCTGGGTCATTTTTCTTTTGACCCTGAAAAGTAGTCAGGCCTCTGGAGATAAACATATTTTTCTTTCTCCTTAGTGGGGACTGTTCTGTAAAACTGACAAAACATTCTTTCAAACTTAGAAATCATATTTGAAAATTTAACATAGTAAGGTATAGGCAGGGCAGTGTCTTAGTAAACTTGTGAAGTCTCAGACTTCACTTTAGCTTCACAGGCTGTCAGAGGAAGAATTCTTATAAATGATATGGCCACCCCCTGATTTTATAGTTGTAGAAACTGAGGCCACAGATGAGGAGAACGTACTAATATCAAATCACTCAGAGACCAGCCAATAGAGACAGTTTAGAACCCTGAAGTGCTCATACCCTAGGTCTCATTCTGTTTTAATACATCTGCTTCCTTTCTTTAGTATCTCTTTTCTCTCTCTTTCTCTCTTTTTTGCAAACCACCTATATTTTGCCCCCAGAGGATTTAAAACTCTCTTTCCCTTTTCTCATTGGTCAAACATGTTCCTGAAGAATATTCAGAAATTTATTCATACCAGGCAAACAAGTTAGTTGTGGGACAAACATGGCAAAGGAATACAGTTTTACATTATAACATCTCATGACATAATTCAGTTTACTTCTTTGTACTACAAATTCTGACTCTTTCTGCCACATGGATTTGAGAAAGAGGGGGCATCTCTGAATTAGGAGGGTCCTAAAATCTGATCCAAGTCACATGATTCAGAAAACACTTCTTTTTTTTTTTATAAGCAAAGGGGAGAGTTATAGAAAAATGTTCAGGATTATGCCCTCCTGTGCTTTCTAGCAGGTGGGATTGTCCTATCTCCTGCAGCATAAAGTATCCACAATTGCTCAGAATCAAAATAGAAACATTAACATATAGCCCCTGGTCTCAGCTGAAGCCCCTCAAACAGTGGTTACTGCAGAGACCCTGAGATTATTGCATCAGAATGCCCTTCTCTCTTCTACCCTTTCCTGACCTGGTAGAGAAGAGGTACTAGTAAAATCAGGCCTTGGGTTTTAGCCGTAATAATCAAGATTTTGCTATAGTTTGGATTTGGAATGTCCCCTAAAGGTCCATTGTTAAAGACTTAGTCCCTGGCCTGTGTTACTATTGGGAGGTTGTAAAATCTTTAAGAAGTAAGGCCTAGTGGGATGTCTTCTGGTCATTGAAGTATGCCCCCAGAGGAATTGTAACATCCTGTTCTCTTCTTTCTCTCTGTTTTACTTCCTGACTGTGACTTTTGACTCCACCATGCATTTCTACCATGATGCACTGCCTCACTGCAGGCCCAAGAACAATGAGGCCAACCAAGGGTAAACTGAAACACTGTGAGCCAAAATAAACCTTTTCTTTTTATAAATTGGTTATCTCAGGCATTTACTATAGTGACAGAATGACTAACACAGGATTCCACTCTTATATACATAATATTCTTCTTACAACACCCTTGAAACAAAGAGATTATCATCTCCATTATATAGGTGAAGAAACTGAGATCCAAAGAGACCCAGTCGAGAAGTTGCAGGACCAAGATCTAAACCCAACACTCTATAGGGACAATCATATTCTTAGTCATTTTCTGTTACTATAATAGAATACCCAAGACTAGATCATTTATGGATGAAAATAAATTTATTTGGCTTGTGGGTTCTGGAGGCAGAAAACACAAAATCAGGCACACATCTAGCAAGGATTGTGTCATAATATAGCGGAAAAGTGGAAGGGTAAGCTCCTACAGAAAAAGCAAGGCATGAGAAGTGGGTTTTCTTTAAAATGATCTGTTTTTGTGGCAAAAAACCCCTCAATCCCTTAAAAAAGGCATTAATCCCTCTTAATGACCTAACCATCTCTTAAAGGTCCAACCTCCCAACACTATCACAATGGCAAACAAATTTCAACATGAGTTTCAGGGAGGACAAAGTACATTTATAGAATAATAATCCCAAGCTGAGATCCCAGGGCACATTCCAACTCAAGCATTTTATGCACAATCCATTTCCTGGTGCAGTGTGAACAGGTGTTGCTCAAGCACCTGTGGTGGACATACAGGCCCCTTCATTAGACCTAAAGCATGTTATAGAACTGCTTTGGGCCTTAGAGCCACATCATAAAATCAAGAACATCATTTCAGACTTGTAAGTATCAAGCAAGAACAAGTAACATACTATTTGAGAGAGCTTTGCCCTATTTTGATGCTGGTCAACACTTAGTTAATACAGGGGGTGGGGAACCCCTTCCAACAACTTTCTGTTTCAAAATCTGACTCAATTTTATATTGCTAAGTGTTCCATCACTCACTGTTAAGAGGTAATGTCAAGTCAACAGAGCATAATGTTAAGAACAAAGTCTTCCTGATTTAAATCCCTCTTTATAAATTAATGAGCTATATAATCCTAGGAAGTTTCTTCCTGTGCCTTCATTTCATCAACTGGAAAATAGGGATTGGAGAAACTAATTGAGTTCATACACATAAAATTCTTAGAATAGAATCTGGAACACAGTGTGTACTCAATAAGTGTTAGCTAATTATTATCATCATCCTAAGTGTTTGAATAGGTATCCTTTGTCTGAACTTTTGCTCATGGCATTCTACCCATTGGGAACACCATTTTCCTCCATATTGAAATTGAGCCCTCCATATTTAGCTCAAGATCCACCTCTTTCATAACTCCTTCTTATTCTCTTAAGTCTCAGAAGTCATTCTACTTTATTATTGAAGTTGCCTGATTATTTTAAGAATCTGTGCTCTATTGTCCCACAGTACTGTCCACCCTGTGAAGAGAACACTTTGTGCTTCTGAACTCTGAATCCCTAGCCTAAGGAATAGAGTCTATTGCCCTACAATCATGACTCATTCAGTAAACATTTGCTGAATTAGTATATACATAAATAAATACATTTTTCTGATTTTTTGCGTACTAATTATAAAGAAATATTCACATTACTTAATGATAACTGAACCAGGGAGTAGGGGTACAAGAGAAAGAGCAATGGACTAGGATACAGATTACTGGTTTTGGCTTTGCCACATTAGGTACAAATCCTCCAGCAATTTGGTTTGTCCCTTCTTGTCTTAGTTTCTTCACTAGTAAAATGGGGTTAAACAAAATAATATCGGAGAGTCCTTCTAACTCTAAACTTTATATCAAAGTTTAGAGTTAGAAGTTCAGTTCCTAATATGAGTACCTGGGGGTGCTAGTCATGGGAACACATAGATAAATACTATCCATTCTTTATCCATAAGGATTTACAGTTGATTGGAGGAAAAAAACTGATGGTAAAGGGAATGAAGAGGAGAGAGCAAGTGCAGAGGGGAGTCCTTGATAGCTTAAAGGGTAGGGGAAGTGAGGCCATTCTGAAGGCCGCAGTGACAGTGAAGCTAGTCTGTGGAGACAGCTGCCAGGCCAGCAAGGTAGAGGAGGAGGAAATAGGTCTACACTGGAGCCTCAGGGCATACCTGAGTACTTGAAAAGGCTCTCCCTGGTTTAACTTTCCTCTTCTCTGGCCTCTTTCTAAAGAGTTCTTCTACCACATCATGCTTCTTTCCCTCTCCTCGAAACACATCTCTTTCTAGTCAGTACCTTTCTTGTCCATTTCTTTCCTCCTTTGCCCCAAAACAGTTAACTCTTCCTCATTCTTCAGGGACCCCTTTTAAAAGCCAGTTTCTCAGAAAATCCTTTCCTGATGTTCCAGGCTGGGTTAGGTTAAGTCACCCTGTTATGTGTTTTCTTAACATCTTGGGCTTCCCCTTCATCACATTTTAGAATAATTAACTGTGCTTAGTGGCTTAATGTTTGTATAATTGGTGAAATGAAGATTTCACAATGGGCAGAGACTCTTTTTTACCCAATGTTTTATTTATAGCATAGTAAAATCTCAATATTACATTGAATATAGTAAGTGGGGTCTCAATATTTGAAGAATAAATGAATGTATTAGATAAAGATGGGTAGAGAACAAGGGAAGGCAGCATTTACCTTTCTCTTTCAGGCTTTTATTCTTTGTTCATTATATTCTTTGTTTATTAAAAGTCAGGATGCCTCTGGGGCTAATGTTTTTGAGCTATCCCATCCTCTCCCATTTTTTTGGCATGAATCTTAACTGAACTTGCAGTTTCAGGTGCTCAAAATATGATTGTAAAATGAAAGAATAAACTCTCTCCTAAGCTTCTCACTGCATTACGTCATCAAAGCCTTTCCTATTCTTCAAAGGACAATAATTCAATTGCTTTCCAGGATACTCACCTGACAGCCCACACTCTCAATGTAACTGATCTGGTGAGGGCTGATAGGAAAACAATCTGACTGAGAAAGTATGAATGAAAAATCGCCCTTGAATTTTTCTCCTTCCCTTTCCCTCTCCCTCCCTTTTTCCTTCTCTCTCTCTTTCTCTCTCTCTCTCTCCCTCTCTCTCTCTCTCTCTCTCTCTCTCTCTCTCTCTCTCTCTCTCTCTCTCTCTCTCTCTCTCCTTTAAAAAAAGGACAGCTGCTTAAACCCAGGTCAGTAAGGTACTACAAACAGATTAGATAAAAATGGAAAATATCTTTCTTAGCATCATCCCACAAAACCAACAATATTTTCCACAAAGCCTGGAAAACTCATCCTTAACAAATATTTGGATAATCTATTTTCACTTAAATATGTAGAAAAAGAAGCCTGAATAGGGCAAAGGACATGTTTAAGGCACACAGCAAAGCAATGTCAAAAAAAAATGGGGCTGGAACAGATCCCTACCTGCCTGGCCTAGTGATCTGGCTCTTTGCAGGTTGCTTTGTGCTTTGTTAGCCATTGAAAATGGCTACACTCTACACTCTCTTCACTCTTGCTCAGTCACAGCTTCCTTTCCCCGAGTTCCAGTGACAGCCCACCAGCCCCAGATGCCCTCACTGAGCATTGCTGCTCTCTAGATGATTTTGCTGCTTTCCACTGATTCACCCTCTTGCCATATGCTTTCAGATTTCTTCTGAAAATCCCAGCATTTCTGCTTTTCCTTAGTGCTATCATGTCCTTCTCCCCTATTATTGGAACCAATAAACAGCTGCTTTAATTTAGCCTTCATTCATCTTCAGGATCCCATATTCTGACACATATATCCTCTATTTTTCACTTTGCACTTTTGATTTATCAATTTCAGAGAATTAAGTGTGTATGTAAGAGCAAAGGTGAGGTAATGATACATTTTCTGAGGAATCCTAATGACAGTATTCACTCATTTATGCAAGTTACATTCAGTTCAATGAGAGTTGAACTGTAAAAGACTGTGTAGGCGGGGAAGGATAGTTAAAAAAGTGGAAGTCACTGTTGTGGTCCTGGTTATTGGCAGAAGAGACATAGACATAAAAGACTAAAAAAATTAAAAGGATGTCTACTTGGGGTGATTATAGGGAACCTGGAATAGTGACAGTAACATGTTTTGAGCACTCACTTTGTGTTATAAGATGCTAAAGTGAATGTTTTATTTGAGGCACCAGAAAATAAGGAATACTACCTTCTGAAGAAATGTCAGAAATTATAGAAATTAAATATAGTAGAATGTCAGAAATACAGCAGAATGTCAGAAGTATAGTAAAAGGTCAAAAATTAAGTACAGTAGAATGGCCAACTGCCTATCCAGAAACAAACAATACAACAATACTTTTCCTATTTTTGAGGATCTAAAGGCAAAGAGGATGGAAATTGAAAAAATAAAAGGTTTCATAAGGGGTATTGTTGGTGTCTGGAGTTCCACATGCTACAACCTCAAAGGAGGGACCAGAGGTACTCCTCTTGCCTCTGAATAGGGATAGTGGGACAGAGTGTTTTAGACTCCAACTCTTTACTAAGAAATCTAGTGAGGAGACTGTAGGAAAAGAGAAGAAGTAGCTACATCCATAGTGGCTAATCTTGGTGCTTTCCAAAGCAATGAATTCTTTTTTTTTTTCCCCAAAGCAATGGATTCTAAGCAGATGTGGAATGTGTGGCAGATGAATTATACCACTTGGGCTACTATTCAGAGTCTATATACAAAGCAGGAAATAAGAGGGCAGTGATAGTAAAAGGAACAAGACTCTACATTCCTCAAGTAATGCCTGCCAGGGAGTGGAGGGGCCTCCAATGAACCCATGAAAGTACTCACATGAGAGGGGTCAGCTGCAAATACCTGCCAGGTGAGAGGGCCTGAAGCCAGTTTAGAAGCATACTGGGCAAGTAAGATTCTCTGTTCTCTTGCCCTCCTTCCTCTCTGCCATTTCAACCTTGGTGAGCTAGTAGGAAGAGATAATAAGAAAAAGAACAGAATAAGGAGGAGGAGGAGGAGGGAGAAGAAGAAGGAAGAGGAGGAAGAAGAGGAGGAGAAGGCGAAGGAAGAGGAGGAGAAGGAGGAGGAAGAGGAGGAGAAGGAGGAGAAAAAGGAGGAGGGCCAACACTCCATCCACAATCATGCTGCAAGCTCCAAGCTAGGATTGGACTTTTTTAATTACTGAATTGAAGCTGTTGTTTTTAATTAAGGAGATTTAAGGACTCTTTAGTACCTAAAAGGAAAATTTTCATCCAGGGCAGGGTAAGGACTACCCCCCTAAATATGTCTGAAGCATTGATAGGGCACAAAAATAAACCTGCTTTTATGAATGTACTCTGAGTCCTGCATATTATACCACTATATTATTAGGTAAACATACATTAACACAATTAATCCTGACAACAACCCTGGAAAAAAGTAATATCAATGTCCCCATTTTAATAAATGAGAAAACTGAGACATAGGGAGATTAAATAACTTGCCCACAGTCATCAGCTAACCAAACTTAAGTTCTTGTAAGCTCTATACACCTCCTATGGTTGAAAATACATTTGATCCTAGCTATATCCTCAGAACTCTGCAAAGTGTCAGTGATTCAGTAGGTACAACATAAATATCACTTGAGGTCCTAACTTCAAAATGCTATCTTGGAAATAAGTGCATTAAAAAAAAAAAAAAAGATCAATGGGGATTCACTAGGACTTACCTCAGAAATTCCCAGCTTCCTTTTCCAGTTCTTTGGCCAGTCCATAATAGAAATCTACATGTTTTGTTTTTTAGACACAATTTTTTTTTTAATCTGGCCTATCTTGTTAGTTTTAGATTGCTTTTGTCCTAGGCGTCTTTTATAGTTTAAATATAAGGTATCCCCCCAAAACTCTTTTTAACATAGCAATGTTCAGTGTTGACATGATTAGATTATGAGAACTATGACCTAATCAGTTAATTAATCTATCTAATGGATTAATCATTTGAATGGACTAGCTGGGTGGTAACTGTAGTTAAGTGAGGCATGGCTGGAAGAGGTGGGTAACTAGGGGCATGCTCTGGAAGAGTTTATCTTCTCTGCAGCCCTGGTCTGTCTGCTTTTTGGCTGCCGTGAGCTGAGCAGTATCCCTACTGCATCCACTTCTACCATGATGTTCATCCTCACTCTGACCCAGAGCAATGGAGTCAGCTGACCATGGACTGAGACCTCTGAAAGTAAATTAAAGTAAATTTTTCTTCTCTAAGTTGTTCTTTTTGGATAAAGTGACAAAAAGCTGACTAACACAGGATCCTTTCCAGTGTCCTTTCTTACTTCAGCATTTTTCTCTCATCCCCCTGACATAATTTAAGTCCTTTTAATTATATTTTGTACTTATATCCATAACATAATATATCCAATACCATTTTCTCAAGAACATCAAAATTCAAATAGAAATATCTAAGCAAAATAATGTAATATAAAATCTGGAGATGTCAAAGATTTTTAAAATGTTTTCAGTCTAGAGAAGGGAATTAACTGGACCAAGTTAACACAGGCATCAGTTTCAGAACTGAAATTAGATTTAGCTCTCTCTTAGTACTTCAGAGAAAGGACAGTCAGTATGAACTGATGTGGTCAGCAAACACATCAGGATGTAGGACTACTGTGTGCTACATTATGTCTCAGTGTTTGGGAAGAATACCTTCACTAGTGAAATTCTTAGGGTTTTGTGAAAAGATAGCTACACCAACCACATGTAAAGAGAGTTGAAGGGAAGCTACTGTTTTACCCAAGTCACTTTCAGAAAATATGGGATAGGCTAATTTATTTGTGTCCTCCAAAATTCATATGCTGAGATTCTTCCCCTCAATGTGATGGTATTAGGAAGTGGGGCCTCTAGGAGGTAATTGAGCTGTGAGGGTGGAACATCCACAAATGGGATTAGTTCCCTAATGAAAGAGCCCTTAGAAAAGTTCTTTCACCCTTTTTCAGTCATGTGAAGATACAAGAAGATGGAAATTTATAGTCTGAAAGAGGGCCCTCACCATATGGTGTGCTCATACTGGCACCCTGGTCTTAGACTTCCAGCCTCCAGAACTGTGAGAAATAAGTTTATGGCATTAATAAGTCACCCAGTCAGTGGTAGTTTGTTATAGAAGACTTGTTTCTTATGAAGCTTATACTGTAATAGGGAGTAGAGAATAATCAAACATTTAAAGAGAATGAGGAAGATAATATCAGATGATAATTCAGACATGAAGGGTTAAAATAGAGGGATATAATAGAAAGTGAGAGTAACAGAGAAGAACTAGTTAAATAGGGTGGTCAGTGAAATTCTCTCAGAGGAGGTTAGGGTCAGGGTTCAAAAGCAAGACATTGAATGAAAGCAAGGGCTGTTCACATTCTTGGAAAACACACAAGGCAGATGCAGAGTAGATGGGAGCACTCTTTCTTATAACTTCTCTTCCACCTCCCTAATGTTGTCTGGTTTCTGAGTAGAAGAAGAAGGAACAATGAAGCTCAGAGGCTCCAAGGCAGAGGAGTGCAGTGATGGATGATAATGGTCTTTGGAACTGACTAGACCTCAGGCTATGGAAACAAACTTGTTTGTTCTTTAGCTAATGAGAGATTGTTTTCATGTGTGAAAATGGGGGTAGTAATTTTCTCCCTACTAGGATATGTGAGATGATACATAAAATATTTTTTAGTTGCTAGTAACATAACCTGAATGATTAAAGTATAAAGGGAATTTATTAAACAAATATTGGTAGTTTATGCAATGAGTTTAAGGTTCAAAAAATCAGGTTTGAGGCTAAGCTCCATGCCTAAAACCATGCTGCAGAACAAATCATAGCTGCTACCTACCACTAAGTACCAGATACTGCAGTTCATACAACTGTCATTCTGGGTCACCAATTCAACTTTATAGTAATTACTCTGCTACTGCCAGCACTAATGACCTTCCTGAACCAGAGATCCAAAGTTGCCTGTACTGCACAGTTGCTCACTTCAGAATTCATTCCATGTGTGGATGCTTTTGAATGATGGAACTTAGATCATTTACAGACATATGCCCTAGCTGCAGAAGATGCAGAAGGTGAGTTTTCTAACTCCTTCCTTAAGGTCTTTACTCATGAAGAACATTCAAAAGGATAGGGTGGCTATAAAATATGACAAACCATAGAGTGGAAGATACTTTGCACTGTCTTCTAATACCTAGGACCCAACAGATGCTCAGTGAAGGGGAGTTTCTTTTCTTCTTTCAGTTGTACAGGCTTCCATCCACCTAATCCTAAGATCTGAGGATGTATTGATAATACTATATTGCTAGATAAAAAAAGCCACCATGTACTATTTAAGACTCTCAAAGAGGAATCATAAATTTAGCTAGTACTGAAGATAGCTTCTAGAGAGACAGGCTGCTGACTAGGACTTAGCTCAGAGCATGAACAATGTGCCTGGCCTAAATTCAGCCTTGCACAGAGGTAGTATAGCATAATTAAATAAAGTGAATTGAAAATTGGACCTCAAATTAATTGATGATCATCACAAAAGTCTTGGATTAGGGGCAGAAACATAGAACAATAGATGGAGGATTTTCAGTAGACAAATAATGGACAGTACAACAATTGTTATTGATGCTCTAAGCAGCATGTTTAAGGAACTTCAAACCTTCTTGTGCCCACTGAGCCACATCCTTACTTCTGTATCTGTACCCATATGCTTTAGTTTCCTGATTTGCTCTTTAATTCCCTCTACCTGCCACTTGTTCCCTTGCCTTTTGAGACAGAGACCATCCTTAAATACCAGAATACATGAAAACCTGGCAAAACATTAGCAAAACTTCTCCCTTTGCCAGATTCCTTTATCCTATAGAAGATCCTCCCAGAAATTAACCATATCCTAGAAGGAAGTCATTTTGAAAGTATAATTTATGGCACTTTCTTAACACATTATCAAATCTGATTAAAATAGCATATCTGTGAATTTTATTTTACTATATCAAACAAGCATTTATTTAATGCTGTTATTGCTTTATGATGTCTGGTGCTGTTCAAAGGCACACAGAGGAAGTGATCTACCCAAGGGCACATAGCCACATTATGTGTTCTTCCATCTTGCCTTAAAGGTTAAGATCAAATGGAAAACTATACAGAAAATGCATGAGGTTGTTATTAGTCTGGCTGCTTCTAAGTCACTGCTCTAAAAATCTGGGTAGCATATCAGAGGCATGAATTTTTTAAAGGTAGAAACTCATGCTGTGCTTCAATGTCTTTCTGACCACATAGTACTGCTGTCCTGCTCCCTTCCTCCCCATCCTCAATATATTACTCCCAGTCAGGGGTGAACCAAATTGTCCTGGAAATGAGTACAATACATATTTGGAAGGCAAAGGAATTTTAGAGGATAAATACACCAGTGACCTCAAGGAATCATCAAGAATGACAACAGATTACATATATAATTAATGTACATATATTAATTTATATGTACATTCATCTTTCAACTAACACTATTACTTACACATTAATTTTTACATATAAATAAATATATATAATTTAATAATTTACATAATACATATAAACAATCTATCTTTATTTTTAAAATAAGGTCAATGGAGTTCAGTGTAGTTGAGTGGTGTACACAGGGGCACATGGCTATTTAGGTAGGAAGTGAAGATTCAGACTCAGGACAGAAATTCCCTGTGTGCACTGCCTGGCTGTAGAGCTCCACAGGTCTACACATACTTTTAGCTTAGTGCACATCTTTTTTTTCCTTCCAAGGTTCCCAGAGCTCCTTGAACAGAATCATTGCGCTCCTCTATGGCTTGCCCTTGCCATGGTCCTAGATGGAAGAACACCTGAGTTGGGAGGGATATCAAGGCTACTTAGACATTTTAAGACCAGTTTCATTTTTGCTAAGAGGTCACCCTATATGGGTAAGTGGTGTAGTTGAGCTTTGGACCCAGAATTTCCTTTGTGTTTGACTTTATTCTCCAAGTGGTGGTAAGATAGATGGGCTGATGGTTATGAAGCTGGGGCCTAGTGCCCAGCAATGGATTTATTTTCTTTGTTCATTTCCTTGCTTTAGCTCTTCATCATCTTATTAAACAGCTCTGTATACCAGTTTGTTTAACTTGGCATAATTTTAAAAACAGGGAACTAGACAAGCCCAGATTTAAATTTCAGCTTTGCCCTGGGCTGTATGACCCTGGGAAAAATTTTAACCTCCTTGAGTCTGATCATCAGTGAAATGGAGAGAATACTGTGAGAAATAAGATATAATGAGTATAAAACACCCAGCAAACCATGAAGCAAATACAAAGTACTTATACTCAGTAAACAGGAACTGGGAATCATTAACCATTATTATTACCTTGCCAGACTGTGCCCTCTGCTCTGACCCTGGTTCTTTAATTGGAGCTCGCCTTCCCTTGTTTTCTGCAATGGGAAACAAACAAGACTAGCCATGGGCATTAGCCTCACTGTATTTGCCTAGATTGCCCTTCTTTAAACATGCTGTTCCCTGATCTTATCTTTCTGTTTTTCCTTCTCTTTCCTGGGATTCCTTAAAAAATTCAAAGCATGGCCAGTCTATAACTTTCTTTCGATGTAGGGTGAGATGTACACACACATTGAATTTCTTGGCCATTGATGGCATCTGTCCCATATGTAGCCATGCCAGCTGTTTGTTTTGATCTCCCTTTCACGGAAAAACAGAGCCATAAATTTTAATATATTCAAATTCCAGTTTCAACAGTAACAGACAAAATTGCTTTGCTTCAGCTCACCACTGTAACTTAAAAGTTACATTACAACCAATTAATGACTTTCAATCACAGGAACCATCTCCTATAGAAATAAATTAAGGCACCTCACATCTTTCTTTAAAATTTTTCCCAATGAAAAAATAAGTAAAGCTGCTTAGGGAAAGGAAGAAAGGAGCCTTGGGAAAGGAGACTTAGAGAATTTAGGAGAAATCAGGGAAATGGTGAAAAGAGGTTCGCAATCATTTCTAGGAAAATCAGATTCATTCATTCATTAAACTAACACTAATACACAACCAACTCTGATTTAGGTTCTGATTGAAAGCTACAGATGTAGAAATGAAGAATATATGGCATTTACTTTCAAATAATTCCCTGACTAGTGTTGTAGGCAGATAGGCAAATAAACAACAACAGTGCAATTTTAATGGTGTATGTGACACAATAACGAGTTTCCCAAGTGGCCTATGGGAGGACACAAAACATGTTTGCTTTATAGAAATGAAGCTTTCAGTTGAGGTAAATTTACTTATTTAAAATTTTAAATACTTGATTTTTAAACATTTCAAATATATCAAAATGTATAGAGATTTAACATAATGAATGGCAAATTATCAAGTCCTAACATTTTGCCATATGCTTCACATTTTTAAAGAAAACATGATGATCCCTGATCCAAAGTACATGTATGAAGACATGAATTGGTGTCATAATTTATACACAACCAGAGATATGAAAAATTGTGCTGTATATGTGTAACAAGAATTTTAATGCATTCCACTGTCATTTATTTTTTAAACAAATCAATTTAAAAAAAAGAAAATAAAACACATATGGTTTAACCACTATCCCAGGTTTTAACTCAAACCCTTCCTTCTATAACAGGTATAAACACTTCCCTGAAAACAATCATTCCCATGTTCTTGGTATTGTTATTAGTACACATGTGTGTACCTATCAGTACATTTTAATATTCATGCTTTTAAAGTGTACATAAATGACAAAATATTGCACATACGCTTTCCTCCCTTTAAAATATGTTCTATATGCTATTAGAACATGCTCATGTTGGCAGGTGTAGGTCTAGTTCATGTATTCAATTTCTATATATCATACCGTATTATGAACTGATTGATTATATCTATGCTTGCATGGTTTACAATTTTAGTTATTGCAAATAATATGACCAATCAATCTACTGTACATATGTGTGATATCTCTAGAAATAAAATGGATGGATGTTAAAATTTAAGTATTTTTAGTCTTACTAGATAATGCTCCATTACTTTACAAAGTGCTTGGGTTTAATGCTCTGCTGTTGCTGTCTTGAAGGTCTTAATAATTTTTTAACAAGGGATATACACTTTTTTTTGGTATTTTACACTGGTTCTCACAAATTATGTAACTGGTTCTACCTCTAACCCATGTGTAGGATATAGTAGATGCCCAGAAATGCTCTGGGACTCCTGCTTAAAGCTTCTTCTCAGCAAAGGAAACAATTAATAACATGAAGAGAGAGCCTACAGATTGGGAGAAAATCTTTACCACATGCACATCTGATAAAGCATTAACCTCTAGGATATATAAAGAACTCAAAAAACTTAACACCAAAAACACCCAAATAACCCAATCAATAAATGGCTAAGGAACTGAACAGACACTTTGCAGAAGAAGAAATACAATTGATTCAACAAATATAAAAAACGTGTTCAACATCTCTAGCAATTAGAGAAATGAAAATCAAAAATAAGATTTCATCTAACTCCTGTCAGAATGGCAATCTTCAAGAATACAGGCAACAATAAATGTTGGTAAGGATATGGTGAAAAAGGTACACTCATACATTGCTAGTGGGATTGCAAATTGGTGCAACTACTATGGAAAGCAGTATGGAGATTCCTCAGAAAACTAGGAATGGATCCACCATTTGACCCAGCTATCTCACTCCTTGGTTTATACCCAAAGGACTTAAAATCAGCATACTACAGTAATGCAGCCAACTCAGTCTTTATAGCAGCTCAATTCACAATAGCTAGATTATGGAACCAACCTAGGTATCCCTCCAATAGATGAATGGAACAAGAAAATGTGTATATATACACTCAATGGAATATTACTCAGCTTTAAAGAAGAGTGAAATTATGGCATTTGCCAGTAAATGGTTGGAGTTTGACAATAACATGCTAAGTGAAATAAGCCAATCCCTAAAATTCAAAGGCCGAATGTTTTCTCTAATATGTGGATGATAATTCACAATAAGGTGGGGTGGCACTAGGGAAGAATAGCATTACCTTAGATTAGGTAGAGGGAAGTGATAGGGAGGAAGGGGAGGGGGTATGGGAATAGGAAACATAGTAGAATGAAACAGACATTATTACTGTATGTATATATGTGACTACATGATCAATATGATTCTGCAACATGTACACTCAGAAAAATGAGAGATTATATCCCATCTATGTATGATATATCAATGTGCATAAATGCATTCTACTGTCATGGATAACTAATTAAAACAAATTTAAAACAATTAAAAAAGAGTCATCCTGAGGTCCTAGGTGGTGTCCTGGTTTCAGAAGGACAATCCAATGAAAATATTATTTCCATTTGCTTGCATATTTAGTTTAGGTGATTATGTGATATTACATTGCCAGATGGTACTGATATTGGATACATAAGTCACAGAACAATTTTTGGGATATGGACTACTGGCTGACTCTTCCTAACTCTTGATGTATGATAAGCTAATTCAGCTAATTCAGGTATTGAATTCCTGTTAGTGCTCACTCTTTAGTTAAGTTATGTGCTTTGGTACCCAAGGCAGTTACTTATTCCATACAGGCTCCATGTTAGTGTCCATCCAGCACCCTCTAAGGGTGAACATGCCTATGTCATCTGAGGGCTTTTGAGACCTTACAAAGCCAATGAACTCTCTTTATCTATGTTCCTGCTTGTCTTCAGTTTTGTTTTGTTTTTTGTTTGTTTTGCTTTGTCTTTGGTACTGGGGCATGAATCCAGGGGTGCTCTACCATTGGGATACACCTCCACCTCTTTTTAAAAATTTTATAATTTGACATAGGGTCTAATTAAATTGTTGAGGCTGGCCTTGAACTTGTGAACCTCCTAACTCAGTCTCTGGAGTTGATGAGATCACAGGAATGTATCATTATGCCTGGCTTCAGATTGTTTTTAATGTGTGCAGTTCTCTATTAATAACCAACCAAACATATTATACTCATTGGTTTATGTGTTTGTTTCTCCTATTAGACTATAAACTCCTTGAGGGAAGGGATTTCTGCCCATGATTCATAGCATCTAACATTATACTCTGGGCCTGGGGAATAGAAGTGCTCCACAAATCATTTTTAAATCAATATTACTTCATAAGAGAGGCAGTTGGATAGAGTATGAAGAGCACAGGAATGAGAAGACATAAATTCAAGAACTAACTTTGGCAGTATTTTCCTATATAACCTTTACCACACTATTTTCCTTTTCTGAGCTAAAATATTTGCATACATATATTGGAAATATTAATTCAACCTTTTCATGACTTCTGGCAAATAAATGATAAAATATAATAAATAATTTATAAACTTATTTGCCTCATAAGTCGCATTCAAAAGATGGTAGTTGTTACTTAGGTGTATGATCAATAAATATTTATTGGATTAGTGAATTAAGCAGTTATTTGAGAGCCTATTACATGGCAAGTATTGTTTTAGGCACCAGAAATACAACAATGAACAAAATAGTGACAATAGTCTACCTCACAGCTTTTTTTGTTTCTGTGACCAAAAGACCTGACAAGAACAATTTTAGAGTAGGAAAAGCTTATTTGGTATTTATGGTTTCAGAGGTCTTAGTCCATAGATCACCACCTTCATTCGTCTGTGCCCAAGATGAGGCAGAACATCAGGACAGAAGGGCATGATGAAGGAAAGCAGCTCAGGAAATGACAACCAGAAAGCAGAGTTCCTTACCAGGGACAAAATATATGCCCCAAAGGCACACCCCCAGTGACCCACCATCTCCAGCCACCCCCTTTTGGCCTACAGTTAAACCCAGATAATCCCTGTCCATGGAATAACACACTGATTAAGTTAAATTTCTCAAACCCCAGTCATTTCACTGCTAACCTTTCTTTCATTGTCTCACATGAGCTTTTGGGGGATACTTCATATCTAAATCGTAGCATTACCCTTTGGTAGAAGTGTCTCCATATGACATTCTGACATCTCCAGGTGTCAGATGCTGACACATAAAAGCAGGGTAAGGGGAACAGGAAATGTTAAGGTGGGAAGGATCTTATAGAACATGATAAGGAAAAGCATTGGTGATAAGGTCACATTTGAGCAGAGACTTAAGGAAAAGAAGTGATCCATGAGAGTACTGGGGAAAATATTCCAGGAAGAAAGTAGTAATGGTGAACATCTTGACATGAGAATATACTTAGTGAGTACTTGCGACAGCAAGAAGTCCAGTGTGGTTATGGCAAAGTGAACAAGGGAAAGAATTATAAAGAATAGGTCAGAGTTGAAAGATAAGGGTCAGATCGTGTAGAGTCTTGTAAGCCATTGTAAAAAAGATATTTTGTTGTTGTTTTCTTTGTTTCTGAGTGAATAAGTCATTGAAGAATTGTGAGTAAAGAACCAACACAATGTGACTTTCATTTCAGAAGGATCACTCTGGCTTCTGTGTGTAAATAAATTGTTGTAATGCATATGGGGAAGAACAGAGAAGGCAAAGGTAGAATCAAGGCTACAAGTGAAGAGGCTATTTCAAGAATCCAAAGGAGACATACTGGTGATTTATAAAAAGAAATAGAAGTGATTAGGGATATGGATATATTTGATTAAGTATATGGACAGGTTTGACCATAAAACCAGTAAAGTGTATTAGTAGATAGAGGTTGGACCAGGAAGAGAGATTAATTCAAAAAATTTTTGGATAGCACTGCCATTTACAGAAATGAGGGCGATATGAGAGAAGTAGTTTTGGGGACTAGAAACTTGAAGCTTGTACAAGTTATAACTCACATGTTTATGAGATATTCAAGCCAAGATGTTGAGTCAGCAATTGGACATGATTATGGAGTTCAGAAAAGAAGTCTATAGTTATTAGCTGATATATAGTGTATTTTTATTTGCTCTTTTTAGTTATACATGACAGTAGAGTCCATTTTGACGTATTTATACAAATATGGAATATGTCTTATTCTAATTAACATCACAGTCTTGTAGATATTTTAAGCCACAACAGTGGATAAAATCATTAAGGATATAATACTGAGAAAAGAAATATCCAAATAATATGCTCTGGGATATATCATAGTCTAGAGATTGAGGAAATGAAAGGGAAATGGCAAAAGGAGACCTGGAAAGAAAACTTTAAAAAGTGGATTCCTAAAGCCAAAGGAAGAATGCAATTTGAGAAAGTATAAATGGCCAATTGTTTAAAAGCTGCTGTTAGACATTACCGTGGTGAGTGTTGACATAGAACATGCTTGACATCAAATATATTCTGCTATAACTCAGTAGATGTGGGCTCACATCCATCAGGTGGATATGAATTTCTTAATACTATACTTGAATTGCTATAGGTCATACATAAAAAAAAACAGTCATGGAAACCTTTGGTAAAAGCTTTACTGTTTGACTACATATAACCTATACTCGCTGATACCAGTTCTAAGTCAGGACCTGATCTGGGAAACGGGGACAGAGACAGCATGACATACTGCTTTTTCTGCCCTTTGGCAGGTTCCAGTCTAGTGAGTGTTTGTGCATATGTGTTGTGCCAATAGTATAGTATTACCATTCTGGAAGAATTTCCAGAGCACTGAAATAGCACAGAAAAGGAATAGGGTGAGTAGAATTGGTAGTATAAGATGGCAGCCCCAAAGGCTGTGGAAAATGGACAGGAGGGAAGATTCTTGGGAGCTTGTTTCTGAAGCATAAATCATGGAAGTGGCAGAGTCAGCCCCTGAAATGTCAGTCATTTTTATCTCTCTCACCTTCTGACTCACTTGGAGCATCAGCTCTGTTAGCTGAATCAATACTTTCTCCTTGACCCAAGCAATTGATTTTCACAATATCCTTCTTTGTCACAGACAGACCAAGTAGAAATGCAGAAAGACTGTTATATTCTCTGAGAGGGAGCAGAGGAGAGCAAGGGAGAGCTGTTTCTAGGTAGAAGTGGATTACAAATGACAGCAAGCTCAAGGTTTGGAATCCTGAGAGATGGGGAATTTGAGGAAGGGGATATTGAGGCATCTATCACACTAGGTTCCTGGCATCACTGGGTGGTGAGACCATCAGCAAGAGACAAGGCAGCCAGCAAACATCAGAGACAAGACAAAGAAAAATGATACAATTCTACCAGGTTGATAGAGATCAGAGCAGCAATATTCAAAACAATAGAAACCTTGTTCCGAGATTAAGAATGCCTGGGTCCTAATCCCAAAGTCCAGTTCACCTAAGAGCAGGAACCATTTGATGGCCACTTATAATCTCTGTACATCCTGGCTCACAGGGGGAAATTTCAATCCTTCCAAAACTAGTGATCCTTAATTTTGGTTACATATGAGAATAATCTGGGACATTTAAAAAAAATACCAAAACCTGGGCATAGATTCCAATCAATGGAGAGGAGGCTGGCATTTGGTATACAGCCAGTGTCAGGAACCTCAGCCATAGAGCATACTAGAAGGGAAACTGGTGCACTGGAAAGATCCTTGACCTTGTTGTCTTATTCATTCATTCAACAAGTATTTATTAATGCTACTAAGACTACAGAAGTGGATTAAACAAATTTGATATTTAGCAGCTTCAACCTTGATTTGGGGCCCATTACTTCTCTTAACTTCAATTTTTTTAAAATAGAAGTAATATCACTATCTTTTAACAAGGTTGGCTAGAAAAGCACCAATATTACATTCTAGAATTTTTTAAAAATAATAAAAACTCAATAATTATACATTTTTCTACCTTTTTCTGGAAAAGGGGTCAAGGGCTATGGTGAGGAGGGGAAGCAGAACGTAAAGAGCAATTGTTAAGCACTCACAGTGACTCAGGGAAGGTAGCATCAATTCAGTCCATTGCTGGTCACTAGGCCTCTGTTCACTAACTAGAGAAATTAGAAATTAGAATTCTGCTTTGTTCTTGTGGCTAAGACCTTACCCAGTACCCAGTCTTCTTGGACCTGGATTTCTGCCTTCTCTCAAAAAGTATAGGACCTTAGTTGTTGAAGACCCTGCTAGCTTCTTTTGCATAGACCTGCTTGACTCCGTGCACAGTCCAACACCTGGCAGGACTGGAGGGGTCAAAGTGGGGTGAGGCAGACCTATGTTCAACTGATTCAATCACTTGTGAGTTAATGTTTGTTTCTTCATTTCTGTATTGGAGATGTGATTATTGATTTAGCTCACAGACTCTAAAGTTAAGTGTTCTGAGTTTGAATCTTGATTATGTTTCCTCTTATAAAGTACTAATAATACTAGTAGGTACCTTATGATGCTGTTGTGAGGATAAAGCAGTCCATTTTAAGGGCTTAAAACACTATCTGACCTGTAGCTAATTAATTAATATTACCTGTTTTTATTATTCTTATTATTGTTTTGCCATCTCTTTCTTTGAATGCCAATGGAAGACAATGATCAGCTAAGCAGCCCAGCTGCCAATAAAAACACCAAAACACAGAGAGCTAATTAATCCATTAAGGTAGCAGCTTTGATGACAGCTGGGAATGTGTACAAATCATGTCGTTTTTCTCAGACCTGTCATCTCACACAGAATAATGGCTCCCAGGCGGGCCCCATATTCTGTATGATATTCCTGGGAACTCCCACAGGAGTTTCAGGTAGCATGAAAGATGAGATCTTTGAAGAGCTGTGCAGAGAAGGGGAAATAAATGACCTCACAGTGTCCCTTCTAACTCAGCCTGTGCCTCTGTGGCTCACCACATGGCCATTTTGTGCCTTGAATGTTTAACTACTGAAGCTTGAACAATAGATTAAGGTCTGAAGGAGCTGACTGTCAAACTTAGTAAGGATCATTATTGATAACCACATCCTTACAAATAGTATTTTTTTTTAACAGAGAGCGAGAGAGGAGGGAGAGAGAGAGAGAGAGAGAGAGAGAGAGAGAGAGAGAGAGAGAGAGAGAGAGAATTTTTAATATTTATTTTTTAGTTCTCGGCGGACACAACATCTTTGTTGGTATGTGGTGCTGAGGATAGAACCTGGGCCGCACGCATGCCAGGCGAGCGCGCTACTGCTTGAGCCACATCCCCAGCCCCCCCTTACAAATAGTATTTTATAGCTTACAAAGTTCTTTCATATATTTCATCTGATTATATTAATTCATTCATTCATCATGCAACACTCACTCTTTACTAGGTGCTCTGTGTAAGGTAATAGTGGACAAAATATTATGTTTAAATGCTGAAAGTATAGTAACAAACAAGCCTCTAGATGTGAATCACAAAAGAAAAGACCTCAGTGGTTCACAATCAAACTGGATTAACTGGAGCAGATGAAAGAATAGGCAAGGCACAAAATGTGTGATGGAACCAGAGTATGAGCAGGGAACGGTGTTAGAAACAAGAAAATGATAGGTCTGCCTAAGAAGAGGTGGACAAGAAGGACTTCATACCTGGGACATCTGCCTCTAAATTTCAAATAATCCTGTTGCCCACCTGAGTCAGCCCACCATCTGGTTTTCTTAGATAATGGAGGTCTACTCAAGTGCCTGATATCTAAGCAGTGTCCACTTCTTGGTTTTTCTGAGTGTGCAACACCTATTCTTGTAAGGTTCAGAATTTTAAAATTGTGGCTACCAGCCCATAATCTTAGAATTACAATAAATATTAAATGAGATCACAGATATATAAACAATACCAATGATAAAGATAAAATTTTTAACATCAGGTACTTCATGCAAATTTTGTTTATTTTCATGAATTTTTTTCTACAAATATATTTGAAGACCTCATTTCAAAAATTTCCAGTGATTTGTTCAAGGTTATATAAGTAATGAACGGTTTATTTTTTCTACTAAATCCCTTTATTACTATGTGGTTTTTCCTTATTGATCCAACTGTCTCTCTAATGTGAAAAGACATACCTACATATATACATACATAACATTACAAATGCTCTGTTTGTCAGGCCCCAAAGCAGACATTTTGTTGTATGTGAAACTCACAAGGGGAGAGAGGTTCATAATGGCAAATTTCACCACAAAGATAGTTATGGTTTGAGTTTGATTTCTTGTACTATCTGCTTATAGTTAGCAACTTTTGTTCCTGGTATTCATTAAAATATCTCATAGTTCCTGATAATTTGAAGTCACATTACTAAGCTGGAGTAGTGCTTTTAGAGTAGAGAATAATTAAAAGATTTAGCCAGATAATCACATTCCAAATACACACACACATACACTCACACACGCACACACACACACACATGCACACATACCCTTACCTGCCTTTTTTCTATGTTGACAGCTCAGAAGAAAGACATTTGGTTGTACATCTGAATATAATTTTGTCAATACTTCTCTTGATCATAAGAGACAGATGTGTATGGTATGTTACAAAAACACAACGACTCTTATGATTTTTTTTAATATATTAAGAGAATTCTTTTTCTTGCTGAACTCCAGGGATATCCTCATAATTATTTTCCCTTAGTAGATTCTCAGAAGTCACACATGTCTTCCAAAGGCTGTAAGACCACAACTCAGGTAGGCAATGGGCAAGATTCTTATTAGTAGTAACTTGAGGTCTGTAAATGTACAGAATGTTGGGGTACCAATGAGAGGCTTTTTAGCTGGGTCAATCTTCATATTTCTACCTCTTCCTTTGTTCTTTGCTTTTCCTTTGAAGTTGAAAAATACACTAAGTCTCACAATTCCTCAAAATTCTCCCTTTTTATTTTTCCCCCAAATGAATTGATGTTCAATACATTCCTTCATAGATTTGTATATAATTATTGCTTGTATATAACCACTTCCTTGGTTCCTTAACTTTTTTAGTCCTAAATTTATTTAACACTATTTTGATGTTTGACACTTTGAATGTTCCCTCCTTAAAATCCGCTCCCCTTCTGGCTTCATGAAAATTTCTCTCTCCTGTTTTTTTCCTCCTCACTGCTCTATCTCCATCTCCTTGACTGGTTCTTCTTAATTTGCCCATCCCTTAAAAGTTTTAATGTTTTCAAATTTCTCCATCCATCCATTCATCCAGTGAATACCTAAAGAAGGCCTAAGAAACAAATCAGACAAGATCCTTGCAGTTAAAGAGCTCATCATCTAGCGAAGAGATGGACATATAAACAGACAGTCCCACACAGCTTTAGACACTATTTGTCTTCACTCTCCTGGGTAAAGGTGATGTATTCTGAAGGCAAAGGTAGAATTAGCAGAAATCTTCTGCTTCTTTCACTATGGGCCTTGAGGTAAAGACAACTTACATCTGCTTCCTTATATCCATTTTGGTTGCCTATAAATGCCATGCCAAGATATCATATCAGATTTAAATTTCAGAAAGAACAGTCATTAATAATATTAAAATAATCCTACTAGGGATTTGGAGAATAATTCAGAAGTAGAGTACTTGCTTAGCATGACTGAGGTCCTGGGTTTGATCCCTAGTGCTAAAAAACTATTAAAAATTTAGGAATATCCATATGTAGAAGAATGAAACTAGATCCCTGCCTCTCATTCTGTCCAAAGATCAACTCAAAGTAGATAAAAAACAAAACAAAACAACAAAACTAGGAATTAGATCAGAAACTGTGGGAATCCACCCCTGAGCTACTTTAGCTTCTTCACTCCACCTTGGTTTGGCATTGTAAGTTATTTTGTGGCTCCTCCCACTTAATGGATTACTGATGCACATGACCTCAGTCTGCTGGCCTAGGGAGACTACTCTCTTAGCTCCTGAGTTGGGCGTAAACCACTGGGCCTGGACAGCCCACCTCCTACCTTAAATGGCCAAGAAGATTCTATGGAAAACCTTTCATGTTTCCCCCATATAAATAAACTGATCTCAGCTCTCCTGCTCTCTCTTTCTAATGTGGAAGCTAAGGTTGAAGAGCTGTCCTGCCCTTGCTTTTAAAATTACTTTCTGTGTAGTGTGGATTTTTTCACCTTCTTCTTTTCTCCGCCAGCCCACTTCATGCAGAGGAAACCCAAATTCCACCGCTCATACAGGACATGGGCCAGAAGAAACAATGAAATTGCTAGAAGAAAACATAGAAGCAACACTCCAACATATTGGAGCAGCACTGACTTCCCTCATAAGACTTGTAAAGCTCAAAGATAAACTCAATAATCAATAAGTGGGATGAGGTGACATTTAATTAAAAAGCTTCTGTATGGCAAAAGAAACTAGAGCATAAAGGGAGAATCTACAGATGGAAGAAAATCTTTGCATGCTAATCCACTGACAGATTAATAACCAGAATACATAAATAATTTTTAAAAATTAACACCACAAAAAACAAACAAAATCAAATAACCTACTTGATAAATGGGCAAAGGCTCTAAGGTGATATTTCTCAGAAGAAGAAATATAAATGGCCATAAATATGTGAAAATATGTTCAACATCATAAGCAATCAAAGAGAGGTAAATCAAAACTACATTGAGATTTTATCTAACCCCAGTTAGAATGGCAATCATTAAAAATACAAATAATGATAATTGCTGGCAAGATTGTGGGGGAAAAGCTACAATTGTACATTGTTGGTGAGACTGCAAATTAGTTCAATCACTTTGGAAAGCATTATGTAGATTCCTCAAAAGACTAGGAAAAGAACCACCATGAAACTGATCTATCCACCCCCCCCCAAAAAAAAAAAAAAACAACAAAATCAGTATAGTATAGTGATGCACACACACCAATGTTTACAGCAGCACAATCTGGAATAGCCAAGTTATAGAACCAGCCTAGATGCCTATCAATAGACAAATGAATAAAGAAAATGTATACATTCACAATGAAGTTCTACTCAGTCATAAAGAATTATTAAATTATACCATTTTCTGTTAAATAGATGGACCTAGAGAACATCATGTTAAGTGAAAATAGCCAGATCCAGAAAGTCAAGGGTCAAAAGTTTTCTCTCATATATGGAAACTAGAGGGGAAAAAAAGAATTAAAAAAGGGATCTTGTGAAAATAAAATGAGATCAGTAAAGTATAATTGGGAAACCAAGTGGGAGGGAGGAAGGAAGAGAGAGGGGATGAACTAGGGAATGAAGTCAAACAAATTATGCTATGTGTATATACGAATATATCACAGTGCATTCCAACTTTATATATAATTAGAATGCACCAAATAAAGATAAATAAGTAACTAGAAGACAGATCAATAGAGAAGAGAAAAGGAATTGGGGTAGGGAGGAAGGGAAGGAAAAAGGAATTAACACTATTATGTATAAATATAATGCACTATAAATATTAAAAAAAAAAAACAATTCCAATAGCTTTGATCTCTTGGCCCATTCCCATAGTGTGGAAGGCAGCACACTACAGAAGAAAAAAAACAACACATTTTTTAGGAGAAAACAGACTGGAGATATAATTATGACTTAATTTTTAACTAGCTGCATATCTTAAACCAGTTACTCATATGCTCTAACTCTTTGTTTTCCTCATTTGTAAAATAGCATAATATTTTTCTTACAGAGACATTATAAGGTTTAATACAAGAAGCACATTTTGTACAGTTCCCACTACTTAGTCTTCAGAATACACATTAGCCCAAGCTTTCTTCTATTTCAAACGTGGGACTAACTCAGAAAGAGGATAGAATGTGGGCAATCAAGAGTATGTCTCTATTCAGGTAACCAGGCGTGATGCATTGGAAAAGGGGCCTAGGATAGCATTGTTTTAAATAAGAGTCCTAAATTTCCTTTCAATTTCCTTGTTCAAATCACTTAAGGGGTGCTTTCTATAGTTCAGCTAATGAAGTCATTCTCAAAATCACTTTCAGAGACACTATTGCTCAATAATAAACTAACTGCATGATAATACACACACCCGAGCCCCCAAGTCGGGTGATTTTTTAAGATCAGAATCCATACAAACAGTCATTGAGAGTCTTAAGGGGGTCATTTGCGGAGATTGGATTTCTCCAAAAGAAAAGAATATACCCGTTTTATTCTCTTTATTTTGCCAGCTCATCAAGAAGAAAACGATGAAAAAACTCTAATGTCTATGGTACAATTCATCACAGGGAATTTTATGGCAGAAAAATGTTTTCAATTTATAATGGCAGTAATAAGTGACATTGGGCAAAGACTGCAAGGGACTTTTATTTTATTTTTTCCTTACCAGGAGCCAGCTAGGAATAGAAGAGCGATGTAATCATTACTTATCCCTGGATGCTGAATGTTTAAAGGCATCTTACACAACAGCATGAATTTTATTACTCTGCTCTATACCCGGCTGAAAAATTTTTACCAAAACTATACCCTGTGTGCCTTGTTTATTGTAACTGAATACAATTAAGGCCACATGGTGAGTAAAGGGGAGGGTCTTCTCTTTGTCAGAACACTAAGGCTCATTTTGACAAATCCAACAAAAGGATGAGTCTTAAGAAGAGAAACATGTTGCCATGTTTGGTCTAAAAAATGTTTTATTTTTTTAAGTACCTGTAGCACTGAGGAGAAAAAGATACACAGACAGACAGACAGACACACACACACACACACACACACACACAAAGAAACTTCATTGGCAGTTTTCTATAAATGGAATGAAATAGTAGAAAACTCACTGCACAGTGTTTTTAAAATTCACTGTGTTTACTTATATTTCACAGTCTTTATTTCTCTTTATTGATTCCACATGGCCAAAGCATTCTCCCTTGTTCTCCTAGTTTATTTTTCTCTCTAGAAAAGGGAAATTACCAAAGTCTATGAATAGTCATTTTTGTCATCATTATCACCAAATTCTGCTCTCATCTCATCACCTTCATTCATGATTTTCTCATTTAAATTGTAAAGTAAGCACCATACTGCCTCAAAAACTCATATCAACAAATATTTGTTTTATAATATGTCACATATTAAAAATATAGCTATCATTATCAAATATTTCATGATCTCCCATTTTTAAGGCAAGAAACACTTAATTTAATAGATAGCTAAGCAAGCAAATCATACCACTGCAATGGTAAGTGCTCTGCTAAAGGACATACTAGGAACAGAGATATAGAGGTAAGAGAAGGGAATACACATAGAGATAGCATAGAGGTGCTGACAGAGTGCTTCCTGGAGGAGATGTTATTTCATAAGTTGAGTTGTGATGGCTAAGTGGGAGATGGATAGGAGAGCAGGGCACGCAGAAGAATAGTGATAATATAGTAACTTAATAGAAAGTATACATATATTTTATATATATATATATATATATATATATATATATATATATATATATATATATATATATATATTTGTACTGGGGATTGAACCCAGGGGCACAACCTTTAAGCTACACTCAAGCCCTTTTTATTTTTTTGTTTTGAGACAGGGTCTTGGTAAGTTGCTTAGGGCCCTGCTAAATTGCTGAGGCTGGTCTGGAACTTGCAATCCTCCTGCCTTAGCTTCCTGAGTCTCTGAAATTATAGGTGGGGGCCACAGTGCCCATTAAAAAAGAGATTTTAACTAAAGGGCAAAGCCTAAGGCCATTGATTAATTTATTATAGGTGAGGTGTTCCACATGCTCTGAGATTACAGACATGAAGAAAACACAACCACTGGTCTCAAAGAGCTGCTAATACACTTATGGAAACATTATTCATTGTTCTGAATTCCTCACCTGGCAAGTTAATCAATTTTGTGTTTTTTTTTTCTGTCTTGAGGATTTTGTTTGTTTGTTTTGGTAGTTTTAGTTTGTTCTTCGACAGACCTAAATGAAGACAGGGACTAAAACTTGTGAAAATCTGCAGTCGGAAATCTCCCCATTACAGGGAACAGAAAAGACTTCAAGGAAAAACACACGTCCTAGGAGTCAAAGGAATAGTAAGAAAGCCAAGGTACTGGGGCAGGGGAAGGAGGAGAAGAATGTCAGGCAGTGCACTAGGAGAGCAGTTCGGAGTCAGGTCATATGAGGCATCTTAAGCAATTTAGTAAAAACTTGGGATTTTACTCTAGATGAGCATTAAACAGCTAAAAGGTTGAAAACAGGGAAATAAAATTCTCTACTCTCATTTTTCAGGGAGTACTATGGCTGCTGTGTGGAACACAGACTGCAGGGAGACATCAGTGAAGGATTTGTCGGGAGAGAAGCATCCTGGTAGACTGGAAATAATTGGGATTTAAGCTAGAGTGATAATGCTGAAGGATATGAGAAATGGTTGGAATCAGTTACTTACTTGAATATCATTACTTAAACACCCTCTCCCATTTTAATTCCTCAAATAACTGAATTGCTTATTCTGCATATTGAGAAAATGAGGCATAGAGGGGATATGACATGTACAAATAGGTTTGTGGCAGAGATAGACCAGGATCACAGGTGTGCTTCTTCTTCCTTGGCCTCTCAAATTTTCTACCACCTCCTTCCAGTCCAAGGGAATTCTATTGTTTTTTCATAAGCCTGCAACACCATCCTCATAGTGGCATTTTAAGAAAACCAGACGGCATTTAGCAGAAAGCCTGCCCAGCGTCAAGAGAAACCAGAACTTTGATGTGCTCCAATTGGAGTGAAGATGTGTGGAAAATACCAAGCAAATGTTTGGACTCAGAATCCAAAATAACATGTACTTAACTTTGCAATTTAAAAAGCTAAATTCAAACATGTGTCTTGTTGGTTTTCCAGAAAATATAGAATCTTGTAGCATAAAATTAAATAAACACCAGCCCCAACTTGTGGTCTCTCCCTCTCTCTCTTCCTCCCTCCCTCTAGAATTTTTCTAATTCTTCTCAGACTCTTTCACCAAATTAGGAACTCTCCATATGTTTGGTCTTTATGAAGCAACTGGTTCACATTGGTTAATACCATAACACACAGTGAACGCTCCTTATTTCTTAGTTGCATTCTACCTCATTTTAGAGTTATGGAAGATAAAGTGCAGAGAAAAAAGGAACTAGCTTAAGGACATAACTTGGCCTTCGAAAACCAGGTGAAAAAACTTCCATACCTAGGATAAGCCACTTTCAGGGTATTATTCCTACTCTGTTTACTTCCCAGGGAATTTTCTTGACAGGGAAGAGAATAGACTAACTTGTCCACAAGCAAGCTAATGGACTAACTCTCACTGGAAAGATCTCACTTCTAGAACTAGTTAATAACCATCATCTTCCTCATTTTGGTTCACTTTCCTGGTCTCTCATCCAGGATCCTTGACTATCAAGATCTAAATCTAGGCTTCATGGATAAGAACTCTGAATTTCGGGTTCAACAAATTCCTTAAACTCATTTTGTGTCAGTGTACATGGATTGCTATCATGGAGACAATTTATTTTCTCCCAAGTTAAAGGAATAAAGAGAAATACTCAATAGTTCAATAACTGGACCTCAGATTCAAGAACAGAAAATAGTAGCTTCCTTTTTCTTTCTCAGTAAATGAACTCTGACACATGAGGTATTTATGGGAACAAGAGAAAACAGAAATAACCTTGGGTGTGTAGGACAGTGGCAATTTCACTGTTGTAGGAAAATAGCTACTAAGTCTGAATTCAGACAACAAAATTTTAGGAACTTGTAGACTCTCTTCAGGGTAGGTTATTGAGACATCCATGAACTAAAACTAAGTATCTCTCAAATGAGACCAGGGACACAGGCGTTTTCTTCTGTTTCATTAAATCAATCGATTAAGTTTGCTCCTCTATGTCTCAGTATCCTCATTTATAAAATGGGTACATTGTTTATCTACCTCCTAGGATTGGGATTATGGTTCAAGATAGAAAGATGTATATCAAGTTCTTTGATCCATTTCTGTCATATGATGATTGACAGACTAACAACAGTGCACTTGTGGAACACTTACCAGGTGCTAAGCAGATTCTGAACATATTACTTGTATTAATTCATTCAATTTTTAAGACAACTCTGAGAATGATTTTTACTCCAGTTTTACAGATGGGAAGACTGAGACACAGAAAGGTTAAATTATTTTGCCTGAGATCATGCAGCTTGAAAGTGATTGAGTTCACATCTGAGCCAGGTTGTCTGATTCCATATCTGTGCACTTAACAATAGTAAATCACCTGTAAATAAACACTAGACTTAATTGTTGTTATTAATGAAATCACCACCAGAAAGGAGAGAAGCAAATGTGATGTTTTGGAAGTCCTTATAGAACCCTTACAGCATGGAGTCCTGCCAAGTTGATCCAGAACATGGAAATGACTGCTTGATTCCTTTTAAAATGGCTCTTGCTGACAGAATGCCAGATTCCCACACTTTGCTCTTTGGCATTAATTAAAACAAAGGAGTTAATCAAGATAAACTTCCACACCTGCCTGGCACAAGCCTGGAAGTTTATCATGTCTAAATATGTTTCTCATGCATTTACTGCAAATTAGTTTCTGAAAGTGAATTTCAAGGTCTAGTGACTCTGAGGTTCCCTAACTCCGTTTTCATTAAGTTTTCACAAATGATCTACTGTAGCATTATTCTTTTATAGTGCAGATTTAAGGCCCCACTATGAAAAGCAATTATGCTGTCAGAAAAGTGTATTTTGACTTATTAAAAAATCTGAAAGGTTTCAGAAAACTATTTATTTAGGTTCTCACTGGGAGGGTATTTTGACAGTCCTAAGAAAGAAAGCACTTTTCAGTGCATACTATTTGGGGTAGCCTAACAAGGCCTTTCAGCAAGGTATATGTGGAGCCGTGTAACAAACCCAGTGCAGGGCATCAAGAGGTCTTAAGTGTACTTCCAGCAGAAAGGCCTTGGGCCTCTCTGTCTCCATCTGAAAAGTGGAGGGGTTGGATGTAGTAATCTCTAGCATAACGAATATACAGAGATCATCTGTGCACATACTATGTCTCAGGCACAGTGCTAGTTGGTGAATATGCAACCCTGAGAGTTAGACTGCATTATTCCCATTTTATATATAAGAAAATTGAAGCATAAGAAGGTTAGATGACTTATTCAAGGTCACTTAGTAGATGTTAGATTTGGAATGCAATCTCTATTTCACATCTTACTGCATATACAAGCAATAGGATGCTATTCAAAACAAAGTTACAACAACAACAACACAGAATGCACATGTGGTACATTGTACAATATGGACAATTAATTGAAAGAAGTCAGACACAAGAAGTTTATACTCTATGTCTCTACTTCTACTTCAAGAACAAAAAAAAAATAATAATTTATGATGAACAGTTTGAGAGCGGTTGCCCATGGAGGGGTGAAGAGAGAATGAAAGGAGCCCATAGGGGATTTCAGAGGTCATGAAAATATTCAAAGCCTTGATTAGGATGGTTATACAGATATACACAGTATCAAACCAATGGAATCGGATGCTTAAGTTCAATGCATTTATCTGTATGTAAACTTCACCAAATAGAGGGTTTGTGGATAGTGGGCAGTTTTTCTGGCTAATGAACTCCATTTACAGATGCCTATATGCAAAAACTATTCTACTAGTATGGGTAAAACTGGGATCATGTGCTCCTACTCAGAATCCAGAGGACAGGGGCAGCACCGCATCCTGCCTGGTGCTTCTCCACCTATGCAGATCTCTGATGCTGGGGAAGAACTCTACACTAAAGGGATGACCAAAGCTAGTGTTGTGCTTTCTTCAGATACTAGTTTTCTCATTTTAAAATAAGGGGTTTGGATATGGTAGTTTCTAAGTCCTTTCTAATTCTAACCTCCTATCTTGCAGCAAGATTAAATCCTATACTAATCAGTTTAATTATAGAAAACTGTACTGAGTTCAGGAGAGGCAGGAAAGCTGAAGGGAGACGCTCCAATTTGGGGATATGGATTTAGTTCATCCATATCTTCTCATATGGTTATTTAAAAAATAATAAAATAATGAAATAGTGGATGAGGACTCACATATGCACATAGGATCTCTGATTAGGTCTCATTCATGGTCAGGATCAGGGCTGAGCTGTTTTATTTTTATCTTATTTCTACATGCCTGCTCTGTTCTAGACACTACATAATATCCTTTATAAATGCTCTCTCATCTCATTCTCACAACAATGCTGTAGCACAGGCATCACTAACCCATTTCATTGGTGAAAGAATGTTAAATGATTCACTTGAGATTTCATGCCTTTCCTAAAGCAGAGCTGGTATATGATTCATAAAACTCTACTTTGTGCCTCAATCTCAATAGGCAGGTTTGGCCTGTGGGTTAAGGCTCAGCCTGAAACCACGTTAAGAGGCTTTACTCTATGTCTATGGCCCAAATCAGTAATTAGTATGAGACAAGATTTTAAGAAAAGAGTTGCCTATTTCTGGAAAGACATTATTTTTAAGCTAAAGTGTTGTGAGTCGAAAGAAAAAGAAATTCTATGTTGAAATGAAATAAATTTTGATGGGGGCATTTGCTATTTGGTATGCAGTAAGAGGTTGCAAAAGAAATAGCTAGAAGACTTATTTTATGTAGCCCTAAAATACACCATTTGATATAGGTATTACCAAGCTTGTGTAGATAAAGTGATTGGCCCAAATACACACTTTTGAGCACCTAATTCCATCTCTAGTTCATGATGTTTGTGTGAATGTGTATATGTGGTGGGGAT
Source organism: Spermophilus citellus (assembly GCF_964194105.1). Lineage (NCBI taxonomy): Eukaryota > Metazoa > Chordata > Mammalia > Rodentia > Sciuridae > Spermophilus > Spermophilus citellus. The sequence goes on along the minus strand of NC_138191.1, from coordinate 101,434,539 downwards.
TATGAACAACAGAATAAAAAATTACAGTTTGGTGCTTGAGAAGTCCTCAAGTAAGTATATTTTCTTTTTTAAATGGATATGGATGGGGCCAAAAAAATTCACTAAGTTGTTGTTGTGTATTCCCATAACTATGCATGGCTTTAATTTCAAAAGGCTTTTTAAATATGCCATATAAAATAAAGAACAGATGAAATTCTTTATTATTTATTTCTATCTATTTCCAGGTCACTCACTATAGGAACATTAGGTTTTAGGGTGAATTGCCCTATTGCAGCCTCTTTCAACTTCCCAATAAAATACACAAGATAAAGAAATAACAATAACTTACAATATCCACAATTAAACTAACAGTCTATTGACAGAAACTGGGGATTACTTCTATGAACTCTAATTTTGCTCTAGTGGGATTAAGGAAAGCAGTTAGTGGCCTATTTATGTTTTGCCTCAAGAAACAGTATAGGTTCTCCAACCTGAAAGAAGTTTGGAAAAAAACACTTCATCTCCAGACCACTGTTTCTGGGACTCAAGCAAAAAGTGATAGCCATTTCTCTACTTCATGAGGATTGCTATTTGAGGCAGCCAGAATACTTCTTTCCTCAATACATGTCCAATGCCCTCTTCCTACAAACACACCTTATTGAACGTGTTCAATCACCTCACCTCCCAAAAAACATCAAGGCAAAAAAGCTTAGGCAGAAATATCGTCGACTGCAGTACAGTTATAAGGAAAAATTAACAATATCAGCAGGGTTTGGGCCTAATTTTCCTGTCAGAGGAGTCCCACTAACCAAGAAGAGGACAGACATAACATCTCAATGAAACTAAGCCTGTTCTGTGAGCAATCCATGGAAAGTGTAGTCTTAGAGCAAAAATAATGGCAGATTTCAGCAGAGCAGCTAGGACCCTCAGTCAATTTCAGTTTTTGTATAAGGAGAATTTCAATGGCTGTCACTCTGGGAATGCATCTGGCAGGAGCATACAATTTAGCTTCCTTCTTTAGACCTGAAGAGGAGATACGAACAGAGTGATGGGAAATGCCACATTTTATATTTCACCAATCATCATGTTTGGATATATGCTTTTAAATTTTATCTTTAAAAACTTTGGTATAAGAGAGTTTTATGAACCAAAGCCAAATTGATTCTATGGACCTTCTTTTCACTTCCTCATTTAACTCATCTATTTGGCCAGTGAAGAAAGAGGATTAATTTTGAAGGATGACTATAAAATACTATAAATTTAAATGGGCATTGATTATAATTGCAGCTACCATTCCAGATGTGATATATTTCCTGACTAATAGCAACACGGTTTATGGCACCTTGTATACACTATTGATCTGGCAAATACTGTTCTCTGTCAGTTTTCAAGGACCACCAGAAGCAATTAGCTTTTATCTGACAGGGATAATAACATACCATTCCTATATTTTTTCAGGACTATTCAAACCTTCCTGCTTTTTATCATAATCTAGTTGACAAGAGATCTTGAGCACTTTGATGTCCCTTTGCTCATCCTAGTGGTATACTATACTGGTAACTACATTCTGATAAGGAGAAAGTTGCAAGTGCCATTGATGCTTAGAAGGCATAAAATGTATCAGAATGTGAGAAATGAACCTCGTAAAAATCCAGGGGCCTACTATTTCAGTGACATTTAAAATGTCAAAGGGTCTGGAGTATGTTGGAATACCCCCATCAAAATGAAAAAAAGAAAGTTGCTATTGTTTGTACTAAAATAAGAAACACAATGATAGGTGGAGCCTCTCTAGATTTTTGAGGCAACAAATTATATTTGATTGTGCTGTTCTGTTCCATTTGCAGAGTAATTTGTCAGGTTGCCATTTTTGAGTGGAGCTCACATCACGAGAAGGCTCTACAATGGTTCAAAACTACAGTGAAGGTTGTTCTAGCATTTGAACTTTATGACCCAAGAGATTCAAAATGAATAGGGTGCTATAGGAAGCCTATGGGAAGCTCTCATAGGAGAACTACAAAGAACTCTAGAGTTAAGAGAAAAACATCTCCTTTTGAGAAAAAACCCTCCTAACTGTGTAGTAAACCCTGATAAAGACTGAACACCTGGCTCTGGGACACTAAGCGATAATGTGGCTGAGCTGCTATCATGAACTGGATATTATCTCACTCACTAAGCTATAAACTGGAGCCCATTACCTATCAACAAGTGAAAATGATTTAAGAGATACAATGGTATATAAGGCTATAGTCAACTATAACCTTATATAAATAAATAAATATTGTAGCAAATTGAAGGCACAAGTTGCATGAACAAGTGGCTTGAATTCCTATAGCATCTTTTCCTACATCTTTGCTTCCTCCCCTTCAGTTCACATCATGGCCTTACAAAAAAATCTGTGGAACCAAATAAAGAACAGAAAATTTGGGTTTGGTTTATAAATTATTCCACATGATATGCTGGCATCAATCAGAATATATATAATCAATCAGAATACATATAATCAGAATATATATATATATATAATGCTAACCAAAAAACACCTTTTGTAGAAGAGGTTCCCAATAATTGGTTTTATAAGATAACTTTTTTCTTTGGGTGCATTCAGATTCCTTATCCAGCCATCTAGGTACTTACTTGATTGTTTGATATGAGAAGAGGCCAGCGCAGTAGGGTAGATGCTATACAAGGCTCTGCAACATGGAATTTTCCTGAGAATCTAATATGCCAGTAGTAGAGACTGACTTTGATTCTCTGATATTTCATCATTCTCCAGTCATTTGGAGACAGGTTGGTCACAATACACCCTTTCTATAATGAAGGTACAGTAATTTTTCCTCACTGGAATGCATATGTGCTATGAACTTGAATTTGCTTTATACTGAAGCTTCATCAGTGTCATCATTTATAGATTTATAGAATACCTTATTCACCTTATGATAGCTCATACAGAATTCATCCTGAAAAATGAACTAATTTTGCCACAAAGTTAGGGCAGTCATAGTCTCATATATATAGTACTTGCTGCTCTTAATATAAATCTATTTTTTCCAAAATTAGGTGGTCTGATAAATTTGTGGAATGGTCTAATGAAAGCTCAGTTTCAGTTTCAGTTGGGAAATTAAAAATCTGATATTTTTTTCTTGTAAGATATCATGTATGCTATGAAACAGCAATCAACATATAATACTATTTCTCATAGATTCAGAATATAGGCATCTAGAATTCAAGGATAGAAATGAGATAGCCTTCTGTATTATTAACCTAATAACCACCCACAGAAATTTTGTTTCTCATTCTTACAAGTTTAGGCTCTACTAAATTATGAGGTTTTAGTTCCTAATGGAACATAATACTATTTCACTGAAGTGGAAGCGAAGGTAGCCACTGGGCATTTAGGGTTCCTGCTACTAAGTGAACAGGCAAAGAATCAAGTTTCTGTATTAGTTGAGTTGACTGATTCCAATTACTATGGGAGATCTGGGTTGCTGTGACACAATGGGAATGAAGTGGTGCCTTTTAGTACTCTTGTGCCTGATAATAAAAGCTACTAGAAAAGTATGGCAATGCAATAAAGATTCACTGGGGGTGAAAACACCACAGTTGAGGTGTTTTCTAAGGGCAATAGAGATACAGAATGCGTAACGGAAAATGGAATTTTAACTATCATCATACCCTTGGGACAAGTTCATAAATAAATATTGTAGCAAATATATATGTCTACTTTCTTGCTTATTAGAAGTGTGTGTATGTGTGTGTGTGTGTGTGTGTGTGTGTGTGTGTGAATTTATTACTTCATCCTTCTAATTTTCATATACATAAAGATGTTCTCTCCATGTCCTCTAAAAGGGAAAGACACAAAGTTCCAGTTGTCACTGTATACATTGTCTAGATCAGGTCATGTTATCCATCACTGAGTAATATCTTTTAGTGACCTTCCCACTTGAATAATATGTAATCTAAAGGCTAATACAGAGATGTCTTTGGTATCTGGCTTCCTATTAGGTTCTGCCAACATCTAAAAAGATATGGAAGTCAGAAGGAAGAGAGAAGAGTTGTAGTTCTGCTTTTTGTGTTTCTGTCAGTAGAATCTTAGAAGCAGCTGTTATTTCCAGCTTCTAGATTCTTGTACATCTAGAATCACCTTCTTCTTGCCCTCTCAGAGGTACTAACCGAAGTAATGCAATGTCTCTCCAGAGGCTTGAATTCAATGGCACAGAGTTCCCCTTTAAGCTACTAGGTTCTCTTAATTCCAATTGTCCTATTTGTTTTCTAGTCTTACCAGTGAGCAATTTCCTGAAGTTATTGTCTCTGGATTATCTCAGCGTTCTCTTTTTGCTCTTTTATTCCTCCACCATGGTTACAATTTCTATATACAAAGTCTCTTCTGGTGAAATACTTAGTATAGTTCTAATTTCCTAAATGAACCTGATTGGCTTAGTCACATAGGACTATGTCCTTGCAAATAAAATCCCAAAGGTCACTGGAGAAGGCAAGGGCTAAACTGCATAAATTAATTGTGCCAAAGTTTTCAGTCTTTAAAATAAATTTGGTTTTGTTTTGAGGATAAAGAGCAAAAGAACCAAAGATACCTGTATATTCAAGATAAAGATAAATAATTAATTGCCTGGCAGTAAAAGACAGTTGACAACAAATCTGTGTCCTTTGAAAATGTAGAGCTTTGTATAGAATCTATTCAGTACACCATACAAATGATTTAATCCTGCTTGGCAAAGGCTGGACAAAAAATGTTAACTCTGTCATGATTCCTTCCAAACTCAAATGCTACATTACAATTGGACCTATAAAGTGCTCTCTATGTGCATGTATAAATATATACTTGTATATAAATCAGCATCTCTACTTTCCTCAAAATACTGACCTATATCCTAAAACTGTGAGTTTTAAGTCCAGAAACACAGAATAGTCTAAAACCCTAATTCACGTATGTATTTTACTTACAACTTAAACATATATATGTATTGTCCCTACCATATTTAAGGGACTGTGCGAAGGAATCAGAATATAAAAGGAGCAAGAACAGACAAGTTCTATGCCCTCTGAAACATACAGTCTATTGGGAAGATAGACAATCAAAAAATCACACAAATGGCGGAAAAATTCAACAATTATAAGAGCTAAGGTATACAGTTATAAGTTATAAAATATATAAGAAGCTATAATAGAAATTTAAATAAGATGGAAGAAGAGGAAGAAAAAAAATCAAAATCCAAGAATGGGATGCCATTAAAGTGTTTTAATGCGGGGGATCTTCAGTAATCAAATGTGTATATGATTTACTGAAGAGGATAAGTTCTTTAAAATTTATTTAGGCAAGGATGCAGAATGTAAGGAAAGACCCTGGATTAGAAGACAAAATGAATTCAAGGATTAATAATAACAGTATTACTTAATTGGCCATAAAGATTTGAATGACAATTACAATGGTAATTGTCAACTTTATACACAATATAGTTCTAATCAATCAACTTTGTATACAGTAGAGTTTTCTCTGAAATATAGAATATAACATTATATATATTTGCTATGAAGACAATAAAAGTATTATATATATTTTTTCATCCCTTCAACTAGGTCAAACTTAGCTCTGTCTGTCAGACTGTCCCCAGGTAGATTCTAAATATAAGTGCAGTGGTGGCAGCTGTTTCTCTCTAGACTCATCTGTTCCTTGTAAAGTGCTGAGATGGTGCATTTTTGTTTTAGCTATTGTTTTCCTCTAATTATGTTCAACTTAAATGGCTATAGGAGCTAAAAATATAGCCACAGAGAGGAGCTGTGAGAGCATTTAGTGAAGGTCCTAAATGGATACATCCCTCAGAAATCACTTTTTAAATTGGCTTGATGTTCACTATGGAAAAATTCCCAACAGGTTCCAAAGCTATTGTCGTAAAATGGATAGCCAGATTGCTTCCAAACCTAATCCAAGGGACTGGCAGTTAGTCCAATGAAATCATAGTGCTATAGATTTAAGGAAACACAAAACCTTTGAACTGTAAAATAAAATGCACATTTAAAAAAATATAGAAACAGTAGAAAGCAATCTTAAAGTTCATCTGCTTCAACTATGCTTTCCACATTTGAACATGTTTTAATATCTGAGCCCACAAGTGACTGCTGGCATTCTATTTGAGTACATAAAGTAATAGGAGCTCATTACCTCCCAGGGTTGCTTGGGATATTGTAAGATTATATCAAGACTCAGAGGAAATCTGACCCCTCATAGTGCCTACACATTGGTCCTTCTATTACCAAGGCTGTGAGTGTTCAAAGAGAGAAAACATGGTTAATCTTACTCAAACTCCTTTGGATTGGTTTAATATCCTTTATCCATTGACATGACAACACTAGAATTTAATAAAGAACATCTTTGTGATATGAGACCTGGGTCATTACTTTTCTTCTGAAACTTCCTAATCATTCTCCTGTATTAGAAATTTAAATTAACCCTAATCATTCCCTATTCCTATTTCTGCATATAATAGGGACATTTACCAAGTACATCTTATTTACTTGATAAATGTGCATACAATGTACTTGATAAATGTTCTAAGAACTTTATGGGTGTATCTTCTTTATTCCTCATAATAACCCTATGAGGTATGTTCATCCTCATTGTCTGAAGGAAAAAACTGAGAAATAGAAATTTTTGTATCACATGTAAGTTTATTTTTTTCTTTTTTTTAAAGAGAGAGAGAATTTTTAATATTTATTTTTTAGCTTTTGGTGAACACAAACATCTTTATTTTACTTTTATGTGGTGCAGAGGATCGAACCCAGTGCCCCACACATGCCAGGTGAGTGCGCTAGTGCTTAAGCCACATCCCCAGCCCACATGTAAGTTTCTTGATAGTGAAATGGCAGGGGGGGATTCTACTTCAGGTTATCTGGTTCCAGTATGCAAGCTCCTCTTTGATATGATAGAATATCGAAAAGCATTAAACATTCTTGCAAAAAGGAATATCAAACTCCCCAGTTTGTCCAAGAGAAGGATTTACCCATAACGGACAAATGCCATCAACTATACACTTCATATAATCTTGGGAAATTACTACTTTTTCTGGTCTTTAGTTTCCTAATTAGTACATGAAGCAACTCCTTGAAGATCCTCCAAGTTCCCTTCTAATTATGAAGTGAACAGGGCTCTACCAATAATAATTTGGTTTAGAGTTTAATCACAAAGATTTCATGAACTACAAACGTTTACTGAGCACAAGCTTAGTCCCAGAAATACAAGAAAAGACACAAAGTCAAACAAATATAAGGCAGTGTGATGGATGCAATAATAAAATTGTGAGCACACAGAAGAGGGCCCAGTGTTATCTTGGGGTAAGGGTGGGAGCCACAGAAAACTCTGGAGAAGAATTACAAAGAGTTCCTGAGATAAATAAATGATAAAGAAACTTTCAGATAGAAAATATGACATTTTGATAAGGTAGAGAGCTATATTTGATACCTGACGAGCAGTTCACTAAGAATGAAGGGTAAAGTCCAAGAAAAAAAAGACTAGAGAAGTGAACAGAAGCCAAATGAAAAGGCTATGGTCCCAACTAGGGACTTAGAATGGAGCTTTATGTTGGAGAGTGATAGGGTGGGGAAAAAATAATTTTGCTCTACTGTGTGTGTGTGTGTGTGTGTGTGTGTGTGTGTGTGTGTATGTGTTCGGAAAATAAACAACTTGTATAGACATTATGTTGGAATCAAGTTACTTATCAAAAAGGACATTCTTGAGACTTAAATTGCTTTCAAAGTAATAACAAATTTTAACTATTTTTCCTTCATATCCATATGAAGGCAAAATACATTATGATACTTAAAAAAACTACAATACACTTATGTTGTCAACCAGATAAATTGCCCCAATTATGGGCAAAAAAAAAAAAAATGATGCAAACAGCAACCTCCAAGAGAATGGGAAGAGATTGAAAATGGTCTGGTTTGTTAGGCTTTGACTTGGAAGCTGCTTCCTGGTTTATAGCTACTCAAAGGGAACAAAGGACAACAGGGCTCTAGGGGAGCTACTCAGCATGTGCAAAAATATCCATAAGAAGTCCCTGAAAGGCATCCCATAGTAGACATCTGAACTTTGCTCATTTTTTAGAGTTAAAACAAGATTATTATGCAATGTAACAAAGCAAAATTATGAGTGAAAAGGCATACAGAGTTTCTATCAAGTAAAATAATAGTGGAAACAGGAAGTTTATGTTAAATTTTTATAAATGCAGTAATTCCTCCACTTACTCATTCAATTAGCAAGCAGGAAGCAAGTATAGTAGAACTTAGGGTTCTGCTCATGGTTCAGTAATTTAATAGCAGTTGCCAGGCAAAATCATCATCATCATCATCATCATCATCATCATCATCATCTCTCTGCTCTAATTTCCTCAACTATAATAGGAGGAGTAATAAAAATAATACCCATATTTTTAAGGGTAGAAAGTAAGGCGGTTGGGCTGGGGATGTGGCTCAAGCGGTAGCGCGCTCGTCTGGCATGCGTGCGGCCCGGGTTCGATCCTCAGCACCACATACAGACAAAGATGTTGTGTCCGCCGAGAACTAAAAAAAATAAATAAATATTAAAAATTCTCTCTCTCTCTCTCCTCTCTCTCTCTTAAAAAAAAAAGAAAGTAAGGCGGTTAATATGAATAGAGATAGGGCACTATAGTAGCCAGAACCAAATTTGTTAACCAAATAAATGGGGAATGAAGGAAAAGCAGGAGTGCAGAAAGGCCCCAGGGTTCCCATCTAGGGTGAGTTATAAAGCCATGAAACATAGTAGGGAAGGACTAAAGAACTATTAAGGCTGTTACAGGCAAGACATGTCAGGGGAGAAACAGATATATCTGTCTCAAGGCTAGGGCAAGACTCTTAGACCTGGGTCATTTAGGATAGGGCATACAACCACATGATAATGGCAAAATAAGTCCTGGGAGGCTTTATGAATTCAAAAAAGAAAAAATTCAGGAAAGGTTGGTGCAGTCATGGCAGGCAACGGAGGATTAGGAGGCTGACCATCAAGTCCAATCTCATACATCTAATTTCTACTACTTTTAAGATGTGAAAACCAGGAAAGTAACCTTACCAAGGTCATGCCATGAATTAGAGGCAGGCCTAGGACTAGGAATATAGCACTCTTTCTGCTGCACTGGGCTCTGTGCTCCTACAGAGATCTCTCTGGCACATACAAGTCAACCTACTGCAAAACAGAGCCTTTTCTACTATGTGTTTATTTTACAAAAATAAAAGTCTATCTAAGGCTATTTTCTCACCTGTCTATCATATTCTTTCTGAAAGACTCACAAAGCACATTAGATTCTAAAAAGACTGGAAGTAGTTAAATTTTTACATTGTTTAACCTAACATTTTCCAAACATATCTCTATGTATAATTATATGAAACTCAGTATGACACAAGAACAAACAATTCTGATACAGGGATGGAAGCCTCATAATCCGTCCTAGAAAGGGAAGTTTGACTTCTGTCTGGAAGAAAGAGTACGAGTATTAGAAAAAGGAAATAGTGAATGTACAAGTCTCTATGCAATGTGGGCATTTGAAATGTACCACAAGATGGTATATGAGGTATACCAGAACTGAAGGTGAACATGAGGGAGTAGTGGCAGATGAGGATAAAGTTTCCAGAGTTTTCATCAGGAGGGGCTTATAGTGTCATGATAAAGAATACTGGAGGGCTTCCACTTTTGCCTGACATAGAATAAAAAGGATTGAATTTACCCTCCCACCTGAAACCAAAAAATTAAAGACAGAAGACAAAATGACTTGCAAAACAATGGACAGAAGGCAATGAAGGACAGTGATCACTGTACAATGGGAAACTAATGTGGTGAGCCCTAAGATTGTCCCAGCTTATGCCTTAAAGGGTATTTAGGCTGAGGAATGGGAGGGAAATCCAAGCATAGGTTTGTGCACTCCCTGAATTGAGGAGACCCTCAGGTGGAATATGCAGTTCAGAGACGTTGGAGAGGACAGATCAAAACAGAAAGAATACTGTAGAGATCTGCCAAAGGTTCCCTTTGAGTGATCAGCAGAGTTTCGATCATCACATGCATGTGAGAAAACTATATAAGCTGGGAGAAAGGACACTTGGAAGGATTAGAGAACAGAGCTTGACACTCCCCAGTGCTAGAAACAGTCCCCATTCTAACCAGTCAAACTGGAAATCTCATAATTCAGAAAACATTGGTTAGAACCACTCAGAAGGGATTTGCTTCCATAGTGCTTTGGTTTCATCTAGTGAATTTAAAATCAAGACTTGAAAGAACCAATTGTTTCCAAGTAACATAGCATTATCCCAAAAGATAGTTTAAGGACATTTATAGGAATACAGGAATATCCATCTTCTACCACAGCAAAATTTAGCCATCCAATAAATGCCTGCCAAAGAATAAAAAGTTCCAGGCGTTCAAAGAAGCAGGAAAATATATCACATAATAAGGAGAAAAGTGAAGTCAAAATGGAACCAGAACTGATACAGATGTCAGTATTATCAAAAGGAGACAATAAAACAGTAATTATAATTGTATTCCATGTGTTTAAAGAGTTATGAAGAGACATGAAAGATACAACAAGGACCAAACAGAACTTCTAGAGATAGACATTACAATATCTGAGATTAAAGCAAAAATCAGATGGAAATAATGACAAATCAAACATTGCAAATGAAAATACTAGTAAAAATTAAGACACAACAACATTAACAATATAAATCATCAAAAAGAAACACATAAAAAAAAGACCCAACCTTCCAACAAAGTTCAATGAACTCTGAGACAACTTCCATCATCCTAATATACACGGAATTAGAGTTTCTGAAAGGGAGTGAGGGTAGTCAGGAAAAAATATCTGAAGAAAAACAGTAAGTGAATATTTTCCAGAGTTGATAAAAACTATAAACATGTTGACCCAAGAAATGCAATGACCCCAAGCATGGCTGTAGGGGGAAAACAGATTATACATAGAGAAACAAAGATAAGGATAAAAGCAGATTTTTCCTTGGAATGAATACAAATAAGAAGATGGTACAGTGACATCTTTGCAGTATTAAAAGAAGAAACTTTTCAGCTAGGATTTTATACCTAGCAAAAAATCTCAAAACTAAAGAAAAATTACGTTTTTTTTTTCCAGACAAGAAATAGAAGTATGATCTACAACAAAGAAATTAATAGCATCAGAAAAAGTTAAGATGATCATCACTTATATCGATAAATACATAGAATATGTCTTATACTTAAGTAACTTTAAAAAATAATTCACTGTTCAAACAAAATAACAATATAGTATGGCATTTACAAGACATGTAAAAGTAAAATGTGTCAATAACAGCACAAAGGCTGGGAGGGGAGATATGGAAATATACTACTGTGAGTTTCTTTTTTTTTTTTTAGAGAGAGTGAGAGAGGGAGAGAGAGAGAGAGAGAGAGAGAGAGAGAGAGAGAGAGAGAGAGAGAGAGAATTTTTAATATCTATTTTTTAGTTCTCGGCGGACACAACATCTTTGTTGGTATGTGGTGCTGAGGATCGAACCCGGGCCGCACGCATGCCAGGCGAGCGCACTACCACTTGAGCCACATCCCCAGCCCTACTGTGAGTTTCTTATAATACACATGAAGTAGTATATTGTCACTTTAAAGTAGACTAAATAGTTAAAAATATATAATACAAACCCTAAATAACCTATAGAAATAATACAATAAAGAGTTATAGCTAATAAACCAACCAAAGAGGAGATCAAGTGGAAACATAAAAACAAAAATCTTCTAAAGAATACTCCAGACTAACTAATTAGAAAAAATAAAAAAAACCTACAAACTACAATGCATCAATAAGAAAAAATAAAAAACAAAAATCAAGTGAAAAAAAATTCCAAAATACTCCAAACAAGTCAAAAAATATATTTCAAGAAGGAAAAGGGCTGAGGTTGTGGCTCAGTGGTAGAGTGCTCCCCTAGCACATGCAATGCCCTGGGTTCCATCCTCAGCACCACATAAAAATAAAATAAAGGTATTGTGTCTAACTACAACTAAAAAATAAATATTTTAAAACAAAGAAGGAACAAAGAACAGAAAAGAGAAATAGAAAACAAATAGAAAAATGATAGATTTAAACTCAACCACATCAATAATCAAGTTAAATGTAAGCAGTGCACAAACTGTAATGAAAAAAGAGAGATTGCCAGGTTGCCTATCAGAGTAAGGTCAGTCTATATACTAGTCATGTTAAATGCCATTAAAACTTAAAGACACAGATTAAAATTAAAAGGATGATTAAGATACACCACTTTAACACTAACAAACAATTGAAAACTGGAATGCCTATATTAATATTAGACTCAGTAGACTTTAGGGAAAAGAATATGTCAGGGATGGGAGGGTGACTTCATAGTGATAAAGGGGTTAATTCATTAACATGTAATATTCCTAAAGGTTTATGCATCTAATCCAGAGCTTGAAGATGTGCAAAGCAAAACTAATGAAATTGAACAAATTCACAATTATAGACAAAAATTTCAAAACTTCTCCCTCATTGATTGAATGAATACAATAGATAGAAAATAAGAAAGGATATTGAAGATTTGAACAGTACTCAAGTGTATTCTACTTCAGTACATTTTTTTTCTCAAGTACATGAAAATATTTACTAAGACCACATTTATGCCTAACCTGATGCAATCTACAGAAAAACTACAAGAGTTATTGAGTAAGTTTGGAAAGCTTGCAGGATCTAGGATAAAAGTACATCAATCCTCATAGATCCTATTGCAGTTCCATGAACACATCAGCCATGCGTCCAAGTTTTTCCTTATGTTGGGCTCTTAACCTAGAAAGCCCTTGGGATCCTTCTATTGTTTCTCCTTCCCCACTATGCCCTCAAAACAGCTCTGTAAAAAAGTCTGCATAAAGCCTTTCCTGACTTATCTTCTCACTTCTCTGTCTCAGGAGATAAAATTTGTACACATTCAAATGCTCTACACACCTAAAAATGGAACCTATTTTATAGTTTAAAAAAATCTAGTCTATGAACTACTTGAAGATAAGGACTTTTCTTATTCAGTCCATGAAGCTTAGTGGATAAGGGAATACCTTTTCCACTCTAGTAAATAACAAGCTGATAACTAACCATGTATGTTTCTTCACCAAACTAGGGGATTCCTTATGGGTGAGGTATGGGTGAGGACTATGTTCGAGTTCTCTCTTATGTTCAGAGTTCAACACAATGCCTAGAATATGGAAGATCCTTCATGCATACAGGTGTATAAACAGAATGGGGAGGATCTGAGATTTCTCACTTCTGAAAGAGAATATTTTTAAAAACACAAGATAAGGTTGAAAGCATGAAAGAAAAAACAACTCTCTCCTAAACAGCAAGCAGATTGCCTTGGGCAATCTCTCTTCAGAGGCAAAATTTCCACCTTTGCTACCAACCTGTTGGTCAATACTGAGAGCTTATGGCTGGGACAAATGATGTTGCACTATCTTTTCCTGGCAAGTTAAGAAATCTCCAGCATCTCAATAAAGTGTGAGATAAAGCAGAGAGGAATTCAATTTAGAAAGCCTTCATAACTCTTCACAGAGGCACTCCCAGGCATAGGATTCTGAAGGTGGTGGGGAGGAGGCATCGATATCTCATTACTGCCAGCTCCACTGGCCTGAGAGGTCAGCACAGAAATGAGTGTCCCAGGGGAAATTTAGCCTGAGGACAGTGATGCTGCCTTTCAGCATGTTGATGGACTAAATATATTCACTACCATGACAAAAAAAGATGGGGCTACTTAGTTAGCTCAAGAATTTTACAGCTGTGAAAGGGAGCTATTAGAGATCCTCTAGCCCAACTTCCTCTTTGACAGATAAGGACAGCTGCCAAAGAGCAGATTCAGAAGCAGAGGTTCTGCCAAGATCCAGGCTTCCTGGCCACTCTGCACTGTCTGTCATCAGAGTTTCTGTAAATCTTTTGGATTTCAATGATGTCTATATGATATAGTTTGAATGTATTGACATTTCCTTCAAGATCCTTCAGTTTTGATACTGATTCCACTATAATTTTCTTTCTCTTCCCACCTCATATTCCAGCCATAATGTGCAATAACTCTCAGTTAATATCTCATACGGAATATCTCATGTACCTTCACATCTCTATGCCTTTGCCTGTTCCATTCCCACTCCCTAAGTGACATTTTTGTTTTCTGAGAAATTCTTATTCATCCTTCAAAGCCTAATTAAAATGTTGCTTCCTTTTTAAAAAGGTCCTAGATGTTGTAGGACAGAACTCTCTCCCTGTTCTGTGCACAGCATTTCCTATGTATATCTATTTTGTGTTTGTCTTTTATCATAAGTATTTGTTATGACCATATGTATTGATACATACATATCCATATGCAGGTTATATCGTTTGGAGGTGTTTTCCCCACTTAAAATTACAAAGGCATGGGCTGGGGATGTGGCTCAAGCGGTAGCGCGCTCGCCTGGCATGTGTGCGGCCCGGGTTCGATCCTCAGCACCACATACCAACAAAGATGTTGTGTCTGCGGAGAACTAAAAAAAAAAAAAGTAAATATTAAAAATTCTCTCTCTCTCTCTCTCTCTCCTCTCTCACTCTCTCTTAAAAAAAATTGCAAAGGCATGTAAAAGGCAAATGTCTTACTCATGATAATATTTATGTGGACCCACATTTGGCCATGCAGTGAGCACTCAAAATATTAGTACACCAAGAACCTGCATGAATTTCCCAAGTTCAATACTGGAGTAGTAAATATTAATGTATATACCAGAAGCTCTAAAATATATGGGGATATATGACTAGTATATAATGCTAAAACCACTTTTTGTGAATTCATAAATTAAACTTTATTTATAATGTACAGTTTATATTGTAAGGGTCCGGCGAAACGTCGGAGGAAGAGACCACAAGAGACTGTCTTATGCAACAGCAGAAGGGAGGGTTTATTTGGAGACCAGCATGCTAGGGCCCAGAGCTCTCTATAGCAAAGGGAGATAGAGCCCTGAGAACAGCTTAAGCAGAGCTTATATACTTTCCTTGGAGAGGGCAGGGAGAGAAGTTACATTTTGTAGTTTGGCAGTTGGGGACAGCTCATTCTGGGAACAAGATTAGCAAACAGTTCACAGTTGGGGACAGCACATCCTGGGAACAAGATTAGCAAACAGTGTTTTGTTAAGCATATAGAAAAACGGAGTGACAAGTACCTATTTTATTAACCTTTCAATATCAAGTTCTATTATGATATTAATAGATAATTATGTACTATAGAAACTCAGTTCATTAGTTCTGCAGTATATGATAGATTTCATATGCATAATTAGGTAAGGTAAATGTTTGTAATTCCAATATTTATGTAATCTATGGTCTATAGCATCACAAGGGGAAAAACCTCAAGCAAATAAGGGGACTATTGATATAACAAGTTGAAAAAAATACAAAACTTCAAACATAATTTGAGTCCCAAAAGATAATGAAACTTGTTAGCTTGACTGCTTCCTTGATTTTCCATTTATAGATAAATTTAAAAATCCTGAGCCTACTATATAAGCCTTCTTACAATCTGTCTTCTTTTTACCTCTCTCCATTTCTCCAGCCCTGATAGACTATCCACCACAAAGATCCACTAGGTCTTCATGCACACTCTTGTATCTCTGCTCTTCAACTGCCTAAAACCAACATACCCTTCAAACTTTAGCTCCAGTTTTACTTTATCTAATGTATTTATCTTGGTTAGGTATCATTTTTGGCCTCTCACTACCCCCTGAGTTTTCCTCTGTCATAGCACAAATCATACCACGTGGTCATTGTTCATATTTTAGTCTCACTCATGATACAAAGGACCTTGAGAGCAGGGATCTAATTGGCCTGTCAGTCTATAGATATTTATTGAGTGTTTTATAACTGAAGGCATTATTTTAGAAGATTAGGCTATAGCTATAGTCCCCACTTTCAAGGACTTTACATTGTAGCAGTAAAAGATAGTCTTAAAAAAGAAAACAAAATTAAATGAGATAATTTCAGTTACTGATACATACCATGAAGAAAATTAAATGGCATACTGTGATAGTGACTAGGGTGATGGTGATGTATTTTAACTAGGATAATCAGAAAAACCAGGAGAATGTGACTGAGTCCTGAATTATAGTTGTTGTGTGAAAAGAGTGCCAAGTCAGAGAGAGAAAAATGAACTTTCAGTAGCTAGACCACAGTGACTGAGTGGAGGAAGAAGAGGTAGGAAAATTGGGCAGATCCAGATCCAGTAGGGTCTCATTGGCCATAGTAGTAATTCTACCCAGGTTGGAATGAAAGCTACTGAAAGGTTCTAAGCAGAGAATCATATTATCTAACTGTTGTGTGGACAATAGACTCACGGAATAAATATCAGGAAGACAAGCGATGGGTTGTTGAGTAATCCAGACAAGATGAGATACTGACTTGGACTAGGTTATGGCATAGGATATTCAGGAAGGTGATTGGTTCAGGGATATATATTAGAGACAGAGCTGGCAACACTCATTAAAGGACTGGATGTGAGATGTGAAGAAAAGAAAATGAAGATATCCTCAAAAATTTTACCTGAGGCAATTTACTATAATGAAAAGATGCAAGTTTCTGTTTTGGATGTATTCATTTTGACATGCCCATTAGACATTTGGATAAAGATGCTGTGTAGGCAATTTGATTGTACTGGTCTAAAGTTCAGGAGAAGTTAAGGTTGACATATAAAGCTATAGTAAAAGACTTGATTTCCTGGAGAATGAGTGTAGCTAAAGAAGAGGAAAAAGAAGAGGAAAGGGGAGAAAAGAAAGTAGAATAGCTGACATTTAAAGTATGGTAGAGAAGAGCCACCAAAGTATCCTGAGAGAGTAGACACTGAGGAGAAGGCAGAGGTGGAGTAGTTGGAGAAGGATCCAGGGAGTGTGGTATCCTGAAAGCCTAAATAAGAAAGTTTTAAAAGAAGTAGGTTATAATTTAACATTATGAAGTGCCATTAGGAAATCCAGTAACATGTAAACAGAGAAATGGCCATCAGAAGTGACAGGATACTCGTCTTGAGTGATTTTTATAAAGGCTGTTTTAGAGGAATGTTGTGGAGAGTAGCTCAACCAGAGTGGATGAAGAAGCATGGACACATGGTGAGGAGGTGGAAAGAATGAGTCCAGATAATTCACTGGAGAGGAAAATATGTGGTCAGTAGAGTATCCTTCTCTCTCTTCTCTCCCCCATCCCTGCTCCTTCTTCCTATTTATCTTATTTTTCTCTCTTTTTCTTTCTTACTAAAAATGGGATTTGTGGCTTATTTGCTTGCATATCAAGAAACCTGACACTGAAGGTTTTTTAGATATAGAGGAAATAGGGATAATTTTAACAAGGTCAGACGGGGTCTAGATTACAGATAGTTGGCCTTAGAAAGGAGCAAGGACATGTTTATATTTCTAACAAAAAGAAAGGCAGAGTGTGTGAGTACTCATACAAGGAGGTTGGTGAATGAACTGTGAAGAAGTTATCATACAACATCTGTTTTTAAAGAAGTAGATGACATTACCAAATACGATAACTTATTTGACTATAACTTCCTGGTTTTTAAAACATACAATAAATACTCTGTATATTTTTGCTGAGTGAACAAGTGACTAAACAAAACTGCACATGATTTGATCTCATGAATTAAATCTTCTTAATTCTAAAGGAAAGATGTGTAGATAAATCTTCGACTGAAATCCTGGGTCTGCTAGTTACCAGGATAAGATTCTGACCAAATGACTTAAGTTCTTTGATCTTAAAGTTTCTTATCCATAAAACAGGAACTTCAAAGGAATATTACAAAAACCAACCAGATACTATATATAAAGCACTTGACATGAGTCTGGCACTTAAATGCTTGATAAATGAATATTGCCAACAATGATACATATTTCCATCCTTGCTACTATTCCTACTAATATTGGTCACCATCAAATTCTTCCATTTGTTTCCTCAAAAAGATTGCAAATGATTGTAAAATAAAATGCTGTGTCTTATGAGCCCTTCACAGCATTTTTCTGTTTGAAATTATGGAGAAATACAATTGCTTTTGATATTCCACATAGAAAAAAGAGAACTTTAGGTTGATAGTCAGATAAATCTTGAAGCCAATAGTTTGAAGAGTGAAGCCAAACTATTTCATATTTACCTGCATTTAAGAAAAACACAATTGCATCAATTATTTCTTTCTACCTTCATAAGAGCTCATGTAATGGGTTTTTCTCCTGACTTTATAAATGAAGAAAGACTTAGAGAAGTAGAATGTCTTGTTCAAGAGCTCCATTAATAAATGTGGGGCAGGGAAGTCTATACCCAAATGCTCTGTGCTCTGTACTAAATTCATTTTTTGAAACATGCCACATAAAAAGCCAAATGAAAGACACTGGGATTATCAAAAAAATAAAGGGTTCATCTGAGCTAGAGTCTGCCCACCTCATCTCACAGAGAAGGAAGGCTGATGGGTGAGCCTAAATCTCCTCTCCTCCTCTTTCTAGGCACACAGTTAGACCCCGTTTCCTAGGAGCATTCTCATTGCCGTGAAGTATAGCCACATCACCTAGTTTCAAACAGTGGGATGCAAATAAACATGATGTATGTCACTGGGGCCTAACTTTTCAGGCAAAGGGCTTTTCCCCTCAATCTTCTTTTTCCTTTTTACATCAGCTAGAACCTGAGGGGACCAGGACTGGACTTTGCAGATGATTAAATGCCCTAGGCAAAGATGGATTAGGGCACTGGAAGGAATACCAGGTTTCTAACTATAGTGGAACATAGAGTCAGCTGTGGGGAGCAGAATCAGCTCAATTCAGAACCATTTTGGAAAGAAAAATAAACTTCATTGTTCTTTAATCACTGTACTGTTGGGTTTCCTTGACTGTTAGTAATAAGTAAAGATGCACACTTGAAATGATAGCTTCAGGAGAAGAGGCTCAGGAGAATAGGCAGCTGGCTGAAGATCTCTCTGTAGCTCTCCTGAGGCAGGAGGGGTAGAGAAGTCCCAGGTACCCCCAGAAGCAGAAACAGAACAGATGCATGACTGGGATGCAGAGAAAGAGTTCACTTCCATAAAAAGAAGAACTTCCTTTTAGCATTGTTTGCTATAGCCAAGATATGTTTAAAGGTAATGAGTTCCTTATCAATTCAGGTGTGATAGCAGAGACTGGATGACCTATTGAAAATAGTGCTATAGCCAGGGATCAAGATTTGTTGTGGAGTTGAACTAAATGACCTTTAAGGTCCCTTCTATCCCTGAGAGTCCAGACTACAGAGGAAAACAAATCTCATCCAATTAAGGACCTCAGAAAAGTAAGCGATGACTCACTGATGTAGAAGCTGGCTGTGCCTGGAGTTCAATTGCCCTAATAATCATCATCATCACAGAAGTTCTATTGGCTTTTTCCCCCCTTTGATTAAAGACCTCAGAAATACCTTCAGGCTCCCTTCCAAACAAATGGCCCATTACAGAAACTCAATTTTAATCTGATCTCTCCTTCAGTAATTACATTCTTGGTCAGGGGAACAGGACATTCACTTAATGAAGGCGATGTGGCTCAAAGGGTAAGCACCGCAAACATGCAGAAGTGAAGAGAATGCATTGGCCATGACGTGCCTCCATCAAGGCACATTAGAAAAATCCTGTGCAGCATGGAAAAAGCCCTCGATGGGAAATCAGGAAACCTGGGTTCAGTCTTGCCCTTGACCCTTACTTTCTCTCAGTGGGTCTGTGCAACATTTCCCACCCCAACACAATCCTTATCTCATCAAGCAGCCTGAAGGATTTTCAAAAATCCAACTATAATTAAGACTCCCTGTGCTTTAAATCTTTCCATGATGTACACTGTTTCTAGATAAAAGTTAATATTATCTCCAAGCCCTTCTAACTTCAAAGACCCCTGCACACCTCTCTCTCAGCATCAATAGAGTCCATTCTATTTAAACCCTACTTGACTTCTTTTGGTACCTAGAAACAGACCCTGCCTTTCTTCAGTCGTTGTACATGTTGTTCTCTGTCAGAACACTTCTAGTTGCTGTCTAGTTAACTTCTATTCATCCTTTAGATCTCAGCTTCTTTTCAATTTTATTTTAAAATCTCTTATATAGCATTTGTTATGTGCCAAATTATAAGAGTTTTCTAAATATAAACTAATTTTATCTTTACTAAAGCTCTACAAATAGGAACTACTATTATTACTGTTTTATAGATGGGGACACTAAGACCCAAAGAGGCTATGTGACTGTTCTAAGTTAATACGCAACAAAGGGGCAATTACAACTCAGGTAGTGAGGCACCAGAGTCCACATTTTAACTCCCATACTAAGCTGAAGCATCACTTCTTCAGGAAGACTTCTCTGACATGGTGATATCCCTTTTGTACATATTCCATTGGTCATTCCATTATCATTAAGCAAGCAATGTTAATTTTCCTGCTAGACTGAGACCTCTAAGAAGAGAGGATCCCTTCTTTCTTATTTATTGCTGTACCTGCAGCCTGCAGCATACAGTGCAAATAAACGGATATTGAGTTATTGAATACATAAATAAGACTCAGTTTTCTAACATATATGAAATTAAGAAGTTTATATATATATATATATATATATTTCTCTCTCTATATATATATTTTGAGATTTCATACACACACACACACACACACACACACACACACGCACACACACATTGCTGGGGATTGAACCCAGGGCATCACACATGCACACTTTTACCACTGAAATTGCTTAGAAAAAGAAAGAGTTAAAAAGCTCAGGTGCTGGCCTTGATTCATAGTTGAAAATTGTCACAGTGTCATTTAAACTATTGGATACATTGCTGTTCCCTTTGTAGCAGAAGACTGGACTAGAAACCTCAAAAAGACTCTTTTGACTCTAGAGCCCTTCTTGTTTTTACAACCTATGTATATTGGGAGTAGTGTGATTGAAAATCTGAGTTATATTTGCCTGGTTTAATGTTATGACTAAGAACAGAAAATAATCTCAAGGTTTTGAAACAACTAGTTTTTCAGCTGGTGAGAATTTAGGAGTAATAGAAGATATGACCAGTGAACTAAAAAGAACATAAATATCAGAAACAAAGCTTAGGGTTCAGTATCGATCTTTTTCAACTTCCCAAATGTATCATCTTGAGCAAGTCAGGTGATTGGTAAGTTTAACTGAGCTAAATATTACTTATGGATATTGCTTTCTCTTTCAAGAGTTATGCTTGATTTTCAGGAGCTTGCAAAACTGTTTCTTTAAGGATGATTTTGTGGTCTAAAGTTTCCAGATTCTTGTATTTTATGCCCGTTCCCCTGAAGAATTAAAGAGGAATTAAAGTGTTAGAATTACTAAAATGACCCATAAGCTCAAACTAACTAATATCAACTTGAAAAATTCAATGACAAGTAATTAATTAGTCTTTATTATGGGTCAGATTCCATGAAAGAACTTGGTCAAGTCCTTAACTTCTGTTCTTTAGTGTTCTGACCTTCAAAATGAGACCATTTAAATGCAAGTATAGGAAGTTTTAGGAACCAGGAAGGAATTTTTTCTAATCTTCTATGTGATTGGTTCTTGGTAGGGAGGTCCTCTTGGTGATCATCTTTTCAAGGAACTTGTGTTTTCTACTACTGTAGGTAGTATCACAATCTGTCCAGGTTCCAAAAACCATAAACCAGCCCTTTTCCACTCCAATCCTAATCTTTTCCATACAGTCTTATCATGATATCCTGTCAATTCCAATTTTTGAATATCTCTTTAACATCTCAGTTCTTATTGCTGTGGTTTTTCCTAAATATCTAGTCAAGATTCCTATAACAATCTCCTCACTTATCTTCCCATTGTCAGTTTCTCCTGCCACAGACAACTTTATTTGTTTTAGTCAGCTTTTTCACTGCTACAACCAAAAGACCCAACAAGAACAATTTTAGAGGAGGAAAAATTTATCTGGGGGCTCATGGTTTCAGAGGTCCCAGTACATAGACAGCTGGCTTCATAATTCTGGGCCCCACAATGTGGCAGAACATCATGGCAGAAGAGTGTGGTGGAGGAAGGCAGGTCAGGACATGGACACCAGGAAGCAGATAGTAAGCTCCATTCTCCAGGGACAAATAATATATATCCCAAAGGCACAATCCAATGACCTACCTCCTCCAGTCACACTCTACCTGTCTATAATTACCATTCAGTCAATCCTTTTCAGCAGATTAATGCACTGTGTAGGTTAAAACTCTTATAACCCAATCTAAACTTTCTTGCATTGTCTTATACATGAGCTTTTGGGGGACCCTTAATATCTAAACCATAACATTATTGAATTTAAGTTTGCCTATATCACTTTCTTGTTTAAATACTATCAATAATGGTCATTATCCTCAGGATAAATTGAACCTCTGAATTATAATATGTAAAAATCTCTGTGTCTTCCACAGACCTGGATTGGAATTTTGGATTTACCACTATCCTATCATTGGGATCTGGAGCAACTTAGCTAGCCTCCTTAATTCTCTGTTTCTTATTTCTAAATGGGATAATTACCTCTACTCTGTAGGGTTGTAGTAAAGATTTCATCAAATACTGTGTTTAAGGTGAGTAGTATAACATCTGCATGACCAGAGTGCAGTCAATGATATTTTATTAAGAAACTCACTTCTTAATTATAATTTGGCAAGAAGAAATATATTGTAACAATCATGGAAAAGACCATGAAAAATAGATGTATAAGCAGCATTCCATGCACATTCAGAGGAGGGAGGTCATATACACTGACTGAGAAGTAACAGGCACCTTCTCAGAGGAGGTAATATTTGATTTGTGTCATAAATGGTCACCTGGGGTGACTACCTTAGGCAGAGTTTGTTGGCCTAATTTGATGACTGGTTTTCTCTGACCCATTTTGGGCCTTGCTCACTGAAAGTTGAAATAATTAGCAGGGAGATTCTGTTCTCCAGGCTATGATGATGCACTTGCTCTACTCATAAAACTAAGGGCTTATTTTCCAATATAATTGATCCCCTAACCTTCAAAGACTCAAACATTCTCTTCAAAACAATAGAAAATTAAAAGAACAATTTCTCTTTACCTTCTAAATCTTGGCAAGCAAAAATAGGAGAATGAGGGAGAGAACATTAAGGTCTCATTGGTTTCAACTCTCGACAATGTAATGTGTAATTTTTCTTTTTGGAATTTCAAGAACTCTTATTTTTTAATCTGTTATTTATTCTGTTAAAGTACAGTCTTCCTTAAGAGCAAAAGGATTAATGGTTTCAAATTCCAGCATGTTGACCTTTATTCTACATTAAAATGCTTATTTGAAACCACTCTGCCAGGGCTCCCATAAGCCATTTGGTATTGAACATCAAAGAAATATAAAGTTTAACTCCCATTCCAGTCAGGAAGCAGGATTCCAGAAATTAAAATAGGTTTTTTTTTAATGCGCATACATAGGTATATGGACGATACTTTGTGGAATTTGTCATGAGCCAGGTGAATAAAGGCTTGGTTGGATTAGGCCCACCTCTGTATAGCTGTGGTCCATCATGAACTAAGGAAAGGTCATTTTTTGCTCATTTCCCTATCATTAAAGCACATCCTTTATCATGCAGCATGGAAAAGGAGGCAAAAATACAAAGAATAAGTGAATTAATGAAGCATTTAAAAAATTTAAGCTAAAAGATTTAATTCGGGGAGAAGATAAAGAAGAAAATGCACATTTATTCCCAGGTAGAAGTGCCTCTCCCTCTCTGAACTCCCACAGTACTTTGCCAGAAGACTTTTTCACAGCTTGGCCCTTTTTACCTTGTATCAGTCAGTTACTCATACGAGTCTTACATCCCACACTGGACTAGGGACTTTCTTTGAGGGAACACATAGCTACTGCCTTAACCATCATCTCTTTTTATCCTGAGAGCCAGGCCCATATTTAGCTACCAGTACTGTTGAATTTTGTTAAAATAATCACCTTTTTCAGTCTATTCAAAATCTCTAGCCCATCAATTCCTTTAGTAACACAGCCCAAACAAGATCTATCACCTGGTTCCCTGCAAGGCTCTTGGAGCTAGACATTAGTAGACATCCCTCTCTCTAGTTTCCCCTAGGAACTTTGGCTTTTCACCAAGTTTTGATGAAATTCTAGAGTCTATGAATGGTCTAATGAGTCCCTTTTTCTGTCATTTAAAATGTGTGCTAATTGGCACCAACTAGAGAAATTAACATCTAATTTCCACAGTGTCTCCAGGTCTGGGTGCCCATTTATTCTCCTTCTCTCACTCAGCATGTCATCTACATCCTTATATGGAATCCTCCAAATGAAAAGATGGCTTTCTTGCAGAATTCTTATTGTTAAGCTTATTTTCACTCTCAATATGAGCTGAAGAAATTCATCTGACAAGGAACTTCTTGTGTTGAACACATGGTATTCCCAGAAATGGAATCAGGAGACAGATCAAGATACAAAAGTCCTGACTGAGGATCTTATAGCACTACAACTGTGATGGGCATATGAGAGGGACAATGTTTTGAAGACAGCACCAGAATGAGTGGGTTGAAATGAAATGAGATGACGTTAAAAAAACATCTCTCAGAAACGTTGCCCAGGTGGTCGATGAATCAGCCATGGCCTCTAATGTGTCACTGTACAAGTGTATAGGAAACATTTCACCTATTCTGGCTACTGTGAACGTTGTAATGAACATGATCTACTCCTTGCCCACAATTACTTCACATTCTAGCAGAGAGAGAAAAGGGTAAGAATGACATTAGGTATAAAATGTGGTCTTACAGAGAATCATGAAGCACTGAGTGAAACAAAGAGGAAAGAGAGTGTAAATCCACCTGAACCAATAATGAAGAATCCAAATGATGACAACATTTGATCTGGCTCTTTAACCATCAGTATGAGTTTTTAGCACAGCTGACTGAGAAATGGCAGATGGCAGTTGTACAAAGTAGATGCATGGAGTACAGCATGCCTGGTGTGGGTGAAGAAAAATAAGACTGGAAAAAAGTTTGAAGCAAGACATTTAATAAATACTACCTTTAACCTTGCTGTTTAAACTGTTTTGGTGATTTTGTGCTATTGGGCATGGCATGAGCAGAACCCAGAACTGAACCCAGGTCACAGACCTTGAAACCTGCATGTTCTAGGATGAATAGAACCTAAAGAAAAGGGATCAAGGGTATTTAATCTGAAATACTATATCATTCATCTATTGATAAATGAAACCTATATATCAAAAACAAAATTGAAAGTGGGTTGATGTAAGACTGAATTTCCATAAAAATAAAATTCAAATTAGAAAGAAATACTTCAATCCATGGAATATGAAAAAGACAAATTAGAGAGAAGCCCAGAGGCCCCTACTCTGTATGGAGGGAGGCAGAGTACAATTTTCTTGATTTTTTTTTTTTTTTTGCCAGAAAGTAAGGATGACACAGACAATAGTGGACCTGTGTTCCAGACCCAGCTGTCTGTTCTAAAGAGGTGCTAGGGTAGTAAAGAGACAGATACATACAGCTATACAGATATAAAGACAGGGAGAGAAAACACAAAGACCGAAAGATACAATTTGGATAAGTGGGGTGGAGACAGCATGTGAGGGAGAAAATAAACATCTACAAAGAGCCTCCTGTGTGCCAGGCTCTGTGCTACATACTTAACATTGGAGCATTTAGTTCTTGTAAGATGAGCAACAAGAGCTGAAGAGTTCCAACTTACTCTTGAAGGATAATCAAACTCATAGTTCTATAAAACAGGCCTATTCCCAGAGGGGATTCCCCAAAACCTTTGTAGTTTCTGATGCTATTAAGGAAGTACCATATTATCCATAAGCAGGAACTATTCCTGACCTGTGCCTGAAATTCCACAACTCTATCTGCTCTTCCCAGTTTAAGCATTTGTCCTCAGTTCCAGTTGAAGCCTCTGAGTGAAGAATACAGGAGTCCCTTTACTGAGTTGGAGAAATTGAAAATGGGAGAAGAGAAAACAAGCAGATGACATTTGTGCTCATATGCTCCAAGTGTGTCTTGCTTGTGGTATCTTGGGGGTGTCTGGGAAACCTCCACAGAATGTGACAGCAATAAGCTTGGTTTGTTTTTTACTACCATGGGTTCATTATAGAGCACTTAGCAACTATAAGCCATGTCCAAGAATTCTAATGAGAAGCCGGTTATAGCAGAAGCAAAAGCTTCACTAAAGGGCACTGAGGGTCTTGATGATCCAGAAAATAATAGCAAAACAGACACTCTTCGAAGAGCCCTTTATTTTACAAAGTTGAAAGGGAGGTGGCTTCACAATACTCAGGTGATTTTTAAAAGGTTATAGGCTCCATTTATTCTACCAAGAAGATGCTTCTCTGAGTTTCCTCAGTTCACTGATCATATCTTGCACCTAGCCTTGCCTCTTCTGTATTCCATTTACTGCTCCTCCATTCCCATCCCTTGGGAAGTTCTTTAGCCACTCAGCCATGGCCTAATTGCTTTTATCAGGAGACAGCACAGAGAAGTAACCTGGGAGCTTGGACACTGGGCTCTGCCCTCTCTAAGCAGTGAGATTCTGGACAAGTCCTTTCTTTCTGAACCTGTTTTATGGTTTGAAAACATATGGCTTCCAGTTCTCTCATAACTTCAATGGTCAATTATTCCATCATCTGTTGAGAGCCACAGCCAAAGGGGCCCCAGCAAACTTCCAGCTGCCGGCTGATGATTGGCTCACAGCGGCCCCAGCAACATCTAGCTGATTGGCTCCTCTGCGGTGATGTTCATTGGGCTGTTTCCCTGCCCTTCAGACTGCCAGCTGATGATTGGCTCACAGCGGCCCCAGCAACATCTAGCTGATTGCCTCCTCTGTGGTGATGCTCATTGGGCTGTTTCCCTGCCCTTTCAGACCACAGAGCTGCTCATTGGGGGACTTATTTGGCTCCGCCCACGCGACCCAGCCAATCGGCCTCAAGAGCAGGAGGATTGTGGGAGGTGGTGAGGCTGGTGTGGGGGTGAGAGGCTTGTGGGAAGCCGGTGGTGGCAGTTGGGCTCTGAGGGTTTTTTCCTGAGGAGCTGTTTTGTTTGGCGTTTGTAGTTCTAAAAATAAAGTTAGTTTCTTTTGACAAGTGGCTCCTGAATTGTGCCCAGCCAGACTGCGGCAATCATCATTTAAAATTTAACCTAAACCATGCATTCTCTAGTAAGCCATATCTGACTATCTAATCTAGCCCCATCTTACCCTTTTCTGTATTATATTGTACTTATTGTTGGACTCACACATTTGGACAATATTAAAAAAAAATTAAGTCTTATTTCTCTGTAATGCAGTATGAGAAAGTGGCATTCTTTATTTTATGCTGTTCTATCCTTTTTTCCCTGTCTCCACATACATAGTCCAGAACTTAATTAAACCAAGTAAATATTTTAAAAATAAAATGAGGGGCTGGAGTTATAGCTCAGTGATAGAGCACTTGCCTAGAATGTGTGAGGCACTGGGTTTGATTCTTAGCACCGCATATAAATACATGAATGAAATAAAGGTCTATCAATAACTAAAATAAAAATATTTTTAAAAAGTGAAATGAGAAGGAATCCTGCCAACTAAGGATGCTCTATGTCTGAGAGACTGACTGGATATGGTCTCCTGAAGCCAATATTATCAGTTTTTTGAGCAGAATGGCAAGAAAAGTCATTCAAGGAAGAGGGAACAGCACATACCACAAGATAAATACTTTAGACCAAGAGATGGTATAGCATTGTGGTTAAGGATACAGGTTTTCCTTGGCTTCTAATCCTAGCACTTCCACTAAATAGCTCAATGATTTTGTACCTCAGTTTTCCCTTTTATAAAATGTTGGGGCTACTAATAGTACCTGCCCCATAGGGTTAGAATTAAAAAAGTTAAGTGACATTTATATTATCAAATGTAAAGTGATTGAAATGGCTCCTGGAAATTTTTAAATGTTCAATAAAAGTAAGCCATTATTATTCCTGGATCATAAAGTGCATCCATACTGCTTCAATCAAGGGTGAAGGAATTTGATGCTGAGTTCACTGGCAAGGGCCAGATGATGAAGAAATTTGCATAATCTGTAAAAAGAGTTGGGATTTTTATCTATCAGGATAAATGAAGTATTGATAATGCAGCAGAGAATAAAAGATCAGATTTGAGTTCTAGAAGAACTATTTGTCTCTTATGGAAACTAAATCAGAATGAGGTTAGAATGAAAGCAGAACAAAGAATTAAATGGCTGTGAAAGTAATTTTTGAGGGATTTTTGGTAGCTTGGAACAGTTTCACTAATCCTTGAAGTGCTAGATACCTCCAAATATAGTCTCCAAAACTATCCTCCAGTGGAGGATGGAAGGCCATCTTGGTTCTCACAGATTGATCGCAGCACACCTTCCTGCTCCTGCCAATAACCTATCCTGTGCCCTCCTGCAATAGTTTGGATCTTAAATATTCCCCACAGGTTCATTTGTTGAAAGCTTGAACCCCAGACCATGGCAGGATTGAGAGATGGAGCATAGCAGAGAAAATTAGGTCATTGGGAAAGTACTTTAGAAAGACATATTGAGACCCCAGCTCCTCTCTTTCAGTATTCTTTTCTTCCTGACTACCTTGAGGTGAGCAGCTTTGCTCCACCATGCATTCCCTTACATGATTTTCTGCTTCACTCCAGCCCTCAAAGCAACACCCAACTGACTGTAGACTGAAACCTCCAAATCTGTGAGCCAAAATAAACCTTTCCTACTTATAAGTTGATTTATCTTGAGTATTTTGTTACAGTAGCACAACAGTGACTAATATACCTCCCGAGTTCAAGTCCACCTCCCCATATTCATTTTTCCTGACTATTAGTCTCTTGACACAAAATGCCCTTTCAGTGATGCCTTCCAAAGTTCTAGCTTCCCTACCAGCCTACATGAGGCATGATACTACATGGAATCTCACTGATTCCTTGATTATTTCATGCTTTCTCTTGGAGATACCTAATCAGATAAGACCAATATTTTAGGTGGCCATATAACTTCCCACTCAAATCAGGGTACTTCTGAGAGCAAAAGGGAATGGTATTCATAATTATATTAGGATGACAGGTATAAATATGGACTATCTTAGGCAAAGTGACATAAACATGGTTAGGTTACCCTACCCCTACATCCAGTCACATGGAAAGAGACTACTTCTTGAAGAAATTATGTTTCTCATAATCTCTTCATCTGTACAACACTTTCCAGCTTACAAAAGATTCAACCTCATAGTCTAATTGATCTTCACACCAATCCTGGGACTTCACAGGCAGGAACTATTTCTTTCACCAAATAGATTTCTCTTAGTTTCTCCTAATAATAGAAGAGGACAGAACCTTTTGCATTAGTCTGGATCCTGCTCTAGCCCCTGCTTGTATTGGAATTTTATGAGAATTGATTTTGTTCCCTCAGGTTGGCAGTAGAAGACAGGATCATATCAAACTTCTTTCCTCTCATCTTTTCTTATGTAAAGCTGGAGAAATAGTAGGGTTTGGAAAAGTTGAAATGATAATAAACTATCAGAAAATTGCAAATTACCAATTAATAGATAAACTTAATCATTGGTAATTATTAATAGTCACCAATATGGTAAAGTTTCAATTGACTTTTTTTCATTATTAACAGTTTTTTATTTCCTTTGATTTAGTAAAAGTTCACCATTTTGATGTACAGATATTTTCATACATTTTTTATTTGTTCTAATACATGACAATAGAATGCACTTTGACACATCATACATAAATGTAGTATAATTTCTCATTCTTCTGGTTGTACGTGATGTAGAATCACACTGGTCATGTAGTCATATATGTACTTAGAGTAATAATGACTGATTCATTCTACTATCCTTCCTATTCCATTCCCTCTTCCTTCAAATGACTTTTAAGTAATTTCTTCCTTATTCCTTCTATATTACTTGAATATTATATGCTAGCTATATAATTTTATAAGATATTATTCTAACTTATTTTTTTCTTTTTAAAGAAAGAAAACACTGATAAACTTCAGTGAAATAGGCAATACAACATTGGAGAGGAGGGGGAATATGGTCTTTTGAGCTAGACGTGGGTTTCCATGTTAATTCTATTTTGTGACTGAGCGATTCATAGACACCTCTGAGCCTCAGTGCCCTAATGGGTAGAACAGACGCCACTACCGAGCTCATAGCCTGTCATGATGATTCCATAAGATTTAATGAACAGGAACCCCAGGTATGGGCTGGCTTGTGGCAATCTCACAAAAAATGTTCATCCATGGGGGTGTACTGACGCAGCTTCTCGAGGCTGTGACAAACCTTGCTACCTCCTCTGCTCACAGCTCTAGAACCATTGTGGGGATGCCTGTGACAGCTGCGCCCCTCAGCATTCAGGCGGGGCTGCCCAGAGACACTGGGTGCCTAATGCAGGGAGGCAGTCCTGTCAGAATTGCTTGGGGTTACTCATCCCGCCTTCAGGGTTTCTGACAGGATGTTTTGATAAAATAAATCTATTTTAAGTGACTGTAATGAAATACTAACCAGTTTCTGAAGGGCTTTTAAGATGTTTTTAAGAAGTTTCAGATCAAAGGCCCTGGGAAGGCAGACTTTGCGCATTAAATATTTAGTGCTGATTCAGTCACTTGAGAGCTCAGGCATTTTGACATTGCAAGAGGGAGAAAGCACATTCTAGCTGGGGACATGCTCATGTGAAAGACACAGGCGACAGGACTCAGCACCAAGAGACCTGTCTTCTGACTGCAATATTGGAGGACGTGACCTTGAAGGCTGTCCTTCGAAGGATTCAGGATCTGAAAGAATTATTCATGAATTATAGTGGTTGGGCAAACAGGCCCTCAGTAAGCCCTGACAGCAAGAATCTGCCTTCCTGGCTGGCACAACCAATCTCAGCACCTGTCATTCTGCACACTAACACTTGAGGCCTACCAAGTGACTGACACTTGGAAAGTACTTTGTGGCCCATCTGAGAGACACTGTCCTTGAGACCACATGATAGTGGCAATGATTGCGAAGGTCTCAAGAGCTCCTGCTTGACAGTTCCATAATACTGTTCCTGTTATTTCCATTATACTATTCCTTCAGTAACAGATAGCCCCCACAGATACTGACATGGAATGAAAGAAAGAAGTCAAGAACAGGGTGCAAAATAGTGGTGTTTGATCTATTCCTAGCCATAATCGACTTTGAAAATCTGGTGCAAACCAAGAATACTCTCTCAGCAAAATGTACACATGTACTTGTAATATAACACATTTGGCATTTAGTATGAGAGAATTTGAGCATCACTTTAAAAAACATTCTTGAACCCCAGGTGTCCAAACATTTGTTTAAGGTCATAGTAGATCCAGTCAGTTCAGAGCTTATAAGTTTGAGTTTCTTGGCTGACTTTTAGAAGACTGGTATGACAATAAATGCCACAGGTCTTGGTTTAAACAAACCTGGGTTACATCAGTACTCAGCAACTATGTAATATTAAGAAATTACTTAACTTCTTTGAACCTCAGATTACTATTTTTAATGTAAGATAACATTACTTCATTCTTATTGAGAATTAAGTTGGATAATGCTTATAAATCACTTAAAGCAATTTAGTGGACGTAAAGTTCCTATTCACATTACCCTATCTCCATCTGCTTCCAGAATAACTCCAATGAATTCCTCCAATATCCATACACTTTTTTGACCTTTTACCTCATGATTATATGCTAGACTCCAGGAGGGCTGAAACCATGCCTGTTTTGCATATAATTTCTTCCTCTGAGCACAGGAGTTGGAACATGACATGTGCTGAATATATATTGAGTAAATGAATTTTAAAAAATAAATGAATGAACTAGATGGATACTAGCAACATCCATTGAGGAAGTAGGAGCAGAGAATAAATAACCAAACGGAGGAAACTTCAAGTAATTTATTTCTTCCACAGGCCACAAGTGTTTTAGGGTTCAGGAAAAAAAATATTTAGAAACTGGAGATTCTGAATAGAATCAAGAGGAAGCTCTGCTGTTTAGCTCCGCTTGTTGTTTCATTCTCCTCCAAAAAAGTCATCATCCTTATGTCCTTCCATATGGCAAGTCGAGGAGCTGCAGTCACACCATAGTCAGGAGGACAAAACGGAAAACCCAGGATGAAAGGACAGATAGGGCAGTAGTAAAGGGCAAGAGCTCCTGCCTAACTGTGAAGGTACTGCTGTCTCCAACTAGATCAGCTGTGCTCGGTTCTGAGCCAGGCCTGACAGAGCAGGGAATACAGAAGCAGCCTTAGACCCTGTACTGCAGGTAGGATCTTGTCTTGGGCTAGGATGCACACATGAAGTGAACCTCAGATCCTTCCATATCAATGGAATCAGAGTTCACCATAGTATCTTTCGGTGCTGCAAGGTCAGTCTCAACATAAACCTCAGGCCCTTATCATCTCCTCTCAGAGTCTGGAGCATGATTCCAGGCCCCCAGTAGTGATGATGCAGAGAAGCACCGGGTCACCACCCACCTGACTTTCAATCCTAATAATTGCTTGGAAGTTCTTCCTGATATGACCGAACCCTCTTAGAAATATATACACATTTGCCAGACATTTCTGGTTATTAAACAGTATAGCTGAATTGAATATATTTCCATGATCCCCCTTCTCCCTACCTGGTGCCTCTATCATTGACCAGTTCAAACAAACCAGAAACTTAGGAGTAATGTTTGATTCTTTTCTTAAATTCTCAATCTTCCATCTTTCTTACTACTGTAATGATTGTTAGAGAACTCCCTTTTGATGCTGCCTTCTTTCTAATCCATTCTTCACATAGAAACCTAAGGACACTTAAATTTAAAAAAAATGGGGGGTGTGCTGGGGATGTGGCTCAAGTAGTAGTGCGCTCGCCTGGCATGCTTGAGGCACTGGGTTCGATCCTCAGCACCACATAAAAATAAAATAAGGATATAATGTCCACCTAAAGCTAAAAAATAAATATTTAAAAAAGGTTGATTTTGTCACTCCCTCACTTAAACACCTTCATTAACAATCCCACCACAACCAGAAAATAACAACCCCTCCCCCAAGCCCTAGACCCTTCCTTTCATTCTGACTTTTCTGTGTCTCTCCTAGATTCTTTACTTGTGTACCTTCAAAGCCCTGTCAGTGACTCCATCTCTGGCTTAACAGAAGGAAAATGGGAAGCCTGAACTGTCTCAAGTTGAATAGGCCTCTATGGGATGTCTGTAGAGCCTAGATAACCACTCACTGAAATGCTGTAGAAAGTGCTGCTTTTGGAGAAGGGACTGGTTGTATGCCATGTGAGGGAAGATTCTGTCCTGAGAAGACTTTCAGGGATTTCAGAACAGCACGCACCTTGGAAACAACAACACGTTCCTCCTCCAATCCTTCCATCATGGACGTCTGTTTAAAGAGGCCCCAGGAAAGCTGCTTTTCCACTGAGACCAGCTTGACTCACAGCCAACACAAATGGGAATATGTTTTGGTATTTATTTCTCTGGTCAATGTAATCAGTTTAGACATTCCAAGTGAATAATTCAGGCCTTCTAAAATAACTGGAGCAAAGATTGTCAAATGTAGTTGTCTACCTTGATCAAGGTAACTAGGAAAATATCAAATCTCACTCTCTTATCTTGTAAACATAGCATTTTAGGTATTTCTAAGTGATGAGACAAATCTTAAAGATAATAAAAACCAACATTTTGCATTTGTGTAAGTTTTTAGAAATTCCATATATTATTAAATTATAGATAAAAATTGAGAACAAATGTGTTCTAGGCAATATGGAAATTGTTTTTTAAATATGATCTCTTATTAAACAGGTTTTTGAGACAAATTGCTTAGGTTCAGATCCCAAATCCAAACATCACTATTAACTACACCATTAACTAGCTGTGTGATTTTAGCTGAGTTATTTAATCTCTATGTACTTCAGTTTCCTAATCTTTAAATTGACAGGCCATCAGAGAAGACCTCAAAAGATTATTATAAGAATTATACAAGGTAATATGTGCCAAGAGCTGAGCTAGCACCATGTGCTGTACACATAACTGCTTAATAAATGTTACTTTTCATTTATATTAGTTCTGACAAGTATCCTCTAATGTTAGGGCTATTTTACCCAAACTGCAAATTAAGAAATAGACTGAATAATATGAAATAAGTTTCTTAATGTTGTAATGAATTAGTGGTGAAGCAGAGATGCAAATACTGATCAGTCTGACACTAAAACCTCCATATTGAGAGAGTAGTATGGTTCTTGGTACATTTTGGCTCTTATTGCCACCATCATCATTTCTTTTTTTTAATTTAATTTTATTTTTTATTGGTTACTCAAAACATTACAAAGATTGCAGAATCACATCAGTTACACATCCACATTTTTACATAATGCCATAATAGTAACTGTTGTATTCTGCTACCTTTCCTATCCTCTACTATCCCCCTCCCCTCCCCTCCCCTCCCATCTTCTCTCTCTACCTCATCTACTGTAATTCATTTCTCTCCTTATTTTTTCCCATTCCCCTCACAACCTCTTATATGTAATTTTGTATAACAATGAGGGTCTCCTTCCATTTCCATGCAATTTCCCTTTTCTCTCCCTTTCCCTCCCACCTCATGACTCTATTTAATGTTAATCTTTTCCTTCTGCTCTTCCTCCCTGCTCTGTTCTTGGTTGCTCTCATTATATCAAAGAAGACATTTGGCATTTGTTTTTTAGGGATTGGCTAGCTTCACTTAGCATAATCTGCTCTAATGCCATCCATTTCCCTGCAAATTCCATGATTTTGTCATTTTTTAGTGCTGCGTAGTACTCCATTGTGTATAAATGCCACATTTTTTTATCCATTCATCTATTGAGGGGAATTGGGGTTGGTTCCACAATCTAGCTATTGTGAATTGTGCTGCTATGAACATCGATGTGGCAGTATCCCTGTAGTACGCTCTTTTAAGGTCTTCAGGGAATAGCCCGAGAAGGGCAATAGCTGGGTCAAATGGTGGTTCCATTTCCAGCTTTCCCAGGAATCTCCATACTGCTTTCCATATTGGCCGCACCAATTGGCAGTCCCACCAGCAATGTACAAGAGTACCCTTTTCCCCACATCCTCACCAGCACTTGTTGTTTGACTTCATAATGGCTGCCAATCTTACTGGAGTGAGATGGTATCTTAGGGTGGTTTTGATTTGCAATTCTCTGACTGCTAGAGATGGTGAGCATTTTTTCATGTACTTGTTGATTGATTGTATGTCCTCCTCTGAGAAGTGTCTGTTCAGGTCCTTGGCCCATTTGTTGATTGGGTTATTTGTTGTCTTATTTTCTAATTGTTTGAGTTCTTTGTACACTCTGGATATTAGGG
The DNA here is from genome assembly GCF_964194105.1 of Spermophilus citellus. Lineage (NCBI taxonomy): Eukaryota > Metazoa > Chordata > Mammalia > Rodentia > Sciuridae > Spermophilus > Spermophilus citellus. The sequence continues at coordinate 101,399,171 of NC_138191.1, read as the reverse complement.
CTCTATCTGAAGTGTGAAGAGTAAACATTTTTTCCCATGATGTAGGCTCCCTGTTTACCTCTCTTATTTTTTCTCTTGCTGAGAAAAAACTTTTTAGTTTAAGTAAGTCCCATTTGTTGATTCTAGTTATTAACTCTTGTGCTATGGGTGTCCTATTAAGGAATTTGGAGCCCGACCCCACAATATGTAGATCGGAGCCAACCTTTTCTTCTATCAGACGCATAGTCTCTGATTTGATATCAAGCTCCTTGATCCATTTTGAGTTAATTTTTGTGCATGGCAAGAGAAGGGGATTCAGTTTCTTTTTGTTGCATATGGATTTCCAGTTTTCCCAGCACCATTTGTTGAAGATGCTATCCTTCCTCCATTGCATGCTTTTAGCCCCTTTATTGAATATAAGATAGTTGTAATTTTGTGGATTGGTCTCTGTGTCCTCTATTCTATACCATTGGTCCACCTGCCTGTTTTGGTACCAGTACCATGCTGTTTTTGTTACTATTGCTCTGTAGTACAGTTTGAAATCTGGTATCGCTACACCTCCTGATTCACACTTCCTGCTTAGAATTGCTTTTGCTATTCTGGGTCTTTTATTTTTCCATATGAATTTCATGATTGCTTTATCTATTTCTACAAGAAATGCCATTGGGATTTTGATTGGCATTGCATTGAACCTATAGAGAACTTTTGGTAATATCGCCATTTTGATGATGTTAGTTCTGCCTATCCATGAACAGGGTATATTTTTCCATCTTCTAAGATCTTCTTCTATTTCTCTCTTTAGGGTTCTGTAGTTTTCATTGTATAAATCTTTCACCTCTTTTGTTAGGTTGATTCCCAAGTATTTTATTTTTTTTTGAGGATATTGTGAATGGGGGTGGTTTTCCTCATTTCCAGTTCAGAAGTTTTGTCGCTGATATACAAGAATGCCTTTGATTTATGTGTGTTGATTTTATATCCTGCCACTTTTGCTGAATTCATTTATTAGCTCTAGTAGTTTCTTTGTAGACCCTTTTGGGTCTTCTAGGTATAAAATCATATCATCCGAAAATAGTGATAATTTAAGTTCTTCTTTTCCTATCTCAATGCCTTTAATTTCTTTTGTCTGTCTAATTGCTCTGGCCATTATTTCGAGAACTATATTGAATAGAAGTGGGGAGAAAACAATGCCTTGTCACTGGGCATAGTATTTTGAGCCTTTCAAAGAAAATGTAGAAACATTATCACACTGTCTTCAGACTTATAAATGACTATATGCAACATTAGCCACATTCTTTATTCTAGGGCTGGTGCCATCTCTGTGGCATCCTTGAGAAGCCATCATCTGTCCAAATTGGGTTTCACCACTTTGGAGAAGAAATAGCAAACAAAGACCACACTGGGGTTGTGGCTCAGTGGTAGAGCGCTTGCCTAGCATGTGTGAGGCACTGGGTTCAATTCTCAGCACCACATATAAATAAATGAATAAAATAAAGGTCCATCAACATTTTAAATAGCAAACAAAGAATATTTCTGGAATAATCAGACTTCAGAGGGAGAGGTCCCATAATATGGGAGGCTCCAGTAATAGGGAAGACCTAAAAAATGGAAACAAACCTGTAACTCTTCCTGATCATGTTCAAGTCCTCAGACTGCACAGTGGGGGTCTTCCTGGAGGAGGAGGTCTTCTTAGACCTAATCAATGGTGGACTGAGGAACAAGCAGCTGGATGAGTTTTATCCACTTTGTGACATCTGATGAAAAACAGAATTCCATAGGAAGAACTAAGCTCCAAGGGGACCTGGACAGTTGTCTCATGTTGTTAAAGAAAATCCTGAAGTAGAGGAAGAGCTGTGGCATTATTTTATAGGACAAAGATATGGAAAAGGAAGCTAGAAGGACTGACTCAGCCTCATCAACTAGGCCAATGGCAGGAAGCCCAGGAGAATAAGGAGAGAAACACAATCACAGAGATGATGAAGGCAGACCAGTCTCTGCAGCAAGTGAGGGAGGAAGCCCCAGAGATAACATCATGCTACGCTGCAGACTCAAGTCCATAAAGCCTTCCCTACCAGTAAAAGCTTCCATGATCCTTTGATATTCCCACAGCAATACAGAGGTGTTGGTGAAAGGATTCATGAAGCATAGAGAGCAAACTGAAATCAGACAGATATGGATGCAAACCTGGGTTCTACCACTTACTAGTAATGTGAGCTCAAATAAGTTAGTTAACCACAACCCTGATTTCATCATCTGCACAAGAGAATAATAATAGCAACCAGTTGTTAATTGTAAAGGTGAAATGGTTATGTGAGGCAAGGTAAAAGCTTCCCCTCCAACTTATACTGAAGCCCAAATCCGCAGTGTAATGATATTTGGAGGTGGAGCCTTTGGGAACTGTTTAAGTCCTGAGAGTACAGCCCTCATGAACAGGATCACCGCCCTTATATGTGATTGAAAAGACTAGAAGTATTTCTTTCTGTCACTTAGAACACAGTAGGAAGTTAGTCTGAAACCTGGAAGAGATCCCTTAACAGAACCAATCATACTGACACCTGGTCTCAGACTTTCAGACTCCAGAACCACAAAAAATAAATTTCTGTTGTTTATAAGCCACTAAACTTTGTCATAGCAGCACCAACTGATTGAGATAGTGTATAGGGGAAAATGGTGGATAACATGCCTAAAATGTCTCCTCTTTTTGCAATGCAAAGAGTGTGAGACTCCCAGTCATAAAACCAAGGTCACTCTTTTGAGGCTTATATAACTCTTCTGTTCTTAGTTCTTGGCTTTCTCATCTGAAAGAGAAAGGTGTTGCAAGACTAATCTTTTAGGTTCTTTCTGAGTTTAAATTTCTGTGATTTCAAATGCCTGTAGTGCAAGGCACGTGGAAGAGAGGAAAACTCTGAGCCATTTATCTCCCTTCCACCCTGACAGTGGCAGCTTGGATAAACAATATCAATATTGGGACATCCTGCTCACCTAGTTAGGCAAAGTTAGGAAACTTTTAACTATGCATGAATATTATTGAATGAAAAAGAGAAGACTGATTCAAATTGTTACAGTACATGTTAATATCTGATTTTTATTCATTTTCTGTAGAAAAGATACTGGAATCCTCTATTACCTTGTGAACAAAATTATTGTTTTTTAATGTCACAATATGGTAAATAGCCAGAGAAATCAAATTATATTGGAGGATGAAGTTATATAATTTAGAAAATAAAAGAGTCCAGCCCTTAATAAATTAATCCAATTATAGGTGCTAGAGAGAAAAAAGGGTAGGATTTCTCTGTCCTATTTTCTGAAATATCTCTTTGGAAAGGCAAATAAGAATCTGAACATTCTTAGCAGTTTCTCCTTCTAGGATATATGAATTAATATAACTATTTGTCAAGGATTTCTTGAGAACCCTACTAAGCACCTAGCAATAACACCTACCTCTTTTCAGACACTCGTCTTGAGGTCTTCTGTGGCTACTCAGAGGACTTGTATTCAGGGCTTCTATAATCAAGGCATTAGCTGGCAGTTATGAGGAGCTGGTTCTCATGCCTTGATGAGTTGTAGGTCCAGTTATGGGTTTGGCCCCAAACTAATGGGGCAAGCTCTTAGTCTCTCTAACCTGCTCTGCAATTCCTACTGACATAAACTGTTGGCAAAATGAGTGAGTTCATATGAGAAAATTAATTTACTTAAGATGTATATCAGTGTAATTCTGAGAAATAGGTACTAGTAAGGTACTCATTTAAACATTTTTTAGAGCAACTACTGTGTACTAGCATTACGCTCAGTACTTCGCTAGTCATTCAGGTAACTTTCCTAGTAATCATGTATAACTCCAAAATAGAAATTAGAAAACTAGGGGTCAAATGGCCTAATAAACCTATCTAGGAACACATGACGAAAACAGTGCAAGCAGTTCTAAAAATCAAGTCCATATTAAATAAAAGCCCTTGATCTTTCTATTAAGCTACAAGATTGGCCTAATGATAAAAGCATAGCAAAAGGGTTTACCCCATTGGACTAGAAAATCTAGGTTGATCATAGACCTACATGAATAGGAAAAAGGTCTGCCTATTTAGCTGGTCATCCTTGCACTTAAGAACATAAAAGGGCTTCAGGCCACCTAGGAATGAAGAGGTATACTTATGTGTTCTGGCTTTAAACCCAGAGGACCCATGAAATCAGGACAGGGCTTATATCACTGAATCCAAGACTGTGGTCCAAGTTATGGGCTAGGCCCAAAACTAATGGGGTAAGCTCAATTAGTATGGACACCTTCAAGGTCCCAGAGCCAGAGGGAATTAGATATATATGGTTCTGCCATTGTCCAGTTAGATGAACTTGGGTAAGTCCCTTGCCCTCAGGTTTCAGTCTCCCAAATAAGAATAAGAGTAGGTTAGCTCAAAAGACTCCTTCATCTTCTAACTCCAAAATTCTATGTTTTTAAAGGCCAAACATGGCCGTTGCCAACAAGAGCCATAATAATCATTATTTACTGAATACTTATTACATGACAGTGCACTACCATATTAATACTAATTATACTCTTATGACAACATCACAAAGTTTGACACAGTTTTCCCACTCCTTGGTTTATGCCTAAAGAACTTAAAATCAGCATACTACAATGACACAGCCACATCAATGTTTATACTAGCCCAACCCACAATATCCAAGCTATGAAACTAAACTAGGTGCCCTTAAATATATGAATGGATAAAGATGTTGTGGTGTATATATATATTGGAATATTACTCAGCCATAAAGAAGAATGAAATTATGGCATTTGCTAGTAAATGGATGGAGCTAGAGAATATCATGCTAAGTGAAATAAGCCAATCCCAAAGAACCAAGGGCCAAATGTTTTCTCTGAAGTACAGATACTAATTCACAATAAGCCGGAGGTTGGTGGTGGTAGTGGTGGCTAGGGAAGAACTGAGGATTAGACAGAGGGGAGTCAAGGGAGGGGAGGGGGTATATGAGTAGGAATGATAGTAGAATGAGTCGGACATTATTACCCTAGGTGCATAGATGATTACATGATTAGTGTGATTCTATATCATGTACAACCAGAAGAATGAGAAGTTATACTCCATTTATGTATGATGTATCAAAATGCATTCTACTGTCATGTATAATTAATTAGAACAAAAAGATCAAACTAAAAAAATTATTCATAGTGACTCTGCTCATAAATGGCAGAATCCAGATCTCTCTGACATCTAAAATCATCTTTTTCATCCATACTGACCACCCCCTTACTCCAGTTAAAATAGTTAAGGGCATTACCTCAATCATTTTTCAGGGGCATCCTCTTTCTTCATAGCTTTAATCCAAAAGCAGTGTCATGAGAAACCAAGTTCAGTCTGCCACTTGCTTAAGCAGAAGGTGATTGTACCTCTCACTTTGTGAAGGAAATGTTAACTGAGAGCAATTGCTAAGTTGTGTTGAGGATGAACAAGATATAGGGCCAACCCAGAAGATGAAGAAAAGTTGATGTTTATGTGATAAATTTATAACAGTTGAGTATGGAAACACCAAGAAATAACAGATAATCATGTATTGTATGTCTGTTTTTTATCATAATTGTTAGCCTATCTTTCAGATAATCAGCTGATAACACATTTTTTCTTAGAGATTATTAAAATTTACATAATTTAAAATTTCTCAGGTTTTTTTTGAGAAAACATGCATTAATACAGGTGATCTGATCTGCTCAAGTATCCCTGATCCCCTTAATGATGATGCCCTAATGTCTAGTTACACTGGCTTCACCGCTGTTTCTAGAACTTGTCAGGCAAACTCTTTCTTTAGGACCCTGGCATTTGCTTAGAACACTCTTTCCAGATTGTTCCTTCATCTCCTTCAGATCTTTACTCAACTATCACCTTCAAAATACAGCCTTTCTTGCTGCCTTATCTAAAGTTGCAAACCTTTTATCTTCCTTCTCTACTTCATTTTCCTGTTTTATTCAATGTCTGTCTTTAGGAGGTAAACTCCACGAGAACAGGGATTCTTTTTTGTCTGTTCTGATCACAGATACACCTCTAGTACCTGGGATAGCATCAGTAAAAGAGTAGTATTTAATATTTGTTGAACAAATAAATGAATACTAGGACTATAAAATGTAGTAAAAAGAATGTTTCACTTGAAATCAGGAGGCTGAATTCCAATGTGACCTGGTGTGCATTTGGATTAGTAATGGTATTAACAATGCAAGTTTCCTTGTATGTACACTGGGCTTAAGAATCTTCAGCCACTGTATTACACAGGATCATTGTGAGCATTTCATGAGAAATAGATGGCAAAGTACCTGATAAAGTATAGGGTAAATGCATATTTTGTTAAACAGCTTAACATTTAAAGTGTAAAATTCAATGATTTTTAGTATATTCACAGGGTTTTGCAAGCATTACAACTATCAGATTTTAGAACACTTTCTACAGTTCAAAAAGAAATCCTGTGCCCAGTAAGTAGCCACTTCCTATTTTCCGAGAAACTTCCCAGCCATAGGCAACCACTTACATATGTTCTGTATCCATAGATTTGCCTGTTTGGGACAATAGGTATTTGTATGAACAGAATCATACAATATGAGTTCTTTTATGACTGGCTTTTTAACCCAGCATGATTTCAGGGTTAATGCATATTATAGCATATACCAGTACTTTCTTTCTTTTTTTTATAGAGGAATAATATTCCACTGTATAGGTATACAATATTATTTATCCATTTTCCAATTGATAAATAGTTGGTTGTTTCAACTTTGGGGTTATTGTACATTCATGTACAACTTAGTTTTTTCAGTTCTCTTGGTTTTCTAACAGGAGTGTAATTGCTAGATCATACAGTCACTTTCTGCTAAACACTTTAAGGAATTGGCAAGTATTTTACACAGTAGGTGCACCATTTTACATTCCCACCAGCAATGTATGTGGCTTCAACTTCATATCCTCCCCAATACTTTTAATTGTCTTTTTTTTATTATAGCCATCCTAGTGGGTGGTATATGATATTTCATTGTGGTTTTCATTTCCCTGACGGCTTATGATGTTGATAATCTTTTTATGTGCTTATTTTATGTGCATGTGTGTATCTTCTTTGGAGAAATGCTGTTTAGATCCTTTTTTCCATCTTTATATTAGATTTTTTTCCTTCTTTATTGAGCTTTAGAGTTCTTTGTTTGTTCTTGATGAAAGTCCTTTTTCAGATACATGATTTCAAAATATTTTCTTCCATTCCATAGTCTGCTTTTTACTTTCTTCATGCTATCATTCACAAAAGAAATTTTTTAAATTTTGTTAAAGTTCAATTTGTCTTTTGTAACTTGTACTTTTTGGCACTGTATCTAAGAACTATTGCCTAACTCAAGATCATAAAAATTTACTTCTATGATTTCTTCTAAGAATTTTTATAGTTTTAGCTCTTCACAAATAAATATATACATTTAAATGTTTTTTTTGTTTGTTTGTTTGTTCCTGTTTTGGTTGTTGTTGCTGTTTTGTTTGTTTTTGCAAAAAAAGAAAATAGGGGTTTAGAAAAAAGTGGAAACAGTGTTTGGCAGTGTGAATAGAAAAGAATTAGCAGCAGCAGCCTCACTGGGAGAAGGTTGAACTATACTGGAAGGCCTTGTCAGGAAGCCCCTACCTTAAAAACTCTACACCTACCTCTACCACCTCTGGCAACAATCCTACAGAGACAAACAGAGCCCCAGGAGAAGTTTACTGCAACCTCAACCCTGTTAATAGCTGTACAACTCCCTGGGAAGCTCAATGATCCGCTCTGGAAAGGAGCATAGATCCTAGCCTGCGCTGCACCTGGAGTTTCCAACTCCACTGTCAGAGTGGGGGCTCATAACCAGGACCTGCATTTGTTCCCTCTCATGGACTATACACAACATATCATATAATATTGCTCCCAAGTCATCACTGGTTGGCACGTTCACCCAAAATAACACATGAAAACTTCTTGGAAATAAAACTGCACAGTCTGAATTGACTCTGAGGACAAAACCATGTTGCTTTAAAATTTGACCTTTCTGGAATCTCCTTTGAGTACAGAAATACAAAATGACCAAGAGTTGTAGCGAGTGAGCTGAGTTTTTTTTTTTTTTAAACCCTGAAGTAGTCTCCCAGAATGCAAATTAGATATTAGAAAATGAATAATAAGGATTTGCAGCTGATTCTATTTTCTTTTTCCTAGGAGTCTTTAAGAAGCCACTCTTATGCCCACTTTTCTGACTTTCTGACCACTGTGAAATATCTTTGTCTTTAAGAGATAGTGTCAGAAATAGTTGATGGATGATTTTGATGACAGATTTTTTCCTCTTTCCCTTTACTTTTTGAATTGATGAATAATCCCCAAGAAAAGTCTAAGCAATGGCATTGGTGACTTATTCTGGGACCCACCATTAGTCAGTGCTAACCCCAAACTTCCTCCCTCTACCTTCAGACCTTTTTCTCTACAGTCTTCAGTCAATCTTGAACTTGAAAGAAACAACTGATCATCTAGAAATCTTTCCAGTCTGTATCCTCCACCACATTCCCAATATACCATCCTCTCACTATTTGTCCTCCAAGATAGAGTTCAAATGGTATCTTCCCTAGTCTTTCCTTCCTTCCTTCCTTCCTTCCTTCCTTCCTTCCTTCCTTCCTTCCTTCCTTCCTTCCTTCCTTCCTCCATCCCTCCCTCCCTCCCTTTCTTTCTTCCTATATAAGTTTCCTTTTATTTTGTAATTGAAACAGCAGAAAGAACTGGTTTGTGGCTAAAAGAATCTTTGGGGAAAGAAAATTGGAGTTCTTATCTATCAAAAGACTCCAAAAGTCTGAAGCCAGCTGCCCTGCCTCCCCCAGATAAAGTAAAGAACAGATTAAAGGGCAGGGAGGAAGGGGACAATCAAATTTGGAGTGGTGATGGATGGTCCAGTAAAGTACAATTTTCAAAGTTTCCACAGAATAAGGTAGCACTCATTTAAAAAAAAAATAGAAAAAGTCACAAACAGGAAGTAGCCCTCCCCTGATTTGTATTAATAAAAATAAAATTGTCAGTTTAAGTAATGTCTCAGGACTGCATTCCAATCATCCACTCTGCCTCAGTTCAGGGGACTCTTTTGATGTATTCTGGTTTTAGGGCCCAGGATCAAGACTCTGGAGAAAGGGGAGAAACCAAATGGTAGTAGAGAATGTTTATTCATTATGTTATCATTAGGTAGCAGTGGCTTGCATAAAACTTACAGGGAAAGCTTACAAGTAGTCTCCGAGCCCTGGCAAGGGGCAATGGTAAGTCAAGAATTGAGCACCCCAACCCATGGGCTTTTGATGGGGGGGAGTTAAAGTCACCTGGCTGAGGAGGGTAGTGACAGCACAGGTAGGTCTCATTAGCAGAAGAGGGTGAAGGATATGGCAAGCCCAGGTGTAGGTTGGAAAGCTGTACCTGTGAATAACTAAATCAGTGAAGAAGATTGCCAAAGAGTGAAATTTATTTAGGGGGAAAAAGAGAGAAAAAAGTCTGGGAAATTAAAACAATCCAGCAGTCACTGGAAAAATGTCTCCCTCTTAAAAAAATTTTTTAGAAAGTATTTTTAAGGTAATATATACATTTTTTCCTTAGGAAAAAGAATTGCACACCCCCCCCCCCAAACCTAAGCAAGTGGAGTTGCCACTACCTACTTTATCTCTATTGTTTTGCTAAGAGATAGATAAAACAAATGTGAATGGGCTATGAGGAGGTCCATTAGAGGGTGGGGCGGGGCTGGGTCATCCTTTTTGATTCCTCAGGTAGGATTTAATTTCCCTACAGTTCCTTTCTTGTTTCCCACTTAACCTACTACTTGGTTTCTTCATACAGAAGCTATTGTCACTTAGGGCAATCTTGAATGAATGACCTAACAGTTATACCTCAGTTTCTTCAACTGAAAAATGGGAATAATATTTCCAGCTTCATAGGGTTGTTGAAGGATTAAATGAGGTAATAAAAAGCCTAAAATAGAGAGGACTCGGAAGATGGCGGCGAAGGGAGTGCATCACCCCTGTGCGCTGCTTCACTGTGCGGGAGAAAGACGAGGTGAAACAGCTGAAGGCTGTCTTGTTGGGAAATTCCAGCGAAATTGAGGTGCTTCAGAATCTAGTAGAGGGATTTCCATCACGCGAGGTTCGGCTGCGGGGGCTCGGATGGGGGCGATTTCTCTGCACGGAGGGTCGCATTGCCTGATCAGAGGATCGCCCGGCGGCTGGAGTCTGCAACCCGACGGCGCAGTAGCCAAGTCACCCAATTTGGAGTAGGGGCTGTGTAGAACCGCCGTCTGAGCCTGCAAGGTAGGCAGACCTGCGACCCACTGGCAGGACAGGCCCAGTAGCCTGCCAGCGTGGTGGACACGTAGAACCGAGGCAGTCATGTCACACTGGTTGGAGTGGGGGTGGAGCAGAGCCACCTCCCGTGTCCGGAAAAGGCCCAGCGACCCATTAGAAAGGCAGTCAGGTAGCCCCATTTGGAGTGGGGGCTGAGCAGAATTGCTGCCCGAGCCCGCAAGGCAGGCAGACCTGCGACCCACCGGCGGAACAGGCCTAGAGGCCTGCCAGCGTGGTAGACACGTCACAGGTCACCACAATTGGAGTGGGGGCAGAGCAGAGCTGCCACCCGCGCCTGCAGGGTGGGCAGACCTGCGACCGACCAGAGTGGTAGATCACCCTAATTAGAGGAGGAGCACAGCCACTACCCGCCCTGCAAGGGAGATTTTCCAATTATACAAGAGCAATATAAATAAATAGGGGGAAAATTTCAAAAACACAACAGTTTCACCAAGCAGAAAGAAACGCGAGCAGTATGAAAAGACAAGGAAAGAAAGGACCACAAGCAATGCAGGTCAACTCAACTTTAGAAGAGGTAATAGCTGCAACAGATGGAATGTCAGATAAAGAGTTCAGGATATACATGCTTCAGATGATCTGGAGTCTCAAGGAAGACATGAGACAGCAAAATCAGACAATGAAAGATCACTTTGACAAGGAACTACATAAACAAATCCAGGAAGCAAAAGATCAACTACACAGGGAGATAGAGGTAATAAAAAACAAACAAATAGAAATCCTAGAAATGCAGGAAGCAATAAACCAACTTAAAAACTCAATTGAGAAAGATGATATATCATGAACTATGTAATGCATTAAATAATCAATAAAAAAAGACAAAAAAAACTCAATTGAGAATACTATCAGCAGAGTAGATCACTTAGAAGACAGAACATCAGACAATGAAGACAAAGTATTTCAACTTGAAAAGAACATAGACAGCTCAGCAAGACTGCTAAGAAACCATGAGCAGAACATCCAAGAAATATGGGATAACATTAAAAGACCAAACTTAAGAGTCATTGGGATACAGGAAGGCACAGAGCTCCAAACGAAAGGAATAAACAATCTATTCAATGAAATAATATGAGAAAACTTCCCAGACTTGAAGAATGAGACAGAATCCCAAATCCTAGAAGCCTACAGGACGCTGAATGTGCAAAATCATAAGAGATCCACACCTAGACACATTATAATGAAGATACCCAACATACAGAATAAGGAGAGAATTTTAAAAGCTACAAGAGAAAGGAAGCAGATTACATTTAGGGGTAAACCAATCAGGATAACAGGTGATCTCTCAACACAGACTCTGAAAGCTAGAAGATCCTGGAATAACATATTTCAAACACTGAAAGAAAATGGGTTCCAACCAAGAATCGTGTATCCGGTGAAATTAAGCTTCAGGATGGAAGATGAAATTAAAATCTTCCACGATAAACAAAAGTTAAAAGAATTTGCAGCTAGAAAACCATCTCTTCAAAAAATCCTTGGCAAAACATTACAGGAAGAGGAAATGGAAAATAACAATGAAAACCAACAGTGGGAGGTAGGACAGTAAAGGGGGGAAAGTAATCAAAGAGGAAAACAAATCAGGTTTAGTAACATTAATAAACAAATATGGCTGGAAGAACAAACCATATCTCAATAATAACCCTAAATGTTAATGGCTTAAACTCACCAATTAAGAGACACAGGCTAGTTGAATGGATCACAAAACAAGACCCAACCATATGCTGCCTACAGGAGACACATTTGATAGGAAAAGATATACATAGACTGAAGGTGAAAGGTTGGGAAAAATCATATCACTCATATGGACTGCGGAAACAAGCAGGAGTGTCCATACTCATATCTAATAAAATAGATTTCAAGCCAAAGTTAATCAAAAGGGATAAAGAGGGACACTACATACTGCTCAAGGGAACCATATACCAACAAGATATAACAATCATAAATATATATGCCCCAAACAATAGTGCAGCTATGTTCATCAAGCAAACTCTTCTCAAGTTCAAGAGTCTAATAGACACCATACAATAATCATGGGAGACTTCAACACACCTCTCTCACCACTGGACAGATCTTCCAAACAAAAGTTAAATAAGGAAACTATAGAACTCAATAACACAATTAATAACCTAGACTTAATTGACATATATAGAATATACCACCCAACATCAAGCAGTTACATTTTTCTCAGCAGCACATGGATCCTTCTCAAAAATAGATCATATATTATGTCACAGGGCAACTCTTAGACAATATAAAGGAGTAGAGATAATACCATGCATCTTATCTGATCATAATGGAATGAAACTGAAAATCAACGATAAAAGAAGGAAGGAAAAATCATGCATCACTTGGAGAATGAACAATAGGTTACTGAATGATCAATGGGTTTTAGAAGACATCAAGGAGGAAATTAAAAACTTCTTAGAGTTAAATGAAAACACAGACACAACATATCGGAATCTATGGGACACATTGAAAGCAGTTCTAAGAGGAAAATTCATTGCTTGGAGTTCATTCCTTAAAAAAAGAAAAAACCAACAAATAAATGATCTCATACTTCATCTCAAAATCCTAGAAAAAGAAGAGCAAAACAACAGCAAAAGAAGTAGAAGGCAAGAAATAATTAAAATCAGAGCTGAAATTAATGAAATCGAAACAAAAGAAACAATTGAAAAAATTGACAAAACTAAAAGTTCGTTCTTTGAAAAAATAAATAAAATCGACAGACCCTTAGCCATGCTAATGAAGAGAAGAAGAGAGAGAACTCAAATTACTAGCATATGGGATGAAAAAGGGAATATCACAACAGACACTTCAGAAATACAGAAGATAATCAGAAATTATTTTGAATCCTCATACTCCAATAAAATAGAAGATAGTGAAGGCATCGATAAATTTCTTAAGTCATATGATCTGCCCAGATTGAGTCAGGAGGATATAGACAACCTAAACAGACCAATAACGATAGAGGAAATAGAAGAAACCATCAAAAGACTACCAACTAAGAAAAGCCCAGGACCGGATGGGTATACAGCAGAGTTTTACAAAACCTTTAAAGAGGAACTAACACCAATACTTTTCAAGCTATTTCAGGAAATAGAAAAAGAGGGAGAACTTCCAAATACATTCTACGAGGCTAACATCACCCTGATACCTAAACCAGACAAAGACACTTCAAAGAAAGAAAACTACAGGCCAATATCTCTAATGAATCTAGATGCAAAAATCCTCAATAAAATTCTGGCGAATCGGATTAAAAAAACATATCAAAAAAATTATACACCATGATCAAGTAGGATTCATCCCTGGGATGCAAGGCTGGTTCAATATACAGAAATCAATAAATGTTATTCACCACATCAATAGACTTAAAAATAAGAACCATATGATCATCTCGATAGATGCAGAAAAAGCATTCGACAAAGTACAGCATCCCTTTATGTTCAAAACTCTAGAAAAATTAGGGATAACAGGATCATACCTCAACATTGTAAAAGCAAGCTATGATAAGCCACAGGCCAGCATCATTCTGAATGGAGAAAAGTTGAAGGAATTCCCTCTAAAATCTGGAACAAGACAGGGATGCCCTCTCTCACCACTTCTGTTCAACATAGTCCTCGAAACACCGGCCAGAGCAATTAGACAGATGAAAGAAGTTAAAGGCATAAAAATAGGAAAAGAAGAACTTAAATTATCACTATTTGCAGATGACATGATTTTATACCTAGCAGACCCAAAAGGGTCTACAAAGAAACTATTAGAGCTAATAAATGAATTTCAGCAAAGTGGCAGGATATAAAATCAACAAGCATAAATCAAATGCATTCCTGTATATCAGCGACAAATCCTCTGAAACGGAAATGAGGACAACTACTCCATTCACAATATCCCCCCCAAAAATAAAATACTTGGGAATCAACCTAACAAAAGAGGTGAAAGAGTTATACAATGAAAACTAAAGAACCCTAAAGAGAGATATAGAAGAAGACCTCAGAAGATGGAAAAATATACCCTGTTCATGGATAGGCAGAACTAACATCATCAAAATGGCGATATTACCAAAAGTTCTCTATAAATTCAATGGTATGCCAATCAAAATCCCAACAGCATTTCTGGTAGAAATAGATAAAACAATCATGAAATTCATATGGAATAATAAAAGACCCAGAATAGCAAAAACAATGCTAAGCAGGAAGTGTGAATCAGGCGGTATAGCGATACCAGACTTAAAACTATACTACAGAGCAATAGTAACAAAAACAGCATGGTACTGGTACCAAAACAGGCGGGTGGTCCAATGGTACAGAATAGAGGACACAGTAACCAATCCACAAAACTACAACTGTCTCATATTTGATAAAGGGGCTAAAAGCATGCAATGGAGGAAGGATAGCATCTTCAACAAATGGTGCTGGGAAAACTGGAAATCCATTTGCATCAAAATGAAACTGAATCCCTTTCTCTCGCCATGCACAAAACTTAACTCAAAATGGATCAAGGAGCTTGATATTAAATCAGAGACACGGCGTCTGATAGAAGAAAAAGTTGGCTATGATCTACATACTGTGGGGTCGGGCTCCAAATTCCTCAATAGGACACCCATAGCGCAAGAGTTAACAACTAGAATCAACAAATGGGACTTATTCAAACTAAAAAGTTTTTTCTCAGCAAAAGAAACAATAAGAGAGATAAACAGGGAGCCTACATCCTGGGAACAAATCTTTACTCCACACACTTCAGATAGAGCCCTAATATCCAGAGTATACAAAGAACTCAAAAAATTAGACAATAAGATAACAAATAACCCAATCAACAAATGGGCCAAGGACCTGAACAGACACTTCTCAGAGGAGGACATACAATCAATCAACAAGTACATGAAAAAATGCTCACCATCGCTAGCAGTCAGAGAAATGCAAATCAAAACCTCCCTAAGCTACCATCTCACTCCAGTAAGATTGGCAGCCATTATGAAGTCCAATAACAACAAGTGCTGGAGAGGATGCAGGGAAAAGGGTACACTTGTTCATTGTTGGTGGGACTGCAAATTGGTGCGGCCAATTTGGAAAGCAGTATGGAGATTTCTTGGAAAGCTGGGAATGGAACCACCATTTGACCCAGCTATTCCCCTTCTCGGTCTATTCCCTAAAGACCTAATAAGAGCATGCTACAGGGACACTGCTACATTGATGTTCATAGCAGCACAATTCACGATAGCAAGATTGTGGAACCAACCTAAATGCCTTTCAATAGATGAATGGATAAAAAAATGTGGCATTTATACACAATGGAGTATTACTCTGCTTTAAAAAATGACAAAATCATAGAATTTGGAGGGAAATGGATGGCATTAGAGCAGATTATGCTAAGTGAAGCTAGCCAATCCTTAAAAAACAAATGCCAAATGACTGCTTTGATATAAGGGGAGTAACCAAGGACAGGGTAGGGACGAAGAGCTTGAGAAGAAGATTAACATTAAACAGGGATGAGAGGTGGGAGGGAAAGGGAGTGAGAAGGGAAATCGCATGGAAATGGAAGGTGATCCTCAGGGTTATACAAAATTATATATAAGAGGAAAGGAGGGGTAAGAGAAAAATAATACAAGTGGAAGAAATGATTTACAGTAGAGGGGGTAGAGAGAGAAAAGGGGAGGGGAGGGGAGGGAAGGGGGATAGTAGAGAATAGGATAGACAGCAGAATACATCAGTCACTAGAATGGCAATATGTAAATCAATGGAAGTGTAACTGATGTGATACAGCAATCTGTATACGGGGTAAAAATGGGAGTTCATAACCCACTTGAATCAAACTGTGAAATATGATATATTAAGAACTATGTAATGTTTTGAACGACCAACAATAAAAAAAAATAAATTTGTTTTAATTAGTTATCCATGACAGTAGAATGCATTTATGCACATTGATATATCATACATAGATGGGATATAATCTCTCATTTTTCTGAGTGTACATGTTGCAGAATCATATTGATCATGTAGTCACATATATACATACAGTAATAATGTCTGTTTCATTCTACTATGTTTTCTATTCCCATACCTTCCTCCCTATCACTTCTCTCTACCTAATCTAAGGTAATGCTATTCTTCCCTAGTGCCACCCCACCTTATTGTGAATTAGCATCCACATAATAGAGAAAACATTCGGCCTTTGAATTTTAGGGATTGGCTTATTTCACTTAGCATGTTATTTTCCAACTCCAACCATTTACTGGCAAATGCCATAATTTCACTCTTCTTTAAAGCTGAGTAATATTCCATTGAGTGTATATATACACATTTTCTTGTTCCATTCATCTATTGGAGGGATACCTAGGTTGGTTCCATAATCTAGCTACTGTGAATTGAGCTGCTATAAAGACTGAGTTGGCTGCATTACTGTAGTATGCTGATTTTAAGTCCTTTGGGTATAAACCAAGGAGTGAGATAGCTGGGTCAAATGGTGGATCCATTCCTAGTTTTCTGAGGAATCTCCATACTGCTTTCCATAGTAGTTGCACCAATTTGCAATCCCACTAGCAATGTATGAGTGTACCTTTTTCACCATATCCTTGCCAACATTTATTGTTGCCTGTATTCTTGAAGATTGCCATTCTGACAGGAGTTAGATGAAATCTTATTTTTGATTTTCATTTCTCTAATTGCTAGAGATGTTGAACACTTTTTTTTTTATATTTGTTGAATCAATTGTATTTCTTCTTCTGCAAAGTGTCTGTTCAGTTCCTTAGCCATTTATTGATTGGGTTATTTGGGTGTTTTTGGTGTTAAGTTTTTTGAGTTCTTTATATATCCTAGAGGTTAATGCTTTATCAGATGTGCATGTGGTAAAGATTTTCTCCCAATCTGTAGGCTCTCTCTTCATGTTATTAATTGTTTCCTTTGCTGAGAAGAAGCTTTAAGCAGGAGTTCCAGAGCATTTCTGGGCATCTACTATATCCTACACATGGGTTAGAGGTAGAACCAGTTACATAATTTGTGAGAACCAGTGTAAAATACCAAAAAAAAGTGTATATCCCTTGTTAAAAAAATTATTAAGATCTTCAAGACAGCAATAGCAGAGCATTAAACCCAAGCACTTTGTAAAGTAATGGAGCATTATCTAGTAAGACTAAAAATACTTAAATTTTAACATCCATCCATTTTATTTCTAGAGAAATCACACATATGTACAGTAGATTGATTGGTCATATTATTTGCAATAACTAAAATTGTAAACCATGCAAGCATAGATATAATCAATCAGTTCATAATACGGTATGATATATAGAAATTGAATACATGAACTAGACCTACACCTGCCAACATGAGCATGTTCTAATAGCATATAGAACATATTTTAAAGGGAGGAAAGCGTATGTGCAATATTTTGTCATTTATGTACACTTTAAAAGCATGAATATTAAAATGTACTGATAGGTACACACATGTGTACTAATAACAATACCAAGAACATGGGAATGATTGTTTTCAGGGAAGTGTTTATATCTGTTATAGAAGGAAGGGTTTGAGTTAAAACCTGGGATAGTGGTTAAACCATATGTGTTTTTTTTTCTTTTTTTAAATTGATTTGTTTAAAAAATAAATGACAGTGGAATGCATTAAAATTCTTGTTACACATATACAGCACAATTTTTCATATCTCTGGTTGTGTATAAATTATGACACCAATTCATGTCTTCATACATGTACTTTGGATCAGGGATCATCATGTTTTCTTTAAAAATGTGAAGCATATGGCAAAATGTTAGGACTTGATAGTTTGCCATTCATTATGTTAAATCTCTATACATTTTGATATATTTGAAATGTTTAAAAATCAAGTATTTAAAATTTTAAATAAGTAAATTTACCTCAACTGAAAGCTTCATTTCTATAAAGCAAACATGTTTTGTGTCCTCCCATAGGCCACTTGGGAAACTCGTTATTGTGTCACATACACCATTAAAATTGCACTGTTGTTGTTTATTTGCCTATCTGCCTACAACACTAGTCAGGGAATTATTTGAAGGTAAATGCCATATATTCTTCATTTCTACATCTGTAGCTTTCAATCAGAACCTAAATCAGAGTTGGTTGTGTAAGTATTAGTGTTAGTTTAATGAATGAGGGGTTAGTTTAATGAATGAGGGGTAAGAGAAGAATAATACAAGTGGAAGAAATGATTTACAGTAGAGGGGGTAGAGAGAGAAGAGGGGAGGGTAGGGGAGGGAGGGGGGATAGTAGAGAATAGGATAGACAGCAGAATACATCAGACACTAGAATGGCAATATGTAAATCAATGGAAGTGTAACTGATGTGATACAGCAATCTGTATACGGGGTAAAAATGGGAGTTCATAACCCACTTGAATCAAACTGTGAAATATGATATATTAAGAACTATGTAATGTTTTGAACGACCAACAATAAAAAAAAATAAAAAAAATAAAAGTTATGTAGAGGGCCAGGGATGTAAAACTCTGGTAGAACAGTGCCTTGGGTGTGCAAGACCCAGTACCACCAAAAAATAAAAACATAATCAAATAATAATGAGATGGATAATATATGCTAGCATACTCAATAATATCAAAATCAATGGAGTCACATGTTCAAATTTCCACCTTCTGCCTCCATTTTTTGACGGAAAAAGTTGGTATTTATTTTTCTAGGCCATTTTAGAAATAAAAAATAGAGTGATTATAAAAAAAAGAAAAAAAAAGCCTAAAATAGTGTTTGCATTAGGAAGTACTCCACACATGTTATCTTTTTTTCATCTTAATATGAAAAAATGCCTTCACAAAGCTTAGAGTCTGATAGGAGACATGATATTGTGAATGCATTATATCAAATATATTATAACAACAAAGAAGGGTTTCATTACAGATGCCAAAGTATTTATTTGATATATAAATGGCAAAGCCAAAATGAAAATCCCAATATGGCTCCATCTCAGAAGATTTTTTTACCTAAATTTTGACTGAGTCAGGAATTTCTCTGGACTTCTACTGGTTTGCAGGGGGCAGATAGGTGCTAATGAAAAAGTCACGTTGACATTTGGTAACTGGCCAAAGTTATTGTTTTCGTTAAATTTGTCACTGCTGTGACCAAAAGACCTGATAAGAACAATTAGAGGAGAAAAGTTTATTTTGGGGCTCATGGTTTCAGAGGCCTCAGTCCACTGACAGCTGGCTCCATCCCTCAGGGTTCCAGGTGAAGCCGAAGGCATGCCCCAATGACTCACCTCCTCCAGCCACACCCTATATGCCTATAGTTACTCCTCAGTTAATTCCTACCAGGGGATTATGTCACTGATCCGATTTAAGGCTCTTATAAACCATTCATTTCACCTCTAAACCTTGTATTGTTTCACCCAACAGCTTTTGCTGGAGACCTCATATCTAAACTGTGACAGTTACATAGTTAATGAGCAGCAGAGTCAGATTGCTAACTTATGTAGCCTGCACCATATTGACTTATGCATCTAGTACCCTTTTACTTCCCTGTAGGTGATCAGCTAATATTTGGAGAAATAGTAATAAACAAACAAGCAAACTTTATAAATGGGTCTGAAAGGAATAGGAGCAGTTTGCAGTTAAATGAAGCTAATCTAGGAGTCAGCATGTGGGCTTCTAGCCAGAGCTGTTCCACTAAATCATGGGGTGACTCAGGAAAGCCATTTCCCTACTCTGACCCCCAGTTTCTCCAGCTATAAAAAGAGAAGTAGGTTTGCAAACATTGTTAGTAGATAAGTCTTTATTCAAAGTAAGTCTTTGGGGAAGGTCAGTGAGCAGGGGCTGCTGTGGTATTTGTGGCATAGAGGACAAGAGGTCAGAGCCATGACTTATCAGAAGTTCCTCATTTCCCTCACTCTGCAGAGGCCCCTAAGGTACTGTTCACAGTCCAGATTCCTCTTTAGGGATACAGGAAGTACAGTTTTAACATTCCAGAACTAAAGGAACTTAAGATTCTTCTGGGCTTTGACATTCTATGACTCACATAAAAGAAATGACCTTGTGCTTTACTGTTATATACCTTCTGATTCAACAAAATAGAAATGTGGCTTCAGAAGAAATTACCATGTATGACTATACCCAAAGGTCCTGAGAAGGAATTATGACTCTAAGAGCATAACTTTTGCACCTGCCCCCATTGTAGCATACCACAAATACAAAAATATTCCATTAACCTATGAACATTATATTTAAATTATATTTTAATAATTATGAACAAAATATTTAAATATAAATATATTTAATAGAAAAATAATAAGTGGCCCTTGGAGTCCCCAGATTTATCATTTTCCTATGCAATTTTGCTTTCTTTAATCTCTAGACTGATTAATAAAATCTTGCTAAAAGAGGTTCATTAATCAAATGTGCCCCTATCAACATAAATTAGTTTTAGAACATTGTCGTTTCCCTAAGATCTAGCTTGAGATGACTTGTGTGTGTGTGTGTGTGTGTGTGTGTGTGTGTGTGTGATTCTTAGAAAGACCTACTATCAAATGGAATAGGTTGCATGAAAGCAGAACACTGGTTTACACAGTCCAATATCCCACCATCTCCTTTCACACACAGTCAGATCTCACTGCCCTAGAAAAGAAGAGGAAGAGAGTTGTCTCAAGTGTTGTTTGTTTTCTCAGGGATTAAAGATATTGCACATAAAATTAAAATTTTTGAAAAACCAGGTGTTTTGGTGCACAGCAATAATGTCATCTATGTGGGAGGCTGAGGCAAGAGGATCACAATTTGATGCCAACCTGGACAACTTAGCAATACTCTGTCTCAAAATAAAATAGAAAGGGCTATGAATGAAGCTCAGTGGTAAAGTGCATGCCTAACATGTGCAAAGCCTTGGCTCAATCCCCAGTATAAAAAGAAAAAAGTTAAATTTTTGAGCTTCCCCACTATCAATCCCAGAAACTTCTGAAAAGTCCAGTACTCTGTTGAGCTGCTCAAAGGCAAGTTAGGCACAGTTCCTAAGGTTAAGGAGCAACCAGTTTAGAAAAAAAGGGTTTGATATATATACAACAGAATCATACAATAAAGCAGGAAATATTAGCAGTCTAAAAAAGGGAAGAGATATTGTGGACAAGTTCACTTAGAGCTGAAGGGAATCAGGGATAATTTCTGGAGGCACTTCAGCTGGACCAAATTTCATCTTATTCTGTCATTTACTGATGTGTTAATGCACAGTCACTGAGCACCACTTTGGAAATTGCGTCTGTGCTTGAATTAGGCATGGCCCCTGTCCTCACAAAATGCATAATCAAATGCAATGACTTTATTTCAGCAGCTCACCAGATATCCTGAATATTTCAATTATGAATTTCAATGGGGTCATATTTTTGCTTGATTTTTTCATTTTTCTTCCCTATTTAACTGTGAGCTCATAAAGAAGGGTGTTTTTAAAGTACATCTATAGCCTTACATCTCAGTATTTCCTATCCTATAATAAGTGATTAATAAATATTTGACTAATGAATACTTTGTTTAATTTTTCCTCATGATTTTTTTAAATACATAAGGTCATTTATTATAGTAATATATGCTACAAGGTAAATCAACTGGCCTAAATGATGTAGGTTGCACATCAGTAGCGAGGATGTGCAACCTACATCATTTAGGGTGGTCAGGAAGGCCTTTCTGAGGGGACATTTGAGTAGAGACCTGATAGACAAGGAGCCAATCATGGGGAGATATAGAAACAGTGTATTCCAGGGAAAAATAACAAGTGCAAAGGTCCTGGGCAGGACTCAAGACAACCTACTCTATCAGAAGAACCTATTAGGCTGATTGGGAATGAGATAGGGCAAAGAATGAGAAGAGGCAGGAGCCAGACCACAGGAAGCCTTCTTATGGCTGTTGGGCCTCTAGCCTGCCCTCTGGATTTGTCCTCCCCATCTGTTAGATCCTCCTTTTGTTTTTTGACACTATAATTTCAGGTTTCCTGCCTACACATAGTTTGCAGCTTAAAACATGCAGGCACTGCAGTTTCTGCCTTTGCTTCACCCCTGGCACATTCTCATCATCCTGACTACCTACCCGCACAGCTGTTCTGTGGCAATGCAACTGGCTGCAGCACCCTCTGGGTACACCAGAAGGCAGAATCTCTTAGGGATACTGAGAAAGCCACACAAAAATATTTGGACTAGTGCAGCAGTACAGCTGCTTCTCTAAAAAGCCAGGTGTACAAAACGCCAAAGCAAAAAAGGGTTAAGGCTATTACAATAGAAAAAAACAAGACCGAAACCAAACGAACAAAAAAGGTAATATAACCGTAAAGGAAAGACAGAGGAACACCTACTCTGGAGACATCCTGAATCACACAGCACCTTTCCTCATGATATTAACAAGTAGTTCACCTACCAAATTGTAGGGTGAAGAATTAAAGGGGAAAAAGCAAATTATTTCACTCCAATAAAATTGATGGAGTTTTGTTGTACTTGTAATGAAGGGTCAACAGAAGACTTAAGAATGTCAGTGAAATAGTCTGTTTAAAATTTTCTCCTGAAAGTAGATTCTGACTTCCAGAATGAATGCTATAAGGAGCACAGCAGAACACCACCACCACCACTTAACTGCTAAAATGTATTTTTCAAAGCAACAATTTAAAGACTCTGGAAATGGTCCAAGGGGTATGCAGCAAAAGGAAGCACATCTACTTGAGAACATTCACTAAATCATGGTAAAAATAAGAGACTGTGGCATTTGGGCCATGACCTGTTCCAATTCCTACCCTCTAACTCATTGTGATAGAAGCTCTACTCCAAGTGGGCAAGCTGGCTCTCTCTCTCTCTCCCTCTCTCTCTCTCTCTCTCTCTCTCTCTCTCTCTGTCTAAGTCTATGGTTTTGCTTGGGAGTGGCAGGCCACCAGCACCTCTCATCCTCTCATCCTCCCTGCTCCACTTTGGAGAAATTCTTTCTATGCAGGTGTTAATGAGGAGAAAATCCTCCCTTTCACAAAGCAGACTTCATTCAAAATGGAAGCATGATAGGGCAAAAATACAGGATTCCAAATGTCTTCACACAGGCTTACTTGTAGAACAGAGGTTTCAGGCCAAGGAAGGCAAGCCAAGAAGACCATGAACTACTGTCCCTACCCAAAGCCTAACTCACAAAGCAGTGGTAACACAATGGGTGTGTCCCTGCTGCCAGGTTAAGTGCAGTGACGCAGACATTCTAGTACAGGGAAAGGCAGATACTAGGACAAATAACACTGCATAAGATAAAGGAATGACTTTCTTTAAAACATTGTGAGAAAGTTCATGCCAAAAGATGATATCAAAAAGAAGAGATATCTTCCTGGCAAGAGATTAAGAGGAGGCTGATAGCTCCATGAGATTTATAGTAATAAGAAAAACAGGAGACTACCTAGAAGGTTAGGAGAAAGAAGCAGGCTGAGAAATCACACCAGGGGACAAATTTTGTTCCAGGAAACACAGAGTAATCATATAGCAATTAGTACACAGTAATTAGATGAGATACTAATACCGGCAGACCATCCCAGGGGCTCAGAAATGTGTCCAAGGCAGCTTCTTATGAGGGGCAATATCAAAGCTGCATATTATAGAAGAAACAAATTTTAATTAACCAGTCCATCCATCTCTGAATAAATAAATAAATAATCAAAGAAGAACAAGTCTGGTAAAGGGAGGAAATCAGTATCCAGTTGCTATAATACTTTATCTAAAATGTTCATTTTTTAACAAAACTTTATACAACATGAAAAGAATCAGGAAATTGTGACCTATGTGCAAGAACAACATCAATAAAAGAACACAATAAAAACTGACTGTGAATGAGCTCAAATGTTGTACTTGCACATAATACTTCATAATATATTACAAGAATTACAGGAAACAAAGTCTTAAGAAGTAAAGTAAGACAAGATGACAATTTCTCATCAAATAAGAGCATATCAATAAGGAGATAGAAATTGCAAAAAATACCATAATAGAATTCTGAAGATGAAAAATATAGTAATTAAAATGAAAATTCACTACAGGAGTTCTATGTTGATTTGAAGGGGAAGAAAAAAGTAATACTGAACTTGAAGATAGACTGATAAATATTATGCAATTTGGAAAACAGAGAGAATAATAAAGAAAAATGAATAGAACCTCAAAGAAATGTGGGACACTATTAATTACACCAACATATGCTTAATGAGAGTAG
Source organism: Spermophilus citellus (assembly GCF_964194105.1). Lineage (NCBI taxonomy): Eukaryota > Metazoa > Chordata > Mammalia > Rodentia > Sciuridae > Spermophilus > Spermophilus citellus. Next base: position 101,374,656 of record NC_138191.1, on the reverse strand, counting down.
CAGAAAAAAAAAGAGAATGAGAAAGAGATCAGAAAAAAATTGAAGAAATGATGTCTGAAAATTTTCCAAGTCTGGTGAAAAATGCCAATTACTTATCCAACGAATTCAACTAATTTGAAGTAGGATAAACTCATAAAGACCCATACCTAGGGTTATCATAGTTAAAATGTTAAAACTAAACATAAAGAGAATATCTTGAAAGCATCAAGGAGAATTCAGGGAAATTACAATTCCAATAGATGGATAGTTGATTGCCACAAGACACAATAGAGGGCTGAAGATACTAAGATGACAAATTCAAAGTGCTGAAGGAAAAACCTATCAGCTTCATTCAATGCTGCATAGTCTACCTTGGTACCAAAATCAGGTAAATGTACTACAAGAAAACTGCATATCAATATCCCTTATGAATAAAGACACAAAAATCCTCAACGAAGTGCTAGCTGACCAAACCCAGCAAAACATTAAAAGGCTGTACACCATGACCAAATGGAATTCATCATATAAATACAAATTTGATTTAACATCAATGCCATTTTTTTCTTTTTTCTTTCTCTCTCTCTCTCTCTCTCTCTCTCTCTCTTGGTACTAGAGATTGAAACCAGGGGTGCTCAAACACTGAGCCATATACAAAGGCCTCTTTTATATTTTTTATTTAGAGACAAGGTCTTGATAAGTTGCTAAGTGCCTCGCTAAGTTGCTGAGGCTGACTTTGAAGTCACAATTCTCCTGTGTCAGCCTCCCAGGCCGCTGGGATTACTGGTGCGCCCAATCATACCTGGCTAATGCTAATTTAATAAAATAAAGAATAGAAACCACATGATCATCCCAAAATATAACTTAAAAATCATTTGATAGAATGCAGCAATTTTAATGATAAGAATATTCATCAATAAACTAGGAGTGGAAGATATCTTCCTTAGCAAACTTCCTATGATCAAGGACATCTAAAAAAACTCAATGCTGACAACATATCTAATGATGAAAGACTGGATGCTTTACCTCTAAAATTAGCAACAAGACAAGGAAGTATATTCTTGCTACCTTTATTTAACATTTGCCTAGATTATTTCTAATAGCCCAGAAAATTAGGCAAGAGAATAAATAAAATAATGAAACAAAAGAAGTAAAAATATCTCTATTTGAAGATGATATGAACTTGTGTATAAAAATATCCCAAGTAATCCACTGAAAACCATTATAAATAATAAGTGAATTCAGCAAGGTTACAGAATACAAGATCAAAATACAAAGCTAAATTTGTATTTCAGTCCAAAAATAAAAATAAAAATTATTTATAATAGCTTCAAAAGAAGAAAATACACAAGAATTGCAAAACAGTATTAGACATTAAATAATATATAAATAAATGAGAAATATCCCATAGTCTACATGAGAAGACAATGTTATTAATATGGCAATACTCTCCAAGTTGATCTACAGATTCAATGCAGTAACTAACAAAACCCCACCCTGCCTTTTTGCATAAATTATCAAGGTAATACGAAAATTCATATAGAAATGTAAGAGACCCATTATAGCCAAAACATTCTTTAAAAACAATATCAGAGTGGAAAAACCCACAGACCCTCATTTAAAAATTTATTATAAAGATACAGCAATAAAGATAAACTGGCACAAGTACAGATATATTGAGTAATGATAAATAATTAAAAGTCCAGAAATAAACTCTTACATCTACAGTAACCTGGTTTTTGACAAGGGTGCTAAGACAGTAAAATGGGGTAAAGGACAATGTTTTTACCAAATAGTGCTGAGAAATGTATAGGTTAGAACCTTTCCTCACACCATCCACTAAAACTAACACAATAATGGATTGTAAAGCTCAAGGTAAAAGCTCAAACTATAAAACTATAAGAGGAAAATACAAGATCAAATATTTATAACTTTGGATTAGACAATGGTTTCTCAGATACACGCTATGGACTACAAGCTTGTATTCTCCCCAAATTTATATTCTGGTGTTGAGAGCCACAGCCAAAGGGGCCCCAGCAAACTTCCAGCTGCCAGCAAACTTCCAGCTGCCAGCTGATGATTGGCTCACAGCGGCCCCAGCAACATCTAGCTGATTGGCTCCTCCACGGAGCTGCTCATTGGGGGACTTCTTTGGCTCCGCCCACGCGACCCAGCCAATCAGCCTCAAGAGCAGGAGGATTGTGGGAGGTGGTGAGGTTTGTGTGGGGGTGAGAGGCTTGTGGGAAGCCGGTGGTGGCAGTTGGGCTCTGAGGGTTTTTTCCTGAGGAGCTGTTTTGTTTGGCGTTTGTAGTTCTAAAAATAAAGTTAGTTTCTTTTGACAAGTGGCTCCTGAATTGTGCCCAGCCAGACTGCGGCATTCTGGAATCCTAATTTCCAATGTGATATTATTGGGAGGTGGGTTTTTTGAGATAATTAATGAGAATAAAGCCTTCATGAAATTACTGGCCTTATGAAAAGACATAAGAAAAATTTCTTTCTTTCTATTTTGAGAAATTTGAGATCACAACAATCAATAGACAGACATTGGCTAACTAGGAAGTGGGTTCTCAGTAGTCACTGACTGACTCTACCAGAATCTTGATCTTAGACTTTCCAGAACTCTGAATAACATATTCCTATTTTTTAAGCCACTCTGTTCAAGGTATTTTTATCACAACAAGCAAACAAAGACAACATGGAAATTTAAAAAGGCCAGAAAGAAGACAGGAAGGCAGGAAGTCAAGAAGACAAGAAGGCAGGCAGGCAGGCAGGAAGGAAGAAAGGAAGGGAAGAAGGAAGGAAGAGAGGGAGGGAGGAGAGACGGGCGGGGGAGGGAGAAAGAGAGAAGGGAAGTTAAGGGGAAAGGAGGGAAGAAAAGGAAAAAAGACAGATTGGACTTTATAAACATAAAAACTTTTGTGCTATAAATGATAGCATCAGGAACATCATGAAAGTAAAAAGAGTAGTTATCAGAATTTGAGGGGATAAGATACAGATGGGGAAAAGAGAGGGGATGATCAAAGGGTATAAAGTTTTAGTTAGACAGGAAGAATGAATTCTGATGATATTTGCTGCATCGCATGATAACTATATTTAATAATAATATACTATATATTTCAAAATTGCTAAAAAATATTTTGGAATGTTGTCATCACAAAGAAATGATAAATATGTGAGGTGATGGACATGTTAATAGGTCTGATTGAATAATTTCCTAATGATGTTTTCTTTTTTTTTTTTTAACAAAGAAACAAATTTAAAAAAAAAATTTTTTTTTTAAACTGGGAATGCTTTTTATCATTTTTTTTTATTGGGTGTTCACAACATTACAAAGCTCTTGACATATCATACTTCATACATTAGACTGAAGTGGGTTATGAACCCCCAATTTTACCCCAAATGCAGATTGCAGAGTCACATCGGTTACACATCCACAATTTTACATAATGCCCTATTGGTAATTGTTGTATTCTGCTACCTTTCCTATCCCCTACTATCCCCCCTCCCCTCCCCTCCCAACTTCTCTCTCTACCCATCTACTGTAATTCATTTCTCTCCTTGTTTATTTTCCCATTCCCCTCACAACCTCTTGTATGTAATTTTGTATAGCAATGAGGGTCTCCCTTCATTTCCATGCAATTTCCCTTTTCTCACCCTTTCCCTCCCATCTCATGTCTCTGTTTAATGTTAATCTTTTCTTCCTGCTCTTCCTCCCTGCTCTGTTCATAGTTGCTCTCATTATATAAAGAAGACATTTGGTATTTGTTTTTTAGGGATTGGCTAGCTTCACTAAGCATAATCTGCTCTAGTGCCATCCATTTCCCTGCAAATTCTATGATTTTGTCATTTTTTATTGCTGCATAGTACTCCATTGTGTATAGATGCCACATTTTTTTTATCCATTCATCTACTGAGGGGCATCTGGGTTGGTTCCACAGTCTAGCAATTGTGAATTGTGCTGCTATGAACATCGATGTGGCCGTATCCCTGTAGCATGCTCTTTTAAGGTCTTCAGGGAATAGTCCAAGAAGGGCAATAGCAGGGTCAAATGGTGGTTCCATTCCCATCTTTCCCAGGAATCTCCAAACTGCTTTCCAAATTGGCCGCACCAATTTGCAGTCTCACCAGCAATGTACCAGTGTACCCTTTTCTCCACAACCTCTCCAGCACTTGTTGTTGTTTGACTTCATAGTGGCTGCCAATCTTACTGGAGTGAAATGGTATCTTAGGGTGGTTTTGATTTGCATTTCTCTGACTGCTAGAGATGGTGAGCATTTTTTCATGTACTTATTGATTAATTGTATATCCTCCTCTGAGAAGTGTCTGTTCAGGTCCTTGGCCCATTTGTTGATTGGGTTATTTGTTATCTTATTGTCTAATTTTTTGAGTTCTTTGTATACTCTGGATATTAGGGCTCTATCTGAAGTGTGAGGAGTAAAGATTTGTTCCCAGGATGTAGGCTCCCTGTTTACCTCTCTTATTGTTTCTCTTGCTGAGAAAAAACTTTTAAGTTTAATTAAGTCCCATTTGTTGATTCTTGTTGTTAACTCTTGTGCTATGGGTGTCCTATTAAGGAATTTGGAGCCCGACCCCACAATCTGTAGATCGGATCCAACTTTTTCTTCTATCAGACGCAGAGTCTCTGGTTTGATATCAAGTTCCTTGATCCATTTTGAGTTAACTTTTGTGCATGGTGAGAGAAAGGGGTTCAGTTTCATTTTGTTGCATATGGATTTCCAGTTTTCCCAACACCATTTGTTGAAGATGCTATCCTTCCTCCATTGCATGCTTTTAGCCCCTTTATCAAATATAAGATAGTTGTAACTTTGTGGATCAGTCTCTGTGTCCTCTATTCTAAACCATTGGTCCACCCGCCTATTTTGGTACCAGTACCATGCTGTTTTTGTCACTATTGCTTTGTAATATAGTTTGAAATCTGGTATCGCTATACCGCCTGATTCACACTTCCTGTTTAGAATTGCTTTTGCTATTCTGGGTCTTTTATTTTTCCATATGAATTTCATGATTGCTTTGTCAATTTCTACAAGATATGCCGTTGGGATTTTGATTGGCATTGCATTAAACCTATAGAGAACTTTTGGTAATATCGCCATTTTGATGATGTTAGTTCTGCCTATCCATGAACAGGGTATGTTTTTCCATCTTCTAAGATCTTCATCAACTTCTCTCTTTAGGGTTCTGTAGTTTTCATTATATAAATCTTTCACCTCTTTTGTTAGGTTAATTCCCAAGTATTTTATTTTTTTTGAGGATATCGTGAATGGAGTGTTTTTCCTCATTTCTGTTTCAGAAGTTTTGTCGCTGATATACAGAAATGCCTTTGATTTATGCGTGTTGATTTTATATCCTGCCACTTTGCTGAATTCATTTATTAGTTCTAGTAGTTTCTTTGTAGACCCTTTTGGGTCTTCTAGGTATAGAATCATGTCATCTGCAAATAGTGATAATTTAAGTTCTTCTTTTCCAATTTTTATGCCTTTAATTTCTTTCGTCTGTCTAATTGCTCTGGCCAGTGTTTCGAGAACTATATTGAATAGGAGTGGAGATAGAGGGCATCCCTGTCTTGTTCCGGATTTTAGAGGGAATGCCTTCAACTTTTGTCCATTCAGAATGATGCTAGCCTGAGGCTTAGCATAGATAGCTTTTACAATGTCAAGGTAAGTTCCTGTTATCCCTAATTTTTCTAATGTTTTGAACATAAAGGGATGCTGTACTTTGTCAAAAGCTTTCTCTGCATCTATCGAGATGATCATATGGTTCTTATCTTTAAGTCTATTGATGTGGTGAATAACATTTATTGATTTCCGTATGTTGAACCATCCTTGCATCCCAGGGATGAATCCTACTTGGTCATGGTGCACAATTTTTTTGATGTGTTTTTGTATTTGATTCGCCAGAATTTTATTGAGGATTTTTGCATCTAGGTTCATTAGAGATATTGGTCTGTAGTTTTCTTTCTTTGAGGTGTCTTTGTCTGGTTTCGGAATCAGGGTGATGTTGGCCTCATAGAATGAATTTGGAAGAGCTCCCTCTTTTTCTATTTCCTGAAATAACTTGAAAAGTATTGGTATTAATTCTTCTTTAAAGGTTTTGTAAAACTCCGCTGTATACCCATCCAGTCCTGGGCTTTTCTTGGTTGGTAGTCTTTTCATGGCTTCTTCAATTTCATCCACTGATATTGGTCTGTTCAAATTGTGTGTATCCTCCTGACTCAGTCTGGGCAAATCATATGACTTACGAAATTTATCGATGTCTTCACTATGTTCTATTTTGTTGGAATATAGGTTTTCAAAATAATTTCTAATTGTCTTCTGTATTTCTGTAGCATCTGTTGTGATATTGCCTTTTTCATCCCGTATGTTAGTAATTTGAGTTCTCTCTCTTCTTCTCTTCGTTAGCATGGCTAAAGGTCTGTCGATCTTATTTATTTTTTCGAAGAACCAACTTTTAGTTTTGTTAATTTTTTCAATAGTTTCTTTTGTTTCAATTTCATTGATTTCCGCTCTAATTTTAATTATTTCTAGCCTTCTGCTACATTTGCTGTTGTTTTGCTCTTCCTTTTCTAGGGCTTTGAGATGAAGTGTGAGCTCATTTATTTGTTGGTTTTTTCTTTTTTTGAGGAATGACCACCAGGCGATGAATTTTCCTCTTAAAACTGCTTTCATTGTGTCCCATAGATTCTGATATGTTGTGTCTGTATTTTCATTTATCTCTAAGAATTTTTTAATTTCCTCCTTTATGTCTTCTGTAACCCATTGATCATTCAGTAACATATTGTTCATTTTCCATGTGATGTAGGATTTTTCCTTCCTTCTTTTATCATTGATTTCCAGTTTCATTCCATTATGATCAGATAAAATGCATGGTATTATCTCCACCCCTTTATATTTACTGAGGGTTGCCCTATGGCATAATATATGGTCTATTTTTGAGAAGGATCCATGTGCTGCTGAGAAAAAAGTATATCCATTTGATGATGGTTGATATATTCTATATATGTCAGTTAAGTCTAGGTTGTTAATTGTGATATTGAGTTCTATAGTTTCTTTATTCAATTTTTGTTTGGAGGATCTGTCCAACGGTGAAAGAGGTGTGTTGAAGTCACCCATAATTATTGTGTTGTGGTCTATTTGATTCTTGAACTTGAGGAGAGTTTGTTTTATGAATGTCGCAGCACCATTGTTTGGTGCATAAATATTGATAATTGTTATGTCTTGTTGGTGAATGGTTCCTTTTAACAGTATATAATGACCTTCTTTATCCCTTTTGATTAACTTAGTCTTGAAGTCGATTTTATTCGATATGAGGATGGCCACTCCTGCTTGCTTACGAGAACTGTGTGCGTGGTATATTTTTTCCCATCCTTTCACCTTCAGCCTGTGTATGTCTTTTCCAATCAGCTGTGTCTCCTGGAGGCAGCATATTGTTGGATTTGTTTTTTTAATCCATGATACCAGCCTATGTCACTTTATTGGAGAGTTTAGGACATTAACATTCAGAGTTACTATTGATATATGGTTTGAACTTCCATCCATGTTTTAATGTTTATCCTTTTTTTTTTAAATATTTAGTTTGTTTCTCCGTGATTATCTTTCCCCTCGCCCTCTGTCTTTACTGAGGCACTTCCCACTGATGGTTTTGGTTATTGTTTTTCATTTCTTCCTCGTGTAGTGTTTTGCTCAAAATGCTTTGCAATGCAGGTTTTCTGGCTGCAAATTCTTTTAACTTTTGTTTATCATGAAAGATCTTTATTTCGTTGTCATACCTGAAGCTTAATTTTGCTGGATACAGAATTCTTGGTTGGCATCCATTGTCTTTCAGTGTTTGAAATACATTGTTCCATGACCTTCTTGCTTTCAGTGTCTGTGATGAAAAGTCCGTTGTTAACCGTATTGGTTTACCCCTAAATGTAATCTGTCTCCTTTCTCTTGTAGCTTTTAATATTTTCTCTTTGTTCTGTATATTGGATATCTTCATAACAATGTGTCTTGGCGTTGGTCTACTGTGATTTTGTGTGCTCGGTGTCCTGTATGCATCTTCAATTTGTATATCTGTTTCCTTTTTTATTTCTGGAAAGTTTTCTGTAATTATTTCATTCAGCAGGTTTCTCATTCCCTTGGTTTGAATCTCTGTACCTTCTTCTATCCCGATGACTCGTAAGTTTGGTTTCTTCATGTTATCGCATAACTCTTGGATGTTTTTCTCGTGATTTTTTACCAGCCTTTCTGAGTTGGCTAGACTCTTTTCAAGATGGTATATTTTGTCTTCATTATCTGACGTTCTGGTTTCTACTTGTTCCACTCTGTTAGTGATACTCTCAATTGAGTTTTTAATTTGGTTTATCGTTTCCTTCATTTCTAGAATTATTGTTTGATTATTTTTTATAATCTCTATCTCCTTATAAAGATGCTTAACTTCTTCTTTTAGCTGTTTATGTAACTCATTCTCAATGTGTTCTTTCGCTGCTTGAATTTGCTGTCTTGTATCCTCTTTGAGGTTCCATTCCATCTGTCTAAGGTGTTCCTTGAGGTCTTTATATGACCATTTTTCTGATGACTCTAGGTCCTCCTGAATATTTAGGCTGTCCTGCATTGTTTGTACTCCTTTTCTTCCTTGTTTCTTGAAGCTGCTCATGTTGCTTCTTGTTCTGATTGACTGCTGGGTTACTGTTTATTCCTATAAATTTATTTGATGCTAGGGAGGAAAGGTATTAGAAGGGAAGGGAAGAAGTCACTAAGGAGAATGAGAGTAGGCAGGTAGAATTCAAGGAAGGGGGGATAAAAAAATGAAAAGACAAAAGAAGAAAGAAATAGGAACTAAAAAAGAACAAAAATTTAAAAAAATATTAATAATAATTTAAAAAATTAAAATTAAGATTAAAAGAGAAAGAAGAAAAAAAAGAGAAAAGAAAGAAAAAACAAGATAGAAAAATGAAGATGAAAGAAAAAACCCCAATCAAAACAACAACAACAACAACAACAATAAAAAAGACTAATAAATGCCGTCTTAGAGTTTGATTAACTTCTCTTCCACTAGGTGGCGCTGTGCCCACCAGGTCAAGTCTTTCCCGTCAGTACGCGGGAACCAATCACTGTGCAGCAGCTCCTCCCAGACTGGGCGAGTCTCCAATCCTGAGTGCCTAGGGCCTCCTCTTGTGTCCAATCACTTCCACTTTTCCTCTAGCCAGGCCCCTCTCACCACAATACTGGCTACAGTCCAGGTCTGCTGCTCCCGGGAGCCCTGTTTTCATGAACGACTGGGCTCACTCCTCCAGATTGCCATTCCCTCAGACCCTAAGCTTGTAGAGCTTGGTGCTGAGAATCCTCAGCGAATTTTGCTTGCCCTCCGGTAGCCACACCCCCGTAGCTGGTGCAAGAGACCTCAGCAGTCAGCCCTGGCGGGAGCGGCAATCCCACACCACCTCTGACTCCCTCGGGCTGGCTGTAGCACTCTCGGGAGAGCTGGGAGGGGCTCTTAAGGTTTCCCTGATGCGTGGAGAGGGAAAGCCAGGAGACCACACACCTGCTGCAGCAGGCTTCAAAGAAGTTATCTCCTCCACCGCAGTCCTGCCACGCCAGCCCTCCGCCACAGTGGTGTCCTCCGCAAATGGCTACAGTTCGCCTCACCCTGCCGGGCGACCAATGCCACGGGCGGGTCCCCACTGTCTCCCAAGCCCCGCCTGGACCCTGCGGCCACTACCCACGAAGGCCCGGCAGGCATCCACCTCCGTAGGATGAGAAGGGCTGACCAGCCGCCTCAGCTGGATAGCTTAATGCTGAGTTGCAGCTGTCTGTCTCAGCTTTTCAGACGCGGCGGTGCGGGGTGCGGAACACGGAGGGACTTACTCACTTCCCGCCGCCATCTTCCTCTTCTCGCTATTTCGGGATGATGGCGGGGTGCTGGCTCGCTCTCTCCGGTGTGTCTCTGCCTCGAGCTCCCACGCCTCTCTCCACCGCGGTTTCTACAGCCGGCGCTGCCCTGGTTGCTCTCTCCGCCCCCGGCGTTCCCAGCTTCTAGCCGCACCGCGGCCAGGTCTGTGTCTTTATGGCTCGCAGCTCCAGCGGCGCCTGGGGCCGGGGAGGCGACGGCCCGTCTCCAGCAAGTACCGCAGTCCCCAGGCCCCGAGTCCCGGCGGCCACAAACCGACACTTCTAATAGACCTACCAGATCCCGGCAGGACCCCTCTTCATGGAATTTTGCTAGAAGTTCCTCAGTGTGAAGACTGCCACTGTTCCAAAGGGTCTTTTTGATCTCGTTAGTGCGGAGACATTAGAGTTGCTGCTTCCTCCTCGGCGGCCATGTTCCCGCCCCTGATGTTTTCAATATATATATTGAAACATCACATTCCACCCATAAATATATCTAATTATTATTTATCAATTTATTTTTTAATTGAAAAGACAACATATAGGATGGGATAAAATATTTGTAAATTATATATCTGAAAAAGTACTTTCTATAGTTTGGATCTAGAGTGTCCCCCTAACCCCAACAGGTTAAAGGCTTGGTTGCCAGCCTGTGATGCTACGGGGTGGAAGCCTTAGGAGGTGGAGGCTAGTGGAAGGAAGTTAGGTCATTGGGGATGTGCCCTTGAGGGTGATGTTGGGACCCTGGCTGCCTCATGACTTCCTCTTTTCTTCCTGGCCACAATGAAGTGATCAACTTTGCTCCACCAGGCATTCCCTGCCATGATGTTTTGCCTAAAAGCAACAGAGCCAGTCAACCATGAAATTAAAACTTTGAAATCAAATGAGACAAAATAACCTTTCATTCTTTAAAGTTAATTTATCTCATGTAAAGTACTTGTCATAGTAATGGAAAGCTGACTAATACAGTAGTTACATCCAGAAACTATAAAGAATTTCTACAATGCAAAAACAAAAAGATAAAACATTTTAAAAATGGGCAAATGATCTGAAAAGACATTTCTCCAAAAAAGGAGATACAGATAAAAAGATTTTCAACATTATTAGTCAAAGGAAGAAAAAGGTAGTTTCTCTGGCAGTAGAATAGAGATTATATTGGGTGAGGCATTTCTTGAGACAAAGCTTCAGTTCCTTTGAGAAACAATCAATGGGCCTAACATACTAGATGTATGGATAGAACAATAAATAAGTCATGCATGATCTTTGTCCTCATGGAACTTAAAAATATTCAGAGGAAGTTATATATTCAAAGAGTAATCAGAAGAATGATAAATGTTTTAAAGTAGAAATGGACTATATTATAGAAGCTTGATGCTGGGGAAGAGGACAGCAAGAAAGAATTTCATGAGGAAGGGATATTTAAATTGGATCCAGCAGAATAGAAAGTATTTAGGCAAAGAGACATAGAGGAAGAATATTCTAGGTAGGTGGGTCACTGTGTATGCAATTCAGAAAGAAAATCCATGGCTTACACAAAGAACAATAAGAAGGCAAAAGTGGATACAATATAGACAGCAAGAGAAGATGGATGGTAGTCTGAAGGAGCACATATAGGCTGGATTATAGAGTATTTTATAGACCATTAAGAATTTGCTATTTATATTAATGCTAGTAAAAGTATATTCAATGGGCCATTTTCATGATAACTAAAATCACTGGACATGGTGGCATCAGTGAAGTGGACAAGATAATTATAGATCAAAGTCCTTTACAAATAAGAAATGCATCTTTGAAGTCAGCAGAAGACAGCAATAAAGAGGCAGGGGGTTGAACAGACTGACTCTTGGTGTAAGGCACTAAACCTAACTTTTAATATGATGTCTAACTTTTTAAAAAGGAAGGGAAAGAATGGTTTCAAATTAGCCAACTGCCAACCTAACTAAAGTAGTGTTCAGTGAAGAAGTTACTTTCTTTGTTCAGGGCCAATGAATCAGGGAGGCAGGGCTCATGTTTAGGAGGCAGGCTGTGCTTTTCTGATAACTGCAAAATTCTGAGGAAGTTGTATCAAAATAGAGTCTGGGAACCTGTTTACCTCATATCTTGGCCAAAGAAGCTGTTGGAACTTCCTGAGACGTGCTGATAGTCTGAACTAGGGCTAAGACAACAGACAAGAAAGGGGCATAATCTAAGGATTTTGAATTGTAGCCTTAATCATACATGGTGATAGTATGTGAGAAGTGAATCAAAAAGAAGAATTAAAGAAAAGAGTTTTTTAGCATGGGAAACCATAGTGATAGTAATGCCTCATCGAACTAGGCAAGTCAGAAAGGAAAACAGCTATGTGGTAGTCTGAATTGGCTTTGGTAACTTCAGCCATATGCCTCTGTTTCCTATCAGAGCGTGAACCAAGGGTTACCATTCCCAGCATCTTTATTCCCAAGCCCTTATTCACCCAGGGCTGAGGTTTGGAATGGATGAACCATTTACAATTAGGAGGGTAAACTGGAAGCCCCTCAGTTAGATGCTGAGAGAACATATCTGCCTCCAATTAATTTGGACTCTTTTTTTTTTTGAGGGAATAGCAAAAACTATGCCAAGAGAATGGAGAGTTGTGAAGTGGCCTGCTGGAAGGGATCCAAAACCCCTAAGCTCATTTAATTTAGAGTGTCTGATTGGGACAAGGTTTGGTGCAGATGGGGGTCCACAGAACTCTCCTGAGAAGAGGATTAGGGGCTGATAATTGAAATTACTAACTTCCAACAATTATTCAATTTAAAACTCAGCCAAAAACATGTAATTATTTTTCATCTATTTACTTGGTCATGTGGCCAGCTGCAACTCCATGATGTTTTACTTCAAAGGGGAAGAAAGAAAAAAGGGAAGGAACAGAAATAACAGGAGACTAGCTTATTTTGAAGTTATAATGCTGGTAGGAACTGTGCTGGCCCACTCTAGCCCTTTTCTGTGGTACTACCTTCTGTTCTCTGAATTTCCAGCCCACAAGGTCATTATTCCTCTTCTACCTTCTTTCTGAGATACTGGCTTTTCTACACAAATCCATACAAGTACTGACAGAATCAGCCAAGCTCTAAAATCTTACAGTTTTCCAAATATCCTTGTTACCCTGCTCCTCTTTCTCCTTACCTCCTAATTCTTGTTCCCTGGCTTTCTCTGATTAGACCAGGTTCTCCTCCAAACTCTTTACCATGGCTTCATGATTTGGCTTTGTTTTCTTGTTTTGTTTTGTTTCTTTATTTCTTCTTCTTCTTTGTCTGATTTCACAGATTTCTATAGTTCTAGTATAGTATAGATTCTAAAAATCTTCCAACACAGGGGTTTCAGAATCTTCCCTATACCATCTAATCCACTGTGGCTGAGGGCTTCCTATCATCCCCCTTTCCCTAATTCAGGAGTCAGAGGACTGCTGAACTCTAAAATCTCAAAAGAAGGGATTGGAGTCTCAGTGTGGATGCCTACCTCCCATGGTCCTTACTGCAGAGTTCCACCCTTCCCAGCAAGCAAGCCTTCTTCTAAATTTTGCCCTTTTCCATATGATTATCTTTTACTCATTATGGAATTTAACCAGCAATTAGATAAAACTTTATATATGATCCTATGGATAAGATGAAGAAATAAATGGGGGCGGAGACTACATCTCATTTATTTCTAAATCTCTCATAGTACATGGTATGTAAGAAATACTAAAATAAATCAACCTAATTTGAACTTAATTGAATTGATTTAGAGGCAGAAAACTTTTGGAATATTTGGTTGATTTATACTAATAGGTTAGTAGTGTAACCAAGCCTAGAGATTAATATAAATTGATATAACAACTCTAGTCTAGGGTGAAGTCTCTAGTATTATGTATAAGTCCCTGTTATTGGTTTTGGGTCTTTCCCTGTTAAACACTTATGTAATTGACTTAATATTTATAAAGTACTAAATTAGGTTTACAATTTCTGAGTGAAATTCCTAATATACTAAAGATAAGAAAATCTAAGAATCAAAATGATCACAACAGGCTCAAATAAAACAGTAAAACTAATAAGTAAAAACATATGCGGTAAAGTGAAAAGACTCACAATTGTACTTTTTAAAAACTGCCATAATTTAATATGGTAGCCTGGGCTGAGTTCTCAAACAACAACAAAAGGATATGAATGGAAAAAATGGTGAAATCTGTATACAGTTCTGTATTTTAATTTATAAGTAATGTACCAATGATAATATTTCACCTTTGAAAAATCATTCATGATTATGTAAGACATTACTACTAGACAAACTGGGTGGAAGGTTTATGGAAACTTCCTATATTATCTTTTCAAGTTTTCTGCAAATCTAAAATTATTCCAAAATAAGTTTATTAAAGAGAGGAAGTCATAAAAGTAAAAAAAAGGCTTTGTTTAATGTAAATTCTAGTTGCATTTCTAGAAAACTAATATCCACAGCAAGGGAGACAGTCCCAGTTGGCCGTGGGATACTTAGATCCCCTGTGGAGTTTTACATTCAGCTCTAACACTTTAAGAAGAAAATTAATAGCCTAGATCATACCCAAAGAAGAACAACAAAAATCTTAAGTTTGAAACTATGAAATATAAACATAAAATTACTTGGGGTGGGGGAAGGGAGGGATGAGTATGGAGAAGCAGACATTTGTCGGGGTGTGATCACTGCCTCACTATCTTTGCAAGCCTGAGCAATGGCTAAAAGAGCAAGTATATAGAAGGTGGGCCCAGAGGGTGGAGCAAGAAGCAAAGAGGAACTTACAGGAAGGGAGCTCCTTTCTTGCCACTGGACAGGGAACTGGCTGCCTCAAGAGGTATGTGAGCAGAGGTTGAAAAGTCAAACATCTGTAATGTTCAGACAAGATGCTGGTCTTTACAGTTTGGCCCTTGCCCATGGTAAATGACTAAAATATTTACTAACTTTGAATGAGACCTCTCTAGTCTTTGTCAACTCTAGAGATTTTTTTAAGAGTTAGGACATGAAAGACCATCTTTTTGAGGTATTTGCTGTTACATTCTTATATTATACAGTGATTTTGGCAGTAATTTTCCTCCTGGTGCTCTTGTCTAATGAACATATGTGGGAAAGAAAGTCAACTGTATAGAAAGGTTGGAGTTAACCTGACTTCTAGTCAGGAAAGTCAGGGACAGCCTGGATCTGGAAGGGTTAATTTCCATAAAAATCATTTCTTCTTATCTGGTTCCTAACAACAATCAAGATAGAATCCAAATTCTTTAGCTTGGCAGTTAAAACCCCCCTGACTTGACCTCTATCCATCTCTCCTGCTTCTCCTGTTACTATACCTCCTTTTTTTTTTTAGACTGACCCCATGCTCTTGTCACATGAAACTGTACAACACTATCAAAACACAACAAGCATCTCAGCCTCTTGGCACATTTGATTCTCAATTCAAGACATCTTCTTTCTTCATTTCTTGCCTTGTGCCCCTTTGCTGTCTACTGCTTTACTTATATCAATTTCCTTACTATCTTTGCATCATTAATTTTAATACCTGTGTTGTCTACTACATTGTGCCCTTTTCAGGGATAGGATGTGCTTTGTATTATTCTTTCTGTCTTCAGATGCCAACACAGAGCCTGATGGGCAGAAGATACTCACCAGATATTTACAGTATTCAAGATTGCTTTTGGGATAAGGTTGTTGTTTGGTGGTAGAGTGTTTGTCTAGCATATGCAAGGCCACATGTTTAATTTCAATATCTAAACTGTGGAGCCAACCGAATCAATAAATGGGCCAAGGAACCAAACAGACTTTCTCAAAAGATGATATACAATCAATCAATAAATACATGAAAAAATGTTCAACATCTCTAGCAATTAGAAAAATACAAATCAAAACTACTCTAAGATTTCATCTTATTTGAGTCGGAATGGCAGCTATTAAGAATACAAACAATAGTAAGTGTTGGCGAGGATGTGGGGAGAAAGGCACACTCATATGTTGCTGGTGGTCCTGTAAAATGGTGCAGCCAATATGGAAAGTGGTATGGAGATTCCCTGGAAAACTGGGAATGGAACCCCCATTTGACTCAGCTATCCCACTCCTGAGCCTATGCTCAAAGGACTTAAAAACAGCATACTACAGGGACACAGCCACATCAATGTTTATTGCAGCACAATTCACAATATCTAAACTGTGGAACCAACCTAGATGACCTTCATTAGATTAATAGATAAAAAATGTGTTATATATACACAATGGAATTTATCCAGCATTAGAAGAGAATAAAATCATGGCATTTGTGGGTAAATGGATGGAGTTGGAGAATATAATGCTAAGTGAAGTAAGCCAACCCAAAAAACCAAATGCCAAATGTTTTCTCTGATATGAGGAGGCTGATTCATAATGGGGTTGGTGGGGGGAGCATGGGAGGAATAGATGAACTCTAGATAGGGCAGAGGGGAAGGAGGGGAAGGGAGGGGACATGCGAGTAGGAAAGATGGTGGAATAAGATGGACATCATTACCCTAAGTATATATATGAAGACACGAATACTGTGACTCTATTTTGTGCACAACCAAAGATATGAAAAAATGTGCTCTATATGTGTAATATGAATTGTAATGCATTCTGCTTTCATATATAACAAATTAGAATAAAAAATTCCAGTGTCAGAAGGTATAAAATTACTTAATTTCATTAAATCTCAGTTTTAAAAAATGCAAATGAGAAGATAATGATTACATATCTCAGAACTTAAATGCTACCTTCTAAGTTATATCTTCTCCCCACCGCCTGCCGCCCAAATGAATCTCTTATCCTGATTTACTCTTCCCATTATAATATACACTTCATGAGGGCATGAACTTCTGCCTGTTTTCAATGCTGTATCCCTAGAATATAGACAGTACTAATTACATAGTAGACATTTAATAATAGTACTACCCATAAAATAAGGGTGTTGTGAGGATGACATGCTTATAAATAATGGGAGACCAGAAGGTTAGATGAAGAAGATCTGGAGAAGGAAGAGAGGTGTGCACAAGGGAATGAAACAAACCAAATTGTGAGTTATGTATGAACATATCACAGTGAATCTCAGTATTATGTAAAACTATACACACAAATAAAATAAAATATTCATTAGTGTTAGGTCTGATACATGCTAAGCATTATTTAAAATTAAAGGGCAGATTAAGAAGTACCATTATAACACTCATGTTTGATTTAAACATATTCATATAATTGAAGGAAACACCAAGAACATCTGAAACCATAATTTATGTTGGAGAATGCTTAAAATCATCTGGTCTGACTTTCTGGAGAAGGGAAGTAGTTTTTCCAAGGTCACAAAGCTAACTAAAGGAAGAGGCTAGACAATAGTATTTTCATATTTTCTAGTGATTATTTAAAATATACTATCAGATTATTTTCTTTGTTGACACATTTTTTTTAGTATTAGGTATTGAACCCAAGAGCACTCTATTACTGAGATATATCCCTATCCCTTTTTATTTTTTTATTTTGAGGAAGGCTCTCACTAAGTTGCCCAGGCTTGCTTCCAAATTGGAATCCTATTGCCTCAGCCTCCTTCCTTGTGGGGATTATAGGTATGTCCATCACACAGGGTTCTGCTGACACTTCTCTTGGCAAATATCCTTAAGTGTAGGAATGGCTCTCTACCTCTAATGTTTTTAGCACATCTGCATGCACACACACATATGCAGTCTCTCAGTTATAAAGTCTGTCTAATTAGTTCAATGATATATAAAATTAGTAGCATATTTATTGTCTTATAGTATCAAATGTATATGGTTTAAAACCTAATGTATGAATATGAAAATGATACCATATTTTTCTATGTCTGACAGTAAAATAGCTATAAATTTAAAATTTCATAAATATTTTTTAGCTAAAATCCACTTCTATCCCACTATTATGTACAACTATACTGCACCAATAAAAACTGTGGAAAGAAAAAAGAATCCGCTACTAGTTATATCAGAATGGAAAGTCTGGTAAATCCCGTCCTCAAAAAGCAAAAATAAAGCTAAGCAAAATTGAGACACCAGTCATCAGTGCTTTGAAAACAGACCAAAGCTACACAATAGTCTCAAAACTATTATGCTTGAAAAACTGCTGAATTTTAGGTAATAAAAATGTGAAACTGACTGGGGATATAACTCAGTTGGTAGAGTGCTTGCCTCTCATGCACAAGTCCCTGAGTTCAATCCCCAGCGCGCGCGCGCACACACACACACACACACACACACACACAAACACACAAAAAAATAGGAAACTATTCTGTTATAGCCTGTTCTACTCCAAATTCCGCAAGCTTGGAGAGTGCAAGGTTCTATTAGGGCAGGGCAGGCTGAGAGGAGAAGCTGCTTCCCTGCCAAGAGAAAAGAACTCACTCAATTTGGAGAGGTGGGCAGTACTCACACCCAGCAGCATTATAGGATGAAGATTGAAGAGAAGTCATGATCATATAACTAGAGCAAGCACATTTCTGGATAAGGATAGGTGAAGAATCAGCAGAGACCAAAGAAGACCCAAGCCAGCTAGACTTGTGACCTGACTTGAGGTTGCACATATACACACAGGAAACAGAACATGAAAGGGAAAGTGAAAACCAGGGAAGACTGGAAACTTGCCTAAATTTTGAATATGCTCCTCTATCCACACACAGATTCATTGGCAGAGGATGGACACCTTACTGGCTGAAGTGAAGTAAGTACAACCTCAAACCTATCATAGCTGACCATTAATTTACACTGGATTGACTTGAAATAGCAAAGACAAAACAAACTGAATGAAATTCAACAATAAGAAAACAAACAAGTCAATTAAAAAATGAGCCAAAGACCTTACCAAATACCTTTCCAGACAAGATACACAGATGGGAAATAAGCATATGAAAAGATGCTCCACATCATATGCCATCAGGTAAATGTAAATTTAAACAAGTAAATACCATTGCTTGCCTTGTAGTATGCCCCAAAGCAAGAATACTGACATACCAAATGCCAAAAAGAAGATACAGTAACAGGAACTCTCATTCTTTACTGTAGGAATGCAAAATGGTACAGCCATTTTGTTTCGCAGTTTCTTACAAAACTAAATATACCCTTACCATATAATCCAGAAGCCATGCTCCATGGTATTTACCCAAATGAGTTGAAATGTATATCCACATGAAAACCAGCATGCATATAGCATCTTTCTCTATAACTGCCCAAACTTGGAAGAAACTAAGATGTCCTTCAGAAGGGGGATAAATAAACCTCCAGAAGGTTGGTAAATAAATCAAGAATGTGCAATATTACTTAGTGCTAAAGGGGAATGAGCTATGAAACCACAAATAGTTATGAAAGAAACTTAAATATGTATTATTAAGTGGAAGAAACCAATTTTTAAAAGACCGTGAAAATTCTAACCGGGGAACTGGGGTTATAGCTCAGCAATAGAGCACTTGCCTCACACTGTGAGGCACTGGGTTTGATCCTCAGCACCACATAAAAATAAGCAAATAAAACAAAGTTTAAAATAAATAAAGATATTGTGTCCATCTTTAAAAAAATCTTTTTAAAAAAATTTCTAACTGAATGACATTCTGGAAAAGGCAAAACTAAGGGAATATTAAAAAGAGAAGTGGCTGCCAGGGGTTCAGGGGAGGAGGGGGTGAATAGACAGAATACAGAGTAGTTTTATGGGCAGTGAAACTAGATGATGTACATTCAGACAGTGAATATATGTCATTATAAATTTGTCTGAACCTATAGAATGTATAATAAGAACAAACCCTAATGTTAATGGTGTAGCCTGAGTGATAATGATGTGTCAACATGGGCTTATCATCTGTAGCAAATGTACCACTCTGGTGGCAGATGTTGATAATGGGGAAGACTATGCATGTGTAAGAGCAGGAAATATATAGGAAGTTTCTATTTCTTCCTCTCAATTTTGCAGTGAACCTAAAACCACTCTGAAAAAAGTAATATTAAAAAAAAAAAGAGCAGAGGCATCAGAGCAAATGATGTCTACTCACAGGTAAAACTAGTCTTTTCAACAAAGTGCTAGAACAATTGGACATTTATATGCAAATAAATAAACATAGGCCTTGACCTCATGCCATATATAAAAATATTCAAAATGAGTTACAGATTTAAATGTAAGGTACAACTACAAAACGTTTGGGGAGAAAAATGAGAAAATTTTAACTTGGGCAAAGTAATTCAATACAATGTTGAAAGCATGATCCATAAGAGAAAATATTGATAAACTGGACTTCAAAATTAAAAACTTGTATTATTTAAAAGACATTGTCAAGAGAATGAATTAAAAGAAAGGAATAGATTGGGGAAAATATTTGCAAAGTTAGCAATTATCTGGCAAAAGACTTGAATTTAGAATATATAAAAAACTCTTGAAGCTCAATTATAAGAAAATAAATACCAGTTTTATAAAAAAATGGGCAACAGATTTGAATTGATACTTCACTAAAGAATATTTTGAATAGCAAATAAGATGATTTTTTATGAATGTTGATGATGATTTTTTAATTTACATTGATTTATGAATGGCACATTAGAAGATGACTGACATAATTAGTCACTAGGGCAATATGAATTAAAAGCACAATGAGTTTCCACCACACACACATGTTGAAATGGCTATAATAAAAATATAGACAATTCTAAGTGTTGGTAATCATCTGTAATTCTCCTCATTGCTGATAAGAATGTAAAATGTGTTAGGCCTGGTGGTGCATGCCTGTAATTCTAACGGCTTGGGAGGCTGAGGCAGGAGGATCTCAAGTTCAAAGCCAACCTCAGCAATGGTGAGGCAGTAAGCAACTCAGTGAGACCCTGTCTCTAAATAAAATACAAAATAGGAATGTGGCTCAGTGGTTGAGGACCCCTGAGTTCAACCCCTGGTGCCAAAAAAAGAAAAAGGGAATGTAAAATGTCACAACTACCCAGTTTGATCTTTTAAAAAAGTTGTACATAAAGTTACAATAATTCAAAAATTCTACTCTTAAAAATCTACCCCCAAAATGTAAATATATGTCCACTCAAATATAGTACATTAATGTTCATAACAGCATTACTCATAAACCAAACCAAATATCTACAAAATGGAGAATGGTTAAAAAAATATGGTATGTCTTCTCAGTGGACTACTTTTCAGCACTAAAATGAATGAACTACTGATATATGCTACAACATGGATAAACCTCAAAAATACAATGCTACATGAAAGATGCAAGATGTAAAATATGATAATATATTATATAATTCCATTTATATTAAATGTTCAGAAATATAAAATTAAATGTTCAGAAATCAGAATATAGTTACCCAAGACTGGGAGTAGAAGTGGATATTATCAAGAAAACTTACTGGTATGACTGAAATATTCTAACACCAGTTGTAGAGATAATTGCGGAACTCTATACACTTGCTAAAAATCATAAAATTGTACCCTTACAAGAGGTATGTAAATTATACCACAATAAAGCTATTAAAACTATAACAACAAAAAGATCTTTCCCTTGATATTTTTATCCTAAATATTAGATCATAGTTTCAGTGCATATTCAAAGTAGCTTTGGTGGGATTAAAAGAGGCTACTTTTGGACGATATAATTAGTAGTAACAGATATGACCATGGTGATTAATGGTTCAAACACTAAAAATTCAAAATCTTGCTTCCTGCCTCTCCTCCCTAGACCTCCTTTTTGGCATCGTTAGCCTTCCCAGTTGTAATTATCTTCCTTATAAATTGGAATGAGGATTAACTAATTATAGTTGTGCCTTCAGATATAAACCATATTGAATGCCCTGGTAACTCAGAATTGTCTAGAAAGGTTTAACATCTCTGATATCTGCTTTGAGGCCCAGAACAAGGGAATTGAACCAACCCACAGAACTTCTTCAATCTACTTTGCTGGCATAGGTGGACCTTGAACATCCATTCAATTTACTTTCTTAAGATGGCTAAGGTGAATCTCTTTCTCAAAAGTATATTGGATTTCCGTGTGCCCGTGAAAGGGCCAGGACATGGTGTTAGAATCTAGGAGTTTGAAACTTGGCCCTGATATGAACTAGTCATGAGGACTTAGCAAAGTGACTTTTTAGCCTTATTTACTCCCTGGGACAATTCTTCCCACCCCATAAAACTATAGTGAGAATAAATATAATAGTATATACACAGTAATAGAACTGATATATTCATATTGAATCTAAATGAAGGTCACAGCCAAGGTGACAATGAAGGCTTTCCAAGATTTTGGCTCCAATCCTTAAGTATATCCTAATCTTCTAGGGCTCCTCAATATGAATGCCCTATTCCTATCAAACTAGACTTCTAAACAACTACCACACATTGTCTCTGGCTTCTCTTGCTTTCGGGAGCTTCTCTCCAACTCTGTATTTAGTAATCCTATCAAGATTTGGTTTAAAACTCATCTTCTCCATGATATTTATTCTGAACATTAACTTTTTAAACAATTCATGAGCTCCTTAATTATTCACTTTTTAAAACAGTATAGCTGTTTGAGTATATCTTATTTCCTCTGGTACAGAGAATACATTTCTGGCAATATATCAAGACTTATATAACCTTGTTATATATCTGTACAGTGCCTCTCACAGGGTCTGAAGTAAGACAAAAGTCTCAAACTATTTTTTTTCTATCTGCAGATATCCATAAAGAATAATTTGAGGACCTTGATTCAAATCCAATACAGGTTGAAAAAAAAATGTCCTCAGAAGGGGGTATAACATTCAAGATAATACAAGTAGTTTCGTATTAGAGCTGGAAGCAGAATTCAAGTTTCCAGGGACAGAGATGTAAAGCTGTCCTCAATATCAATTCTTCTCCATAGCCATAGAAACACAAATTTTGAAAAGAGACATGGCCACTCAAGTATAAGGATTTCTTATACTTAAATGTGGATAACAGTTCTGTTAAGTTATAGTACCATACAACTACTTTTTTTCTCTTCCCCACTTCCTTCCTCCTAATGCCTAGAACCTGGGTGCCATGATAGAATTCCACATTGGATCATGAGAATGAGAGCTAAATCCCAGAGACAGCAGAGAAGAAAGCTGAAAGAACCTGATTTTCCGAGGCTTTCAAGGAGCAGATCCTCAATATTAGCTGTGCACTGCATATATCCAGACTTTTACATTGAAAAGAAATAAATGATCTGGGTTAAGTTGCTGCTATTTTAGATTATTTGTATATTTTTAATAGAAACTTAACTTATATTATTATACCTCTTATCAACTTTCTGTTGCTTTCAGCTCTTCACACTGCCTCCAGACATAAAATTTAATTTATTCTTTCATTAATTCAATCATTCACTCAATAACCATTCAGTGTGCACATTAGAGCCATTCAGGAGGGGATTTGGGTGGAAGCAAGAGTGAACTATACAGAGTCTGTCCTTAAAAGCCATGAGTGTTGAATGAACTCATTGTCTTAAATTATATATTAATTCCCATATCTGGCAAATATTAATCTCAGAATTTCTCTGATAGTCCCATCTCAAATAATGTCTCTAGTAATATATTGTTGGTTAGACTTAGTGTGTCTAATATGTTCTGTTTTCACCCTCTAAGTCTACTGTTGTCCCTTCTCCACACTTTTCTTTGCCCTAGAATGATGATCTGTATGGGTTACCTCAATAGACTTTCCTAACTTCTGGCTTCTAGTTCGGTTGGACAATAGGGACCCGTAGGAGGAGATCAGAGAGAGGTGAGAAAAGAAAGAATATGAACATTGAAGTGGCATAATATTTTGGTCAATGACAGACCACATTTATGCTGGTGTTCCCAAAAGATTATATCACTTAGTTATGCCACAGTCATCTTGGTTTGTGTAAGTAGACTTTATGATGTTCACATGATAATGGAATTACCTAAGAATGCATTTCTCAAAACATTTCCTCTTGGTCAAGCAATGCATGATTTTGTTTAATTTTCTCAGCTTCCTCCCTATGTGACCATCTCAGGTTAACTGTATTTTTTAACTAAAGGTTACTGTTCCTCCCAAGGTGGCCTACTAAAGTGACTCTGTACAATTGGGTTCTGGTAATCATTTCCCCCTTTCGTACTTTTTGACCTGTTATTAGCCATAGGAAACTTCACTGTGTCTTCTGATTTTCCTATAAACTGCCTACACATTGCAAATAGACCACTTATTAAAACTTCCTCAAATTATCCTAATTTGAGGTTACCATCTGTTTCCTGCTATACCATGTGTCCCAATTTTTAGTTCAAAACATGTAAGTACCAGATACAAATGGTATTTACTAGAAGACTTGTTGGGAAGAAGGTTGGAGTAGAGTGAAGATATTTAGCAAAATCTTAGTGTATAGAGAACTCTAGAATAGAAGAATATTATCATGATCAAATTTGACTTGTGAGTACCTAAGCCACAAACATGCCTTCTTCACTTAAGTGTCTTGAGTATCCTGGATTTATTTAGAAACAGGATCCACTTCTAGATGGAACCCAGTTACTAGGAAAAGTCCATCTCCTCCACCAATATATATCAAAATCCGTAGTATAGTATCTTCTGCCTATTCCATCACTATCTTTATTTAGAACCTTTAAAGACTGGTCCATATGTCATTTGAGGAGCCCATTACACACTTTTTAGAGAGTGATATTTAAAACCAAATTATCACCTACTTATTCTTTATTAGCAACAAAAGTATTACTGAACAAAGAGCAGAACCTATTAAATCAATGAAAGGAACAATTTCAGATTCTAGTCTGAGCAGGAAAGAGGGAAAAATACAAGAAGATGTGTCAGGCAAACTGATGCATACCCACCCCTACAAGGTGTCTGCGTCCCAATTCCCAGATCCTGTGAATATGTTATTTGACATAATAAAAGGTACTTTACAGATGTGATTAAATTAAAGATCCTGAAATGAGATTATCCTGGATTTTTGTGAACCCAGTATGATCATAAGAATTCTTTTAAGTAAAAGAGGGAGGCAGAGCCATCTTTCTCATATCTTATTCTGTTACTTCCTGAAATAGCAATGAAAAAAAACCTAATGAAATAATAATAACTACATATAATAATAATAAAACTAATTAAATAGTATTTAAAACCATTAGCTATATTAATTATTAGATCTGTAGCTATTAGGTAATAATTATTAGGTTATGAATATGTAACTATATTGTTACTTAATATATTTAAATTATTAAAACTTTCACAACATACTATCTACAATGTACTATTCATTATTTGAATTCTTTAAAAACCCATCGCTAAGTCCCAACTCCAAGGTTGCCTGTTTCTAAAATAGGTATCCCAAACCTGGCACTGGCCTTACCACGCTCTGGCCCAGCTGCTCCCGAAAGAAGTAATCCATGTTTCTTTTTTGCAGGCCATCGAGGTAATGCTGGAAGCGCGTGTATGTATATGGGTAGCAGTAAGCAAACTGGTAAATATCTTCTTCTCGGTCAAAACAGAATGCGAAGGACATCACATAATTCTTTTTATGGTCCGGACATCGATAGTAATAAACATTTTTAGGTGGCAGCCTTTGCCTAAAAAAATACAAAGAAAGAAAGTTGGGCATATCAAATAGTAGTTCAAGCTTCAAAAGGTAACAAATAGGAATGAATGTCTAGGAGAAAAACTAACAACAAAAATCCAAGGCAGTGGGGGTAGGAAAATAACATAACACAGAGTCAAAACCAGAGCTGAATGTGTTAGTACTGTGATTCTACATGGGCAGCCCCAGCCCATCTCAGCTCACATAATTTGTAGAACTCTTGCTTTATTTTAATTGCTCCGTAAGTCTTAGATAGGTTTGGAAGTTCCTTATAGACAGAGATGCTTCTGAGAAATGCTGGCACTGTGAGTGAAGGATTAAGACTCACCTGCAGGGGCTTGGCGTTTCATTGAGAAGACAAGGGGATAGAAGCACATGAAGGAAGGTGTGAGGGGGAAAGTATAGAGATAAGATCAAGAATAACAAGAATGGTTCTGCTTCCAGATATAGCAGCCTGGAGAAATGTGCTAAGTAATAGATATAAAAAAATTATAACATGCTAATGATTTTACAGAATCTTTTATCTTTCTAAGGCTGCTTAAATGGCTAGGTAGGAAGTCAGGTCATGGGATTTCTGTGGAAGAACAGAGATTACATAGCATGGATATTTGTCCACATATTTTATTATATTAGATTTAAATATTTTAATATTTTATTATTAGAAAAAAGGGGATGAAGAGGTAGACCATCAGTGTAAAATGAGCAAGAACCTGAAAGTGTCAAGGAAGAAGATGGAATGGTAGATACCCAGCAAAAGTTTAAAATGGAAATAGGGCTTTTCCTATAAACCTCAGTGGTAGTGCCAAAAGTTGTCTAGGAGTATACTTAGGCCCACCAATATAGTTCATTTAGCCTTTATCCATCCCCAAGCCACTGCAAATAAACATATAAATAGCAATCTCCTTATAAAGCCAACATAGTTTTAATAGAAATCCCCAAGGCACTCCTCCTAACCAGATTGCTACCCAAAATCTTCCTACTTTGAAATTCAAGAGCTACCAATGATGAAATAGAGAAACAGTGACCAGAAGGGTGTTTATGGAGTGAGAAGAAGTCATTTCCTCCTGATTCTTTAAATGTGGGGGTACTTCCCAAGCAGGCAATAGGAGAAGTAACATCCTTCAAGAAAGTCAGGCCTGCTGGGAGCAGTGGCGCACACCTATAATTCCAATGGCTTGGGAGGCTGAGGCATGAGTTCAAAGCCAGCCTCAGCAAAAGCTAGGTGCTAAGCTAGGGCTGGAGTGTGGCTCAGTGGTCAAGTGCCCTTGAGTTCAATCCCTGGTACCCGCCACCGAGAGAGAGAGAGAGAGAGAGAGAGAGAGAGAGAGAGAGAGAGAGAATGAGGATGTCAGGCCTTACCTGGTTTATTCAGCACACCTTTAACTATTGTACACCAAACACAGTGTGGTTAAGACAAAGGATAAAGGAAAGGAAGTGGTGGACTAAAAGAGATTATTACCCATGGAGCTGTATTCCAGAGGACAAAGTGAAAAGCAGAAAGTTTGGGAGAGGAAAGAAAGTAGTGAAAAGTGAAAAGTAGAGAGAGAACAACTGACCAGTGCAGAGAAGAGAAAACAAAGAATACACAATGCTCTACATTTGCAAGGTGGCTAAAGATGCAAGAAAGTGAGGCTGGCAGAAAAGTCTCAGCTAAGGGGTTCAGATTTGTATTTATGAAAATTCCAATGAAAGTGGCCTTGAGGTCTCCAGCCATGTCTATGATAGTCACTTCAGCCCCTGACACAGATATCTTAGTCCAAGTCTCCTGGAGCCCAGCGTGAGCATGTTTTCCTATACAGGTGGTTTCAACAATCATTAAGTTTCTCAGGTTATGACACTGTATTCAACTCTTAATTTACCAGAACATCCAATCAGGATCCATGCTTTAAATTCAATCATCCTAGTTTTCTCCTCTTCTAGCCAAATTTAGCAACTGGACTAATCCTGCCGTCTCCACTGAATTTGATTGTGTACTATCAGGAAAATTTATCTACTGCCCGCAGCTGTCCCAGCTCCTCTCCTGGGTGAGTTGGAATGCCTAACCTGATTAGCAGACAGGGTAGAGGTATTGGGCCCTGGGGTAATCACTCAGGGAAGCTGAGAAGCTGCTCAGGGCTTAAATTTTCCAGACTCTGCCAATGGTACAAACGGAAATTCATTTGAGAAGGGCTCAGCAGGCCAAATTCATCAAGACTTTCAAGTAATGCAAGGAAAAAAAAAAAGGAAAACGGAGGGTTGGGATTATAGAGGACAAACCTCTCTTATTTAGAATGCACTTCTGGTTTTTATCTTCTTTTTCTTATTATATTTTCATTATGTCTCGGGCATTGTGTTAAGTGTTTTATATCCCTTATCATTTAATCCTCATGATAACCTTATGAGCTGGGGGTTATTAATATCCACTTCATGCGGACAAGAAAATCAAAACTCAGAAAAGTAAAAATTTCCCTGAGATTACAAGGTTAGTGAGCAGCAGAGCCTAGGCAAGGGTGCCTCAAAAGTCTATGTTCACAATCTCTATGGTATTCTGCCACCATCTTTTTCCTTTTGCCACTTAACTCAGAGCCTTACCTCTACTTCTGAAAAATCTAGTCTTTCACTGAAAACCCTTCAAACAATTCTATTTCTTCTCATTTAAGTTTGGCCCAGAAAACTCCCTCTGATCTCCCTGTGATTCAGGCACTAGCACCCATCTCTCTCTTCTTGACCCCTATGCTTTATTCATATTGATCTATTCACAACTCCCTACCACAACCGTGGGCTGTGTCTCCACATCTTTATGCTTGATCTTTCTTCCACTGGGATTGCCTCTCCCACAATTTTGCCTGTTTGGTGAATTCCTACCATAGGTGCAACTTATGGTCAATTCATATATTTTAAAAATGAACATATTTGTATGTTTTAAAATATTTTGTATTTTACAAATGAACTAATTAATCAATAAATAAAAGAATATATAAACACCTATCATTTAACATACTTCCTCTCTAAAGCTTTCCTTGACTCTCCAGTCTTCATTAATTGTTTTGTACTTTGAAAAATGATATAAGAAAAGAATTTTGTCACTTGGTGGGTCTCTTAAAATGAGCTACAAAATTAAATGGCTATTTGGATATTTTTTTCAGGGAATATAGGCTTCTTGACCGTAGGAACTGTATCTTTCCTGTCTTTCTTGTGATGGCACAGAGAGTTCTCCAACAATACTTGTTTATTTAAAAAAAGCAATGAAGAGATGAAAATAAGAGTCATTTTGAGCTCAGTATAAGTAGGGGCACTTCAATATTCTGCTGAAGAGAAAGTAGAGGGGCTAGCCTTATGGGAGAATAGGGCATGAGAAGCTTTAAGGGATTTCATAATGAAAATTCCTGTACTTGATGTTTGGCTAGTCAAGGCAACTTCTGATTCCACTTAATAAAGAGAGTTTGAGATAACCCAATGAAAAATTATAACAATAGTGATAATAATTATTATAGTACTACTACCTATATGTGTTCTAGACCATTCTAAGCACTTTTTAATGCACTAACTTTTTTTACTTCTCACAAAAATCCTGCAAAAGTGTTCCTATTATCCTAACAATATGTTGAAAGTGAAGGTAGAGTCAAGACCCCTTCTTAAGAGAAGAAGGTGTCTGTGGCTCCAGAAGACCTTAAAAAAAAATCTAACATCTGCCTGAGACCCAGAAAGATTCCAAGCCCTGTGTTCAGGACTTAGAATAAAGGCTGGTCTATCTCTTGGAACAGTCTATCTCTTGGGTCTATCCTGATAATGGAAGAGGATATCCACTTGTGTGGGGGGAAGGGTCTATAACTTTCATTCTCAGATTCACTTATGTGTGTGTGTGTGCGCACATTCATATATATGTGTCTGTACTCAGCATGTTTGCAAACATACTGTCTGTACTTCTATATCCCATTGTATCAATCCTTATGTATGCTTCTTTCCATTGTTAGAATGAACTCTCCTTGGGAGCTGGGATTATACAGTGTTCATCTTTGGTACTCCAGGACCTATACAGAGCCCTGCATAGAACATCAAAAATGTTAATGAACTGGAAAAATGAATGTATTGGTGGGAAAACAATTTCAGCCCACTAATATATGTAGAGGGTTTTCTCTCTCCATGTGAAACATTGAATCATGCCCTAAATATATGATATTCTCAACCCCCACCTGGCCTTTTAAAATGTGTTTTTTGTTTGTTTTGTTTTGTCTATAATTGCCTTTACCATACTTTTCTACATAGTGTAGCCCTATATAGAGAAGCAAGGTCCAGCTCAAATAATATTTCTTCTTCACTATCTTTCTCAGCAACTCCAGGATAAACTAGTGACTACAAACATACTAATTTAGACACTGCTATATTTTTTATTCATCTCAAAATCCACAGTACTTAGTATAGTGCTTGACCCTAAAATAAAGCCCAACAAATGCTTATTGAATGAAAGAGTCAATTTATGATTTAAAAAACGAATGAATAATTCCTCTCCCACTTACCATCCTCTTTGCCTTCTCCCCAAAATCATCAACTGAATTCTCAAAGCATCGTTTTAGCCACTAGAACACAGGAAGAAGAGAAGCCCAGGACCTAATGGAGTTTAGAAGTATCTCTAAAACAACATTCTTTAGTTCCCCTCAGGATCCCTGGAATATAGAAGTTCTAATTTCCTCTCTAACCATACAGAAAACATAGATGCAAATAAATAATTTCTAACTCCAGGGTCTTCCTTAACAGCAAAAACAAATTTTCTCTTCAAATTAGTGGAAAGTGAAATAGCAAAGAACCAGTCTTTTCAGGTTGTAAATCCTAAAGGAGATATGCAAAACAAGGGTATCATGAAGTCACTCAGATACTCCCAAAGGAAGCAACATGTATTAAGTGCCTCTGGTATGTCAATAGTGTGCTTCCTATTTGATGTACACTACCATCTAACTAGTAAGTACACATTCTTTCCATCACACTGAGACTGGGCTACCTAAAATTCATGCAACAGTTGTGGTTACAGTCTCCTGATTCCCCTAGTTTATTTATCTAGGGGCAGGAAGCAGACTTTCATATATCTTCCCAGGTACATTTAAAATTGAGATGAAATTTCATTCCTTTTCCCTTCATGAAGACAGCTGAATATCTAATTTGACATGCAGGCCAACACATGGCCTTTCATCTACATTTGGCTGGAACAATCAAAACCATCACCTGGCTTGCCCCCATTGCCCCTCCTTTTTGCTCTCTGGTGTTTGACACAGATAGGCGCCAGGCACAGATGCCCATATGGTAAGCCTACTCTTCCTAGGCAAACAGGACCTGCTCCTAATCCCAACATTATCTTCTGCCAAATAATTATAATAGTGCTCCTGTCACTAGCACATCCATTCTTATCTCTCTCCACACTTTGTCACAGCTAATCTCTTGGTGAGTCACAGGGAGAGAGAGAAAGAAAGAGTGAGGGAGTACTCAGATATAGGCAACACATTTTTACACCCAGGTTTCTAATCATATTATCATCTTATCAGGGACTGATGGGCACTAGAGGTGGGAGGAGATAGATAGTGCTACACATTGCCAGCCACATTTTTGATAACAAAGATACTGCTCGTTTCTTGAATTAACCTTTTTGTCCCATACACTGTATTGTTTATTTTTCAGTTTATTTTATATGTAAGATTTTGTGTTGTTGTTAGTTCTTTCTGAAGAAGGACACTCACACACTATGGCAACAGCTGCTTCTATTAATTCCAATCGATAAAAAAATTAAAATCAATTACTTTTGCTGGTTTAGGGCTGGGGATTAGCTGAGATTCATTATTCCCCCTGATCATTGATAACAACAATATTCCTACCAATTCGTGGCTGCTGGCATTAGGCCAATGTGTCAGAAACTCCAGGAACAGGTACCCTGTACAAGCAGAGACTCTCAGTTACTCTTATCTTCTCCAATCAGATTCCTGAGAGGCAACAAGAAGACACTGGACAAAGAGCTAGGGGTTGGATTCTAGTCCAAGCTCATGTTGTACTCTTATCCTCTCTGTGCCTGTGTATAAAATGTAGTTACTATCAAATGTTCTGTTATCCATCTTTAGGTCGTTGTGAAACACTTAGATGAAAAGTACCATGCTTTCAAAACTATAATTTGCCAGATAGGGAATGATATATGGAACAGTGGCAGAATGGCGACTTTAGGCTGGGGTACCAGGCCATAATTGCAATAGCTTCAGGTTTGCACTGAAGTTTTATACCCAGAAATTTTTTACTTTATTATTATATCATAATAATAAGAATGGTTCAGATTGTGAATACACTAGATTGAATCTCATTGTAGTCATCTTGCAAGGAATTTAAATGAAGATTTTAAATGAATGAATAGGTAAATGAGACAGAATTAAATTTCAAATGAACAACAAGAACTGTGTTCAATTCCATCTCTGGATAACTCTTAGAAACATAGTCATTGGTAGAAAGATGTGGGCCTGGGCTCTAATCCACTTCCATAATTTCTTAGTCACGTAACCTGGGCCAGCATTCTGCGTTCTACAAAGTGAAAATAGTATGTAGCTCATGTATTTATTGTGAAGATTAGACATTGGTATCTGGCACACAGTAGGTGCTCAGAAATTGGTAACCAAGATTATTGACATGCTCTATGTGATTGATAGTTGCCATTATGGTCTCTCTTGGTCCAGAGCAATGAAATCCAACTTAGCACTGGTGTATTTAGGACATGAAATGGGTAGAATAGGTCAGGGTAGGGCGCCAAAGAACAAATGAGAAGGAGAAAATTTGAACAGGTATATGAAAGAAAATCAATGCTAGCTCTATTTCATCTTCCTGGCTCTTCCTAGTGGCAATGAACTCAATATCCTCCTTTCAAATAGGTAAATGCTTTGATAAAAATAAGTATGTCCAGACATAGGAGGGGATTATCTCCTTCAGGTCCATATGATAGTAGAAATATACACAGGTATTACGTAGCTTGTACCAGTGTACCAATGCTGCAACCTTTAAGATGAACTGAGCCTTAAAGTCACAAGATGGTGGTATTAATAGTAAACCATAAAAGTAAATGATAGGTGAATGTGAAATATGTTTGGGAAATAGAAACTATGTAGTCCTGCTCATAGATAAGTCTGAATGTCCTTGTCATATTTATTGTAGGGTATAAATCTAAAATTATGTACTTTTTGGATTAATTACACTTTTAAAAATCATTTACTAGGGGCTGTGGCTGTGGCTCAGCAGTAAAGCACTTGCCTAGGCCCTGGGTTCCATCCTCAGCACCACATAAAAATAAATAAACAAAATAAAGTTATTATGTCCAACTACAACTAAAAAATATATTTTAAAAAATATTTACTATCCTTTTATCATCAATGCACTAAATAACACATAAGTTCACATTTTACAAAATTTAAGTATTCTGTGTTTCCATTTCCCATGAAATACAATGATGAATATCCATCTTGTATAAGATATTGTATAAAATACTCTTGTATAAAATATTGTATAAAATATTCTAAAAGATAGTTAAGAGTTATTTTTAAAAATATGACCAAATACTACAATTTGCACATATAAAAGCAGAAACATAGAAGAAAAATGGTTGAAATTATTCTAGAATAGTTATGTATTCTAAATGAAAAAGTAAACTTCAGGAATGATACATAATATGGTTTGTTATTTAGAGAATATAACTGTTCTTCTAAAATTATTTCAATCATTTCCAATTATATTTTTTTTGCATGTGTATAAAGTGTCAATGTCTTTTCTCAATTAGTAGAATTAAACCCAGCAGTATTATATAAGTATTATCTGATATTTCAAATAGAAATAGAAACTAGTTTAACTGAATTCTAATAGAATTCAATTGTTTTCCTCCATGGAATAAAATTAAAGCTTCTAAAATTTCATTTTACTGAAGGTCAAATACTTTCTTAGAGGTAATGATACAGCTAAATTTGGTAAAAATAAATTTCAACATTAAAGATAAAATTATTTCTTGTTAGGATAACATGAATAGAAACTTTTTTGAAAGCAATGCATGAGTTAAATCTACAAATCTATGGAGCAGAAATTTATCTTAAACTGATTTGAGATGTCTACATAGTTCATAATTGAAGCTGAATAAGCTTCTGTTTTCTATCCTCAAAACAGAAACCATCATTTTCCAAATGTACACATAGAAACAGAAATATATAATTTTGTATGAAGTTAGCATTAACAATCCCTATGCCCAAATGAATTTTTAAAGTTTTAAATAGGCAAACATCTCTCTTTACTGTCTGCATCAGTTGAATTTAAGAAATTTTGAGCCTTTAATAAGCTACTTTGTTAATGCTGATTTTGCATTTCTTCTATTGTTGTTGTTAATGAGACCCCTAAGTTTTGGTTGCATTTTGTTCAAAATTAATAGGAAATCTTTAATCAAATATTCAGCAAAATAAACACCAAAGCATCTCAGCTTTTAAAGCTTTTATC
Source organism: Spermophilus citellus (assembly GCF_964194105.1). NCBI lineage: Eukaryota > Metazoa > Chordata > Mammalia > Rodentia > Sciuridae > Spermophilus > Spermophilus citellus. The sequence continues at coordinate 101,340,762 of NC_138191.1, read as the reverse complement.
AAATTGCAATTATTGAAAACAAAGCTTATAAACAAGAAGATGGCATTGTATTTATAAAAGCAAAGGAGAAATTGAACAAATTAAATGATAAAAGCACAATTGGAATAGAAGATTTAATTTTGAAATTCTGTGATTATACTTTGAGATACCTCAATTAGTGAGGAAAATTATTTGACAGAGTTACTATTTTCAATTGGGTACTTCCATATTATACTGAAGTAGAATGAAATTGAGAAGTTCTTCAGTATTATAAAATTTATATTCTGTAAATCAAGAAAAAGGCTCTTTATTTGATACGTTATATTTAATAAAAATATTAAAGAAAATTTCTTTGAAGAAATCAAACAAGATAATAACTGGGAATAAGTGGATTGAAATATTTATATATTGCAATCCTAGAAATCTAATACATGAGAATATCCTCTACTTAGAATGATTTGCTCAGTGTTCCAGGTGCCTCAGTACCTATAGGAAAAATGCCTTTTTATTTAGGAAAATTATGATCTACAAAAAAGAATCAGTTGGACATGTTATTGACTTCAAATTTATTTGCCATAAAATGCAACTCTATGAAAATAGATGACAATATCATGAAAAAACTAAAATAATGAGACCATGTTAGAAATTTTTTTTCATAAAAATACCAATGATATATTAGTAGATATAAATGTAGCTAGGAACTAATTAAAGCATGTAATTGCTTGTGGAAAATAGTGAATTGGGTGGATTTTAAGAAAATGAACATAATTTGGTATTTTTTAAAGTTTGCTTTAATATACATAAATGTAAATTGCCTCAATATACATAGGTATATTAGTTTTATTTTTAGATTGAATTTAATTTTTAAAAAATGATTTTGAAAATATTGTTTTGTAAGTGCACCAATGTTAGTAAAACCAGTTTAGTTTCCAAAACACCATACAAAATTTTATAGTTCCCCTATTCAATTTCAGTTTGAATGATAAAGTACTCAGTCATCCTATTTGTCTGCCAACCTGTTTGCTTTTCTTGGATGTTTTGAAGTCATCTCAAATTTAACCTGATTAAACTTGTTCTCTTGACATTATTCAAAACTGGGCTTCTGAAGGTTTCCAACCTCATCGAATAGCCCCACCATTCGCATACATCCAGAAGATGAGTTGACTTTAGTTTCTTGTTTCTTTTAATAAAAGTTGCCTGTTTTGTTCATTAAATGATAAATTAGGGCTGGGATTGTGGTTCAGTGGTACAGTGCTTGCCTGACATGTGTGAAGCACTGGGTTCAGTTCTCAGCATCACATATAAAGAAATGAATAAAATAAAGGTCTATAAACAACTAAAAATTTTTTTAAAGATAAATTAAAATAATAGCAATAGTATTGCCCAAGAGCTTCCAATGTTGGCATACTCCTAGACCTTGGGGAAGCAGAAGTTAAAAAAAAAGTGATGTAATATGCTTTAACAGAACTTAAATTATAATGGTAGAGACATAAGTAAAAAAAATAAATAAATCAATATACAATATATCATAAGGTCATGCTAAATATAATGAATTCGAAAGTAGGGTAATAAAATAGAGAATACTGCAGAAAGTTTTTTTTCCAAGCTAGGATGGTGAGACAAGTATCCATTTGGTGGAAATTGAATGAAGTATGGAAAGAAGTCAGATGCAACTGGGAAAAGAGGAAAGAGAAAGCACAAAGGTCTAAGGGCAGTGTATCTCTAAAACAATGTGAAGATCAATGTCAATGAATGAATAAAGGAGGATATTGGTAGAAATTTGAGGAGATGATACAATTATAAGTCCTTGCAGGCTTTGGTAAAGGCATTTGTCTGAGAGATGAGTGAAAGTAAGGAGACCAGTTTGGTAGCTATTGCAATTGTCCTGGCCAGATACAGTGATGGGTTGGGTAATGGAGGAAGCTGTGTACAAATTATGGAATTTGGAATCTGTTTTGAAGGTAAAGACTCTTGGATTTGGCAATGGATTGGATATGAAATGTGAAAGTAAGAGTGAAGTTAATGACAATACTAAGCTTTTTTTTTTGGCTTGATATCATTTACTGAAATTTTTATATCTTGCTTAAGTCTTTAAATTCTCCAAAAGATTTAAATTTATCTATCTCCAAAAGATATTTCCAATCTGTCTACTTGTCTATATTTTTCTGTTTTTGCTTCCCAGCCCAGCTTCCTTTTTCTTCCTTTTTCCATTCCCTTCTCCATACAGCCTTTACAAAGCTTTGTTGGATACTGTCACTTCCTGGATTAAAACTCTTTCACAATTTCCAATTTCGGTGGAAGATAATCCAAACTCTTTAACATGACTTTCTTACTTTCCCAGATGCACTGAGTTCATAGTTCATCTCAGAACCTTTAAATACTTCTATCCACCTTGCTCTTCACACAACTTCCCTTGCCTAGCTGATCTACTCTTTATTGTTTCTTTGTTTTAGCTCAAATGTTTTCTCTCACCACCTAAATTAGACATATCTGTTAATCTCCCTTAGCACACTAGGTCTTTTTCCTAAAAACATTACCTTAATTTAAATATATATTGTGCTTGTTTATTTATAGTTACCTTTAAAATTAGGTTGTAATTTCCATGTGGGTGGGAAAAATACCTGTGTTTTACTTGTTAGTGAATAATCTAGCATAAAACACAGTACCTGATACGACACAAGTATCCTGACACATGGTAGACTAGTAGTAAATATTCGTTAACTAAATAGAGTGAATATGTACTGGTGTCATGTTTTGGATATAAAATATTCCCCAAACCCATGTGTTTAAGGCTAGTTTCCAATGCAGCAATGTTCAGGGATGTGACTTTTAGGAAATGATTGGATCATGAGAGCTCTAACCTCATCAGTGAATTAGGCCATTTGATGGATTAATCATGTGAATGAAATACTGGAATGTGTTAGAGACTATAGACAGGTGAGGCATGATTGGAAGAAATAGGTCACTGGGGGGTGCCCTTGGGAACTATAGTATATCTTGTCCTTGGCTCTTTCCCCTCTGTCTGTTTCCTGGCTGCCAGGAGTTGATCAGCTTTCTTCTGCCACACCCTCTGCCATGACATTCTGCCTCACATCAGACCCAAAACAATGGAACCAGCTGACCATAGACTGAAAGCCCTGAAATAATAAGCCAAAATAAATATTTCCTCCTTTATATTGTTCTTGTTAGATTCTTTGGTCACAGTGATGGAAAGCTGACTAATGAAGCCAATAAGAGGATAATAACAGAGATAAGAAAGTTGATTGTCGGTGGCCTGCTTGGGACTAATGTCTTGCTCATTTCTTTGAGAGAAGCATTGTCTGAAACTTGGGCAAAATAGCCACGCCCATCTAGGCCCATAGTTGGCTAGTAGGTTCTCGATACGTAGAGGTGGCTATTGTGGCAGAAGGAATTCCAAGCTGTACCATCAGTCATATTTTGCCCAAATTTCAGTCAATGCTTCTCTCAAAGAAATGAGAAAGACATTAGTCATTCAGATAAAGGCTTCCTTCTTCCTCATTCTTTACAATGACAGAAACCCATATAATATAGCAGATTCTTCCTGCTTCTTTCTCTATCCCATCAGGTAAGAACTTTTAAGTAGAGAGAATAATTGTCACTCAGTCCTACAATTTAAGGAGCCACTATGAGATCTTTCATCCTATGTAGAAATCATCTGGTTTATCAAAACAAGGTGGAGCAGTGGTGGTGATGGTGATAGGAATCTTATCATCATGGCCCTCAGCACAGAATGGTTCCCTTGCACTCAATGAGTAGAGTACTAAAGACAAGTTATGACCAAAGCTGGAGAGGGGTTTTGTAGCAGAGAAAGAAATGTAGGAAAACAGGACCATCTGGAACCACCATCTGATTTATCATTTCCTTAAACCCTATTATCCCTCCTACCCTTGACCCCAACCCGGCATAGGAATCAGTTCTTACCCTGAGCAAACTGAATGAGTTCCAGTGGAAATATTGAGAAGTAGATGATAAGAGTATATTAAAATGACCTAGACTACAAATAAGCCAGGAAATGGCCTAAATTTCAGGTTGCCAGATCCAGGAACTTAGCCAAAAGCAATGTGAAAAATGAACTGGTCCAAAAACCAGGTTTCTAAGCTTAGGGGAATAGGGCATAAGAGAGAATGATGATGGAACCTAGACTGAAGTCAGCAGCTAAAGAAGTAGACTTCCAATAAGAAAAAATAGGAGAAGCAGAAACCATGGGGGAGAGTGATTTTTCAGCTCTCTAGGGAGGGAAGTACAATCACAGTCTCAAATGAATGACAGTGTGATCAGAATAAGTGAGATAAAGAGGATTACTTAGCAAAAAGATGTACATACCAGGCTTCAGGCCAGATCATATGGAAATTATTCTTTCTTATTATGATAAAGATAATCAAGAGCAAGCACTACCCTATCAGGAATGAAAGACTGGCATGTATACACAGGAAACAACATGGGAATCCTGAGGGGATATTCTCTAGGGTGTCAGTCTCCAGGCAGTATATGAGGAAGCCAAGGCCAGAGCATTGTTCCATATTAAAAATGATAACAGTTTGATGATCTGCATATGCACAGGAATAACAGGCTTTGAGACATGAGATTTGGGTTGGGGAGGCAAAGCAATTACTGAGGAACAAATACTGAGATACAGCACAGTCCTGGGAATGTCTGATTCAGAAAAAGGTAGTCATGACTAAAGGTGCCCAAATAATTACTATAGAAGTGTGACAGGTGCAAGACCTCAGAAGACTGGATTCAGTAACAAATATCATGTTATCAGGGTCAAAACAAGTATGGCCAGGGTTAGAATTTGAGACTGACACAAGAATCAGAGATAAGGAAAGTTATACCATACTGATATATAGAAACTAATTCAAAATAAGTTGAGGGGTGGCAATAAGAAAAATAGAAGAAAGATCAGAGGAGTAGCCAAAAGGGAATACAGGAGAGGGAGGAGGGACAGGATAAAGAAAGAACAATGGAATGAATCTGACCTAACTTTCCTATGTACATATAAGAATATACCACAGTGAATCTCACCATTATATACATCCACAAGACACTAATTTTAAAAAATAGTATAAGTGAATAGCAGAAATATCAGTAGAGTGAAGGGAACAGGGGAAGGGAGAAGGGAAAAGGGGAAGTACTGGGGCTGGGGATGTGGCTCAAGCGGTAGCGCGCTGGCCTGGCATGCGTGCGGCCCGGGTTCGATCCCCAGCACCACATACAGAGATGTTGTGTCCGCTGATAACTAAAAAATAAATATTAAAATTCTCTCTCTCTCTCCCTCTCTCACTCTCTCTTTAAAAAAAGGGGGGGGGGGAGTACTGGGGACTAAATTTGAACAAATTATATTTCAGGCTTTTATATTTATGTTAAAATGAATCCCAATTCTATGCATAACTAAAAAGAACCAAGAAAAAACAAGAGACCCAGTTCAGGAGTTAATTGTAATTCTGATGAAAAAATCCTCAGAGTAGGAAAAGCTTTCATCTTCTTGACCAAGCCTCTTGCTCACTGTCTGCAGGATAAAACTGAGTCCCAGACATAGTTGGGTGTGAGTCCACAGGTGAGCTGGGTTGTTCAATCATAGGAGTCTACTAACACTTCAGCCCCCTAGAGAATCTTCATATAAAAAGAATTACTTATCTTTGGTCTCACTTCCTCTGGGAAGTCCTCCCTCCACCTAACATTAGTTAGCTTAGCACCATTATCACTGCACAATCCTATGGTGATATGCATCATATGACATTATAGCTTAATATTGTTCTTCCTTATTCCATTAAAATGGCTCCATGTCTCTATTTGTATATCATACTTGTAATCCCTAGTGGTTAACCCAAGTATTATACCTCATAAACACCAAATAAATAATTTTGATTGCTTAAAAGAGTGATCGCATGAATGAGAGAGTAAATAAGATAGAAAGTAGAAGAATATAAGGTTGAAGAGAAGGGAATATTCAAGAACATGTAACTTAATCCATAAATCATGTGGTTGAGTAAAGACTTACCCTAAAGGAATCGAAGGGTCATTAATGGATTTTAAGCATATCCTGGTAGACTTAATATACACAAAGGCCACTGAGTCCCAGGGGATCACTGATGTAACCCTATTAGGCCATTTCTTCACAGAGTAACTGGCTGAAATGCTTATCCAAAGGAGTTAGCTCTGCCATTTTGGCCTTTATCCCATGAGATGCAGTCTGTAAATCAATTTTTCAGTGCCCATCATCTGCCTGTGAATGGTACAACATCCTTTCTACATCATTGATCTTCACACAGTTAAAAATTATGTGAAAAGCTTTCATACTTCAGTAGACTTATTAATCTTGGAAGCTCTGATTCATGTATTTCACAACCTCCAACTTTTCAGGGTTATTATGTTAATTAAAATAATAAAATGGACTCAGTAAAGAGCTTTTGGTAATTGAAATAAGTAAATGGAATTTTCAAATCATCTACCTCCTTCCTGAAATTTGGGGATCCAGAAGTACAGGAGGTGAAGAGGTTTTTTCCAAATAAGAAATGGAGAATTGTTCTTTGGAAGATTTTCTGTTTAATCTATTTGGGAGTATATTAACCACACTGAAACCTCTGCACAGTTTTATAGAAATATGGGACTAGAAATCATCTGGTCCAGTTTCTTTCAAACATTTTCTATCTACCAATTGTTTTATGTAGAAGAAAGCTAGAAAGGAACACAATATACAAAGCCAAATAAATGGGTAAACAACTTGGATGACAAGAAACAGGGCAAAGAAGATTAGGTTTGATTTGGATCAAACTTTTTACTTTATCCCTAAAGCTTAGAAAGATAAAGAACTGAACCAAAGTCACCCTGGTGGTTATATGCAGCACTCAGAACTGTTCTTCCAATTATATTTGTTATGTTCATTCATCAAATAAATATTTGTCAAGCACTGTTCATGATTCTGAAGATAAATTTGTATATAAAACAAAGTACTATGAACAAAAAAAAAAGATAGCATAAGGGAATAGAAAGTAAAGGATGGGGTAGTGGGTTTGTTATACAGGTTTGTTAAGGAAGACCTTTCTGATGCATTTGAATAAAGGAGTGACACTGGAGGATTTCTGGGGGCAAACTGTAGTAGGCAGAGGGAGCGGCAAGTGCCACTGATGTTTCCTGTAGCTCCTGTTTTTCTAGGACAGAACACTTGCTAGGTTTAAAAATGGCATTAGCCCCTTTATATGAATGAGGTTTCAGAACATTAGTCAGAACACAGATAGATATAAGAGGCAGATGTTCTGGCTTTGAATGCAGGTTTTGATAGGCATTTAATTATACAACTTTGGGCAAGTGACTAATCTTCATTTTTCAATTTGTAAAATGGGCATGATGGTATTTTTCTCTTCCCATTTTAGATAAGGCAGAGAAGCCAGATGCAATACTGAAGAGATGTCTTGGAGGAAGTAGAGAATATTTATGATACATTTGCTTTATGATATTCATTACTCTGACCTTCAAACCTCACCTCACTCCCTAGATCTTGGTTCAGATTTCTCTTTAGACTCTTCACCAGTGATTCCAAGACAAACCATGTGCTTTAGCTACAGGGCTCAGGAACTTTGAATATACTATGTACACTCTCATCTCTGTTCCTTTGAATATGCTATTCCCTCTATCTGAGAAGTCTTTCCTTCCATCTGAATGAAACAAACTTTTATCTGCCTGTCAAGATTCAGTCTGAAACACCTTCTTTTAGGGTTCTTTCCCTGTTCACTCCACCCATGTCTCCAGTGAACATCTATCCACAAAGTATCCCTGGATGATAGTGTTCTGTTTAAGAGGAAGCCTCTGGAGTTGAAGCCCCTGACTAGCTGCCACTGACAGGATGATCTTAAACGACATCTTTCAGTGGAAACACCATATCTCCCCTATCACACTTTGTTTTTATTCAATTCAAAAAGCAGTTGAATATTTGAGCTACCCCTATATAGAGGTAACAGAGGTATCTGCCTACATGATGTGATTTGAGGCTACCTATTATGATCTGAAATTCTTTTCCTTACTGGTCTTTGGTTAAAGTTTTGAAGATAACTTATAAAACTATAATATTATAATGAAATGGTTAGAATCTAACCTTACAGAAATTGGAGTCAGAATGTCAATTGTAGAGGGAAAGAGACGATCTAAGTAATGATAAGGGGCCACATAGTGGACTTTCAAGAAGTGTTAGCTAAAATAGAAGAAAGGTAAGATTCCTTTTATAGGTAGGAATATTGAACAGTAGCTAGCTTTGTATAAAAAGCTCTCACAACCAGCCCAATCCTTTCTGAGAGAGTTCTAGGAGGCATCCTCAGCTAGGTGTGGAATCTGAAGAGGGCAGGGGATAATAGTATTAATTACAGAAATAAGGGGACTATGACAGTAGTATTGAGAGCCACAGCCGAAGGGGCCCCAGCAAACTTCCAGCTGCCAGCTGATGATTGGCTCACAGGCCCCAGCAACTTCTAGCTGCCAACCGATTGGCTCCTCTGCGGTGATGCTCATTGGGCTGTTTCCCGCCCTTTCAGACCACAGAGCTGCTCAATGGGGGACTATTTTGGCTCCGCCCACGTGACCCAGCCAATTGGCCTCAAGAGCAGGAGGAGTGGGGGAGGTTGAGAGGCTTGTGGGAAGCTGTGGAGGCAGTTGGGCTCTGAGAGTTTTTCCTGAGGAGCTATGTGGTGTGGTGTGGTGTGTGTTTTCTAAAAATAAAGTTTGTTTTTTTTTTTAATTGATTATTTAAAACATTACATAGCTCATGATATATCATCTTTCATACATTTGATTCAAATTGGGTTTTGAACTCCCATTTTCACCCCAAATACAGATTGCAGAATCACAACTGTTACATATTCACATTTTTACATAATGGCATATTAGTGACTGTTGTATTCTGCTACATTTCCTATCCCCTACTATCCCCCCTCCCCTCCCCTCCCATCTTCCCTCTCTACCTCCTCTGCTATTGTTCAATTCTCTCCCCTTTTCCCTTCCCCTTGCCCCTCATAACCTCTTATAATTTTGTGTATCATTGAAGGTCTCCTACCATTTCCATATGCTTTCCCTTCTCTCTCCCTTTCTCTCCCCCCATTCGTCTTTGTTTACTGTAGTCTTTTCCTCATGCTCTTCCTTCCTGTTCTGTTCTTAGTTGCTCTCTTTATGTCAAAGCAGACATTTGGCATTTGTTTTTTAGGGCTTGGCTAGCTTCACTTAGCATAATCTGCTCTAATGCCATCCATTTCCCTGCAAATTCTATGATTTTGTCATTTCTTAGTGCTGCATAATACTCCATTGTGTATAGATGCCACATTTTTTTATCCATTCATCTATTGAGGGGCATCTAGGTTGGTTCCACAGTCTAGCTATTGTGAATTGTGCCGCTATAATCATTGATGCAGCCGTATCCCTATAGTGTGCTCTTTTAAGGTCCTCAGGGAATAGTCCGAGAAGGGCGATAGCTGGGTCAAATGGTGGATCCATTCCCAGCTTTCCCAGGAATCTCCATACTGTTTTCCAAATTGGCCTCACCATTTTGCAGTTCCACCAGCAGTGTACAAGTGTACCCTTTTCCCCACATCCTCGCCAACACTTATTGTTGTTTGACTTCATAATGGCTGCCAATCTTACTGGAGTGAGATGGTATCTTAGGGTGGTTTTGATTTGCATTTCTCTGATTGCTAGAGATGGTGAGCATTTTTTCATGTACTTGTTGATTGATTGTATGTCCTCCTCTGAGAAGTGTCTGTTCAGGTCCTTGGCCCATTTGTTGATTGGGTTATTTGTTATCTTATTGTTTAATTTTTTGAGTTCGTACATTCTGGATATTAGGGCTCTATCTGAGGTGTGGGGGGTAAAAATTTGTTCCCAGGATGTAGGCTCTCTATTTACCTCTTTTATTGTTTCTCTTGCTGAGAAAAAACTTTTTAGTTTAAGTAAGTCCCATTTGTTTATTCTTGTTATTAACTCTTGGGCTATGGGTGTCCTATTAAGGAATTTGGAGCCCGACCCCACAATATGTAGATCGTAGCCAACTTTTTCTTCTATCAGACACAGTGTCTCTGATTTGATATCTAGCTCCTTGATCCATTTTGAGTTAATTTTTGTGGATGGCGATAGAAAGGGATTCAATTTCATTTTGTTGCATATGGATTTACAATTTTCCCAGCACCATTTGTTGAAGATGCTATCCTTCCTCCATTGCATGTTTTTAGCCCCTTCATCAAATATAAGATAGTTGTAACTTTCTGGATTAGTCTCTGTGTCCTCTATTCTGTACCATTGGTCCACCTGCCTGTTTTGGTACCAGTACCATGCTGTTTTTGTTACTATTGCTTTGTAGTACAGTTTGACCTCTGGTATCGCTATACCTCCAGATTCACACTTCCTGCTTAGAATTGCTTTTGCTATTCTGGGTCTTTTGTTTTTCCATATGAATTTTATGATTGCTTTGTCTATTTCTACAAGAAATGCCATTGGGATTTTGATTGGCATCGCATTAAACCTGTAGAGAACTTTGGGTAATATCGCCATTTTGATGATGTTAGTTCTGCCTATCCATGAACAGGGTACATTTTTCCATCTTCTGAGAACTTCTTCTATCTCTCTCTTTAGGGTTCTGTAGTTTTCATTGTATAACTCTTTCACCTCTTTTGTTAGGTTGATTCCCAAGTATCTTATTTTCTTTGAGGATATTGTGAATGGAGTGGTTTTCCTTATTTCCATTTCAGAGGTTTTGTTGCTGATATACAGGAATGCCTTTGATTTATGCCTGTTGATTTTATAACCTGCCACTTTGCTGAATTCATTTATTAACTCTAGCAGCTTCTTTGTAGACCCTTTTGGGTCTGTTAAATATATTATCATGTCATCCGCAAATAGCAATAATTTAATTTCTTCTTTTCCTATTTTTATGCCTTTAATTTCTTTTGTCTGTCTAACTGCTCTGGCTAGTACTTCGAGAACTAAATTGAATAGAAGTACTGTTAAAAGGAACCATCCACCAACAAGACATAACAATCATCAATTTGTATGCACCAAACAATGGAGCTGCAACGTTCATAAAACAAACTCTCCTCAAGTTCAAGAGTCAAATAGACCACAACACAATAATTATGGGTGACTTCAACACACCGCTCTCGACATTAGACAGATCCTCTAGACAAAAACTGAATAAAGAAACTATACAACTCAACAGCACAATCAATAACCTAGACTTAACCGACATATAGAGAATATATCAACCATCATCAAGTGGATACATGTTCTTCTCAGCAGCACATGGATCCTACTCAAAGATAGACCATATATTATGCCATAAGGCAACTCTTAGTAAATATAAAGGCGTGGAGATAATACCATGTACCATATCTGATCATAATGGAATGAAATTGGAAATCAATGATAAAAGAAGGAAGGAAAAATCCTACATCACATGGAAAATGAACAATATGTTATTGAATGATCAATGGGTTATAGAAGACATAAAGGAGGAGATGAAAAAATTCTTAGAGTCAAATGATAATACAGACACAACATACCGGAATCTATGGGACACAATGAAAGCAGTTTTAAGAGGGAAATTCATTTCTTGGAGTTCTTACCTCAAAAAAAGAAAAAACCAACAAATAAATGAACTCACACAACACCTCAAAAACCTAGAAAAGGAAGAGCAAAACAACAGCAAATGTAGTAGAAGACATAATTAAAATTAGAGCAGAAATAATTAAAATTAGAGCAGAAATCAATGAAATTGAAACAAAAGAAACCATTGAAAAAATTGATAAAACTAAAAGTTGGTTCTTTGAAAAAATAAATAAGATAGACAAGCCCTTAGCCATGCTAACGAAAAGAAGAAGAGAGAGAACTCAAATTACTAACATATGGGATGAAAAAGGCAATATCACAACAGACACTACAGAAATACAGAAGATAATTAGAAATTATTTTGAAACCCTATATTCCAATAAAATAGAAGATAGTGAAGATATCGATAAATTTCTTAAGGCATATGATTTGCCCAGATTGAGACAGGAAGACACACACAATTTAAACAGACCAATAACAAAGGAAGAAATAGAAGAAGCCATCAAAAGACTACCAACCAAGAAAAGCCTTGGACCGGATGAGTATACAGCGGAGTTCTACAAAACCTTCAAAGAAGAATTAATACCAATACTTTTCAAGCTATTTCAAGAAATAGAAAAGGAAGGAGCTCTTCCAAATTCATTCTATGAGGCCAACATCACTTTGATCCCAAAACCAGACAAAGATACTTCAAAGAAAGAAAACTACAGACCAATATCTCTAATGAACTTGGATGCAAAAATTCTCAATAAAATTCTGGCGAATCGAATACAAATACGTATCAGAAAACTTGTGCACCATGATCAAGTAGGATTCATTCCTGGGATGCAAGTCTGGTTCAATATACGGAAATCAATAAATGCTATTCACCACATCAATAGACTTAAAGACAAGAGCCATATGATCATCTCGATAGATGCAGAAAAAGCATTTGACAAAGTACAGCATCCCTTTATGTTCAAAACACTAGAAAAACTAGGGATAACAGGAACTTACCTCAACATTGTAAAAGCTATATATGCTAAACCTCAGGCTAGCATCATCCTAAACGGAGAAAAACTGAAGGCATTTCCTCTAAAATCTGGAACAATACAGGGATGCCCTCTATCACCACTTCTATTCAATAAAGTTTGTTTCCTTTGACAAGTGGCTCCTGAATTGTGCCCAGCCAGACTGCGGCAAGTAGGGTGGTTAGGGATGCCAGGCTCTTCTCCCCAAACTTCTCTTATGTTTTATAGCAGAAGATTGAGAAAGTGTTCTGCAAGCTGACAAGTTACTGCAATAAAAGAAAAAAGAAAGGGAGGAAAATATCCCATGGAGTGAAGACAAAGGTGATGGGATCAAAGGGTAAATGGAAGGAGAGAGGCCTTAATGGAAGATTTATTAGTCAGCATGACTTGCATCAATCCCAGAGGTTGCAATGACTTGGAGAATAAATTTAACAGTAGTTCCTGTCCTTTTGGGCTGAGACCTTACAGAATGTGAATCCTCCAACTTGCTGAAGATGGATTTCTAGCATTGGAAATGTATATTTGTGGGAAGGCAATGAAAGAGGTAGAAACTTTGCTCTTTCTGGTTTAGTTTTTGTCAGAAATTTCATTTCTATTTATTAAAAAATTAGTATGTGTGTGTGCACGTGTGTGTGTGTGTATGTGTGTGTGTGTGCGTGTGTGTTTGTGTGTGTGTGTTTGTCAGTGTCCATGTCACTAAGAATGGCAAAGCCTCAGTTGATAAAGTACTTTGAATGCACAGAAGCCTAAAGATGCAGCCTGAAAAAGTTTTGTAGCCCTACTTATAAGGGTTATATGCCCTACCTGGCTATCTCCAGTTCATATTTAGTTAATTTTTAATTTTCTGATTAAGTCAGAGCAGCTGTATATGGCTAATGTTAAATTCAAGCAACACATCCAGCACCTTCTCTGTTCCCTTATCTTTCTAAGTCCTAGAAATTCAGAAATAAGACACAATGCTGCTCCTCCACTCCATACAATACACACTCACCAAATGATGAAGGGAGGATAAAGAGATTTTTATTCAGCAGAGAGAAAAGCATGGAAAGATGGGGCCATAATTTTGCATTTCATTTAGAGGACTGAAGTTAATACCAGATATTTTTACACACCTGCTTAAAAGCTTTCAAGGCCTTCCCATTGCACCTGAGGAAAAGCACTGAACCCATTAGTATGATGTGACTTCTACCTACTTCATCATGTACTTCTCTGTTTCTCTTGTTCTGCTCTAGCCCAGTCCACTAGTGTTCTTTCTATTCTTGTGTGAAGTTCATTCCTATACTACAACTGTTTCCTCTCTTTCAAATGTTCTTACCCAACTCATTCTCATCTTATGAAACACACTCAGATGTCCCTTCCATGAAGGAGTCTTTCCTGATGTCTTAATTTAAATTAGACCTCTAACTGAAGTCACCTCTCTCTCCATCCTGTTTTATTCTCTTCATAGCACTTGTTACCATCTGAAATTTTGTTTCTCCCTACTAGATTATAACTTCTTGAGGGCATGTTTCAGTCTCAGAGGTTCCTGAAACACTACTTGAGTAGGTAAATTAAATGGTGGTAAGTATCTTGAATTGGTATTAGTGAGGGGTCACTAAAGTAATATCCACCAATTAGTGGGTATTTTCTGTGTACTGGGCCCACAGTAAGCTAATTAACTTGTTTAAACTTTATGGTAATTTTTAGATATATGAACTTTTAGTTCTCTTTTAAAGAAAAAATATTTGAGAGATTAAAAATTCAGTACCATATCAATGTCATATTGCTTTTGAATGGAATTTGAACCAAGTTCTAACTACAAAAATAAAATTTAATTAAATAGAGACAGGAGATTGAATTACATGTAGTCTGATGGATCATTTACAAGGATTTTCTACAGTTCTCAAAGGGATACCTTTATGGGAAAATGATGGGACTCAGACAAGTAAAATCTAGTATAGATCCTAAATCTTTCCCTATGGTAGAGGTTTTTTCTATTCCTAAACTCCATGCATACTTATTTAGACAATAAAGAGTGGATCAGCATGACACAGTGGTGCATGCCTGTAATCCCAGCAGTTAGGGAGGCTGAGGCAAGAGGATTGCCAATTCAGTCAGCCTCAGCAAAAGTGAGGCTTGAAGCAACTCATTGAGACCCTGTCTCTAAATAAAATACAAAATAGGGCTGGGGATGTGGCTTAGTGGCTGAGTGCCCCTGAGTTCAATCCCCAGTATCCCCTCCCCCCAAAAAAAGTGGGGCCAATATGTCAAAGTTTACATTAAAATGTCTAGAAAATACCAGAGAAAAATCTATCTATTCTAGATCAAACATTTGGATAAGAAGTGAATAAAGTGAACAATTCAGTTAATTTTTCTTGGATCTTTGATCTTCATGATGGCCAATGATATTCTGTGTGTATCTGCATATGAGCTTCTATTTTTTTGTAGGCTCAAAACAGATTTAAGAAGACTTACAAGAAGGTACATTGTACAAATATAAACAAGTAAATAAATAAAAAATGAAAAGAAGAAATTATGGTAAGAAAATAAAACAAAAGTTTGAAGTAAGGTTAGTACAAACCATCCTGTGCATTTCTTAGAGATGGGTTTTAAATTTGAGAATCTCTCTAGCCCAAGTAACAGGGGAACTATGAGCTATTGTGATTCTTAAGTTAACAAAACCAACTTAAATAACCCAATTTCTCGTGGCAAAAAGAAACCAATTAATCACAAGTTTTTCTGGCCATGACACTTGACATGCTTTTTTGTTTTCATGAATGTTTTGTCATCATCTTTATAGTAAATTCATTAAGAAATTCCATAAGAGTATTTATATGGAGCCTCTCAATGAAAGTCAAGGGAAATATACGAGAGTGCAATTCTTCAAAAGTAGCCCCAGAAAGCATAAAGAACACAGGCCACCTATGCAGCTCTCAAATCATCTAGTTTGGTCCAAGAATTGTGTATTCTTAGGTAGACTTCTATTATGTTAGTTCCTGACACCTAGACTTTTTTTTAGAATAAAACAGCAAAGAATTTCAGGTTCTATTCTGTCAAACTGAAATAAGAAAGTGAATCCTAAGCCTAAATTTTAATGGTCAATACCAATTATTGATTTTTTTTATGTTTAACAATTAGACAAAAACATAAAAGTTGTATGTGGGGGATACTATACAATGTTTGATACATGTATACATTGCATAATGCTTAAATTGGATTAAATGTATTTGTCTCCTCATTTATCATTACTTTATGGTAAAAACTTTCAAAATATTTCCCTTAAATTTTGTGAATATACAGCATATAATTGTTATCTGTGGTCATTATATGTGCAATAGTCCCCCAGAGCTTCTTGCTCCTATCTAACTGTAACTTAGTGCCCATTTATCAATTTCTCCCTATTCCTTTCCCTCCCTACCAGTTCCAAGCCTTTGTTAACCACAATGGAGTCTCAATTTCTATGAGGTCAACCTTTTTATATTCCATATGTGAGAGAGATCATGTGGTATATCTGTTTCTGTGCCTGTCATTTCATTTAACCTAATGATATCCAGTTCTACCAATGCTGTCACAAACAATGGTATTTCATTCTATTCTATGTCTGAATAGTGTTCAATTGCATGTATGTATCACGTTTTCTTTATTCATCAGTTTATGGACATTTAGATTGTTTCCATTTAATATATATATATATATATATATATATATATATATATATATATATATATAAAATCTCTAGCTGTGGAAATTTTGGATTGCATGGAACTTCTGATTGTGAGGAACTTCTATACTATTTTTCCATAATGGCAATATTAATTTACATTCCCACAAACAGAGTGCAAGAATTTCCTTCTCCACATTTTCACCAGCACTTGTTATCTTTAGTCTTTCTGATAATTAGTCATTCTTACTGGGGTGAGGTGATACCTCATTGTGGTTTTTATTTGCATTTGTTTACTATATGTGTTGACCATTTGTATGTATGCTTTTGAGAAATGTCCATTTAAATCTACGACTATTTTTTAATCAGGGTTTTTTTTTTACATTGAGTTTTGGGAGTTACTTGTATATTCTGCATGTCAGTCCCTTGTTAGATGTATAAATTGCAAATATTTTCTCTCATTCTGTATGTTCTCCATACTCCATTATTTCCTTTACTGCACAGAAGAATTTTACTTTTATATAATCCCATTTGGCCATTTTTACTTTCATCTTCTGTGCTTTTGAGATCCTGTCCAAAAACCCTTGCCAATGTACTAAAGCAAACCCTCTGTATTTTCTTCTCATAGTTTCAGGTCTTACATTTCAGTTTCTAATTCACTTTAAGCTTATTTTTGTAACTTGTGAGAGACAGGCATCTAGCTTCATTCTTCTGCATGTGGATATCCAATTTTCCCAAATATTAAAAAGATGAGCTTTTTCTCTAATGCTGCTTTTGTGTAGCACATAGGTTTCCATTTTCATTTGTTTCAAGAAATTTTAAACATTTCCTTTTTGATATCTTCTTGTCTGTTGGTTGTTCAAAAGTAAGTTCATCTTCAAGTATTTGAATTGTATTACTTATTTTTAGTTTCTAGTTTTATCAGAAAAGATAATCAATATGATATCAGTTTTAAAATTTGTTGACACTTGTTTTATGGCCTATTATATGATCTATCCTGAATCCATGTAATGATGAAAAATAAATGTGTATTGAGCCAATGTTGGGCTCAAAACATATTTCTATAAATGTTCTATAAATGTCTATTAGGTCCATTTTGTCCAAGGTACAATTTAACTCTGATATTTCTTGTTGAAAGTAAGGTGTCAAAGTCCTCAACTATTACTATATTGGATTCTATCTTTCTACTAATGCTTTCATTATATAGTTGTATGCACCAAATATTGGGTGCAGACATATTTAGAACTGTTATTTCCTCTTGCTACATTACCTCTTTATCCTTATATAGCAACTTCCTTGTCTATTTTACTGCTTTTGATTTAAAGTCTATTTTATCTGATATTAATATGTATACTTCTGCTTTCCTTTGGCTTCCCTTTCCATGGAATAACTTATCCCATTCCTTCACTTTCAGTCTATATGTGTCCTTGAAAGTGAAGTGAGTTTCTTGAAAGCAAGTTGGGTCTTGTTTTTTTTTTCTTTAAAAAAAAAAAAAAATATATATATATATATATATATATATATATATATATATATATATATATATATATACATTTAGTCACTCTATGTCTTTTATTTGGAGAATTTAATCCATTTACATTCAAAGTAATTGTTGATATGTAAGATCTTACTACAGCCATTATGTAACTTGTTTTCTACTTTTGTTGTAGTAACTTTCTGTCTTTATACTTCTTTTATAATATTCCTGTGGCTCATTGAATTATCCTAATTGTGTTCTTGCTAATTGTTTTTAGTTTGACTATTACAGATTTTTGCTTTGTGGTTGCCATGAAGCTTATAAAAATATCCTTTGATTATAACAAGTTATTTTGAAATGATAGCAACTTAATATGATCAAAAGAAGAAGAAAAAACAAATGAACAAAAGAACAAGAGAAAATATACTCATAAGAAAACTCTCCATTTGCATTCCATTGTTTCCCACATTTAGAATTTTTGTTATCCCTTTTTATATCATTCTATATTGCTTACAACTTAACATGTTAATGCAGTTATTATGTTTAATTGCATTATTTTTAGAGTTCATACTAAAAATACAAATAGTTTATTAGAATATTTTGAATTTATACAATTAATCTTACCTATAAGAGTAATTTATTATTAGAGTATTCTGAATGTTTGTATAATTACTCTTACTAGTGAAATTTCTACCTTCCTATGTTTTCTTCGTATTCATTAACATCTCCTTCTTTCATTTTGAAGAACTTCCTTTAGCATTTCTTATAGAACAAATCTGGTGCAGATATGTTTTTATCAGCTTTTGCTTATCTGTGAAAGTCTTTATGTCTTCTTCATTTCTAAAGGATAGTTTTGCTGATAACAGCATTCTCAGGTTGGCAGTTTTTGATTTGTTTTGTTTTCTTTCAGTAATGAGAAACTCTCAGGCTACTCTCTCCTGCCTGTAAAGTTTCTGCTGAAAAGTCTTCTGTTGGACAAATTGAAACATACTTATATGTAAGATGTCTCTTTTCGCTTGCAGCCATGAGAATCTTCTCATTATCTTTCACCTGTGAAAGCTTAATTATAAGATGTCTCAGGTTGACTTAGTTGAGTTAAATTCGACCAGTGACTTTGGACTCTCTATTCCTGGATACTTGTGTCCTTTTCTAGGTTTGGAAAGTTTTATCTTTTTATTTCTCAGAATAAGCTTTGTATCCCTTTGGCATTTATAAGTCTTTTTGGAACATCTGTAACCCAGATATTTGCTCTTTTAATACTGTTCTAAAGTTCTCTTCATCTTTCTTCATTCCTCTTCATTCTGTTTTCTTTTTTCTCCGCCAAATGTATATATTTTCAAATAGCTTATCTTCAAGTTCACGAATCCTTCCTCTTCTGTTTGATGTATCCTGCTATTGGTGTCTTATATGGTGTTTTTATTTTTGAATTTGTTTGAATTTTTAAATTTCTTCCATCTATATTTTTGTAATGTTTCTCTGTTTCAGTACCGAAATGTTTCTCTGTGATTTCTTCAAAATAATTGACTTTCCTTAAACACCATTCTCTGAGAGTTCTCCATACTTACTGCTATCTGGTCAGTTTCTGGCACCTTATTTTGAGTACTTGGTGAGATCATAGTTTCCTAAAAGCTCTTGATGCTTGTTGACATGCAATAACATCTGGGCAGTGAAGGGTAAGAAATTTACTACAGTTTTCCTAATATGTCTTTGTATCTCTCTCTTGAAATTCTAAGCTCGTTATTTATTTTCCCTGAGCCTACAGTCACTTTCACTATTTCAGTACTGCATGTCCCTAGGTCCAGCCACTCTCTGCTATCGATGTGTTATTACTGTTTTAGTACTAGAGGGAAATCCAAGCCTAGGTTTTTCCCAAACCATTAGTGTTTTGTTCTGAAATAAACAGAAGAGTACAGAGACAGGAGGAGAGAAAACTGTCCCAATGTGTCCTTACCTGGGGACAGAGTAGGCCTAGATGCTTTGTCTATAGTTATTGGCCTATAGTCAGACACTGTAGTATTTTGCCTAGCTCTGGGTAGAATCACTGTGGATGGGCCAGCTGCAGGCTCATGTGCTATACCTCGGGCTGTCAAATCTGCAAAACTGTTCCACTGTGAGCCCTTAGCCTGCCAAGACCAGCACAAGGACCAAGGCCCACACTTCTATGGCTGCCTCTGGCTGAGGTAGACTCTTGGTCTAAGACTGTTACAACCAGTTGCAGGTGTTGCTAGCTGGAATGGAAGCCCAATAGATTGGGACTATGTATATTCCCCTACATCAGAGCTATTCCAGAGGCTCCATCCATAGGCAGGCCTGAGTATGGAGACTATCAGAATCTTCCCATTTGTAGGATTTACCAGTCCTGCACAAAGTTTCAGGGAAAATTACTGGGCCTATACCCTTTCCTACCCAGAAAATGGGTTCTTACAACATGCTATACTGCCCATGGTTGTTTTAAGTTGGTAAAGACAGACAGACCTTGGCTACCAGCAGCTAATGATAAGATGGGTCATATTGAGTCTTACAGCCACAAGAACCAGAACAGTCCCAGAGTTACACCAAGGCCCACACCACTATAGTTAGCAGTGATGCAGGTCAAAACACAAGGCTGTCCATTGAGATGCCTAGTGCCAAGAAAGCTTTAGAGATCTAGCTGTGAACATTGGCCTGGTCATACCTTGCTGCCCAACATTGGTGAATAGATAGTGGAAATAATCCCTTAGTCACCAAGGATTGTGCTAAACTGGATCATGTGTGACTTTCACAGCCTCAGGGGCCTGTATAGTCTCAGTAGGAGGGTGAGTATTCCCAAGGCCCACTCAAAGGCTAGAACTGATATGGCTGAAACTTGGATCTATCTTTTAGGTGTACAGGTCTCTGCCTGATGATAGAGCTGATCTACAGGATCTGTGAATTGTAGCCTGCCTAAAGGGGCTTCAGTTTCTACAAGTGCTTAGTCATACCACTGGGCTCTGAAACAAAGCTTTGTAGTGGATGGAGTCCTGGTCCCAATACTGCCATCTGAAGTTGGAGGAGGGTTGTTGGAGGCAATCTCTTTGCAGCCTAGTGTAATGCACTTACATACTTCCAGGAGCACAGTCCATACATACCGACCTGGTGATAGGGGTTGTGGGGCTTTGCCCAGCACTGGGTTTCACCATAACTGGCCTGGCACTGGGTTTCAAGTCTGAGGCCTAGACATAATTCTCTCTCCCTCTCCCTCCCCCAAGCAAGAGGTGTCTCACTTCATGCTGGGATACTTGAAATTAGGGAAGGGGAATGATGTGGAAATTCTATCCTGCCTGCCTTCTTCAATGCCTCTCTGTGTGTGTGCATATGTGTGTGTGTGTTTGTGTTTATGTGTGTACTAAAAGCAGGCACTGTGTTCTCTCACCTGATTTCCATATTTTTTGTAATGATAGCTTGGTGCATGAATACAACTTGTTTTTTCTGTAGGGAGAGATTGTTGGAGTATCTTACTCAGTTGCCATCTATCTCCCTTGATATGCTCTTTAGAAAATTATAGACCAAACAACAATAAAACACAAAGAAACAAAAAAAAAAACAATAACAAATCCCCACAAATTCTGATAGCTAGATAGATAGCTAAAGGAGGGGCGAAAAACATGTGGATAGGTCCAAAATTGTTCATGGAAAAATATACAGGATCTGATCTAATGCTCTAACAAATTGGCAAATATTTTTTCAACTTTCAATTTTAAATAAAACAATATATCTTCTCTTTTCATTATAGTTGAATATTTTTGGAATTGTTGGCTACTGTATTGAGCTGGTCAAGGATTTTCTTATTCTTCAGAAAGACAAAATCTTGGAATAACTATTCACTAGAAAGTGCATTCAACCTGAGCTCTAAAACTCCACTTTAAAAAAAGGGAGTATAGAAAAGTTCCCTGTTCAGTGATTGTGTTTAAATAAATAAAGAGGTAGAAACAGTGAAGAGAAAGCAACATATGGAATGAAAACGCTATAGGTAAATTGTCTGTAGGACATTGCAGCAATCCCCATGGCATGTGCTTCCCAGAGAATGATGGGACGTTGGTCAACACACAGCAAATGATGGGAAAAGATGTTCATGTATAATTCATTTCTCTATCAAGTTAAATACACAGTTACCTCAATTTTGGCTTGGCACAGACTAAATATTTAAAAGCTTCCCACACTACTCTAGGTACTCATTGTTGCCATTCCAGACAACACCAGGAAATAAGCACTTCCCTCATTCACAGTCAGTGACAAGCACCTCTCTTCCCTTGGTCAAAAAGTACCAGTTTAAAAAAAAAAGCACCAGTTCTTTTATGCTTGTTGTTAGTGCTCTCTCCTTCGCAAGAATAAATTACAGAGAGACTTCAAGCTAGAGATAATGCACCCACCCAATTATATGCATGGGTGTGACTTATTTTAAAATTCTTTAGGTGCTTCAGTCCATGATTTGCTGAAGATATTTTTATCATAACATCCACATCACTTCAGTGAATGTGTGTGGGTATAGTCCCCTCTCTTAGAAACTACTTGAGAAGAGTGAGCTTTCTATATTGTCTTGACACAACCAATTTTTACCACATACTGGATGCTTAAAAATTGACTATGAATGAATAAATGGATGGATCAATAAATAAATACAAAAAGATTTTTCTTCATAAAAATACTTTTACCATTGAAATACTTAAAACCATCACCATCATCTCACTAATCCCTATGCACTATATGCATGAACATTCCTGATTTAAATTCATCAGACATACAATATATTCTATGTGCAGTTTTACATATAATCTCTCATTTGAAATATGATTTTACTTACAAAATTATACTTCATATGAACATTTTTTAAAATCACAGTTGCTATTAAAAACACAGATGCACCTTCAAATTGAATGTTGAATATTCCATGTTGAACTGAAATAAAAGGGAAAAATAGCCAAGCATATAGATGATGGCTTCTTATGAACTGATAAGTTTCAAAATCACTCACCCTTTGAGCAAGAACAGTTTTTCCAAGTTAATTTCTTTACACAAGAAGAGTTTAAGATGTTAAACACAATGAAGATATAATCTATGTAAATAGACAGTAACTAAGAATAATGTCAGTTCTAAAACCAGAATTGCACTCTGCATCAAATGAGATATTATAAAGAGCTAGAGAAGCAATCATTTTGCTTCCAAAATTATTCAACTCAAAGATGATCAAAAGGAAGAAAAAGGAGGAGAGAAGGAAGAGTAAGTTCCTAATTCTAACAGTATGATTATTTTAATATTAACAGCATTTACTAATGGCTTGCGATGTTACAGTCATTGTTACATGGAATTAAAGGGACATGAAAGTCCCTTTTAATAATTAGAGAACAGATTTAAATAATTTAAGTAATTTTCCACAGGTCAAACACTTGATCAATAGTAGAGTTCTAATCAAAATTCTTATGTGGCTGATTCCAAACCTGAATAGATGACCACCATGCTACATTTCTTTCTGACCAATACTCTGTGCCATAGGCTAAGAAAATGTCAAACTTCAAATGGCCCTGTCTCCAAAGAATCCCCTGTAGTCTAGCCTCTACCTAGCAGTCAAAGTGATGTTTTAAACATATAAATCAGATTTACATCACAATAGCTTTCCATTGAAAATTTAAGGCAAAATATAAAGTCCTTAACACAGCCCTCAAAGTTCTACTTCTGACCCAATTTCTGGATAGTTTTCAGATTTCATTCTTACACTTTCCCACTCTTCTCAGTTATTCTGGCTGTTTTTGCTTGTTCTTTTTCTCTGAGTCTTACTACAGGCTGTTCCCTCTGTATAGAATGTTCTCCTCTAGATCTTATATGGTTAATTTCCTTATTTGGTTAGAATTTTTGTTCAAAATTCTCTCTAATATGCTTATCTACATGACCTTAAATATTTCTTCCATAACTCCTTATCTCCCCAGGGAGCTGCCTCCCTTGTCTTTATGTCTAGTCCTGGAACGTGGTATTCTAGTTTATTTTTGTTTTGTTGTGTGTCTCAACAACCAGAATGAAAACTTCATGAGAAAAAAGACTTTGTATATCTTATTTATGTTGTATCCGCAGAATATGGAAAGTGATTAATAATTATCTACTGACAGGGTCTGCACAAGGCCTGACACATAATTTTTGTAAAAATATTTACTAAATTAAAATGAACATGAATATCAAATGCAAGTATAGTAAGTGAATGAGATATGTTTGGACCCATCCAGACTCAAAGATGCAAGAACACATTTAAAGTCCTATTAAAAGGAATGTAGAGTCAAGATGAAGATAGTTGAGTGGATCAAAGAGCAAGCTTATTTTGAAATCCTCACCATTACAGTGTGGGAACTACTGAAGAATACAAACAACATAATTGAGTCCTTTTTTTTTTTTTTTTTTTTTTTTTTTTTGGTGGTAGTGCTGGGGATTGAACCCAGGGCCTTATGCATGTGAGGCAAGCACTCTACCAACTGAGCTATATCCCCAGACCCTGAGTCCTTCATTTAAAATGGTGGAAATGGGGCGAGAGAATGAAATCTCCATTCATCTAATCTGGCTTTTCATTTTAGATATCACATTTAACATCCTTGCCAACTAGCAGAGAGCCATGCTTAAATTTCCCCATTGGCTGAAAGCTCACTGTCACATTTGCCCAAGCTTTGTCGCCTCCATCAACTCCCCCAAATCATATATTCTCCTTTGACAAATACAGTGCTAAACAGTTCAAACAAAGAAGGAAAGAGGAAACAAGTATTTTCTGAGCATCTACTATATATCAGTACTTATGCTAAGTGCTTTACACAATTTAGTTTATTTGATACAACAACTTCATTGGAAATTATAATCTTCAATTAAAGTCTACAAAGATAATGGGACTTACATAAAACTTACTACACTAGAACTGACACAATTTCATGATGTTGTGGGGGAAAAATGCACCAAACAAACAAAAAGAAACCAAAACAAAACACCATATAAAGCTTACTAGGTTCCAACAAGAAACTATATGGTACACTCAAACTAGCAAATGTTCCAGGAGAGTTTAAAGCAAGACTCAATAGTGGAGTGGAGTATAGGAAACCTGGAGGTATAGTGTTGAACCAAGAGGTCAGATACCACCTCAAGGCAAGAAGGGGAAAGCAGAAAGCGTGGTTATTAGACACTGAAAGCTGAGAGTCTGTACTGAGAAAGCCACTTACAGCAACTATGACTTTCAATCAAAGGACATAGGCTGGCAGTATAGCCCCTCAGGGAGGAAAATAGAGAAGAAAATCTCACGATTTTATTTTTCCCTCCTGCTGATCTTTAGGTGGTACCTTATTTAGTTGAAATCACAGATCAAGGCAGTCTATGAATGTGATCCATACACAGCCAGGAGGCAAGGTGAAAGACAAAGTGCAAAAGGTTGGAGAGGAACAGGAGAGACAAGTGAAACATATCCTATGCACGCACTTTAAACAAGTCATGGAAGGCTTTAACTCTTTAACTTTTAACTCTGAATTTGGATTCAATCCCTTTCTCTAAATCATCAATTGTATGTTTTAATCTGATAACTTTTGTTTTGAACACTACAATGCTTAAAACAAAAAAGTATACTTAAATGATTATTATTTTGCAATTACAGCCAAATTTAATGAAAGGTATGTGCTTTTTAAAATAAACTTTTCTGAAAATTCCTTTTTAGTACTTCAAGAACATTCCACAGTTCTTTCAGAGCATTACGTATAGTTTTTTTTAATTGTTTCTCTAAAACAACTAGAATTTCATTATTATATCTGAAATTTTAATGTAGTCATTATAATGTCAAAGGAAAGTTCTCTAAGACACATTCATATTTTCATATTAATGGGAGTGCCATTATAATGTTAATAGAAAAATGGGTTCAATTAATTATTTAATTCCTTCATTAAATAATTACTACATACTACCCTAAAACTCATGGGAATGTAAAACAAATTAACTCATTTAAAATAACAAAAATAGGGGCTGGGGATGTGGCTCAAGCAGTAGTGCACTCGCCTGGCATGCGTGGGGTGCTGGGTTTGATCCTCAGAATTACATAAAAATAAAATAAAGATGTTGTATCCACTGAAAACTAAAAAATAAATATTGAAAAATTCTCTCTCTCTTAAAAAATAAAACAACAAAAATATGCATTGCAAACATTCAGGATATATTTCTGGATAGTTTTTAGATTTCCTTCTTACATATATTTGATAATTTTAAGTCACTTTGACCTGGAGTGACTAATCCCATAAAAAAATAGGAAGAGCATGCCATATGAAAAGGACACAACTCCTGGATTTAAGATATGGATTTTTTTGGTGGGGGGTACTGGGGACTTAACTTAGGGGCACTTGGGGCACTTTACCACTGAACTATATTCTCAGCTATTTTTATTTTTTATTTTGAGGCAGGGTCTCACTAAGTTGCTTAGGGTCTTGCTAAGTTGCTGAGGTTGTCTTCAAACTTGCAATCCTCCTTTCTCACCTTCTGGATCATTGGGATTACCTGTACCATCATGCTCAGCTTCTGATTTCACAGGATTCATTTTTGGTATACAAAAAAGCTACTGATTTCTGTATGTTGATTTTTTTTATTCTGAAATATTGATGAATTTGTTTATGAATTCTACAAATCTTCTGATGGAATTATAAGGTTCTACTAAGTATCATATCATCTGCATATGGGGATAATTTGACTTCTTAATTTTCTATTTATATGTCATTTAATTCTTTATTTTGCCAAAGTATTCTGGCTAAAATTTCAAGTATTATATTGAATAGGAGTGGTGAGAGTGGACATCCTTGCCTTGTTCCTAATTTTAGTGAGAATGTTTTCTGGTTTTCCCCATTCAGTATGATATGGCTCTGAGTTTGCCATATCTATCATTTATTATGTTGGTGGAAATACTTTCTCTCCCTAGCTTCTTCTGTGTTTTTATTATGAAGGTATATTGAAATTTCCTGCATCTGTTGAGATGTTTTTGTTGTGATTTTTGCCCTTCATTCTATTTATGTGGTCTATAACATTTATTAATTTGCATATGTTGAATCATTCTTGTATCCCTGGGATGAAACTAACTTGATTATTGTGTATAATATTTTTAAGATGTAGTTGACTATTATTAGCTAATATTTTATTGTTGACTTTTGTATCCGTGTTTATCAATGATGTTGGTCTTCAGTTTTCTTAAAGTATCTTTATCTGGTTTGAGTATCAAGATGATACAGGCTTTGTAGAATGAGTTTGGAGCATTTCCTTTCTTTAAATTTCTTAGAGTAATATGAGGATTATTAGATTAGTTCTTTAAAGATCTGGCAAAATTCAGCTGAGCCAATCAGGTCCAGAGTTTTTCTTTGTTCAGAGGCTTTTTATTACTGCTTCAACCTCATTGATTGTAATTTGTTTGTTTAGGTTTTCCATCCCCTCTTGGTTCATTCTGGGTAGACTGTATTTCTAGAAATGTTTTCCATTTGTTCTAGATTTTCTAATTTACTGGAGTATAATTTTTCAAAGTATTCTTATTGATCCTGTAGATTTCTGTTGTGTCCATTGTAATATCTTATTTCCACCTCTAATTTTATTAATTTGTGTCTCCTTCCTCTTTATCTTGGTTAGTTTGGCTGGGATTTTAACAACAACATTTTTTTTCAAAGCATCTACAAAAATTGATCTGCATTTTTTTTTTTAGTTTTTAAAATTTTGACTCTAATATTCATTGTTTATTTTATTTTACTAGTTTTAGTACTGAATTTTGCTTGTTTTTCTAAGACCTTAAGATGCATCATTAGGTTGTTATTTGATATTTCTGTTTTTTTTTCATATAGTTATGCATAGACATAAACTTCCCTCTTAGTACTGCTTTTCCTGTATCCTAGAGATATATTTCCATCTTCATTTGGTTCTAGGTATTTTTAAACTTCCCCCTTAATTTCTTCAGTGACCTTTTCATTGAAATGTATTGTTCAGTCTCCATGTATTAGTATAGTTTCAGGAGCTTTTCTTCTTGTTGTCTAATTTCATTCCATTATGATCTGAAAAAAATGCAAGAGATTATTTCAACTATTTGTTGTGTTTGCTAAGACTTCCTTTATGGCTTAATATATGATCAATTTTGGAGAAAGTTTTATGATCAACTGAAAAGAAAGAATATTCAGTTATTTGTTGGATAAAATATTCTTTAGGTATTTGTTAAGTCCAACTGATCTGTAGTAGGGTTTTAATCTGATGAGTCTTTGTTGATTTCCTTTATGGATGACCTACCCATTCATTAGAGAAGTATATTGAAATCTTCCATTAATACTGTATTGAGGTCTATTAGTGCCTTTATATCTAGGAATGTTTGTTTTATGAAATCTGGTACCCCAATGTTTGGAGCATAAATATTTGCAATCACTATAACTTCTTGTTGGATTGTTCACTTTACCAACATCTAATGACCTTCATTGTCTCTCCTAATAATTTTGGCTTGAGGTCTTGTTTCATATAAAGTGGCTACTATTGCTTGCTTTCAGATTCCATTTGTATGGAGTATAATTTTCTGTCCTTTCACTTTCAGTCTGTGGATGGATTTTGCCTATTAAGTATATTTATGGAATATTTATTGGAGTAAAAATATAATTGGTTCTTACTTTCTAATACAATTTGCCAATATGTCTTTTTTTTGAGGGAGGGTATTGGGGATTGAACCCAAGGGTGCTTTACCACTGCACTATATCTCCAGCCCCCTCCCCTGCCTTTTTTTTGACCTGAGGGTTTTTAAGTTCCAAAGGCTGGTCTTTTTAAGTTCCTCAAACTTGTGAACCTCCTGCCTTAGTTTCTGAAGTCACTGAGCTTACAGGCCTATGCATCACTGTGCCCTGCCAGTCTATGTCTTTTAATTGGAGAATTAAGACCAGGTACCTTGAGTGTTATTATAGAGGGTTATATGTTACTTCCTGTCATTGTATTTTATCTCTAATGTTTGAATCAGTCCTGATTCTTATTTTCTTACTTATTTTTCTAATATGGTTTATTTCTTCTGTGCTCATTGGTTTATTTTTATCTTCCTCTTCTGTGTAGGAATACTTTTAGTATCTTCTGCTGTGTTAGATTAGTGGTCTTGAATTCCTTTCATTTATGCTTATCATGGAAGATTTTTATATTTTCTTTGATTTTGAAGGATAACTTTGTTAGATATACTAATATGGTTGCAATAGTTTACTTTAAGGGCTTTAAATACATCAATCTGTGCTCTCCCAGACTTTAGAGTTTATGCTGAGAAATAGGTTGTAATTCTGATGGGATTTTCTTTATAACTGACTTGACAGCTTTTTCTTGAAGCTTTTTCCATATATACCAATGGAGCCTCAACTTAGCTAAGGCCAGCAAAACTCACTGCTTGGCAGAAGAAATTGAGCTGAACCCACTCTACCACCCAGGTGTATAGTGATTGTTCCTTCATAGTGAAGTCTCCCTAGTGCATAGAAAGCACTCTTCTTCATGCCAGAGAGGGTTTGGTCTTCTAGGCAGAAGATTCAGCACTAGGCCCTCTACAAATCCAAGGGAATTACAATTTCCCAGAAAACTGTGGAATTTCCAGTCACCTACATTTGCACTAGATGAAGAAGGCTGGATATAGACTTCATAATTCTCCTCCCACATAAAGAATCCCCACAAAACAGTACACAAAATTTCCACCTGCACCAGAGAAGGATCTGTCTACCAATCTGGGAATGATAGTCCCCAGGTATCTTACCAGTTCATAGGTCCAGAGCAGAACACCCAGAGCTGGCTAGATTTGCTCTAGATGAGGAGAAGGACAGACAAATACTAAATTAAAGGTTATAGTGGCTGAGCTCCACATGTTTTTGTTTTTTGTTTTTGTTTGTTTTAAACAGGGACTGATTTAGTCATGAGGGAAACAAACAAACAGACAAATACATAACCCCAAACCAACACAGAACCAAGTAGTTCAGATGCTATCTCCATGCTCAGAGCCATTCAGATGATATGCATACAAGGCTTGTGATTTAAAAACTAGAAGCATCTGAAAGAAGTCTCTATGTGTTTAACACTTCAGCAAGAAGAATTTTGGTTTTTCATATTTTTAAAAATTTCACCTATATTGTTTCCTATGTTGATCTTTTGGCTTCTCATCACCTACTTGCTATTTGATATCTCTATATAATTTAAAGGGTTTTTAATTCATTAATTACACATTTCCATGTATCTTTTTTCTGCTCAATAAGGTATTCTATTGCTTTCTTTTTCTGCTTTCTCCTCTTGTTTTTCTTTTGTACCTCTTGCCTCCCCCTCATTTTTTCTTTTCTCTCCTTCTCTTTCATTTCCTTTTCAGTCTATTTTCTATGTAATTCAATATCAATTTTATTTTCTCTGTTACCTACTTTTTCAGCTGATTCTGTATAATTTCACTTTCTCTTTATTCTCTTTGTTTAACAAAATGATAGAAAATATTTTCAATAGGTTTTTACTTTATGTTGCTGTTAAGCTGTTGCTATTATTGGTGGCTATTTTCTCCTCTCAAAGAAGAGCTGGGGATCAAACATAGTGATTTGAACATGTTGAGTCGGTGCTTTGAGGCTGAGATAACCTCCAGCTTTAAAACTCAGCAAAAAGAAAGCAGCTCATTTAAAAGACTCATATAACAGTAATATATATTTTCATCCCATAGAGGAGCAAATCTCAATGTAGACATACAGATACATGGAAAAACAAGGCAATATGATGCCTCTGAATGTTCAAAACTCTCCAACAACTGAATCCAGAGCTATAAAGTGGAGGAAATGTGCAACAAAGAATTCAAATGGTTGACTTTTTAAATGACCAGTGAATTAAAAGAGAATCTAAAGAATGAGCTAAAGGAGAAGATACAAGATATGAAAGAGCTTTTCAAAAAGTAGATAGAAATTCTGAAAAAATTATCAGAAATCTTGGCAATGAAGCACTCAATTAATCAAACAAAAAATCAGTTGAGAGTCTCACAGAAGATTAGATCAATCAAAAGAAAGGATATCAATTCTAGAAGATAAGGTACAGGAATTACAACATTCAGATAATAATAAAGATGAAATCAGAAACTATGAACAGAATACAAAAAAGTTCTAAAACAACATAAGAATCATAGGCCTTGAGGAAGGAAAGAAAAAAACACAGATTAATAGCATAGAAAACTTTGTCAGTAAAATAATATTTAAAAAATCCCTAATCTTGGGAAGAGGATGAACATAGAAGAACTGGAGATATTTAGAACTCCAAATAGTACCAGACAAGAACTTCTCTGTGACATATCATAGTTAAACTGCCAAAAATTCAGAACAAAGAAACAATTTTAAAAGCTGTGAGAGAAAAGTACCTAGAAATTAAAAAAAAAAAAAAGATCAAGCAGATTTTGGTGAATTTGAGACCTTCATTTTGTCCCTTTGGACTCTAAATCCCAAATTCTTTTCAGCTACAGATCAAATGTCCTTGATTTGAAGCTCTCAAATTCAAAATGTTTCAAAATATTTCAGACTTCAGATTTTTCTGATTAGGGATGTTCAATTGCTAAAGTCTATGCAAATATTCCCAAATCCAAAATCTTCAAAATTGGAAACATTTAATATTCCAACATTTTAAATAAGGGATACTCTACTAGTGCCTACTTTGGTTTTCAAGAGTCTGACGGTGAATTTGACTGGGCTAAGGTATTTCCAGATATCTGTTAAAACATTATTTTGGGGTGTGTTTCCTGGTGTGTCTGTGAAAGTGTTTCCAGAAGACATGATAGTAAAATCTCTTGTTTGCAAAGAGATTTCAATCAGCAGATTGAGAAAAGATCACCAATGCCCTGATAAATGAAAGTGGGCATCAGCCAAACCACTGGGAACCTAAAAAGAACAAAAAGAGGAAGGCTGAATTTGTTCTTCCTATCTAAGCTGGGACATCCATCTTCTACTTGCAGGCAGTAGTATTCCTGGCTGTTGGTCTTTGAAGTCAGACTAGGACTTATACTATAAGCCCCTGAAGTCTAAGGTCTTAGATTAAAACTGGGATCATCAACTTCTCTAGTAGTTATCAGAATTTTGGAATGGGATTGAATTATGCCACTGGCTTTCCTGGGTCTCTATTTTGCAGATGGCCGATCACAGGACTTCTTGGCCTTCATGATGCAATGATTTAATTGCTATAGTAAATATCCATCTATATAATCTATTGGTTCAGTTTCGATGGAGTACCCTAATACAAAGAGGGTCCAAAAACTTAAAGTGAAAGATGATGTTCGTAAAAAGGTATAAATTCAGGAAATGGAAAAAAAAAATTTAGGAGACAAGTCCAATGCAGATTAATTGGGATGATTTTCTTAAATTTGCTATGTAGTTTTTGGCCAGTATAGATCCATACCTATCTAGACATTCTATTTGTTCTAAGCTTGGAGGATCTTACTGTCCCCTCTAACTGTGTAATCACAAAAATGTGTTTCTTTCTTTCCAATTTCTTCCTTGAGCCTTACTGTCCTTATATGAAAAGGCCTAAAAATATAATTTTTATTATTTTAAAAATTTTAGAGAATAGATATAAAACATCTAGACTAGTACCTGTATAATATTGGTTGTCATTATCAATTCTTTTTTTTTTGTGTTCCTCTTTCTAGAATCATCATCGGACACCTTGAAATTTTTTGTTTTCTTATTATGTTTCCCATTAGACTGCAACTAACTTAATGGCATGTGGCCCATATACGGTCACCTCTGCATTCTTAGTATTCAACAGAGCTTAGCACAAAGAAAATTTTCAAAAATTTGTTGAAGGTATAAAAGAATAGGTTTCTCATTTTTTGAATGTTGCTCTGCCAAGTTCAGCTGCTTGCAACCACCTGAATGGTACTGAAATTTACTCCACAGTAGACAGCAGTGAAGGACAGTCTCTTTGCAAAGATGACCTTTAGGTTTTTATCTCATTAGGGCATCTTTTCTTTCTTATACTCTAATTTCACAAGAAGTAAGACTGGATCAGAGATCAAGGGAAAGACCATAAAATCCTGGAGAGACTAGACACAATTTGCACCTCTACAAATTGCCCTAAGAACCTTAAATTGCAACTAATTATCACCAGTAATTAGAGCTGTTCTTCAGAGAGGCAGAAACAGTGTCCTGTAGAGAGCATACCATATTCCTCCAGAGAAATTCAGAGGGACAGGTGTCAGTCCTCTCATTGTGTCTTTCCCTGAGGAGGGGGCTACAGTCTGCTTCAGTCACTGACCTAGACACTTGCTGCCTATATCATTGAGATAGTAATGATAAGAATAACACAATTTATCTTGAAAGTGTGTTCTGAAATTTTAAATGTGCTTTTATCACCAATATCTTACTAGTTTCTTACAGTGTTCCTGTGACAGGAATAATATTCATTCATTGTACACCTCCTATGTGCAATTTGCTCTGCTAAGCATTGAAAATATAGCACACAAAATACTTGCATTTATATAATTTTAAAGCTTATTCAAGAGACAGTAAGTAAATACATCATTAGAGTATAGTATAAACAATGCTATAACAAATGTAGGTAACTATGTTAAAATATCTCCATGTTACAGGTGTGGTTATGTGACTGGCTGACATGCAGAACGGAGAATTTGACCTTGCTTCAAATGCATAATATGAGTAATATCTACATTATAAAAATAAGGAAACAAGAGATAACAGAAATTAAATGACTTTCTTATGTTTGCACAGTAAGTGCTAAAACTAAAATCTCAAAGCTCAACTTCAAATCTCTGACTTCTTATAAGAAAGCACCTATATAATTTGCCTCAAAAATGTTTATCTCACCTCTGCTTAAATATCTGTAGTGACAAACAGTTTACTACTTCATAAGGCAATACATTTCATCATAAGATAGGAATCAGTTAAATTGTTTTTCCTTCTTATCAGAAATATCAGTAGGGAGGGACTATTGTAGATTTATTACCTTTAAAACAATGAGAATAAATTTATATTATCTTAAGCAATAAGTTTGTAGCAATTTGTTACAGCAGCAATAAGAATCTAACACAACATACTGTTTAATGACTAATTCAATCCCTATATAT
Organism: Spermophilus citellus; assembly: GCF_964194105.1. Lineage (NCBI taxonomy): Eukaryota > Metazoa > Chordata > Mammalia > Rodentia > Sciuridae > Spermophilus > Spermophilus citellus. The sequence goes on along the minus strand of NC_138191.1, from coordinate 101,306,980 downwards.
ATTCCCAATAAAAGTGCATATATATTTGTTCCAAAGACATATAAAATACCATTATTACAATACTATTTGTAATACACAAAACTAGAAAGTACCCAAATGCCATTGATGGTATAATGGATAAAATAATTGTGAGAATAAGTCAGCATAATGGTTATCCTTGGGATGGGGGAAGCATAAATAACTGTTTCTGAGATGCCAGTGATACCATTTTTCAAAAAGGGTGCATATTCCTTACCTGTATTCAGACTGAAAATTCATCAAACTGCACAGTGAGGGTATGTGCATTTTATGTATATTATACTTTGATACAAATTTTATAAGCAAACCAGAAGATTGATTCACTGATGAACCTGGAGGTTACTCATGAAGGTCACAAGTACTTGAGGAAAAGACTAGAATGCCTTTGGCTCTAAGAAATTATTTAACAGGGTCTGTCTGCTTCTCTAAGTCTTACAAAAGAGTCTTTTATGCATGTTTCTTAGGCACATTCTGTATAATATACCCCTTGAATCTATGGACATAATATTATTGAAAAATTTAGCAGGTTATAGCTATAATGGAACTATGATATTGCCTCTTCAAGACAGAGAGAGGTAGCTGTATTGCAGTGGCATGGATCTGGGAGGCAGATTTGGGCTTGAATTAGGCTCAGTCATTGACTTGTTACAATATGATAAGTCACTTTACCCATGGATAAAATGAGTGGTTTACAATTAACTATAATCTGCAAGAATTAAACATGAGTACCCTTATTTGTACTCTCTGCGTGGCCTATGCAAAAGATCAGAACAAAAAGTTTTGTATTAAACAAAGGAGAAAAAATCACCCAGGAATGCATGTGGAGTGGAGGACATAGAATTAGGTCTAATCCTGTGTTTTATGGTTAAACTGTAGATAGTTCTGGGAAAAGTTTGACTATAGCTGGAGCATTAAAGACTTGAAATCAGATAATGATCTTAAGGAAGGAAATGCCAGAAGAGTAACATATTAGATCTAAAGGGCAAAAGTATAATATAGTCATAGCAATATCTCAGGAAGCAGGGATTCCAAGAGTCATGTAAGGAATGGAGCACTGTTAGGCCAAAGTAAAGGTTTCAGGACACAGGCTATGAACAACTCTCCAGGGCTAGGAATTCATTCCAACCTGTCACTGACTTAATATCACAAGGATGGTAAAAGAGTTTAAAAGGGTAATGTTGGGCTGGAAACTGGGCCTTGAAGAGTTTCAACAGAAGGATTTCTCTTTAACTAACCATTTTCCAGGTAAGACTGGGACTGGGGCACACTACCTTTCTCCCAAGGATAGCTTTAGGTATTTGCAGATTAAAAACAGGTTGAAAAATCTATTTTGATATCTAGAAATATGCTACTCAATGGTTTTCTGTTGTGTTCTATGACCTTTCTGTTGTGTGTCTGTTTTGCTATTGATTTTAATTACAAAATATAATTTCCAGCATGAGGACTCAAGGCAACTCCCTCCAGTGGGCCAAGCTCTTGCTAGAGCCTCCCAGAGAAAATCAAATGAAAAGCAATATGGCTTAGGGCTATGTGCTACTTTTTACAAAGAACACAATGGGTTCTTTTCATATAAATGTCACTGCTTTGGTCTGATGCTTCTCTGCATCTCACTAAGCATGAAGGGGAAATAGAATGTGAAAAAAAATATTGCCCAGTTGCTAGGCTCATTTCAGCAAAGACTGAAGGAACTTGCCTGAAACCAGGTATATGGTATACCCAAACTGTGAAGGAGGCAGTCAGTTTCTCAAAAGTTCAGGTCTGAAAATAATACTGGTTTCTTTGATGTGCATGTGCATGCATATGCACATCCATGTCTTACATATGAAAGGTATGAGACATAATAGTCTGAATCTATTAACTTTCAAAATAAGATAATATGATTTAATGACTGTCTGTTCTGTGCCAGGTATTGTGCTATGTGGCTTCATTTAATCATCAGAATAGTTGCCAGGAAAATATAAGCCAAATTCCTCAGGGCCTCTTTTATTGTACTTATCACTCTATAACATTATTTATTTGTGTAATGGCTGCCTCTCTCTAAATGGTGACACCTTCAAGTCAAAAGTGGTCTGATTTAAGCCTGGGAACCTTAGGGTCCAGGACCAGAAAAAATAAAGCATAGGCAATAAGAAAAGAAGCAGTTAAACATTAAAGTCCAACTGACAGTTGACTTTACTAAAACATGATCTAAAATCAGAGAGTCATGAGAAGGCTCTATGGATTAGAATCTTTGCTATCAGAGCAGCAAAGCTCTGTCTTTGTCTTGAATACACATACATTCTTCTCTCATTCTTGGATGTGGGCAGGGACAGTACAAGGTCTTTCAGACAAGGTCAATACTAGTGTTGGGAACTGGATACAATCTAAGGGGACCCAGTCTCTGATGAGATTTTCCATGAAGCAGAAACTAAAATGGACATTAGCACTCAAGATGTTTAAGGAATGGCTTTGGAATCAATACCTGTGAAAGGGAAGGAAAATAAGCAGGAGTGGACAGAGGGAGAACTAAACTGTGGTAAAAGCCCATAGATGGCCTTACTGCATCTTTGGGGAGCTGTGGAGCTAGCAGGGTCTCTCAGAGTTGTCTCAAGTTGGACTAAAGAGTTTTAACAGAAGGATTCAACTAACCATTTTCCAGGTAAGACTGGGGCTGCAGCACACTATGGAGATTACCAACGCCTTCAAACTCCTTCCTGCTAGTACTCTATTTATTGGTAACTGAGGCAGACCTTGAAGAGGCTTATAGTTGAAGGTTATATGCTGAGTACACTCCCAGAAAATGTTTCTGTCTTGAAGAAGAATCTGGGTGGTGCACCATGGTGTTCCCCTATGATCTGAAGGTAACCAAATCTGGACTAGCAGTGGGTCAAGAGGCCTAAACTTCTAACAAGACTGGAAGGCTGGTAGAAAGGGATAGGGGAACATATGCTTGAGTAAAAGTTAGGTCAGGCAGTCCCAGGTCACAGAGGATGCATGCAATATTGGACATCTCTAGGCTGTCCCCATGGCAACTTGGTTGTTGTGGCGTATGAACAAGAACTAGGAATTCCTATACTGCTCTATTAAAGGACTTAGTTGTTAGCCAAGAAGTTGGGTGGAAGCTTACTAGTGAGAGGTCCTCATATGAGGAGCAGACTAACCTGAGATAAATCATGTACAAGAGGAAAACTGAAACTTTTATGGACTCTGAGGCCATAATAAGTTGAGAGAGAGTCAAGGGATATAAGGCACCAGCAATAGATTTTAGCAATAGATGCCCTCAAAAAGTCAGACATGTCTGATTGATGTCAGTGATCCTGTCCTAAAAGCAACCCAGGCCAGTCAATCCAAAGCCAAGACCAAAGAGAAATCAGAGACCATCGGGTTGATACAAAATTGCAATGTCCCCCTTTTTTCCTTTGAGATCAGTACCACCAGATATTTTTGAGTGGAGGAAAACAGAGAAGGAAAGCAGAAATCTGAGAGACCTGGCAATTTTACCTAATGAGGACTAAATCAATATAAAGAAACTATTTGGTGACAGTACAGGATTAAGCTTTTTGGTTTAGAATACAACTTATTGTTATAGCTATTTATTTTCAATTTTGTTAGCAAATGAACACCTGAAGAAGACCAGAGCTGTTTTATAGAAAGGAAGATACTACATTTTCTTTGTGTGGTATGAATATAGTTTCTGGATTCACTATGCTAATATAAAATATTAACATTTGATATGTACATCATAATTCAACAGTATTAGACTCAGTATATCTCATGACTATTGTATCTCTAGTGTCAAAACTTATTGACATAATGGGACCTTAGAGAGTATTTGCTGAATCAATCTAATGAATAAATGAATGAATCAATTTTGAAAAGTAAAGCTGATAACACCCCTATAAAGTAGATATTATTGTAATACCCATAATACAAATAATCTTATGAAGGTTAATTGAGTTGTTGAAGCAAAATGCAATGTGTAATAGCATTGTAGCTTGATCCTGGGTTTCCTGACTCCAAGGCCATTTGCTGTTTCCACTTACACTTGTTCTTACTTCAATTTTATGCCAACCACACTTCACTGTTAAGAGTCTAAAGAACATTCTAAGGCCCACCCTAGTCCTAGAATCTGGATTACTGATTCATAGTTCAGATTCCCATTCTGCCTTGAGGCATCTGTGGTTAGGAATTATCACATATTCATGCCTGATATAAATTTCTATATGGCTCAGTTGAAGAATGTACAAACCACTTCTTTGGCACTGACTTCCCGATCACACAGTAAAATCTCTTTCAGCATTTTCAGCTCCTTTTAGTGCTTACCCAATAGTTTCTGTCTTCGTTGCCCCAGATTGAGAATTCAGATATGCAGTCCAAGCTGGACTAGGTTTTGTCTTCCTAGTTATAAGCAAAGTTCTTTGCAAAGCAGAGAAAGGCCCTCCAACCCTGGACTCTTAAGATGATGCATACACATTTGCAAACATTTTCAAATAGGTGAGAAGGTCAAAAGCAAGACTGAAGCCCCGATTGAAGGATTCAATGTTAAATAGAACATTTATAAGTAAAGACTTGGGATAGTCTTGAAAGATAAATCTTAGACTGTTAAAGCTGACAAAGATCTCCGAAATGACCTGGCTTAACTGAATAGGCAGGGAGAGTATAGGCCAGAGAGACTTTCCCTAGGTCACACAGTCATGCTGACTTTACCCTTCAAGGGCTAATAAGTCTCTGACTCTTCCATTTCCTAAACCAATTCCTCAGTTCTATATTCATTTCCTAACAGAAAGGCTTTCCACTAGGAAGTTCCATAAAATTTGTGGACTCAATAGTTGCCATTGTGTTGTTAAGAACACTCTCCATTTCAAAGCCTACAGAATATAGGTAGGATTGTGGTTTGGATCTTTGATGTCCCCAGTAAAGCTCATGTGTTAGGCAATGCAAGAATGATCAGGGATGACATGATTAATTATAATAGCTGTCACCTCATTGGTGGATTAATCCATTGGATGGATCATTAAATTGAATGGACTACTACGTAGTAACTGGCAAATCGGGCATGGCTGGAGGAAGTTAATCACTGGGGGTATGACCAGGACTGTATTTATACATACCCCCTTCCTTGCTCTCTTTTTGCCTGGATTCCATGAGTTGAGAAGCCACCTCTGCTATGATGTTCTTCCTCATCCCAGACCCAGAGAAACAGAGTTGGCCAACTATGAACTGAACCTCTGAAACTGAGCCCAAAACAAACTTCTTTTCCTCTAAGTTGTCCCTATAAGGTATTTTGGTCATAGTGATGAAAAGTTTAGGATTAGTAACACAGGAACAGAGTATCTAATCCATTTGCTAATGGCCTCCCAGTAAAATATGATTGATGTCCTTCCAACTTCAAATCTTCAAACCATAAAATCTCTGCTATTCACATGTGTATAATGCATATTCATCATAAACCTCTTTCAATAAAAACAAAACTGATGGATTTCTATTACTTAGAGGATGAAGTTTGAATTTGATATTTAAATGTCTTAATAATCTGGCCTCAGATTAATCTGAGCCCTCAGTATTTCACTGACCCATATTCAATCTTCTGGAATTTAGGATTTGGATGTGAGGTCTGTCCCCCAAAGCTCCTGCGTTAATACAGGAATGTTTGAAGGTGAGATAATTGAAATGTAAGAGCTATAACATAATCAGTACATCATAGTTTGAAAGGACTAACTAGGTGGTAACCAGGTGGTAACTACATAGGTGGGGGCATGGCTGGGGAATTAAATCACTGGGGGCATGCCCTAGAAGGGTTCATCTTCTCTGTGCCCTTCCCCCCCCTCTCTGCTTCCTGACCACCATATCCTGAGCTGCTTTCCTCTGCCATGTTCTTCTTTCATAATGTTTTGCCTTACCTTGGTTCCAGAGAAATGGAGTCAATCCACCGTGGACTGAACCGCTGAAATTGTGAACCTAAAATAAAATTTTCCTTCTCTAAGTTGTTCAATGAGGTATTTTTGTCACAGCACTTAAAAGTCGATTAACGTATGGGGTTTCCTCACTATGCTATGTGCCTACCATGTGCCTACTATGTGCCTACCATTGGCAGATCTCTAGGCCAATGTTAATTCTGATCACTTTAAGACCTTTACTTAAAGCACTTAAAGTGTCCCACTTTCTTTATCTGTTAAATAATTCTCATCTTTCAACCCAAACTTACATGATTCATTTCCTGGGAGACATTTTTGAATTCTTATGATAGAATTTAGTGTTCAGTCCTTGGTGTCTCCATACTACCCTGTACCTAGATTATGACATGTAAGTCATATTTTAATTATTTGCTAACATATTTGAACCCCACATTTGACCTGATATCCTTGACTGTATTTTATAAAAGGAATGAACACCATCATATATTAAATAGAGAAAAAAGTCATTCAGGTATTTTTTATAATTTTATAATTATTTTTATTTCATAGATCCGATAGGTTGAGAAAAGCACCAGGATATAGAAGATGCTTATAAATATTTATTCTCTTCTCCTTTTCCTTTAATTAATCCTTTGCATATTTGTCTTTACTTTTTAATAGAAATAGAGTGGAGATCAGAAAATTTAAATAACTTGTCCTAGGTTATAGGGCTTCATTATGGCAGAACTGGAATTCTACTCAAGTCTTCTAAATCCAAGTTCAAGGGCTCTTTCTGGTGCATTTCTGTTGCCTCTATTGTACTGAGCCCAAATTTTTCATGCTACAAGAAAACCCTTTAGGGAATTCCAAACATCTTCCCCTATGGTAGTCCACTCTGAATCTGAGTGGGCTCCAGAGGCCCTGCAGGGATGAGAATGGTGATTTTACAGTTTGGAATGGCCAAATACTCATCTGTAAATATGACTGAGATTGTTTTTTTTCTATCATCTGCATAGTAAAAGGCACCACAGACTGCCCTTTTTACTAACTTTTCTTCTCTACATGCAAAAATCCTCCTGAAGCCATAGGACCATATCACATTTCTTATAAGAAAATAGACTGTCTGCCAGTAGTCTAAGTTCAATATCCAGTCCAGAGCTTCCCCAAACAGTGTTATATATTTTTCTGATGTGGTTTTGTTATTTTAAGTGGAATTTATTTTATCAGACCCAGTGAAGATATTATGCATTTATTCACTTACTTATGTATTTATTTATTTATTTATTTCAGGCACTGACAGTAAGAGTATAACTACATACCATGCATCAAATTGTTTGAGGTAAGCAAGTGCCGTCAGGCAGCAAGTTAGGAGTGGTCTTTGAAAAACATTTTCCCATGGAAAAAGTGCAATGAAACAGAATTGCAGAATTATGTTCATGAGAATCAGTCCCAAAGACCCCTCTCAAGTACAGTGTTTGTGAATAGCAATAGTCCTCAAAGTACATATAGGAGGTCTTTGAGAGCCTGTATGATCAGAACCTCATCACTGGAAGGGTTATTGAAGATCTATCAATGCCCCATCTATTATATGTGGGAAAGGTCACACTTTTAAGGTCTCACAAAAGCAGGTGCAGAATTAGAACCAGAATCCAGAAATCATGATATCCTGGTCCCGATATCATCCACTTTGCACTATACTTTAGAGAGAAAGATGAGAGCATCTTAGCTTGATGACAATAAGTGCATGATTCGGACTAAGTGGGATCTATGTCTACATGTTGGTTCTACCTCTTAGTAGCTGTGTGGCATGGGAATGTTCTTCAGTCTCTCTGAGCTTCAGTTTCCAAATCCGTTAAGCAAAGTCATAAGTATATCTACTTCATAAGGGTGCCCAACACATAAAATGCCTGTGAGAATAAAATGTGTATGTATGGAAAACTCTTAGCACACTGTCTGACACAATAAGTTCTCAGTATATATTCATTTTTGCAATTCTACACATTCTTTTTCCTTTCATCTCTTGAATTACTACAAAGGCAAAAAGAGAAGTACTGTCTCCTCTTTATAGAAAGGATAAATGAATACAAAAACTCATTTAAAATGAAAGAAGGACCTGATATAAATTCTTAGATGAGAGAGCTTAATATAATTTTAAAACATTTCCCTTGTCCTCTCATTTAGGGCTTCAATTTTTTAACCACAATAGATTCAAAATATGTCTTTCTTTGGCAAAAGCCTCTAATAACAGCTGGCTATTCTCAAAACAATTCCAAAACACTAGCATACCATACCACATTCCAGAGATATTCATAATGATCAGTTAAGGGTGTTTCTAGTTAAATGTCTATGGGTTACTGTCTTTACTAAAACGGGTTTATTACTTGCTTAAATTACACATACGTCACATGTGCTCCTCATTCCAATCACTGCCAGTAATAGAAGGGAGTCCCAGAAGCAAATTTTTATTTGTTTGTGTGTATCAGCACCCATGGCCCATTTATGAACATGCCCCTGTGAATATCGCTGTTTTCCAGTAAGTTAGAAAGTGAGCCACCTCGTCCTCAAAATATGATTCTGTGACCATTTTTGTGGAATTTAAAAATTCATTCTTTTTAGTTATGTATGAGATTATCTTTCAAATGAATGAAGAGCACTACCATAAAGTTCAGTCATAAGAGAAGAGTATGGAAGAGAGTACTTGGTGTAGCTACTGAATCCCTAGTGATTCTGCATTCCCTGGAAATGGCTCCAGTACTTAGGAGTAGGCACGTGGCCTTGACTTTTCTATACGGTCTTGCCTTAGCCAGGGCTCATTGAGCTGTAGATGGATACATGAGCTAAGTGAGGACAATCAACAACGACTGGGAAATTTGAAATAGGAAATGGAGAAAAAGACTAATGTTGTTGACACTGAGTCACATTCATGTTAATTCCTGAGTACATTCATGAATTTATAATGTTGGGATTTCTGGGAGTGCTTGGGGAAATTTCCCCCAAGATTTGTTCTTCAACTTTCCTTTAATTGACCTCAATATGTTTCTAATATCATATTTTTGTTCTGTTTTGTTTTTCTCTTTCATTTATGACCAAGAACAATTTTCACTAACCAAAGTGCAGTAGAAGTTTATCTTTTAATAGTTGGCACCACTTTTCAAGAAGAAAAATGCCTCATTTTGAAAAAATGCTATGATAAGCTACTTGGGTATAGATGATGGAATCTAAAATCACGAGCTCCAAGTGGCTATAAGGAGACAAAAGATGAAATACTTTCAATTTATAAGAAATTAACAGGAATTTAGGAATAGGGAAAACAGAGAAAAAAGAAAGAGAAAGTAGAAGGAGTGGATTAAAGCATGTATAAGGATTACTTTATAGGGAAGATGAAACAAATAACTAACAATATTTTAAGAACAGGTGTAACTAATATCAAAGCTTAAGCTTATTTTTTGCCATGTTATAAATTCCACTCATCTTCTCAAATCTTCATAGAAGTCTAGTTCACATAGACCAATATACTAGGTTTAGTTTACATAGCAGGTTTATATAGTAGGTTAATTATGTGTGTGTGTGTGTGTGTGTGTGTGAGTGTGTGTGTGCGCGCACACACACAAACACACATGCACCTGTGAATAGATATATCCAAGAGAGGGGTGAATTACTTATCTGGGTCAATCAGGACATTATATGTAGGACAGCATAAACAGCTTTGAGCTACCAATAACTCAGAATTCCAAAATTTACATCAACCTACAAAAACCTCTGGAAAATATTGGGAGAAATATGGAGCTCCCAATACATGGAGGGTGAGAGCTTTGCATTAATTTCATTTAAATCTCAAACAAAAGGATACTTTAGTAGATATATAACTTAGATAGTCTGTTTTGGCAAATTCTCCCATGCTCCCTCTCCCTACCCCACTATGAGTCAGTCACCTTATATCAGAGAAAACACTCGACATTTGTTTTTTGGGGATTGGCTAACTTCACTTAGCATTATCTTCTCCAGTGTCATCCATTTACCTGCAAATGCCATGATTTTATTCTCTTTTATTGCTTAATAATATTCCTTTGTGTATATATGCCACACTTTTTTAATCCATTCATCTACTGAAGGGCATCTAGTTTGGTTCCACAGTTTAGCTATTGTGAATTATGCTGCAATAAACATTGATGTGGCTGTGTCCCTGTAGTATCCTGTTTTTAAGTCCTTTAGGTATAGACTGAGGAGAGGGATAGCTAGGTCAAATGATGGTTCCATTCCAAGTTTTCCAAGGAATCTCCATACTGCTTTTCATATTGGCTTAACCAGTTTGCAGTCCCACCAGCAATGTATGAGTGCACCTTTTCCCCCACATCCTCACCAACACTTATTGTTGTTTGTCTTCATAATAGCTGCCATTCTGACTGGAGTGAGATGGTATCTTAGAGTAGTTTTGATTTGCATTAAAACTGGAAATCAATATGCAAGAAAATGAAATTAAACCCCTATCTCTCACCATACACAAAACTCAACTCAAAGTGGATCAAGGACCTAGGAATTAAACCAGAGATTCTGTGTCTAATAGAAGAAAAAGAAGGCCTTAATCTTCATCATGTGGGATTAGGTCCCAACTTCCTTAAAAAGACTCCTATAGCACAAGAATTGAAACCAAGAATCAATAGATGGATGAAATAAAACTAAAAAGTTTCTTCTTAGCAAAAGAAATAATTTTTGAGGTAAATAGAGAGCCTACATTTTGGGAGCAAATTTTTACCCCTCACACATCAGATAGAGCACTAATCTCTAGGGTATATAAAGAACTCACAAAGCTAAACACCAAAAAAACAAATAACCCAATCAATAAATGGGTCAAGAACATGAACAGATATTTCTCAGAAGAGGATATTCAATCAATCAACAAATATATAAAAAAAATGTCCATCATCTCCAGCAATTAGAGAAATGCAAATCAAAACTACTCTAAGATACCATCTCACTTTTTTGTATTTATTTAGAGACAGGGTCTCACCAAGTAGCTTAGCACATGCCATTGCTGAGGCTAGCTTTGAACTCAAGAGCCTTCTGCCCAACCTCCCGAGTCACTAGTCAAATAATCCTCACTTCTCCGTCACCCCCTTTCTCTTCTTTTCTCTGTGTCACATGTACAATCTCAAATACCTACTTAGTGTTTTCTAACTACAACTTTCAAACCAATATGCAGAAGAATTTATACCATAATAATTAAGTTCAATCCACTGAACCTACTGTTTCACAGCTCTCAACCTTCTTCCTGTTTTTTCCTTGCTTCCATGTTCAATATTACAATTATTTTCATGAACACTTTTAATTCCCTTGTTATCAACCATTTTTTTTTTCTCCTCAGGTAGCAAAACTCAAACCCAGAATGAACTCTTCTATTTATCTTATCCAGGTCCCAAATACAGGAGAAAATCACATATATTAGAATGAATATCCTTTAAATTCACAATTTCAGTTCTCAAACAGCTGTTATCACTGCTTAGAAATTCTAAAAGTTTATTTTGGTGGGTAGGTTTTCTCATTTTTTCTCTGATAAAAACTACTTCAACCTTCCATTATCAAATCCATTATTCTTTTCCCCTTATTACCATTCTTAGAGTATAATCTTATCTAATGTTTTCCATTTCAGAAACCATCAGACAGAGCATTCTCATATTCCCATAACCAGAATTAGAAGCAAAAGGCCCTGGGGGCATCCTCTGGAATCCTCCCTCTCACTTGAGAAATGTTCTCTTTTGGTGATTTCCTGTGTTTCCTATATTAACAGTGCTGCTCTTTCCCTAAATCATTATCATTAACAATTAAAGTTCATCCTGAGACTCAACATAGCAGTTGTCATCAGCTACTGCCCCTTTCTCTGTCCTCTTTCTTAGTGAAACTTCTGCATATGCATACTTCCTGTACCTTTTATTCTTCAGTGAGATGGTTCACGTTTTCTCCTATCTCTGGCCAATTGTCTTCTCACTTCTATGTGGGCCCCTTTTCTTGTGTCCAACTTCTAACAATTGAAAATTCCTAGGGTTTAATCCTATGTGATCTATTATTTTTTTCTCCATCTTCCTTGCTAGGTTTTCTCATTCAAATATAGACATTGAATAAAATCTATAGACTGAAAATCTCAAATGTATATCTGTAACTCAACCTTCTCTGGACTCTCACTTTGTGTCCATAAATCTCCTCTTTTTTAGACATCTCAAAAGTATCTAATGCTTGGCATTTTCAAAATAGAAGTTCCTGTGTTCCTATTCCACACACATTTCTGGTCTTTCAAGCTTCTCCAATAAAGCCAATGGCAACAATGCTTAACCAGCTGCCCAATCAGAATCCTGACTCAACCTAGATACACTCAATCTCTTTACTCCCAGATCAAAGAGATCTTACAATGATGGCACTTCTAGTATATATTCTAAGGCCTTTAACTTATTTTCATTTTATCTGAAACTAAGCCGAGCCACTGCTATTTCATTGCTACAATGGTCTTCTTCTACTAATTCTTTTCTACAGTGGTTAACTGTATTCTAATTCCCATCACAAAGTTGGATCTCAATAAATATCTGTTTAAATAACAATAAATGAACTGTGTGACTGTAAAACTATATTTTGAAAGAAACTTGACTAAACTATGAGTTTCCTAAGGACAGAAACTGATCTGATTTATCTCTAGTTCTCTGGCATTCAACATAGGCAAAAAGTAGGTTTTGCAGGGAAGGCTTTTTCAACAAAAAATGAGATGCAGTTTTCCAATCTAACATTTCAAACAATATAATGTATGGGTTTTATAACACTAGCAACTACCTAGCTTTGCCTAGGTTCTGCTGAGTTAAAGTTTTAAGAATTCCAAAAGCAGCAACATGTATAATAATATAGGGGGGCCTGGGATTTGAGTCAATAGATATGCTTGGAGCCCCAGCTTTTTCTCCTTAGTAGTAAATACAAGAGGTAATCAGTTAATATTCAAGGGTTTGTTTTCTGAATTATAACATAGAAAAAGTTCTTTTGAAGATTAAGTAAGATAATATATTTGAAAGAACACGCACATAGTTGCTTTTCAATGAATGTCAGTCTCCTTATTAACATTTAAGAATAAATCCTTTTTGGGCTGGAAGTACTCTTAGAGTTCAGGCAGTAACTTTTCTGATTTTATAGATGGGAACTTGCTAATGATCCCAGAAAATGTTAGTGTGAAAGCTCAAATTAGCATGTATATCTTTCTTCTTTATTATTTTTCTTCTTATGAAGAGGATATTATAAAATTTTTGGTATGGTTTTTTTAAAAAAATACTATGACTGTTTTATCATAGGGAATATGCTCTAGAAGATAATCTTGAAAAAACTACATGTTTGCAAAAAAATTAAGGCAATGGTTCATATCTAGCAGCTATTATATATTTCAATTTGGTTAACATATCTATTATCTATTCCAATTTGGTTAACAAATATATATTAGATATTTACTGTTCTTTAGCTAAGATAAATAAGACTTATAGTGATAATTCTTTTTTGGTGGGGTACCAGGGATTGAACCCAGACATGCTTAATCACTGAGCTACATCCTAGCCCTTTTTACTTTTCATTTTGAGACAGGGTCTTGCTAAGTTGCTTAGGGCCTCACTAAGTTTCTGATGCTGGCTTGGAGAACTCATGATCCTCCTTCCTCAGCCTCCTGAGTTGCCAGGATTATAGGTATGCACCCCCATGCCTGGCTAATGATAAATCTTATTAAGTTGTTATAATTTAAAATCAAGCAAAATAAACATTTGCTTAAGAAAAAGCTTATCGTCAATTTCAAGACACATATTTCTCTCACCATCAAACATCTCTGAAATCCAAATACATCTTTCAGACTGTGTGACAGTCATATACATATTAAAACCTGCCCATATATCAGGGACTTGGCAGATCATAGCAAACTGACAGTGGATCCTTTGAAGAAAGACTGCATTACTATGTCCTTGAAGGTACAAAATAGAGGAAAGATCAGTAGAGAAGATGAAGGGTATTTAGGGGGAGGAAAAAAAGATGGGAGAAAGGAAGAACAGTGGAATGAATCTGATCAAACTTTCATATGTACATACATGAATATAGCACATGAATCTAAACAGCAAGTATATACACAAGACACTGATTTTTTTTTTAAAAGTATAAATAAATTTCAAAATGACTAGTAGAGTGGAGGGAGGGGAGGGGGAGATGGGGGAGAAGACTGGGGGACAATGCTGGAGACTGAATTAGAGCAAATTATAGTCCATACTCTTGTGGTTATGTCAAAATGTATCCTAATATTATATATAACTAAAAAGAATCAATGAAAAAGAAGACTCTTCTGTTTAGAAAAACTTATATATTCACAGTTTTTAGTCAAAAAGTTATTAAAAGAATTGAAACCTAAATGGTTTCAAAATACCTTGATATTTAATTTACATGTGTTTTTGTTAGGCAAAAGAGAGATCTATGAAAAAATTTCCATGTAATAAGTTTAAAAGAAATTTTTCAATGACTATAAAATAAAGTTCAATTCAGTAAGAAAGATCTGTACTAGAGTTTAATTGGCAACATTTTTCTCTTACTAGTACATAAAGTAATGATGCATCTTATAGTTGACAGCTTCTTAAATGTGATGAAATGTGGTAAGTAACACCAGATAAACGCTGAAGGCTATGTAATACTTTCTAACAAAAATGTTCAAATCATAGTAAACTTGTGCTGATTACCAAAACTTTCGGTTCTGACTCCATTAAAATACCATTAACCCAGTTATTGAATAGCATAAGATGGTTAATTCTAGAGCAGGTGTTAAGAGTAAGGGCTCTGGAATCCAACAAACCACAGTTTAATCTTGACTCCCCAATGTTCCAAATATGTGACCTTAGATAACTTAAATTGATTCTGCTTTTGATTTCTCAAAATTGGTGCAATAATGCCTATGTTTAAAAGTTTTATGTAAGGATTACATGAGATAATATAAATAAAGCATTAATAGCACCTGGCATCTAGAAATGGCTCAATATCTGTTAACAACTATATTATTACTGTTCACTATTATTATACAGTAATATTACTTAATATTTACAATTGAGATTAGTATTATCAGGAACTTAAACTTATGTTACTTGCTACTTAAGTTTTTTTTTTTTTTAAAGCTCACTTGGGAGAAGAAACAAAACACACGGAAAAGATCCTAAAAGTATATAGTTAATCCACTCTTCAAGATATTCTATTTTGCTGTCTCATAAGATTGCTTCTAGAAACATTGCAAATATAAAGGACTACACTGGAAGATATAAGAAATAGCCCTGATGAATACTTTTTCCTTACAGTTGAGAAGTGGCTGAGAATGCTGTTTTTTCACATGATAAACAATATTCTTATTAAAGACTGCCTTTGGTTTCCCTATTCCCTGAATCTCGGTGTCAATGAAAGTTGTGCTTTTTTCAAAAAGAAATTAAACCCAGTTTTGTAGTAGACAATGTGAGTCATAGTTCTCTTCTTATGTCTGTTTGCTGTGGTTGTTAGGAAATTCAAAGTCAAGTATATGACTCTACCTCAAGAAGTGAGAGCATCATCCCTACTTCTCTGTCTTCTTGTTTTACCCAATCTTGTTTGCTAGAAGAGACAACTTGTCTCTGCCAAGATGTCTCTAAAACAGGAAAGAATGTGATGCCTTTTTGTAATTGAGAGAAGACTATGTAGGGTGGCTAGAGAAGCTGGGGAGATAGACATGGACAGCTGGGGGTTTTGGAAGCAATATATGTCATGTATTTTTATAGTCCACTTTTAAGAATCTATGGCAAGTGAAATATGTAAAGAAATACTAGCATGTAGCTAAATTCCATAGTTTTCTATTATAAAAAATGAATTAAACTACCTTTATCCTGTTTCTAACTCTATTTTGCAATCAGCAGAATGCAGAAGAGACATATAAAGGTTAAATGATACTAGGGAAATACTAGAAAAATATTTTTAAGAAGAATGACATCAATGCATTTTGGAGAAGAAATCTTTTGCCAGCATCTGCCTGGCTGGAGCCCTTCCCAATTTCCCACCAGCTGCTATTGGAGAATTAATTCAACATACATGAGTAAGCTACCATGCCAACCATGATCAAGGTACTGGTTTACAAGCAATTTGCAGGCTTGAGAAGGGCAGAAGGCTAATGTAGCTCTATGGAGAGAAATAGAATCTAAGTTTGAAACCAATTCTGTCACCTACTTGCTGTGTGACCTTAGGTAGGTCACCCCTTTGAGACTAGTTTCTTTACTTATCAGATAGCAATAATACCACTAACATTCTTATCATATAGGATTGTGAAGATTTATGAGGTTTTCCTTTTCTCTAAAGGAAAGACAAAAACAAGACATTGTGAGGATTTCAGCTGAGGAAACCAGGAGAACTCACTGATCCAATTCTCTCTGAGCTTTTGTTTCTGTTACACGAAGGTGTTCAATTAGCAAGTCCCAGGGTAGTCTTCTAACTTTACGGGTTACAGAGTAGCCATACAAAATGAAAAACAAAAAAAAAATAACAAGATCATGGCATTTGCAGGGAAATGGATGGCATTAGAGCAGATTATGCTAAGTGAAGTTAGCCAATCCCCCCCATTTGTGGGTAAATGGATGGAGCTGGAGAATATAATGTTAAGTTAGCCAATCTCAAAAAAAAAAAAAAACCAAACAAATGCTAAATGTTTTCTCTGATATAAGGAGGATAACTCATAATGGAGTTGGGAGGGGGAGCATGGGAGGATTAGAGAAACTCTAAATAGGGCAAAGGGGTAGAAGGGGGAGAGAGGGGTGTGGGGATAAAAAAAGATGGTGGAATGAGAATGAGATGGATATCATTACCCTAAGTCCATGTATGAAGACATGAATGGTGTTAATATTCTTTATATACATTCAGAGATATGAAAAATTGTGCTCTATATGTGTAATATGAATTGTAACACATTCTGCTATCATATATGACAAATTAGAATAAAAATAGTTCAAATATTTTCCCCATAGACATACAGTCAGTAATCGGCAGAAATGAGGCATAAAGCACAGACCATTGACTTCAAAGCCCTTTTCATTATACCAGGCAGCTTCCCAAGGAGAGCCAGAGGTGTGCTCATCAAAAGATCAAATGTATATGGAGCAAATTAGGATGAATCTGTAGAAAGACTAAGCAGATGATAAGTGTTAGCCTCCATATTAGAAAGGAGAGTATAAAAATGATAAAATAAAATAATAGAATTAACTGGTTGGACCTTTTTAGATTATAAAGCACTTTCCCAATCTCTTAACTCATTTGTTCTGCACACTTACTCCATGGCATGAATAATGTCATCTCCATTCTCAATTAAGGAAACAGGCTTTCGAAAGGTAAAGGACTTTCCCAAGATCATTCAGATACTGAGTGACAGTTTAAATCCATCTTTCATTGCCTCTCATTGCCTTTGGTGGGGTTATTTTTTTTCTAGATTCATTTTAATTAAAAACAACATTTCATTCCTAGGTATGAAAAATAGCAGTGAACATGAATATTCTGAATGTTTGTTCCTAAGCACCCTAATATTGGAGTGGTAGTAGCAGACAGAAATGGCTACTGAGAGGGTCTGAAGACATCTGTTGAAGCTTAACCTAACCCTAGAATACAAGTACAAGAATTTGTGGCACATAACCTTTATTCTTCTGAAAAAGAGTCGATGCTGTCAAGATAGGCTCTTCGTAGTGCAACCAAGACCTAACAAGACTATTACTTCTGGGAAAAACCCCATACTTTGGGGGTCAAAATTAGTCTGCTGGTAGAGTCAGCCTGGCAATTACAGAGGAATTATGTTTAATAAAAGTTCCAAGGATACTACTCAGAAAATAAGGAAAATTTTCAAGAACCTTATATTTCCACTGTGATATGAAGACTCCACAATACTGTGAAGCTCATAATTTCTGCTCTTCACAATAGTTCTGCAACCCAAGATAAACAATAAGTGGGTGAAAAAATGAAATGACAGAGAGGAGAGAATTTAATTAAACTGAGCACCTATTATAGGCAGAGACTTTATTAATGTATATTTAGTTCTCATAATTACTCCGAAGTTATTTTAGGTAGATATGATGAAAAACTTCAAGTTTAGGCAACTTTACTAATTTGCTCAAGGTTGTACAAATAATCAATGGAAACATCAAATAATTGGGTAGATTATATACAATATATCAAAATCTATCTTGGGAGTTTGGTATTAATGTTTTCTAGAACACCCTTTCTTAATTATAGCATAGAGTATCTTTTGATGGATTATAAATTATTTGTTCTAGATTATTTAGTCTTCTGTCTTCCCTGACTAGATATAGATCCCTAGTAATGAGATTTTCTCAATTTTATTTTTAAATCCCAGCATACATAAACACTTTAGGTGGAAGTGAATATTAATGTTTCAAAATAACTCATTATAGATTCTGTTATCAGATAGCCTGAATTTAGACAACATTAGCCATAGTATCACACATTCGAAGACACAGTTAAAAGGACTTAGAATTATTCTTTCAAACATGATGCAATATCAGAAACCAAATTTAATCTACTATTAAAAACAACTAGAAAATTGAAGAAAATATTAAAACAATTGTTTTCAGGTATTTGAAAATTGCAATGCAGTATTTTAATCCCTGAAATAAGGAGAGGGAATATGATATGCCTTGTGATCTCCTAGATTTTCTGCCTGGAGGCACATTTTGGACTGTGGAGAAGGAAGGGGATTCCAAACATAGCCTGATGGTATTGCTAAATTGAGATGTAGAAATGGAAGTCCAGAGACTCTGAGGTGATGTGGGCTATTTCTTGAAAAGTGAATTTTGCAAAGAACTTCAGAAATTTGTATAGGGTACCCTTGAGTCTTTGCTGTCTCTAGATATGCATGGAAGGGTCAAGCTCTAAGAAGTAAGGCAAAGAACAACCAGGGAGTACTTTGAGCTGAACAACTCCTAGAAATAACACAGAGTTATTTAAGTTCCAATAGTAGAGAATTTTTTTGATTACTTGGATCAATAAGTAAAGACATTAGAAGGGCTTAACTAGCAGTCCTTCACTCCACATGGATAAACACTTATGTAATTAGAGCAATAATAAGAGAGGAGAAAGAAAGAGGAATTTTTAAAAATGTATTTCCAAAAAATGGCTAATTTTTAAATATTTGATAAATATATAAGCCATGAAATTAAATGAATCCTAAGTAGAGCAAACACAAAGAAAACACCTAAGACACATTATAATAAATTTTGTGAAAATCAGTGAAAAGAAGAACAATCTTCTTATAAGGATATTTCATTATAGGTGAATTAAGTATGATATCATTTGATTACTCCAATGATAACTAAATAAGTCACAGAGACTCATTTTAAAAATTATTTGGGGGAAAGGGAATGGGCAATATTTTATAAGGAGAACACAGACAAGAATGATTGCAGATATCAACAACTATGCAAACCAGAGGAAAGTTGAATGACACTTAAAGTGCTGAAAGAAACCATCACTTAAGATTATTAAAAAAAACTATGTTTCTAAATGAGAGCAATATAATAGAATATCAAATAATAAAATAACTCAGACTTTCTTAGAAATGAAAGAAAATGAAAACATTTTCAGTCAAACAAAACCTGAAGGAATTTGTGACTAGTAGTCCTTCACTCCAAATAATATTAAAGAAAATTGTTCATGAGGAAGAAAAATAATAACAATTGGAATTGTTAATAATAATAATTGAATATTCTAGTATGTGTACAAGAAATACAGAATGCCAGAATTGGGAAAATATAAATTTCTTTAAAATATAATTAGAAGTTTAAAATAAAAATGTACCCAGGGTGTGGATATATAGATATAGGTAGATAGATAGATAGAAATATCTTTTAGAGCAATACCAAAAGAAAGGAAGAGAATATATAAGTATTTGTTATAAGGATCTCTCATTACATGTGAATTAAATATAATATGATTTGAAGGTGAGTTGTGGAAAGTCACAGAGACTAATTTTAAACCTCAGAGTAACCTCAAAAATAGAAAAACAAAGAGGTTTGGCTCATATGCACACTAAAGATTTAATGAAATCCATAAAAAATATTCAAACAATTCAAAAGAATCTAGAAAAAAGGAGAAATGAAAATGGAAAACAGATGGAACTCATGGAAAACAAACAGCAATGAAATATACATAAACTCAGACAAATTCATAAATACATCATATACAAATGTGCTAATTAGAAGCAGATTTCATCAAAATGAATTTAAAAGTCAAGGTTGAACTATATGCTGTCTACAAGAAATCCACTTTTATGATGCAAATAATTCAAAGTGAGAAAGATATGTGCTTATAAACCACTAATCATTAGAAAGCTGAAAATTTACTATATTAATATAAGTAAACTTCAGAAAATGACTATCATAGGGATAAATAGAAAATTTCATACTTATTAAAGGTTCACTTCATAAAGAAGACAACAATCATAAAAAATGTAGGCATCTGGCAGTTGCCATGGTACAGGCCTATAATTAAGTGACTTGGGACACTGAAGCAGAGAATCACAAGTTCAAGACCATCTTGCACAACTTGGTGAGACTCTGTCTCAATATCAAAAATAGAAAGGGTGGAGATGTTACTTAGTGGTAGAGTGGTCCTAGGTGCCACCCTCAGTATGGCAAAAAATAAAAAGAAAAGGAAAAAACAGCATGCACTTATAATAGAACTATGTAATACATAAAGCAAAAACCTGACAGAATTTAAAGAAAAACAAATCAACAATTAAACTTGTAAACTTCAACAATCATTTATCACAATTCACAGAACACTGAAAACCTCTACATATTGCTGAGAGAAATTACAAACTTAAATAATATCCTGCTTATGTTATGTATTGGAAAGATTAATGTAGTTAGTCTATCAATTCTCCTAAAATTTACCTGTTACTTAAATGAAATTGCATGTTTACTCTATAATTTATATATCAATGCAAATAAACTAAAATAATCAAAAATTTTGTAAAAGAAAAAAGTGTTGAATAGCTTACGTAACCTGATTTCAAGAATTTGTATAACACTAAAAGTAAATAACAATATGTGAAATTGGCCTAAAGATTGTCATATAATTCAATGAAACAGAACAGAATCCAGAGGTAGAATATGAACAGAAATAGAAACAGAACATAGTCATATCTCTGACAATACAGCCAAGTTAAATTAATTGGGAAATGATCTTTTATTTTTCAATAAATAAGGCTTATGCTATATATCTGGCAATAATACCATCCTATATAAAAGAGCTAGCTGTAAATAAATCATAGATCTCAATGTAAAGGATTAAACTATAAAATGCCTTGAAAAAGATGAAAGAAAAACTTTTGACCTTAAATTAAGCAAAGATTTCTTAGAAATCTGAAACAGAAAGTATGAAACATAAAAGAAAATACTATGATAAAATGGACTATACTAAATTTGAATATGTCTGCTCTTTGAAAGAGGTTGATTTAGAAAATTTAAAAACAAACCATAGAAAAGAGAGAACACTCATAATCAGACATCTTTTAAAGAACTTATATGCAAAAAAATATAAAGAATTCTTATGGAAATAACAAGAATTGGCATGGATACAAAGCAAATAGAAATTTCATACATTGCTGGTAGGAATATAAAAATTGTACAAACAATAATTTTTAGAAAATAGTTTGTCATATTTTCTATAAAGCTAAACATGAATTTACCATACAACCCATTAGTTCATCCCTAGGTGGAAATAAATAGAAATAAAATTTTATGCCTTAAAAGAGTTTGAAAAGAAGGCTCACAATAGTTTTATTAATGAACACAATTCAAATTCACATTAAAAATTTAAAAGATAAAATTTAGTGTATTTATAGGATGAAATACTATTCAGCAATTAAATAAATTATTAATATATTCAGAAATAGAGCACTGAATGAAGAAACCAGTCATGAAAGAATGCATACTTTACGATTTCATTCATATTAAATCTAGGAATGGCAATTCTAATCTATAATGGAAGAATGTGGGTCAGTGGTTGCCTGGGTCAAAGGCTCAGTTTGACAGAGAAGAGGCAGCAAAAAAGTTTGAGAGGTCTAGAAATGTCCTATCTTGATTGTTGGGGGAGCTGTGTGGTTGTATACATTTGGCAAAAGTCATTGATTGCTACCTTTAAAATAAGCAGGTTTATTGTGCATAAATTACACCTCAATAAAGTTAAATTTTATTAAAGGGCTGTGGTCTTAGAGATCTTCATATGTACTCTAAGAGAGAGAATCAAATGATCAATAAAAAATGTGATAAGTGCTGTATGGGAGAAAGTCAAGATATGGTTGAAGAATATTATAGAAGCAACTAACTCAAATTTGTGACTTCAGGATATTTCTCAAATGAAGATGTTATCTTGAGATGTCCGAATAGTATGTCTTCTTTAAATAAACATAACAGCACATGCGATTCTAAGAAACAAGATAAATAATGGTACATTTAAAAACAAAAATACCATGCATTTTGAAGGGATATTTAATGAGCATGGAGTTTCATATGATTCAGTGATTGGATTCTAGGAAGCACAGAATAACAATGATTCTCTAATTTCTGCCATGAACAACTGGGTAAGTGCTGGTGGATGGAGGCATCTTCTGGAATATGAGGTACTACAAGTATATCAGTTTATGGAAATTATGAAAAGCCTAGGTGTGAACTAGATTTGAGGTGAAATCATATATATATATGTATATATATATATATGAATATATATACATATGCATGTATATATGAATATATATACATATGTATGCATATATACATACATATATATGACATGACATATATGTATATGTGTGTGTGTGTGTGTGTATATATATATATATATATATATATATAACAAAAATATAGATTTAATATCTAAAGACAGAGAACCAGGAAGCAAAATAATTAATAACCATGGAGTACATGAACTCCCCTGAGTTTAAAAAATTTATGAAAGATGAATATCAAGGACAACAAGTTGTAGAGCATCAATTTTTAAGAAATTAGCAAAGGGAGAGAAACATATGTAGGAGCTACTGTGCATGGGAAAAATCAAGAGCATCTGTCTCATAGAATTTTTAAATTCAGATTACATAGTTAATAGGTTTAAATTCAGTTGAAGGATCACAAATGAGTTTTTTTTTTTTTTACTGGATTTGGTGACATGAAGGTCACATTGACCTGAGAAGTGTTATTTCATTGGAGGGCTGATAGCAGTATTGAAGAGTTATTTAAAAATGGAATTATAAAAATTTTTTTTAAAAAGTTCACCTACAAAAGGAAGTAGTTTAATGGAGCTATGCATTTAAGGGAAGTTTTCTCCCTCTAAAATACAGAGGTCTTGTTAAAGAAATCAGTTTCTGAGCTGAAATATTGGAGTGTTGGGCCTATATTTTCTTCTAGCAGGTGCAGGGTTTCTGTTCTAATTCCTTGTCTTTGGTCCACTTGGAGTTTGTGCAGGTTGAGAGATAGGGGTTAAATTTCATTCTACAACAAACGGATTTCCAGTTTTCCTAGCACCATTTGTTAGAGAGGCTATCTTTTCTCCAACATGTTTTTGGCACCTTTGTCTAGTTTGAGATAACTATTTGTGTGTGTGGGTTTGTCTCTGTGTCTTCTATTTAATTCCATTGGT
The DNA here is from genome assembly GCF_964194105.1 of Spermophilus citellus. Classification (NCBI taxonomy): domain Eukaryota; kingdom Metazoa; phylum Chordata; class Mammalia; order Rodentia; family Sciuridae; genus Spermophilus; species Spermophilus citellus. Next base: position 101,283,398 of record NC_138191.1, on the reverse strand, counting down.
CTTCATTCCTGTTTTAGTGCCAATATCATACTGTTTTTGTTACTATAGCTCTGTAGTATAATTTGAGGACCAGTAATGGATACCTCCTGCTTCGCTTCTCTTGTCAAGGTTTGCTTTGGCTAAAAAGACTCCTAAAGTACAAAAAAGTAAAATTAAAAATCAATAAATGGAATGGGATCAAATTAAAAACTGTTCTCACAGCAAAGGAAACAATTAGGAATGTGAAGTGTGAACATACAGAAGGAGAGAAAATCTTTACCAAATGCTCCTCATGTAGGTCATTAATATCCACAATGTAAAAGAGCTCAAAAAACTTAACACCAAATATTTTAGTCAGCTTTTTCATTGCTATGACTAAAAGATCATACCAGAATAATTGTAGAGGAAGAAACATTTATTTGGGGCTCAAAGTGTCAGAGGTTTCAGGCTATAGACAGCTGGCTGGAGCTGGAGGTGAGGCAGAACATGATGGAAGAAATGGCAGAATAAAGAAACTCACATATTAATCAGAGAGCAGAGAAAGACTCCACATGCCAGATGCAAAATATATACCCAAAGCCATGCCCTTAATGTTCACCTCCTTCAGCCACACCTTACCTGCCTTCAGCTACCACTCAGTTAATCCCCCATCATGAGGATTAATTTACTCATTCGGTTAAGGCTCTCATATCCCAATAATTTCTCCTTAAAACCTGCTTGCATTGTCTCTCATGTGAGCTTTTGGGGGGCACCTCACATCCAAACCAAAACACCAAAAAAAACCCAAAAACAAAAACAACAAAACCCAATTCATAAATGGGCAAGGAAGAAAACACAAGTGTATCAAAGGAAGAAACACAAATGGTCAACAAATATATGAAAAGTGTTAAAAATCTCTAGCAATTAGAGAAATGCAAGTTAAAACTACATTGAGATTTCGTCTCACTTCAGTTAGAATGACAATTATTAAGAATAAAAGTAATATTAAATGTTGGTGAGGAAAACAGTATGGATATCCCTCAAAAAAAAAAAAAAACTAGAAAGAAATCACCATATGACCCAGCTATCCCACCTCCAAAGAATTTAAAATCAGCATAGTGGAGCTTTGCAGCCACATCAATGTTTAAAGCAGCACAATAGCTACATTATGGAGTCAACCCTCAAGAATGGATGGATAAGGAAAATGTGTCATGTACATACAATAGAGAATTACTCAGCCATAAAGAGAATTCCTTTATGGCATTTGCTGGCAAATGGATAAAACTGAAAAATAATGTTCTAAGTGAAATAAGCTAGTCCCCAAAAAACCAAAGGTAAAACATTTTCTCTGATAAGGAAACGCAAATCCAAAATGGGGGAGCAGTGTAAAAAAGAATAGAAGAAAGATCAGAGTAGTAGACAAAAGGGAATGAAAGGAAGGGAGGAGGGACAGAATTGGGAAGGTCAGCAGAATGAATATGATCTAAACTTCCTATATGCATATATAAATATACCACAATGAATTTCACTTTCACGTATATCCACAAGGCATGAATTCAAAAATAACTTGTAAATAAATAGCACAGAGATCAACAGAATAGAGGGAAGAGAACAGAAGTGGGAAGAGGGGAATGGAAAATACTGGAGTCTGAATTAGAACAAATTATATTCCATGCTTTTATAATCATGTCATAGGATATTCCATTGTTATTTATATATTAAAAATCCATACAAATAAATAAATAAAGGAAAAATTTAATGTGTTTAAACACTGCAGAGAAGAAACATGTAGAATCTGAAAACGAAATGATGCCAAGTTTTCATCTTTCAGCTAGCTTGGCCCAAGACTCAGAGGAATAAAGGGAATTCTACATGTCTGGTTAATAATTTTGATTATAAGTCATTATATCTCCTTTAGTGAAGTCAAGAGATTGCAGTGACTATAAGTCATATGACTTGATATTGGAAGGGAATTTTAAAAATGACCAATTTTACTGGAATCTATCTTAGAAGCTGAAGTCACCAAAGGACTTCACATGCTAATGCTTTTTATCCCCATGTTATGAATTGAGCTGGGTGTTACTGTTAGTATACAAAATGATCTCATAAATTATTAAGTAAGTGAGTTAAGTGAGTAAAAATTTGAATAGTCACTTCATTGGGATAAAGATACCAATAACCATATGAAAAGGTGTTTAATCTCATTCATATTTAAGTAATGTAAAACAAAATTGTAAATACCACATTCCTCCATCAAATTGGCAAGTATTAAGAATATTTTAATACCCAGTATGGCAAGGGTACTGAGATATGAATACTCTTTTGTACAGTTCAATGAGACTATGTTTCTAGGGGCAACTTGAGAATGTATGGCTGTCTACCCTTTGATTCTGTAGTTAACCCACTAAATATTTATCCGAAGGAAATTATTACAAAGTGTATAGAAATGCACATGCAAGAATGTTCATTACTGAGATGATAATATGAAAGCAAATGATTAGAAACAAGATAAATGGATTCAAAATATAGTTTTTTTTTTGATACTGGGGACTGAATTAAGGGGCACTTTGCCACTGAGCTACATCCCCAAGCCTTTCTACTTTTTATTTTAAGACAGGGTTTCATTAAGTTGTTTAGAGATTGACTAAATTGCTTAGGTTGACCTTAGACTTGAATTATCCTGCCTTAGCCTCCTGATTTGTTGGGGATTCAGGCATGTTCCAGTGTACCCAGCACAAAGAGATTTCTTTTAAATGCATTATGATATACATATATGAAGAAATACTCTACTGCCATTAAAATCACATTTTTAAAAACTTCAATGTAATATATAAATTGTTTAAGACATATCTCTACATAAAAATAAACAGTAAAAATCATTTCCTCTTAAAAAGACAAAAAGGAATAAGACCAGGATGCCCACTCTCACCACTGCTATTCAACAGAGTCCTTGAAACTCTAGCCAGAACATTCAGGCAAGGTAAGAAAATTAAAGGAACACAAAAAGGAAAAGAAGAGGAAGACCTCAAAAAACTCAACCAGACTCCTATAGCTGATAAACAAATTTTGTGAAGTACCAGGATACAAGATCAACATACGTAAATCAATTACTTTTCTATACTCCAATCATGAATCAGTTGAAAAAGAAATTAGGAAAACTATCTCATTCATAATAGCATCAAAAATACTTAGAAATTTATATAAAAAAGAGATGAAAATTTGTACAATAAAAACTATGGAACACTGAAGAAAGAAATTGAATAAATCACAGTGGATCTCCACATGATGTACAACCACAAGACTAGACTCATAATTAGAATTAGATGTATTTTATATTTTTATAAACATACTCTATAGTCATGTATAACTAAAAATAAAAATTTTAAAAATGCAATGCTTAAACAGCAACTTGTAATTAGAAAAAAATTAAGAAGACCTTAGTTGATGGAAAGACTTCCCATGTTCTTGGATAGGCAGAATTATTACTGGCCATATTAGCAAAAGCACTATACAGATTTAATGTAATCCCCATCGAAATTCCAATGACATTGATCACAGAACTAGAAAAAACAATCCTTAAATTAATTTGAAAGAATAAGAGACCTAAAGTAGCCAAAGCAATTATGAATAAGAAAAGCAAAGCAGGAAGCACCACAATACCTGATTTCAAATTATGCTACAGAACTATAATAAAAACAGCATGGTATTGGCACCAAAACAGGCATGAAGACCAATGGAATAGAAGGCACAGAGCGAACTCACATAAATACTGTTAACTCATGCTTGACAAAGGTGTCAAAAACATACATTGGGAAAAACATAACCTTTTAACACATGGTGCTGGAGACACTGGATATCCATACATAGAAGAATGAAATCTGCAAAAAAGTCAACTCCAAGTGGATCGAAGACCTAGGAATTATACCAGAAACACTGCATGTGCTAGAAAAAAAATGTAGATCCATCACTTCAATATGTTGGCAAAGGATCCAACATCCTTAAGTCTCCAAAAATATAAGAAATAAAACCAAAAATCAATAAGTGGGATGGTATCAAATTAAAGAGCTTCTGCTCAGCAAAGGAAAAAAATTAACAGTATGAAGAGAGAGTCTACAGAATGGTAAAAGATCTTTGCCACCTGGTCCTCAAGGCATTAATATCCAGATTATATTGAGAATCAAAAAACTTGAAATAAAAAAATAACCCAATTAATAAATGGGCAAAGAAACTAAACACATTTCTCAAAAGAAGAAATACAATGAGCCAACAAATAAATGACAAAATGTTCAAAATCTCTAGCAATAAAGGAAATGCAGTTCAAAACTAAATAGAGATTGTATCTCCCTTCATTCAGAATGGCAATTATCAAGAATACCAGTAACAATGAATGTTGGTGATGATGTGGGGAAAAGGGTACACTCATACATTGTTGGTGTGAATGCAAATTATCGCAACACTCTAGAAAGCAGTATGGAGAGTCCTCAAAAAACTAGGATTGAAATTCCATATCATTTAGCTATTTCACTCCTTGCTATATATCCGAAAGTTATAAACCAGCATACGACAATTAAATAGCCACATTAGTGTTTATATCAGCACAATCAACAATAGCCAAAGCATGGAACCCACCAAGGTGTTCTTCAGCAGATGAAGGGATAAAGAAAATGTGGTACATATACACAATGGAGTATTACTCAGCTATAAAGAAGAATGACTTTATGGCATTTGCTGGTAAATGGATAGAACTAGAGAAACATGCTATGTGAAGTGAGTCACCCAGAAAGTCAAAGGTCAAATATACTCTCTAATATGCAAAAGCTTGTTCAAAATAAGGGAGGGAATAAAAGAAAAGGTGAGGGTGTGTTGGATTTCATCAAAACAGAAGGCAAATAGATAGAATAGAGGAAGACAATTTGGTGGGGAGGAGGGATGGACTAGGGAAGAACAGCAGGATTAATCTGAACTATCTTTCCTATGCACATATATGAATATGCCACATGAATCTCATCATTATATATATGCACAAAACACTAATTAAAAAACTATAAGTAAATAACTGAAACCCAGTAGAATAGAGGAAAGGGAACAGGGAGAGGGAGAAGGGGAGAGAAAGAGAAAGTACTAGGACATGAATTAGAACAAATTATATTCCATGTTTTTTAATACACTTTTTTTCTTTTGGTTGTCAGTGAATCTTTAATTTTACTTATATGTGGTGCTGAGGATAGAACCTGGTGCCTCCCACATGCTAGGCAAGCGCTCTATCACTGAGCCACAAGCCCAACCCTATCCCATGGCTTTATAGATATGTGAAAGTAAATCCTAATGTTATGCATAAATAAAAATAACCAATAAAAAAGCACTGCAGGGATTACAATAAAAAACAGCAAACACCAGTACTATTTTTAGGATCTTATTTTTATAAAATGAAAGATACCTATACAAACCTGTTTATAACATTACATGCATGTACACAGAATAAGCCCATGAAGTAAACCACCATGTTAACAGCTGTTGTCACTGAATTGAGACTACAGATAATTTTTCTATTCTTCTTCAGGATTTTTTGTATTTTCTAAACTTTCTACAGTGAAAATATATTATTTCTATAACCAAATAAATTAATAGAAATTGTGAAAAAATGACATATTCAAAACCTCAAAAGAAGCTTTTAGTCCAAAGCAAATGAAAATAGGGTTTCAAGTTTAAAATTCCATATGATCTCTCATTAGGTTGTAATTATTATTTAAAGGAATACATAGGGAATACATAACAACTATAACCATCACTCAGTCTTAGCCAGTATGAAAATACTATCTCATCTGGAAACTTAAGTGCTGACAATTTTAAAAGAAACATTTACTAGATGCTAGGGTTTGAATGTTCCCTTGAAATTTCATGTTGAAATTTAATTGCCATTGTGACAGTAGGAAGAGGCAAGATCTTTAAAGGGTAATTAGCTCATGACAAAACTGGAGTTCTTCACTTCTGCTGGCAGGTGGGATCTATGTAAGCTGCAGACCTTTGCAGCCGAGAAACCTGTTGCAGCCCTTATGACAAACTATGACCTCCAGTGGTGCTGCAGACCCCACAAGCCCATGGCCAAATGGGGACGGTGAGACTTAGTTTTCATAGTAATTGTGCCAAATGAGTTGAAGCATGTACAATGCCTGGCATCTTGAGTCTTAGTATAATTTCTGTAGCTAAAGCAGAATACTAGAGACTGGGTATTATAAGCAACAGAATTTTATTTAGCTTGTGGTTTGCATTTCTTCTTTCTGGGTTCTTCTCTCATGAATCTGAAGAATGAAGCTCCCAGACAATGGAAGGCTACAACTGAAAGGAGTAGAATTTTTTTTCAAGAATAGAAATAGAAACAGAACCCACAGGTCGCTATCTGTGTTAGTTGCTATCTGTGCAGGTTGCTATCTGAGTGTGTTAGTCTAGAGGTTTTTATAGCATTTGGGTTAAAGCTATAGGTCCAAACATACACAAAGTTTGGAAAAGTACTAATTGGTCCAAATTTATGCTAATCAAGGTTTTAAGTCTGCCTTCTGTTTTTCTCACCACTTGCCTGCAATCTCAACTTCCCAAAAGTTTGAAGTCAGCAGAAGTTGCATTATGAGTATGGGGTGGGTGGCAGGTCAAGAGCTGCAGCACTATGTGGAAGCAGGTATTTTCAGGGGGCCTAGCTGGTCCTGTGGGATGACAGGTCACAGTGCCCAAGCTTGCCTGCATTCTGTGTGCTGTGCCTTGGGCATGTTCTGGCATGGCAGGCACCACCTAACTGGCCCAAGGACATGTGCACACAGTCAGCTAAGGGTAGAAGCAGGTAATTCAAAATGCAGCTGGGCCCCAGTGTGCTCTAGCCTGCCTGGGCCACAGAGTTCCATCACTGCTTCTCTGTTACAGTGTTGCTTCTTAGAAGGGACCAGTGGGCCAGCTTCATGGCTTAGCACCCAGAGCCATGTTAATGATTAACCTCATGAATGTACTAATGTTACTATAATAGGAGGAGATTCCTAATAAAATTGATGACTTCTGATGATTTTTTTCTCTGTCCATGTGCCTGTCTGCACTTCTGCCTTGTGCCACAAATAACACAGCATGAAGGCACTCACCAGGTACTAGCATCATGCTCTTGGACTTCCCAGGCTCCAGAACCACAAGCTAAATAAAATTCTGTTGCTTATAATACCCAGACTCTAGTATTCTGCTTTAGCCACAGAAAATATACTAAGACTCAAGATGCCAGGCATTGTACATGCTTCAACTCATTTGGCACAATTACTATGAAAACTAAGTCTCACCGTCCCCATTTTGCAGGTGAGGATTGTGCTCAGAGACATTAAACAACTTGTCTAATGATAGAATTCAGATGCAGACCTTTCCAACCTTCAAGCTGTGCTTTGTCAAATTCATATTGCTGTTCCTGCAATTGACAAACATTATATTAATTAGATTTTTGAACCAGAGAGACCAATTAGAAATCTCTAAAATAATAAACAGGAAAGAAAATGGTGCCTTAAAATTGTTTTAGATTTCTTGCTAGAAAAAAACAACTATAGGTTCTTTTTTTTTAAAAAAAATATTTTTTTGTTGTCAATGGACTTTTATTTTTTATTTATTTATATATGTTGCTGAGAATAAAACCCAGTGCCTCACATATGCTAGGCAAGCACTGTACTACTCAGCTACAACCCATCTCATTCTATAGGTTCTTACTAAGAAAATGGCACCAAATTACAAGTTATTTTCAATAAACTAGTCTTTAATATCTTTAAGCACTAGACAATTTAATTTGAACTTGGCTGTTGTGATAAATACAATAAATTAACTTGTGGAATTAATCATTTTGTTTTTAATGGAAAAATATAAATATAGAAGCTTTGCTGTGTCTATACATATGGCTGGCAGGGATAATGGCTTATGTTGAAAAATACTACTCTGTGGGAATTCCTACCGCTGTTTGTCCTAATTCAATTTGTTCTATTTAAATGCAAAAATATGCTACAATTCTTCAAACAATCAGTCCACTATTGAGGTTCACAGCAGGTTAAAACTGCAACCCTTTTCACTTAATAAAAGTGAAATCAATTATCTAATTTTTGCCCCCACCCCCATAGTTCATGGCATTAGATGCAGAGGGAATGCTTTATGAACTGTGCCAATTCAATAAAATTGAAATGACAAATATTTACTGAGTAATTTGATACATATCCAGCAGTCTACCAGATGTTTTGTATTTTCCTAATAAAGATTCATTTTTCAGATCCTAAAAAAATCAGAAGTATTAAATAATATTAGTCAAAGTCACATAACTAAGAAATAGCAGAGTGAACCCAGATCTACCCAAATCTAAATCTCATGCTATTAACATTACATTAAGGCCATTTTTGAAGTTAACCAGAAGACAGAAGACAGTGATATTGGGTGATAAGTGCAATAACAGAAATTTGTACAAAATGAAGTTAAAACAGAGTTGGGGGATGTTGATGTGAGAACACCAGAGAGACTACTGAGACATTGTGACATTTAAATCACCTGCATAATTATTGGTTTCAAAAGGATTTTATTGTGTTATAGAAGAGATGTGATCCTCATTTTACATAAGGTAAATTATACTCAGGTTAATAATCATGATTTTGATAGTGGGTACTCATGATCTGCCAATGAATAAGGAACCAAAACTATATTCCTCATCCTCATGCCAGTAGAGTAGATGGAGGGAGTTCATAGGACCCAGAACAGCTAAATGACAGCAGATAAAGTCAGAATTGGATATGTTCAGGACAATAATAAGATAATAAGAGAATCACACAGAATCTAAATACTACATAAAGTACCTTCAAAACTTCCTTGCTAAAAGAATCTTCACATCATATACAACCATAAGACTGGAAACTATATTAGAATAAATTATACTCCATGTTTGTATAAATATGTCAAAATTTACTGTTGTGCATATCTAAAAAGAAAAAATTGTAAAAAAATCACCTAACATTTTGAACATCTAATATCAACACCTACAAAGCAATTTCTGTCATTTTTGGATAAGTAAAAAGTAATAATTTCTATAGAGAAAACAGATGAGATTGGACAATTCAGAATGGTATGGTAGTAAAGGAAAACATAGGAATCATATTCAAATTCATAAAGGTGAGGGAGGGGAGCTTTGATACTGCCCAGAAGAAATAACACTTGAGGAAGAAATAACACTTGAGTAGAATCTTGAACAAGGAGGAAAAGTTATATATGTCAAGTAAGCGAAAAGGTGGGCTTCTGGGCAAAATGAAAAACATGCTAAGGGCCCAGAATGATTTCAAGTGAGAAGTTCCAGGACTGGAAAAGAACTCATAGTTGTAAGAGTTCAGGCTGTATGGGAGAGAAGGTGTGGGAGGAAAAAACTTGCACTAATATTCCAGAGCCAGAACTTGGAGAGTCTTGAATGCCAGGCTAGGCTTTTATAGCTTTCTCTGCCAGGTGGGTGAACAAAGTCCAAAGAGAAGAAAACTGCAGGAAGAACCTTTAAGGAGAAGGAAAAATAAAGCCAAAGAAGGAACAGTTGGAGACAAACTTCATTGAAACTAATGGAGAAAAGTGGTGGTAAGAGGAGGAGACAATAGCATCACAGCCATAGCCGAACTGAAACATAAGTTCTCTTCCCTCAAGTCCTCCCTCTTTTTCTCCACCCCCTCACTACCAAAATACTTAAAGAATTATCCATGTTTCCTATTGTGACTTCTTAGATGCCAATTTCTTCTTTAAGCCACCTCAATCTGGTTACTTTCTCCATCACATGACAGATAACTGAAAATACCATCTGTGATCTCCAGGTAATCAAAGGTGATGGCTGTCCTCATTGCAATTTATTGCTCTGTGGCACTGTTGTCCAAATTTTACATCTCTAGCTCAAACCTCCTGCCCCATCTCCAGATGCATATATTCAACTTCCACCTCAACACATCTGCTTAGATTCTAATAATAGCTCTAATATGCAATGAAGCATCAGGATAGGTTAGATCCATTTTTCTAGAGAGACAGCACATAGTTACAAGTTATGACCTTGTCTGTTTATACTTATCTTCTTCACAAGACATAAAACCTATATTTTTCATCTCTAAATATTACCAGGCCCATAGGGGTGCAATATTTGCTTCTTGAGAACTTTCAAATTCCAATTTTATAGATTAGGAAGTTAAAGCCTAGAAGGCTAAGTGAATAGCACAGTTACCCACACCTTTCTTCTCTGTCAGACTTCTCTGCCCCAGAAAAGTTACACAATCCTTTTAATATGGGGACCTACAAACAAATACAGAAGATGAATTTTCAACTTACATTAATTTCCAAAAGGAGATATTTTTTAATCTAAAAAAATCTTCAAGGCTCCAGGGAAATGACTGGTGAGAAACCAGGCCACTTGGCAACGTATTTGACAAAATTCCAACTGCTGGTGATTCTCAAGTTAGGACAAGGATTTCTTGGATGTGCCCATTGGCCTGCATGCAAGCTAATCAAAACTGAATCTGCAGGCACTGTCGGGGGATATGACATGTATCCAGATTTTTTTCCCTTTTTTATTTTTAGGCTTAAAGTGTAGTTCTCTCTCTCCAGCAGTTTTTTTAGCCATGTAAGTGGCACAACTCTGGCAAGTGCTATAAAAGCAATGGGATTGTACTGAAGGGAAAATTGCCATCATGTAAAACAAGGACTAAATATTTGTACTTCTTCTTGGGGATTTTGAAGGTGGGTGCCATTTCTCAAAGCTAAGAAACTGCTTTAATTAGAGAGATATAAAAATCAAGGGGGAAACAAAACTTTAATGGAGTTTATATTTAAACACCACAGGAATGAGCAGTAACATTTTTACTATAAAAAAAGGAGGTAGCATTAATCTCACTTCACTTAGATTCAGTTAAATTCAGTTTAACAAACATTGTAAGTAAACGTAAATTGAATTTTTTTCTTAAGTATAAATACTATCCTGTCATAAAGTCAAATGAATTGGAGACTGGGAAATTACACAATTCATTCATTCATTCATTGAACTATTCATTAATTCACAAATATTTATTGACCATGGACTCTGGAACCAAATTCTATGTGTAAAGCAGGTAATTTCTACTTGATAGGCTTATGTTATTTTATTATCACACATTATGTTATTTTATTATCACGCATTAGGACCTTTTCTAGATACCTGGGAAACAAATAATAAAGGAATAAAGGCTCAGACTCTCATGTACCTTTATTTCTCATGAAATCAAGTGTTTCTGTTTCCTGTTTTGCTATTGGACTCTTAGCTACTGCTCATTGTGACTGATAATCTACTTGTACTGGCAGCCCTTTTTCTTTTCTATTTTCCTTCTTATATTTTACTGTGGAGATGAAGCAAACCAAGCAGGCTAATTTGAAATATCTCTAAAGAAAAAATCAGCAAACTCTAAATAAGAATCTGATGATTCTCTGAAGGACCTAATAGAAGAGGTGCTTATCCTTGCAGGAGTAGAGGTGACAAGACCCAAGTATATAACAATTAGGTGATGATATGAAATGGTTGCTTTGAGCTGAAATAGAATCATCTTATAGAGCTGGCACCAGTGGTCAAATTACTGTCCTGATTTAAAGTAGACTCTTATTTCATTTTAACAAAATTTAACTAATCTCCAACTATGTGTCAGGCCCTTTATCAGACACTGGTGGTAAAAGAATAAAATCATATTACTCTTTTCAAGAAGCTCACCAAAGAAAGATATTTAAACAATTATAATGCAAGTCAGACTGTGATGATGCTATGAAAGGAATACAAGCAGCTATGAAAACAGTAATGTATTCATTTATTTAATACAAAATTACTGGATGTTGTCTATGCATTAGGCACTGTATTCAGTCTGGCAATCTAGTATGAATCAAACAAATAAGACTTTTGCTCACATAAAATTTACAAGCTAATAAGAAGGAAAATTAATTTTTATTTATTGATTGATTGATTGAACAAGGGATTGAACTCAGGGACACTCTACCACTGAGCCACATCCCCAGCCCTTATTTTTGTATTTTATGTAGCAACAGGGTCTCACTGACTTGCTTAGCACCTCGCTTTTGCTGAGGCTGGCTTTGAATTAGTGATTCTTCTGTCTCAGTCTCCCAAGCCACTGGAATTGCAGGTGTGAGCCACCAAACCTGGCAGGAAAATTAATTTTAATAGAAGTAAAATAGATAAGTTCAAATGGTGATAAATATCTGAATAAAATGAACCATAATGATTTCATGGTGATGCTGGTATTGGAGTAATGCAACTCTTGATTGAGTAGTCAAGGAAGAATTCAAGATAAGAAATAAATGACCATAAAGTCACCTAAAGATCAGGATAAGTGTGCCCTAAATAGAAAGACTGTGCTGGATTTCTCCTCTTTCTTCTTCTCCTCCTCCCCCTCCTCCTCCTCCTCCTCCTCCTCCTCCTCCTCCTCCTCCTTCTTCTTCTTCTTCTTCTCTCTCTCTCTCTCTCTCTCTCTCTCTCTCTCTCTCTCTCTCTCTCTCCCTCTCTCTCTCTCTCTCCTTTTATAGCTCTGCTGTTTGCCTCAGAAGGCTGACCTGTATATTCTGGGTTGGGCCCTCAGGGATTGCTGATTTTGTCAACTGATTTAAGCTACTAAATAAGAAGTGTTCCCTTGCCCTCTAGCATCCAGGTTGGGTTTAGACAATGGGGAGCCCTGGCAGGATATAGGAAGGAGGGAGGAGAAAATCCTTTAATTATATACTTCTCTGGCTCTTTCCCTGTGGAGTCACTTTAAACTAGTTGTGTTCCTTAATCTGCCATTCTCAGTTTCTATCAGATGACTCTCTTAACAAAACCTTCTTATTTGGGGTCTGACAAACATTTCTTTCTTCTCTTGCTTCCTCAGGTCTTGGATGGTAATAGCACCTAATATTACTAACTCGAGATATTTCATTATACCTGTGTTCTCCCAATGTTCTACCAACACCCTTATACATTTTCCTTTTTATTAAATTTTCCTCATACTTCTGCCAGGATCCTAACATGAGAAATAAGCTTATAATATATGAAAACACTGAAGAGGCTGGAGTTTTAAAATGGATAGGAAAAGAAGATGAAGTCAGAGAGACAGGCAGAGATAAAGTTGTGCAGAACCTTGTAGATTGTAATAATAAGTTTGAATTTTGCTTTTTGTATAATGAGAAGCCACTGGAAATAGAGAAAGAAGGAGTAGCTAGATTTGCATAAGTGAAGATAGAAACATCATGAAAGAATAAGCCTTATCAGTTGGACATAATATTAGTTTACAGAAAAAGAAAGGAAGAACATTTCAGACAAGCATTCTAGTGTGTCTAGTGTAGATACAGGAAAGGAACTGGTAAGAAACTAGGCTAGGGATCCAGGCTCCAGGTCTTCTCAGAACCTAAAATGATGACTATAAAAATTGTGCAGTTCTAATAATATGAGGCTTTCAGATCTCTATAAGGACTAAGTTTTGGGCTGGATACCAAATCTAGGAATTTTGTGTTGTTAAGGATAAAAACAGAGTAATAAAATGTGTTATTTAACTACATTTTTTATCCAATTAAGTAAATAAAGTTGTTTAGGTCATTGCTTTCTTCATTTGGTCTAATCTTCTCCTCAAAACAGCTTTACCTATTCAAACAATTTCCAGCTACCTGTGCCCATTAAGTCAAGAAACAAACAAAACTGTGGCAAGAGTCAGTCTGATTCCTGAATCACTTTCTGACTTCCTATTTAGAAAGCCTTACACTTGCATACCCCTATACAATGGGACAGGTCATATATCATTCCCTCCTGACTCCTCTGATTGCCCTCAGAACAGTATTCTATGATATATGATCCTTTCCCGTTCCCCAATACTTTATCTAGCCTTATCTTTATACACATCTTATTCATAATTTAAGAAGAATCCATAGTGGACCTGTTGATTTTTGTTCCTGGGACATATCAAATTCTGACTATTAGGCACACACTGAAGACTTTACCTGGAATGCCTTCCTGATCCTCAACACACAGGCAACTTCTTCTTCATGAATCTTTTAAAACTCACAGATTGCTGTAGCTGGGACCCCCTCCTCATGTTAAATGGGTCCCTTATGTTCTGTGCCTCTCAGCATGGCCTTGTTACAAGTAGTTGTGCTTTGCAATTGGTATAGTTGTGTCTCTCTCTCTCCAGTTGTGTCTCTTTCTCCATCAGTTGTGTTGGTTTATTTATATCTGTCTCTACCATTATACTGCAAGCTACATGAGGGTAGAACATATGCTGGGCTTTCCACAACTTCAGTGCCTAAATACAGCCTGGAATGGAGCAAGTACTTGGTTATTACTGGATAATATGAAGAATTAGTTAAGTTTCCTAAGGTCTTCTTGGGTCTGATCCAGCTGCCTTACATATAAAAGGAAAACTAGCTTGTAGATCTCCTCAGGAAGAAGCCAGTCCAAACCATCTACATAAATTAAGACATGGGGAGGATAGTAGAAAACCAAAAACAGAGAGAGAGAGAAGTCAACAATTACTGGAATAACTGCTCTTTGGGACACAACTCTGAACATGTCATTTACCCAGTGGCAACTCTCTCACCATTTTATCTCCCTATGCCATTTGCCAGGCTGAACTGGTTCTCTAGTATAAAATAGCCTTATAGATATGGAAAATTGTTCTGCTACTGAAAAAGAAATGTAAAATGCATGTTACCAGGCCCATGCAAAGATTTAAACAGTGGCTAACTACTCTTGCAAGTTCTCTTGAGTCCTAGATTTCCTATCTATAAGATAAAAGCTATATACTACTTTAGCTTCTACATCAGTAAGGCTGATCATAATATGAGGCAACAGGTGATACAATGTTCTCAATACTGTTAATCTGCCCTGTCCTAGAACCCATGAAAATAATATTTCGAAAAAGGTTGGAACCAATATGTTACTAGCAGATGTTGGCTATCACTGGATAACAGGTATGTTAACATGAAAAAGGCAGAAGGAGATAGCCCAGAGGACTATTTTAGGGGGTTTTGGAGGCAAGAGACCTCAGGATGCTTCAGTGAGCCCATCATGAAGAATAAATATGTTGTAAAAACATGGATTGCTTTTCTGTATTCTGATACCAAACACAAAATAATCATTTCACCATTCCTAGAAGACAGGGAAGAGATAAATGAAGAAGGGAGAGATACAGTTTAGATCAAAATGTTTGTGTTCAAAAGCAACCTGAGTATAACTTTGGGTTTAATGCCCTTACCATCTCTCACTTTCATGTCATCATGAAAGGCCCAACTCACTTTAATGCAATTCCATTCAACTTATCTGATACATACACTCATAAACCTTGCTGATCCCTCAGATCTATGATAGATGATAGACATCCTAATATGAATGAGATGCAGTCTTTGATCTCAAGGACTAAACTAAGACAGACTGACAAATGGATAAGAACAACTTGGTGATAAATGCTATTGATAGAAGAATCCAGGAGGAAGAAGTATACACAGCAGTGACTGAATAAGTGTGCCTGTAGAGCCCTTAGAGACTCCACAGAGAGAAGGACACTTAGGTCAGGTCCTAAAAGAAGAGTCAGATTTTTCCAGGCAAAATGGCACAAAGAGGATTCTAGGCTGAGGTCTCATGTCAAAGGTTGTGGGGCTTCTGGTGGCAATGATAGAATAAGACATGATTAGGAAGTCATAGAGAGAACATGTTATGGTTGAACAGAAAAGGTGGAAGAGATTGTGTCTGAAACTAGGCAACATGGATGATTTGGGGTTAGTCTAGCTTCATCCAAGAACAGATCAAAATGATTCTCCAGGTGAAGGAAAGAATAAAAGCAAGTCTAAGAGGAATCTAGGGCATGATGAGAGGAAAGATTCTTGTAAAAATGCCTAGATAGAAAAAGCAGTTTAGGTGAGGGCAAGAAAAAAATAATGAATAAATTTAAATATCTAAGATAGATAGCTTCCTCTGTCTTCCAACTTTGTTTTTTGTTTGTTTGCATTCTGCTTTTGTTTAATTTTAAATTATCTTCTCTTTACCACTCTTGCTACTCAACCCCATCCAATGCCTCAGATTTGTAAATTAAAGATCATGAATAAGAATTCCTGGTTTTAAATTCCAACTCCCCCATTGATCAGTTCTTTGACTTTGGAAATGTCCTATTATTGACCTATTTTACATACACCAATGGGGTGATAATAGTATCCATCGTATTATTATATATTTTAGTAAGAACAACTGTTTCCATTAATATTTACTATGGATTCAGTCCTGTTCAGTTCTATTCTAGGCATTTTGTGTGTATTTTCTCATTTGTTCTCTGGAAAAATGTCATTTTGTAGGGTATATCTGTGTCCCTATATTATAAATGAAGAAAGCAAAACCTAGGAAGGTTAAGAATTTGGCTTTGGGGGCTGGGGTTGTGGTTCAGCGGTAGAGTGCTTGCCTAGCACATGCGAAGCCCTGGGTTCAATCCTCAGCACCATATAAAAATAAATAAAATAAAGGTATTGTGTCCAAGTACAACTAAAAAATATTTAAAAAAAAAGAATTTGGCTTTGGGTCACACAGCTATAAGTAGAAAATTCAGAATGTGAACCCAAGCATTTTGATTACAGAGCTTGTGGTCCTAACCATGGTAAGTGAAATCATCTATTTAAAGTGCCTAGCATTGTAAAAGATCACAAAATATAGGTGCTTTTTATTATCCCAGTAGCTGTCAATTAAAAAAAATAAAATTGATGTATAATTTAATGAATGACCCAGTAAGCAAGTAAACAAATGTAGGTGGAAAAAGGAAGCACCTATCCAAGAGCAAGCTAGATCTTTATATCTTCTAAGGTCTTCTTTGATTTCTCTCTTTAGGGTTCTTTAGTTTTCATTGTATAGATTTTTCACCTCTTTCATTAAGTTGATTCCCAAGTATCTTTTTTTTTTTGAGGTTATTGTGACTGGGCTACAGAAATGTTTTTGATTTATAGGTGTTGGTTTTATATCTTGCTACTTTGCTGAATTCATTTACTAGTTCTAGAAGTTTTCTGGTAGAGTTTTTTGGGTCTTCTAGGTATAGAATCATATCATCAACAAATAGTGCAAATTTAAGTTCTTCTTTTCCTATACATATCCCTTTAATTTCTTTCGTCGGTCTAATTGCTCTGGCCAGTGTTTCAAGAACTGTGTTGAATAGAAGTGGTGAAAGAGTGCATCCCTGTCTTGTTCCAGTTTTTAGAGGGAATGCTTTCAATTTTTCTCCATTTAGAATGGTGTTGATCTGAGGCTTAGCGTAGATAGCCTTCATGATGTTGATACATGTTCCGGTTATCCCTAGATTTTCTAGTGTTTTGAACATAAAGGTGAGCTGTATTTTGTCTAATGCTTTTTCTGCATCTTTTGAGATGATCATATGATTCTTATTTTTAAGTCTATTGATGTGATGAATTACATTTATTGATTTCCGTATGTTGAGCCAACCTTACATTCCTGGGATGAATACCACTTGATCATGATGCACAATTTTTTGATACATTTTTGTATTCAATTTGCCAGAATTTTACTGAGAATTTTTGCATCTATGTTCATTAGAGATATTGGTCTGAAGTTTTCTTTCTTTGATGTGTCTTTGCCAGTTTTGTGATCAGGATGATCAAAATGACCATACTACCAAAAGCACTATATAGATTTAATGCAATTCTGATCAATATCCCAGTTGCATTCTTCATAGAAATAGAAAAAGCAATCATGGAATTCATCTGGAAAAATAAGAGACCCAGAATAGCTAAAGTAATCCTTAGCAGGAAGAGTGAAGCAAGTAGCACCGCTATGCAAGACCTTAAACTATACTACATAGTAACAAAAACACCATGGGATTGGCATCAAAAACAGACTGGTAGACCAATGGTACAGAATAAAGGACACAGAGACTAACCCACAAAATTACAATTATCTTATATTAGACAAAGGTGCCAAAAACATGCACTGGAGAAAAGACAGCATCTTCAACAAATTGTGCTGGGAAAACTGGAAATCCATATGCAACAAAATGAAATTAAACCCTTATGTCTCACCATGCACAAAACCTAACTAAAAATGGATCAAGGACCTAGGAATTAAACCAGAGACTCTGCATCTAATTGGAGAAAAAGTAGGCCCTAATCTTCATCATGTGGGATTAGGCCTCAACTTCCTTAATAAGACTCCTATAGCACAAGAATTAAAATCAAGAATCAATAAATGGGATGGAATAAAACTAAAAACTTTCTTCTCAGGAAAAGAAACAATCTGTGAGGTGAACAGAGAGCCTACATCCTGGGAGCAAATTTTTACCCCTCATACATCAGATAGAGCACTAATCTCTAGCATTAATCTCAAGCTAAGCAATGAAAAAAAACCACAAATAACTCAATCAACAAATGGGCCAAGGACCTCAACAGACACTTCTCAGAAGAGGATATACAATCAGTCAACAAATATATAAAATTTGCTTATCATCTCTAGCAATCAGAGGAATGCAAATCAAAACTACTCTAAGATATCATCTCACTCCAGTCAGAATGGCAGCTATCATGAAGACAAACAACAATAAGTGTTGGCGAGGATGTGGGGAAAAAGGTAGACTCACACATTTCTGGTGGGACTGCAAATTGGTGCAGCCAATATGGAAAGCAGTATGGAGATTCCTTGGAAAACTTAGAATGAAACCATCATTTTACCCAGCTATCCCACTTCTTGGACTATATCCAAAGGACTTAAAAACAGCATACAATAGGGAAACAGCCACATCAATGTTTATAGCAGCATAATTCACAATAGCTAAACTGTGGAGCGGACCTGGATGCCCTTCAGTGGATGAATGGATAAAAAAAAATATGGCATACATACACAATGGAGTTTTACTCAGTAATAAAAGAGAATAAAATAATGGCATTTGAAAGTAAATGGATGGTGTTGGAGAAGATAATGCTAAGTGAAGTTAGCCAATTCCCCCAAAATGTTTAATGTGTTCTCTGATATAAGGAGGCTGATTCATAATGGGGTAGGGAGGGGAAGTATGGGAGGAGTAGATGGATTCTAGATAGGGAAGAGTGGTGGGAGGGAAAGGGAGAGGGCAGGGGATTATCAAGGATGGTGGAATGTGATGGACATCATTATCCAAAGTACATGTATGAAGACTCGAATAGGGTATCAACATACTTTATATACAAACAGAGATATAAAAAATTGTGGTATATATGTGTAATAAGAATTGTAATGCAAAAAAAAAATAACAAAGTACATGTGTAAAGACATGAGTTGGTGTGAAATACTTTATATACAAAAATATAAAAAATTGTGCTCTATATGTCTAATAAGAATTGTAATGCATCCCACTGTTGTGTATTTAAAAAATAAAATCAATTAAAAAGAAAGAAAAGGGAAGCACTAAGCTACCAAGCTGAGAGACGAATCCCCCATCTCCAGGTGCCTGGTCATAAAAGTGAGGAGTTGGCAGCTGTGTGGTAAGGTGGTGCCAGTAAGCATCCCATTTCATCAGATATACTTGGTATGTGTGCATTATTGTCCTGAACCTATTAATAGAACATAGAGAAGTGACCCAGAACCACTCCAGGTAGTATGAAGGGACCTAGAGGGGCACACTGGGCTTCTTATGTGGCCCTATGATTGGGCATCAAAAGATAGCATTTGCCTTTTTTTCTCCTTTATCCATCATTATTACAATCAATGAAAAATTTTGATTATGAAAGCCAGGTTGGTAGCAGCCAGCACCCAGAGAGCCTATCACAAAATTTATGCTTCTGACCTGATATAACTGCAAGGGCAAGAGGGCAGCCTCAGTGAGGAGTATACACAGGAAGTAGAGCAGTAGATGGCCTTTCTATCTACAGAAAGCAGAGACTTTAAGAGATGTTTGCTAGTCTTAAACATACTGCAGGTTAGCATCTCAAAATGCATATCCTACAGGCTCTTGGTACAGGATACAACTAAATGAATTATCAGAAAGTTTAAATGACCTCCTGAAGATCCAACAGATAGAAGTAGAAAGGCAGCATTAAAATTTAGCATTTGGTGACTCCAAAGTCTGTGCTCTTCCTTTAATATCACACTTCCCCCATGATCATGCAGAAGGGATGCATGTGCCCAATTTGATGTTATTGCAGTACACCAGTTTGAGGAAGAGAACAGGTTAGTAGGTCGCCACTAGACATCATCCAGATTTCCCATTCTTGCCCCTATATCACATAGGAGAAAATATACACTCAGATAAAGGTAGTAACCTGACCAAGGTCCAATGAATAGCTAGAATCCAGGAATGTGAATTTCTAAATCATGAGAGAAGAAGATTTGCCATCTCCAGGTATCCAGTGAAAACTGTACTTTCATGGCCAGCCAACAGCTTGAAGGCCATCTACTCTGAGTTTTCACATGCTTGTTTACTTAAAGAAAGGGAGAAAGCCTAATTATAACCCACTGATGAATGAACTGCTGATGTACAAATGCAATTAGGAAAAAATTTCTAATGGCATGCTTGAGGAAAATGGGGTATCTACAGGCTTGAAGGATAGATAGGGCTTCAAGCAGAGACCAAGTGCTCTGGCCAGGTCCTAGGCTGGGTGAGGGGAAGTTCAGGTCATGCCAATTGCTTCCAGTACCTTTCTGTTCACTGCCCTGTCTTCTTTGCACAGATATCTTTCTGTACACACAGAAGGTACTTGCAAAGCAACTTAAAAAAGGCAGTAAGATGTGATGAAAAGAAACTGGGTTACAAAATCATGTGGGCCTGGCTTTGCCATTCATCAGTGAGTGACCTTGAATAAATCTCACTTCTCTGAGTATTTTCTTCACATTCTCAATGGAGATAATTACTTTATGGGCCTATAATAGAATCAATGGTAACACATACATAAAGTACCTAGCATGTTCCTCCAATATAGCTGATATTCAATAAACTTTAACTATTACATTTATTACTATTGTTACTGTATTATCATATTTCCCTTATAAATTGAGAGACATGTCACTGTGGTGTATATATGGTAGTTTGCAGGATTTGGCTATTTCTGTTAAAGGGACATGGCTTTTATTTTAGAATAGTGGAAATAGCATATGGTTCTCTAAAGTAAATGTACTCAGCTCCCACGCAACACCCTACCTGCCTCCTGTGGATATATTTTTGAGGGAGAGGTGGGAATCATGTATTTGGGACTTCTCACTGAGCCAGAAACTTCTAGGCCAGGCTTAGCAATGCCTGCTGACCCTGGTAAATGGGATCCTGTCTCTAATCCCACATCTTAGAGAGTCATTTTAAAAAATGTCTAAGTACCTCTCCAATACCTGGGCTGGTTCTGCAGTACATATAGGATATCCTGAGACCAGACTAGTGTAGTATTTCTTTAAGAGGATCATGTAATATTAGGCCTCCAGAATAATGCCAAAGTATTGGTTTTGGGTGACTCTCAATCCATCTCCAACATAAGACAAATCCACAATTCTGGGCTACTGATAGTGTGGTCCCAGGCATTGGTTCTTGCCTTAATTTATAACCATGGTGCTATCTCTAGGTTTACAGCAACTGAAGACAGCACGGATCACAGCAAGTATCTTTTATCTTGAGTTCCTTTCACTTAGGCAGTTTCCACTTCTTCTACAGAGACAAGCTTTCCTCTAGAAATGGTTGTGCCTCTCATTGCCCATCACCTCTGAAGCTTTTGGAAGTTGTTATTCTCCATCTCCAACAAGCACTTTACATTGTCTCTAATTCTTGTTTGAATGTCATGCTCTTAGTATAAAGGTGTTCTAGGAGAACAGACTTCTTACATAAATGGGATTGTGTTTTCCCAGGGTCATGTGGGCCCCTTGCCTATTCCTTCTACTGAAAGCAGTATGCAGGAGGCACTTAACATTGTACTGAAAGGCATGCAATGAATATGACCTAAAGCTAGAGTTCTTGAGAAAATATGGAATATTACTTCATCTACAATTATGCTATACTTTCCAAATGGAACATTTAATATGATTAGGAAACACATTATTTTTCTCTATACTCAGGATGAGCCCTTCATTTGTGTTTTAGTCATTTATTTCATCATTATGACCAAAAGCCTGACAAGAACAATTTATTTGGGTATCACAGTTTCAAAGGTGTCAGTCTATAGACATCTGCTACATTGCTCTGGGCCCAAGCTGAAGAAACATATCATGGCAGAAGAGTGTGATAGAGGAAGGTAACTCAAGACATGGTATCAGGAAACTGAAAGAGTTCACCTCATCACGGACAAAATATATACCCCAAAGGTATATCCCCAATGTCCTGCTTCCTCCATCCACAATCTACCTGCCTATACCTACCACCCAGTTAATCCAATCAAGTGGATTAATGCAACGATTGGGCTAAGACTCTAATAAACCAATCATGACATCTTTAAATGTTCTTGCATGGTCTCAAACATTAGCTTTTGGGGGACATCTCACATCCATCAACATCAACATCATCAACAAAGCTTCATTAAACCTTTAAGAGAGTCATTAGAACCCAGTATTTATGAGAACACCACCAATGGTGAAGTGTCAAGAATAACAACATAATCAGCATTAGAGAAACAGTATTAGGAACCTACAGAGGCAAAAAGATATATATTGCTTTGATACAACATGTTCTGAAGAGCCATGCATTTTGAGCAATACCAGGATTGCTAGATTGCTATTCTTTTCTCCATGTGGGAGATATGAAGTTATCGAGGAACTATGCTTTTGACAATAAAAGAATGAAAAAGTGGTGCCTGAACACTGCATGTTGCACTAACTGAATTATAAACACCTAAGTGTCCCTGTTCTACCTATTATCTCAATCATTTAAATTAATGAACCTCATATTGGTCTATGAATTCTGTAATAAAATTTTAATTACATTGTTTATATTGATAGGGCCTCACAAAAATATTGCCAGGGCCTGTGTACACTTTAGGGGTGACCTTTGTCAGGTCCTTATAAAACATGTAGCTAGTGACTTAATCATGGAGTCTCTTCACCATAGAGATGATAAAGAAACACATCTGAGGATTGCTTAGAGGATTGGCATCCTTCTTTATAGCTGAAGGGTCACTATAGGTGTAACTAACAGAAATATCATGATTAGCCATTGTGCATGTATGAATACATAACAAGAAGTCCCATTAGTTTGTATAGCTATAAGGCACCAATAAAAACTGTGAGAAGAAAAAACAAGTAATTTTTTAAAATTAAGCTTCAAACAGTCTTTTACAATTTGTGTATATATGTACAAAATAATAGTGGAAATAGGCAGCAGAATTTTATATATATTCTAAGTTTGACTATGTAAAAGGGAAATGCATTGAAGAAAAACAAAAAGGAAAAAGAATAAAATATTTAGTAGCCTTTAAGTGGAAGAATCTAAGAGGATTTTCCTATTTCATGTGTACTTTTCAATACTTCTTAAATTTAATACAATAAACATGTATCATTTTCACTTTTATCTTTCAGCTGAGATTCTTTCAACATGCTTCTCTCTACATTATGTTTCCTTTTGTCTACAGACTTATTCTTTTTAACCACTTGCCTTCAATTGTCTAAATCCTATTTATCTTTGAGATTTCATCAGAAACATCACTTCCTCCAGCCATCCTTCTCTGACCCCTCAAGGTTGTAATAAATGCTCTAATGAACTTCCACATTATCCAATAAAGTCTTTTTTAAAAAATATTTTTTCAGTTGTAGATAGACAAAACATCTTCATCTATTTCCATGAGGTGCTGAGGATGGAACGGAGTGCCCCACTCATGCAAGGCAAGTGCTCTACCACTGAGCTACAACCCCAGCCCCTCATAGAGTCTTATCTCTACATGTAACTGAAAGTTTGATTGCCTCTTTCCTTTTCCACTCCTGCAACAGAGCAATGCCTACTACTGTATATGGCCAATAGTGCATACTTAGAAACATTTGTGAAGTGAATGAAGGGATGAAAATTAAAAGTAATTTAAAATTCTTTTTTTAAACAACAACAACAACAAACATACACATAAAGAAAGCCCAGAAATCTCAGTTTTTGCCATCATTGTTATTAGTTTCTCATTGAAAGTTAAAAAGAAAGTTGTTAATATAGTGTTTGATTTAGTAAATAGAATACATGAAATAGTATAGATGAAGATGTTATGTCTATCTACAACTGAAAAAATACTGTATAATGTGAAAGTTCATTAGAGCATTTATTACAACCTTGAGGGGCCAGAGAAGGATGGCTGTAGAAAGTGATGTTTCTGATGAAATCTCAGATAGGATTTAGATAATTTAAAATAATTGTGATCCATCAGGGGCATAGAAAAAACTTTAAAGAAATTCTTGGGGGCAGTATTGCATAAGTAGGTTCCTAGGAATACAAACTCTATGAGCTACTCTGGGGGAAAAATAGGGAGAAAGGTACAATAGTCAAATAACTTCAGGAAATATTGTATGCACTGGGCCTACTAAAGAATTACAATGTACATTAGCATTTTTTTAGTGTTGTAAAAAGTCCTGCTGTAAAAAATCTGGTTGATTTATTTTTAAGCCAGTACTTCTCAAACTTATTTAAATATTGAATCCTTCCTTTATGTAATGGCTATTAACATCTATTTCCCAGGACGCTTTAGGAAATTCTGGGTTTAAAAGATAAGGCTTCAGGAGGAAGGAATTTTTTGGTTCAGGGTAAAGGCAAGCAGGAAAAACACTGGAAGGACAGAGACAACATGAGTTTGTTTTCCAAAAAATATATGAATAAAGTATAACATTTATTGAGCATTTACTATGTGGCAGTAAGTATACCACATATTTTATATATGTATAATATATATATATATATATATATATATATATATATATATATATATATATATATTAGCTTTTTAAAATTTTGTAATGAATTTAAGAAATAGGAAACATTATTCTCACTTGATAAAAAGAAAAAAGTTCAAAGGGGTCAAATAGTCTATAAACAGCAACAGCAGTATGTGTGTCTGGGTGTTATGGTTTGCATATGAGGTGTTCCACAAAAGCTCCTCTATTAATGCAAGAATGTTTGTGAGTAGAATGATTGAATTGTGAGAGCTGTAACCTAATCATCTCATTCTACTTTGAATGGACTGGCTGGTAACTATAAGCTGGTGGGGCATGGATGGAAGAGGTATATCACTGAGGGTGTGCCCTGGTAGGGTGCATCTTCCTTGCAGTCCCTTTCTTCTATGCTCTCTTTGCTTCCTGACCCTGTTCTGAGCTGACAGCTTTCCTCCATTGGGTCCTTCCCATAATGTACTACCTCACTTTAGGCCTAGAGCAATAGATAGGCCATCTATGATAGAGTCCTCTGAAACCATGGGTCCCAAACAAACTTTTTCTCTTCTAAGTTGTTTTTGACCAGTATTTTGGTCACAATGACATATAGTTGCTAAAAAACTGGGTTACTTCAGACTCTCCCTTTTAACCTCTATGCTACCACCACTGAAAGACACAAACCCTCCTTTGCCTGGTGGAATAGGTGATGTAATGGGAACAACTCCTTTTCTTTATTCCTCTTTTCCTCCCTTGACTTCCCTTATCTTCTTTTGCCCTTCTTTTCATCCCTCAAATATCCTGTGTACTCTGATATCAGTCATCTGTGGACTCTGGGGTTTCAGAGATAAATCAGAAATGGCCCCTCTTCTCAAAGGTTCTCCAATCTAGCCATCAATCAGCTTCCAAGACCTGGAACAGAATAATGGTGGATGAGAGAGACGAAGATCCAATAGATTGAAAAAAATCTATTGGTATACAAAAGCTACTGAGGTAGGGATAAAATTCCCATCCAAGGATGTTTCCCACATATTTCTGAGACTAGACCCTGAGAACTAGTCTAAGAAGACTAGATCCTGAGATCTAGTCTAAGACTAGAGACATTTGGCAGCATATGAGAAGACGTGGAAAGTTTTCATGTACAAATCACCAAATTAAGACTGTTTTCATTAACCAAATTTATTAGTGTAACTTGGGGGTAAGCATATCTATTTCCTGTTTAAAATATTCCCTGGAGTTCTAGGAGATGAGAAAAATGCCAAGAAGCTATCTGAGGAAACAAGTATAAAATTTCACTCATGAGAGTTACAAAATAAATATAATTCAGGGCAGAAAGAAATTTGGTCCTTGCTTTTAAACAAACAAACTCCCTGCATCTCTTTAAGTCATGTTGCCAATCACACTCTTCTGTGAGTGTCTGCCTCATAATTAGCATAGGAAGGTCCATGGAGAACTAAGTTTTTATTTTCTTCTGCCCAAGCCCCAGCCTGCTCTTGCCCCAGTCTGTTACCTTATAGATGCTGGAAAAGGGCCAGAAGAAGGAAAGATGGAAGAGAAGAGGCAAGGAACAATGGTGGGGTAACTGGAAAGAACAATGGAGTAACAGAAGGTTAAGAGGAGTGCAGGTCCCTTAGTACAAGGTTCAGGATTAGGAAGATACTCACTACTTTCTTACAGCTGCCTCACGATGCCCTTACCCCAAAATATTAATATTGAACTGACCTACAGAAGGATTTCTGATCTCCCACGTGGATAAGGAGTCTCAGGCCTGCCATCTTTTCTGAAGACTATTACTGAGGGGAGGAGAGGTGAAGGTAAGACTCTGCTTGAAATTCAAACAGTGCTGCATAAAAAATGACACACATGAAAAATTTATTTTGACACTGCACCCAGGCAAATATTATTAATAATGCAATATTTAAACACACAATATATCCCTCTTAATCATTAAAAGAAACTCAAGGTCACAGCACATAAAAGTCATTCCAATACTACCAAAGGAAGACAGAATTTCTCCAAATGTACCACTCCAAAACAGCATTCTTTATACCGTTGTCTAACAGTGAGCAGCCTTTCTATAAGAGAGGGAGCAAAGCCCTTCTCAACAGAAACATTTTAGCCACTGAGCAGTTCCAGAAATGAGCAGAATCAGGACATTAACCCTCCCTTTCTCATCTCCTCCTCTACAAAATAAAGAAATCAGGCCTAAACTTCAGGCCTTTATTTCCCCATCTGCAAGATGATCTCCAAGTTGTCAAATTACAGTTCTGATTATATACATTCATGTAGTTGATGTAAATTACTAAAAGCATAGAATTTCGAATCTTCTGACACATCAAGGTTCAAATGTGGCTCCTCCATATACTTACATAGGACCTTGGTCAAGTTATTTAACCCTTCTCATCCCCAGATTTCTGAGTGATAAAATGAGACAGTAATAGTTTATACTTCCGAGATTTCTTTTGAGCACTGACTAATTCAAGAAAACACTAGTAGTACTGGGCATTGTGGCATATGCCTGTAATCCCAGTGGCTTGGGAGGCTGAGACAGGAGGATCCTGAGTTTAAAGCCAGCCGCAGCAAAATGAAGTGCTAAGCAACTCAGTGAGACCCTGACTCTAACAAAATACAAAAAATAGGGTTGGAGATATAGCTCAGTGGTCAAGTGTCCCTGAGTTTAAAAAAGAAAACAATAGTAAGGGAAGTTATGGAAATCAAGTCTAGTTCTGTTTAACTTCTAACTAAGCTCTTTCCACCACAACAGTAGAGAATACAAACATGAACAAATGTCCAAGAATCCAGGTAGAGTGCAACAGAAGAAAAGGCATTCTGGTGCTAAATGCCAAAAGAGTAAAAGAATTAAAGCTGATCTAGGTGAAGGTATAAAGTTGTTATATCATAAAAAGAGCTGTGGAGTCAGAAGACAAGATTCATACATTTCACATTTCCAAACTAGTTTCTTCTCTTATGAAACAGGGACAGTAACAGTACCTACTTTAGAGCACTTTCAAGTATAGACAAGATAATATATATATAAGCATTTAGGATAGTACACATGACACTAAAACTTAATAAATGGTAGCTATTACTATTATTATAGGAGGTTCTTTTAATTATGTGAATATTATTATTAATTATCAAAACTTTTATAATGACCTGAATTATAAGTTGCTGGCAACCCTAAAATAATCAGAAGGGCAGAATAACATTTTCCATTGCCTTTCCAACTTCTACACCACAAAACGAAAAAGTCTGGAAACCACGTGCCTTGGCCTTCAAACTAGGTTTTATTCTCAGAGGTATTATTTACATTTCAGATTTATTATTGTCTTCCATGGTGCTGACATGAAATAACCTTCCACTCTCTTCCATGTTAAAAGAGTACAGTGTTTCTTGGGTTTATAAATAATTCAGAGCTATATTAATATTTTAAGAATAAGCATTGTATTTTGGACCCTAGAAAAACCATGAGGACTGAAATTAGTTATTTGTAGCTGAAAACTTAATTGAGTCAACGTATTGATTTTTTTTCCATGTTTTATTGTTCATACAATGAAGAGAAGAACCTACTTCCATTCCATTTAATTACAATTGGCAAATTTTATTTTTATAAAAACTCAAAATCAACCATGAACTTAAATGTTTTTTCCATCTGATGCTAAGACAAACCACTCCCCTTTTCTTACAACAATGCACTCTTCTTCACATACATTTTTAAAGCATGAAGAATGCAACTTTTCATAAACTTATTTCTGCGTTAGCACATAGAATCTGGCTGAAGAGGAAACTAAAATTTATTTTTTTTACCTATTATAACTCAGATCTCTGTGTGTATGATCTTATTTAATCATTAGACTAACTTAATTTAGAGGTAATACTTTCCCCTTTTACAGGTAAAGAAATTGAGATTCAATGAGATTGAATAATTTTTCCAGGTCACAGAACTAAAATGTGCATCCAACCCTTAAGCCCATGCCCTCTCCCCTACCAACTTAATGAAAGAGGTGAAAGATCTATACAATGAAAACTACAGAACACTAAAGAGAGAAAGAAGACCTTAGAAGATGGAAAGATCTACCTTGCTCTTGGATAGGTAGAATTAAAATTATCAAAATGACCATACTACCAAAAGGACTATACAGATTTAATGCAATTCAGATCAAAATCCTAATTGCATTCTTCATAGAAATAGAAAAAGCAATCATGGAATTCATCTGGAAAATAAGAGACCCAGAATAACTAAAGCAACCCTTAGCAGGAAGAGTGAAGCAGGTGCAGGTGGCATTGCTAACCAGACCTTAAATTATACTACAGAGCAATAGTATCAAAACCAGCATAGTATTGGCACCAAAACAGACTGGTAGACCAATGGTACAGAATAGAAGACACAGAGACTAACTCACAAAGTTATAATTATCTTTTATTAGACAAAGTTGCCAAAAACATGCATTGGAGAAAAGATAGCCTCTTCAACAAATAATGCTGGGAAAACTAGAAATCCATATGCAACAAAATGAAATTAAACCCTATATCTCACCATGCACAAAACTGAACTCAAAATGGATCAAGGACTTAGGAATAAAATCAGAGATCCTGAATCTAATAGAAGAAAAAATAGGCCTTAATCTCCATAATGTGGGATTAGGCCCCAACTTTGTTAATAAGACTCCTTTGGCACAAGAATTAAAATCAAGAATCAATAAATGGGATGGAATCAAACTAAAAACTTTCTTCTCAGCAAAAGAAACAATCTTTGAGGTAAATAGCCTACATTTTGGGAGCAAATTTTTACCCCTCACATATCAGATCTCTAAGGTACATAAAGGTACATAAAGAACTCAAAAAGCTAAGCACTGAAAAAACAAATAACCCAATCAACAAATGCGCCTCAACAGAAACTTCTCAGAAGAGGATATACAATCATTCAACAGATATATAAAAAAATTCTCATAATTTCTAGCAATCAGAGAAATGCAAATCAAAACTACTCTAAGATATCATCTCACTCCAGTCAGAATGGCAGCTATTATGAAGACAAACAACATAAGTGTTGGTGAGGATGTGAGGAAAAGGTAGACTCACACATTTCTGGTGGGACTGCAAATTGGTGCAGCCAATATGGAAAGGAGATTCCTTGGAAAACTTGGAATGAAACCATCATTTGACCCAACTATCCCTCTCCTTGGACTATATCCAAAGGACTTAAAAACAGCATACTACAGGGAAACAGCCACATCAATGTTTATAGCAGCACAATTCACAATAGCTAAACTATGGAGCCAGCCTGGATGCCCTTCAGTGGATGAATGGATAAAAAAAAATATGGCATACATACACAATAGAATTTTACTCAGTAATAAAAGAGAATAAAATAATGGCATTTGAAAGTAAATGGATGGTGTTGGAGAAGATAATGCTAAGTGAAGTTAGCCAATCCCCCCAAAATGTTTAATGTGTTCTCTGATATAAGGAGGCTGATTCATAGTGGAGTAGGGAGGGGAAGTATGGGAGGAATAGATGGATTCTAGATAGGGAAGAGTGGTGGGAGGGAAAGGAAGAGGGCAGGGGATTATCAAGGATGGTGGAATTTGATGGACATCATTATCCAAATTACATTTATGAAGACACGAATAGGGTGTCAACCTACTTTATATACAAACAGAGATACGAAAAATTGTGTTATATATGTGTAATAAGAATTATAATGCAAAAAAGTACATGTATAAAGACATGAATTGGCATGAACATACTTTATATACAAAGGTATGAAAAATTGTGCTCTATATGTGTAATAAGAATTGTAATGAATTTTGTTGTCATATATTTAAAAAATAAAATCAATTAAAATATTAAAAATTAGAAAATAATACTTAGAAAATAAATGTTTCCTTCTAAGTTTACTAGCATTTATTGAATATTCATTATGTACCCAGCATTTGGCATATAAGTTTGTTTCTTGTTATAACCACCTGCAAATATAGATTTTAAGTTATTTACTGTTGTTGTTGTTGTTGTTCAGGAAACAGGTTCAAAGGGATATGTTGGGAGCCCTGTATGAACTATAGATTTTGTTTGGGCTATTAAGGCAGGGGAGCTGTTTTTCTGGGAACTCCTGGGTGAAATTCCCATTTGAGAAAGCCCAGATCATGCTGGACTCTGCCTTAGCTCACAGCCTTATAATCAAACACAGCTACCTGAAGATGAGCATAACCTGCCAAGCACCAAAAAAGCTATTTATTTCAATATCTCCCTGCCACACCAAAACCTTTGATATACTTCCCATTAACTAAAACATTGGGTCCTTTTTCAGTTGTTCAGTTCCAGTTCCTGTCAGGGCTGTAAGACCCATCAGGTGCTCCCTTTTTAAATCTAATTTTTGGTCTTGTCTTTTATTCCTTACTGATTATTTCAGACTTTTTATTTTCCCAGGAGGCTCATACCTTCCAGCAGGAATCTGCTCTATTGGGGTGCTGGTAAACCCATCAACTTGGCAACTAGAACAGTGACTGCTTTCAAAGAATTCCAAAGGAAAACTTTCAGGTGAGCTGAACCCCACTCCCCACACCCCACCCCCACCCAGAGAATGTGTGCTACTAATTTAGAGAGAGAGAGAGTGGAGGAGCGGGGATAGTAAATTTTTAGTCATCCTGATGTTAAATTTGGAAAAAAATCTAAAAAGAGAGAAATTTATCTATCTATAATTCTACTAATATGCCCAGGTGCATGACTAAACATGTAGAAAGGATGTAAATTTTGATATGAACTTGTTTGAATTCAGATAGAGATAATACAATGTAGTCTACAGAAGAGCCACTTGCTAGCTTTGGTAACATTGTCTTGCCCCCCCCCCCCCCCGCCCCAACGGCTTCTTTGCAGAGTCTGCAACATGGGGGAATGGCTGAAGATCCTAGCCTGAAAGGAGAGCCTAAGCTAGCTGAGTTAGATGAAGGAATTCTGGACTGTGGGAGAGAGGAGCCTAAACAGGAATTCAGGAAAAACTTCAAACCAAAAAATGGTGAACTAGCTAGCAAGATTTGTAATTTAAATATGAATTCTCCCGCCACAGCTCCTGGTTCTGCAAAAGCACCTCTCACCACAAATGCGGCAAAGAGGATTTAATCAGATTTGAAATATATTGCATCCTTAAACAATCAGATCTTCAGAATATAGGGCAAAAGATAAGAGCTCATGTGCCTATACCTTTTAAAATATTAAGTTAAAATCAGCATGCTCTGATTATGAACCAACCTCTCCATTCCTACAAAGTTTGTTAGAATCACTGACTAATGAGTGTTTGCTGCTTAGTGCTGGCTATAGCCTGCCTTTTGGTCAGGGATTATTTGCTATGGAAATAAAATTGGATAAAATATTGTTCTGCACAGGTGGAAACTAACCAATTATGTGGAGTATATTACCTTGAAAATGCTGAATGGAACAGGACAATTTGCTAATTTTGAACAACAGCTAAATTTTGATTGACAAATTTACTTGCAGATAAGTGTGTATGCTAAAAGGGCATGTAGAAAGTTGCTACTAAGGGAGAAAGACCTTTGGATCCCTTGAAGATTTGACAGGGACCAAACAAAATTTATTAAGATTTCATGGCATGTTTATACCAACTTGCAAAACCATATGATTGGTGATCCAAATGCCTCTGAGATTTTAATTAAACAGCTGTGTGTTAGTTCTCCCGCCAAACAAGATTCATAGTTCATACAACAGGGATCAAGTAATTTTCTCAGAAACTTGAGAGCAGAGCAAAGTTGCAAACCCAAATCAGAGGACTCCAACGTGAGGAGTTTTTAAACAACAGTTTTTAGTTTCATGGTGCCTTTATGCAAATAAGGTGAAAAAATAGTAATTTTATTTTTCCAGATGGGATGGTAAATTGTTAGCTTATCTTTGATTCAAATTATTCTCTTTGGTCAACATTATATGATGATGTATGAAGACAAAGAAATGAGACTTTTAAAGTTTTATCAGAGTCACATAATATGTTTTATGTCCTTGATCTATCTTTGTCTATCTTAGCTAATGACAACAAGAACACAAAATTGTAGATTTCTTGCCTCTCTGCAGAATACAAAAAAAAAATATCCGGTACAAGAACATTCAAATTGATTTTTCTGGTAACTTCTTGAAGCCTAAAGCAGCAAATGAACCACTTTTAGCAAGGTGTGGTGCTCCTTTACCCTCATGTGCACCTGATATTTTCATGGAGAAAATAGGCTGGATATTTGGTCATTTTCAGCTAAAGTATCTTAAAATGTCATTTGTATTCCCTGCCCTCCCACCTCTGGTCACTGATTTCCTTTATGAAAGCTACATTGCACATCTTTTTCCACATTTCTTCTAACAGGCTCATTACCAGTTGATTCTATCACCTACAACCAACTGTCTTCAACTCTTGCCACAAATCTTATCCAAGCCACTATTCTCTCCATTCTGGGCCACTAATGGCCTATTGTGTTCGTATAATAAACTCCCCAATCCATTATCCACTCTGAAACCATAATTATGTTTTTAAAATAAGTGAAATTATAGGACAGATATGAGCAAGGATGGGTTTCCATGTCAAACCATCTAAATTGGAAACTTGATTCCATCAACAATAAATTTGGCAAGTTACTTCACCTATCTTGCGCTTAAATTTTTGTATTTTTAAAAAAGAAGATAAAAATTTTATTTACTTCAGAGGATTATTATGGTAATACAAAGAATTAATACATGTAAAGTTCTTTAAAGAGTTCCTGATATGTAATATATTCAATATGCTTTGGTTCTTTGCTACTCAGAATACGGTCCATAAGCCAGCAGCATTGGCATCACTTTGGAGCTTTGGAAAATGGTGCATATTGGGTCCCACCATCAAACTATTAAGTTAGATCCCCAGGTGATTCATATGTGAATTGAAGGTTGAAAGATACTAATTTAGCTAATATGATAATTACAAAAACGAGCTTATCCTAATTTCTTGATTTCTATGCTTCTAATTTCACTCCTGGATTCATCTTTTATACCATGTCTTGATGGGTACTTTGTGATTAGCAATTATTGTAGTTGGTCTATTGGCTTTCTGATTCCATATCATGTTCAAGATTCTGTCTTTCAATTTTCACTTTGAGTTCTCTACACTTCAGTCTGTCCAGTGAGAACTGACAGATTAAACTCCTCCAACCACAACTTTCAAGATATTGCTCCCTACTCAGAGCTTAGCAGAACCTCTTAGGATCCTGCTTCTTGGAAAGGAGTCATCTGGAAACCACTTTCTAATTAGGTACTTGAGCAAATTTCAGGGTGTTTTTTTTCTTTTTCCCTCCCTGAGTTTCATGTTTTCCTAGCTACAAAATTAAGATAAAACTACCCACCTAGTCAACAAGCACAATCTCTTACTAACCGTTTGATCTTGAGAAGGGACATAACCTATTTGAGCCTGATTTTTCCTCATCTGGGCAATTGAGATGATACCTTTCTCAGAGGTTTTAAAGATTGAGATTATGTATACTAAACACTTGGTGTCAAGGTCAGTACATAATAAATGAGTATTATAACATACTATGATTATTATTAGTATTATAGCATGGCTCATTTCCTATAATATGCCTGAAAACAATGGTGTCTGTCATTGTATATCCCATTCCCAAATATTTGCTCTGGATTTCTCAAGTTACTTTAAACATCATGTTTTTGCATGTATAAATTCAGAACTGAGTCAAATGGTATTATAGTAACACTCAGTAAATAATAAATAATTGATAAATGAATAAATGAATGAATGCTGTTGGTAAGAATCAAGAGCAATATTTACTTGCTCTTGTTTGTGAGGATAAAAAGAAATCCTCAACTTAGCAGTCATATTTTAATTCAACTTGGCTTCCTTCAAGTTGATCTTTGATGAAAACCCAAATAAATCTGCTATTCCAGCCAAATTAATAATAGTATACTATCCTTTGGCCCTCACACTGAAGTTTTTCATTCAGGGTAACCCTGAATTATTTTAGTGTGTGCCTAAAGCTAGCTTCTAAAGCAAGCATTCTTTCACACACTATCCATTTACTTATTCAACAAATGTTGGAATATTAACTATGTATAAGAATGAAAGGTAATAAAGAGATAAATAAGCCACTTGCACCTCTTATCTAGGTTTTAATATGTTAAAAATTCACTTTGCTGAGCTACCATTCTTCCCTGATTCTGGAAAATTCTTATCTCCTAGTCATAATTCAAATAAGATCTAATTTATTATAGATTTTCTTACCTTCCTAGCAATCAAACTGCTTGCTCCCTTTGTATTTGCTTTCATGGTAGTGATGAGCACACAGATCTTTTGCATTAACAATGGGAATAAAGTCCAGTCAGATAAGCAAACATGCAGGCTAGGATCTTATTAGAGCTTCAATTTAGGAAAGAACATACAGCTCCAATAAGAAGATGTCAGGTTGGCTCCCAAATGAAAGAAGGGTATTCACTTATCTGATTGGTTACTTGCAGGGCTGGAACAGTTAATAGGCTTCAGGTGTACTCAACTGAAGCATTTTGACCTATGCTAAAGATAAGTTACTACAGTTGTTCAAGAGAAAACACACACACACACACACACACACACACACACATATCAATATATATCATCCTGACCTCAACAATGCAAAGCTGAAACTGCTTCTGCTTCAGGGTAGTACACACCAAGACTTCTGGGTCTGCTGTCAGGCCATGAGCCAAGGCCCAGAAATGCATTTGCCCTTTGTCTTTACTATGGTCCCTGACTCAGCAGATTATGTACATTCTTATTTATGGGGTTTAACACATTATATTATATTATGTTTACAAGTATCTTGTGAGACTCTCCACTGGCAAGTACTCCTTAGTCTTGTTCAACTTGTTAAAGTTTTGGCAAAAAAAAAAGAGGTGCTCACACTCAATCAATACCTATAGATGAATGAATGATAAACAAATAAAAAAATCAATCAATTATAACTTGCAACTTTGATTTCATCCAAAATGAAAGATATGTCCTGAAAAAAGAATGAAATCTTAAAGGAAGATAAAGAGGGAGAGTCTACCAAATTTAGAAACCAAGAAAGATATAATGGAGAGGATACTATTTGATAGGAACCTTAAGAGAAAGGACTTTAATTAATAAAAAAAAATCACAGAGCATTCTGGATCAAAGTATCAACCTGAACAAAAGCACAGAGCTAAAAATAGTCTGAAGTTGAGGATTGTTTTAGGCATGTTTGAAGTCTAGTATATATCTGAAGAACAATTAGAAAATAAAAATTTGAAAGTAGGTTAGAACAATTTTTTGGAGAACATTTAAAGCTAGAGTAAAAGAATTATACTAAATTTTATAGGTTGTATGTGTACTATGTGTATGTTCAATAAGGGACAATGAATATATTTTGAAGGACAAAAGTTACTTGGGAATATAGTTCTAACAATGTACGGATTATACTTCTTAAATGTGGTGTCATGTGGGAATGTGAGTGCAAGTATTTAGGTAGAAAGACCAAGTAGGAGAATAGAGGAGGGGAATTTAAGTTAAGTAGTGGGGTGAAAGACCTGAACACTTTTAGGGAAATCACTAGATCAAGATGCCTCAACTGTGACACCAAGTATTACAGGTAGGCATACCTCCCATCAGAAGGGAACTTTATCATCTAATAACCCAAAGACCAGGATTTTAGTGCTGATGTGATGTAAAATGATTGAGGACCAGTCTCAATTTTTAGAGAGGTTTTGAGTCTGAGAAAGAGACAAAGGAATATATAAGCAACTGTAATCTTAGTTCTTAAGGTGACAGAAACACCTTAAACAGAAACATACTCAAAATGCTGAGGGAGCCCAGGAATCCAGAGTTGTGATTCTAGTGGCCTGTTTTGTAATCTTATCCTCTTAGGTCTGCGTAACTCAATATTTATGTCTAATTCTGCTACTTAGTAAAAACATAATCTTGGCAATGTCACTTAACCTTCTTGAGATTTTTTTGTCACCTGCTATGTATGGATAATAGATCAACCAAAATTAAGTCTACATGATTCAGTTTTGGAATAGCATCTATTTTTTATATTAATTGCCCAATCACCTATGAGACATTGCACAGGTTTTATTGTTTCTGTGGAGACCATCCGACTGGATAGGACCAAGGAGTTTATATATTTGAGCAACTAGAGACATTGACTAGGGTTGAGTATCAGCTCTATACTCTTTCTATTGCTCCTGACTTTCCATAAGTAATCAGTAGTAAGATTCTCCAAAATACTCCCTAAATGGAGTCATGTATACTGTATATCCCTGAAACATTCCAGACACTGACATGTACATCTGGTTGGCAATGATCAGTGTTAACAAAGTTTAGTGAGGGTTAGACCACTGAGGAAGGTAGATGATAAAGGATTTAGGCAAGGAAAATAATTTATTGATTACCGTATTTGCCCATTTTCTGTTGCTTTAACAAAGCATCTGAGAGTAGGTATTTTATAAAGAAAAGGATTTTATTTAGCTCATACCTTTGAATATTAAAGGACCAAAATTCATACACTGGCTCTGAAAGAGACTACCCTAGCTGTTTCCATCATGGTTGGTGATATGGCAGGAAAACTTGCAAGAGGAAGAGATCATGATGAGAGAGGGAGCCAGAGACAGCAGGGTGGGGTGGGGGAGTTTTGTTTTGTATTAGTGCTCTTAGGAGAACTAATCAAAGTCCCATGGAAACCACATTAATATCTTCAGAGGGCAGTGATCCCACTGTTCTAGACACCTCCCAATAGGTCCCACCTCAACGTTTCTATGCCACTTCTCAATATCCAACACTGGGTACCAAGTTTCCAATCCATGAATCCCTAGGAACACATTCAAACTCCTCATGAATCCCTAGGAACACATTCAAACTATGTCTAAATCGCAGTAGGTACTGACCAGAGAAAAGTTGTAGATTCAAAAAGAAGAGAGTGTTGAAAGTATAAAAGAACATGACATTTACTTCATAGGGAAACACAGGAAAACAAATTTGAATTTAATCTAGGAAAGACCTTTTTCACAGGCAAAATTGTACAGAGACTGGGTTACCTTGAAAAGTGATGAGGATCTTATGGCTAAAATAGTAGGAGTGGGGACTAAATGTTAACTTTGGGGAGTTGTCATAGAGGATATTTCTATCCTATTAGAGGGTTAATGTGGGCTCCAAAATTGGCAGGGAATTTAATAAAAAATATAGTCTTCATAGTGTAAGAAGAAGAGAGGGTACAATGATGCAGAAGAAAAACAGAAAAGAAAGAGAAGGAGGGAGAGAGGAAGAAGTGGAAAAGAAAAGGGAAGGGATGGTAGATAGAAGGAAGAAAGGGGAAAATAAAATGTAGGAAGGGAAGGTTAAAGGGTAATATTTAAGGAAGGAAGAAGAGAAAAACGGAGGAAAGGAG
This sequence comes from Spermophilus citellus, assembly GCF_964194105.1. NCBI lineage: Eukaryota > Metazoa > Chordata > Mammalia > Rodentia > Sciuridae > Spermophilus > Spermophilus citellus. The sequence continues at coordinate 101,245,202 of NC_138191.1, read as the reverse complement.
AGAAGAAGGAAAGAAGGAAGGAGGGAAGGAAGGAGGGAACAAAGGAAGGAAGGAAGGAGGGAAGGAAAGAAAGAAAGAAAGAGGAAATGGATATATGGGTTGGGTCATACTGATACTGGCACTGAGCAAGAATCCTCTCAACTCATTGCTGTTAATAATAATAAATTCCTTGGATTCATCCTCCTGTGAATTTCTGATTATATGACTAAATATAAATAGGATACAGAAGCTTCTAGTCATAGTTTTAGGTTCTGGACCTTTCAAGTAAAGAAGCATAAATAAGCTAACAAGGCATTCTAATTGACTGCATCTTGTGGACCTTAAAAGTGTCAAAGCAATTTAGCATTTAAAGAACTGCATAAAACACTTTATCACATCCCTGCTTTGGTAGCTTTAATAAACTGTAGTGCCTTTGGGGACACAGCTTCATATAAATTAACTGCCTTCAACTTGGAGCATCAGGGTCTTTATCTTTTGTCAGTTTAATTATGTGTTTAATTTTATTTTTAACATTTTTAAAAATGACCCACACTAAAAGCAGCCTTGATTGTTTAATTAAACAAATGAATATTGTTATATCTGGCATGATCAAAACTCTAATTTGTCATGCTAATGTCTTATAGGAAGTTAAAAGCTCCATGGTGATACTCAAGCAAGCAAGACATTCCAAAGTCTGTCTGCTGACCTTATTAGAGTAATTTAGTAGTTCAACATGGTTCTGCCACTGTCTTAACACAAATTGGTAGCTGAGTCTCCCAGTACTCTAATATGTGGTTATTTATCTAACTTCTCTTTGTAGAAAGTTTTGTATGCCAAAGTTTAGAGACTTGAGATGGATAGAGTGGTTCATTGATGTATAATTTAGGCTCCCAAAGTATTTACATCTATAGGCAAAACAACAGCCAACAATCACTACTCCTCTTCACATCTTATATATCTCCTGACAAACCACTGCTTTGAATTCCACCCTCTTGCACTGTCTCTCTGGTACTTCATAGTTAAGTTCAGATTTTACTTCATAATTACACAAAAGCCAAAGTCTTAAACCTTTGCTACACTCAGAATCTTAGCCTGATCTCTCATACTGAATTGCTTAATCCTCTGCATTTTCACTTACTAAGAATCTCATGTTTTTTTTTTGGACTGTTTTCCCATGTCCCCATTTTAGACCAAGACTCATTTCTTGTTTCAGACAAGCATTAACAGTCCTTCCAATATGGCCTGGTCTTTACAATTCTGGATATTCATATCTCAGGCTTATACTCTTGTTATTTGTAGAAGTTCTGAATGTCTCTCACTTAATCTTTTCCATATAATATTGTCAAATAGTATTTTTTTTAAAAGAGGGTTTTGGGTTACATTTTGTTTTACTTTTGATGCCCATATATTACTTGTACATATTAATGGGGTTCAGTAAAATATTTCACCACATGCATGCAGCCTGCACAGATCAAATTCAACCTCTTTTTATCCAACCTTATTGCTATATCCCTTTCTTAACCTCTAGTAATCATTTTGATCATGTTTTTCCTACCTAAAATCATTCAATGGTTTCACAGAATAAAGTACAGGTTCCTTAACAAGATACTCAGACTTTTCATTTTTATTTCCAGATCCATATTTTAGATTCATCAGCGTCTCTCTTCCTATTAGCAATAATGCATGCTGGCATAATGCAGATAACTTATTATTCCTGAAATGTAGCTTATGATTGCCCTCTTTTATGCCTATGTTCAAATTTCCATCTTTTTATATAACAGAATGGGTATCCTGTATTAGGAGACCCACCATAATTTCCATATTCAAGTCTACCTGTCACATGATTGAGGGTTTCAACTAACCACAGTTGGGTCAATGATTTTATCATCATATCATTACTCACAGAGGGACAGACTCATAAATAGACAGAATAGGCCCCTGCCTCAATCCTAGGGCTCTATAAATGCTCCACTACTCCTTTCTCTAAAGGCAAGATATTTACTCGGCCCAAGGCCTAGAGGATGAGAAAGAATGGCAATGGAAAGAACACAACAGGCCAAAAGAACATTATGTACAAAGATGAGAGAAAAAAATCCCTGCATTCTAGGAATTCTAAGCATTCTGTGCTGTAATGCAATTGAAATTATGAGTAGCAAGGAAAAATATTTGTTTTTAAAAATGACATGTACACTGAAATAAAGTAGTAATAATCCATGCTTCATGACATACTATCATCATATGTCTGCACATGATCTTATTTTACTTTATTTGTTTTGGTTTATTTATTTTTAAACTAAATTCTAGATTTTTACCCTTATCATCAGGGTTTCTATGATGCATCTTGTAGCCTATTTCCAATTTTGAGAGGTTTTTTTTTTTTTTTTTTTTTTTTTTTTGCATAGAAACTAGAAGTAGAATTTCTAGGCACTGAGTTCAGTGTTTACAAGATTAATGTCCAATTACTGTGATCTAGAGGTTAGTGATTAGAGAAGTAGTGCTGATAAGATACTCAACCAAGGGTTGGGATTGTGGCTCAGCGGTAGAATGCTTGCTTAGCACTCAGCATCACATAAAAATAAATGAATAAAATAAAGGTATTGTGTCCATCTACAACTAAAATAAAAAATAAAAAAAGAGAATACTCACCAAGTTATTCACCTTTCCAGATTTGCTCAGACCATTTTTCTCTGACCTATTGTTGGCCATATAGAAGGATCACCTGGCACCAGCCACAGTTTTGAAAATTGCAGAAGGGGTTTATCTTCATTGGAATGAGGTTTATTGAGCTCTTTCATCACCTTCAGGGTAAGGGCTATGTTGCCTGGGTAGGGGCCATGTTGCCTGGGCAGTCTGCCTATTCAGCCAGCTACACAATTGCCTGCAGGGGGTGGCTGCAGTCCTTTTTAAGTTGTAGGAATAATATAACACAAACTGGGCATCATCTCTAGATTCTTATGTTGTTGGAATGACCCAGAAGAATCCTGGTCTCATGTTTTGTATCATGTAACTTTAACTTTCTGAAACTTACCAGGTGTTGTACAAGGACTGTGGCAAGTGTTCGATCCCAGGCTTTCAAAATGGCTCATTACCCATGCTCAGGAAACTACAGGTGGACCAGCATGGAGTACCTGCATACCACCCACCTCAGTTATTCATTCTGTACACTGTGACTTACTCTGCTGATGCCTTTGCTGCTACTGTCTTGGGTTTGTATCCCCAGAAGCCACTGGGAATTTAATGGCAAAACCCAAAGTTCTGGGGGAAGAGTTTATGCTTGATAGCACAAATTTTCATTAATGCGAAACAAAAGACCCGGTGTGTTTGTTGAAAAGCTGTGTCTAGCTGGTAATATGCCTTTGAGTATTTATTCCACTTCCTTCTCTATATAACTTCCCTTTTTGTTCTTGAAATTGCCTCAAACCCAAATTATAAAACAGTAGTGTATATATATATATATATATATATATATATATATATATATATATATTTTTTTTTTTTTTTTTTTTTTTTTTTTGCCTCCAAAACCAGGTAGCATTCTAGAGACACAAAATCATATGAGAAATTACTGAATCAATAGCCAGTGTCACATTTGGGAAAGAAATTCAGCCCAGTTGTAGCAGAATACATAGTCTCTGCTTTCACCCACAAATTGTCCGGCCAAATAGCTAGTTATATCCTGCCCCATCACCCCCTTGATCCGTATAGTAACTGAATTTTTCCTTGCTGAAACAATTACATCAGTCCCTTTCTATTTCCCATAGGGCCTTCTATCTTTTGACTAAATTTTTCTCAGCTTTATCAGTTTCAACCCATGTCATCCTTATCATTTGGCCTCATACTTTTTTTTTTAATTTGAATTGAAAGTCATATAACAAAATCAACCATTTTAAGTGAACAATTCAGTGACATTTAATACATTCACAATGTTTTGAAACCAACACCTTTATATAGTTTCAGAGTATTTTTATTACTCCGAAAAGAAAAATGTATAACCATTAAGCACTTACTGTTCAATTCCCTGGAGATGATTGATTGATTGATCAATCAATTGATATATTAATTGATTGATTTTTATTTCTGGTGGTGCTGGGGCAAGTGCATGCTAGGCAGTGCTTTTACATTTAGCTATATCTCTAGCCCTTAGTTTTTTTGTTTTGTTTTGTTTAATCAATCTTTTCTTCTTCCTCTCCAATATTCATCTAATAAATTCAGGAAAGCACCTTTCTCTTCTTCCCTCTGTCCCTTTCTCCCTCATCATCCTATCTCCTTTGAAGCCTTTAAAGATTAAAAAAAATAAAATAAATCATCACTAGCATATTTAACCTAATATTCTCTTCCAGTGATATAAACAAACTCAGTAGACATCTTCTGAAGTAAAATCACCTAGGAAGCAGGGTTCAATTAAATTCCACATTTATTCACAAAACAACCATATGTGTAAGACATCAGACTAAGGAAGAATATTGGGGATTAAATTCTCATTAATTGAGTGATGCCCTGTGCCAAGCACCATGTGCCTTATTATTTTTAGATAATTCAGTCCTCTATCTCCATAGAAGAGGCTATGTGAGATATTCAGATGACCAAAATCCAAATTTGCATAAAGACAAACACTATGCTCTTTCCATTAAATCATGTTGTCTCAAATTATAAATACTTGTGGAATATCTATCATTAAATTCTGTTGTCTCAAATTATAAATATTTGGGGAATATTTAATATATATCTTTTGATATATAAAAATTTAAACCTTAAATACTTAACTTTGTAGAATGGCCGTTATCTGTTGTCACATAAAAAAAATCACACCAAACCTTAGTGAGTTAAAACAACAACATTTATTTGCACATGATTGTATCTATCAGCAATTTGGTCTAGACTAAACTGGATAGTTTTGTTAGTCTCACATGGAATTCCTTATGTGATTGCAGTCATTTTATGATCAATAGGGATAATGATTCAAAATGCAACCACCCACATGACTTACACTTTGTTTGGCTATTACTGGGGGTGACTCATTTCTCCTTCTTGTAGTCTCTCATTCTCTAGTAGAAAGGGTGACTTCTTCACATAATGGCAGAAGCATTCTAATACCACCAAAGCAGGAATAGCAAGGATTCTTAATGCCTTTGCTTAGAAGTCACAGACTATCTCTTCTGCCACATTCTAGTAGTCAAGGCAAGTCCAGACTCAAAGGCTATGAAACAGACTATATGTTTGATGAGAAGAGTGTTAATATCACATTGCAAAGTGTCATGAATTCATGGAGGTATGATTCATTGGAGGAAATTACTGTAACAATCTACCATGTATAGCAACTGATTGCTTTTCTGTCTTTGTAAAGTCCCAGGTACAAAGAGCCCTTAAAGAGTACTTTGGGGAGAAAGAACCAGAGCATTTTTCAGAGTTAGTATTTGGCAACCCAGAATGGGTGGCAGATAGGAAGTTTAAATATTATGTTTCTGATGTGTGTAGCTTACATTAGTGTACCCCAGTACAATGCTTAATCACAGTCTATATTTCAACTCATTTTCAGGTCCAATTAAAACCCTCTAGTTCTAAATGGGTTTAGAGTGGAAGAAGATTAAATTTTAAAAACCATTCTTATGTGATAATATGTCTAAAAAATAAATACTGGAAACAGGTAATATATGAGAACTCATATATGTTTCTATTAGACATTCAGGAGCTACAATATGAGTCATTCTACTGACCATTATCCTTCCCTAGGCTAACTAGTTCCTTTCTTACACACTAGTTCAGGAAGTCTGAAAAAGGCAGCAATATAGATTGTTATTTGTCTCACAATAAATCTTTTCTCAAGTAACTCTGGGTATCCCCCAAGAAAACAGTCACTTTTCCTCTGTGTTTGCCCTCCGTAATCTACGACATGTATATAGTACAACACATTGCCATGTGGTATGGCAGCCATGATAATATACCTTGAAAACTATCAACTACAAGATGCATGATTGATCCAGGACTGGAGCTGCTGCTGCACTCTATAATTCATCGTTGCATTTGCACCAAAGCCACACTTCTCACAAGTTGCTCTCAACCAATGATCCAATGACTGAGCCTGGCAAGAATAGTAAGGCAGACTCATTCTTAAGAGGCATGAGATTCCTCTGCTAGATGACTTTGATTCAAGGATTCTCCGTGTGACCTTGCTGACCTTTCCTTTGTATCATTCTTTGCTTGGGTCAGATTTACATAACACTCTGAAAGCTCTCCCAACCTCTTTGGCTCTCTCTTAATTATCTCTCAAAGGAATTTCCCCTAATAAAATTCTTGAATTTTTATTTCTGCCTTGGCATGCACTTATCACATACTTCTGTCATTAGAGTGTGTGCTCCTTAAGGGTTGTGGATATATTTTATATATTTATTTATTCCTATTTAATGCACACTCCCTGATATATACTTAATATTCATAAGAATCTTCTGAGTGAACAAATTCTAAAATTATATATTCATTACATTACAAAAACAACTACTAATATTTGTTGAAAACCTATGGGCTAGATACTTAGCTTAATGTTCTATAAAACTTATTGCATTTAATTCTAACAATTTGTGTGATAGTTATATTAGAGATATAACTAGATAGATATAACCAAAGCATATCATAGCTAGTAAATAGTATAGGTGAGATTTAAACTCAAAGAATTCTAATTCTAGAGTCCATAAACCTAGTTACCAAAATCTATTTGTTCCTTATGTTTATGATGCTATTAAAGCAGATGAAAAAAAACATACAGAGATGAAAAAGAAAGAGTCCAAAATGCCCAGATCTTCAGGATCTAATAGAGGGCTTAACATTTTTATTAATTTGTTAATACAATGAATATCAACTATCTTCTAGGAACCACACTAAGCCCGGAGGATACAGACTATGGATAAAGTACAGACCTGCCTTCAAGAAAATCACAATCTGACAGAAGACAGATGGGTGAATATATAATGCCCCTTTCTATGACAATTGTTAGGGCAGGAGGAAATATGGAGATCAGAGTATGTCTCTTGCAAAAATTAAAGTGTACTTGGGATAGATATATGACAAAGAGGGCTCTATGAAAAGATTATGCAGGATCAGAAGATTTATAAACCCAGAACAATCTATAGGGAAGAGAGAAAGATTATTTTACAAATTATTCATGACTTTTCCAACTTGAAAGGGACTTGAATTATGGGCAGAACTTAAATAAAAGAAAGAATAGGAAAGAACATTGGGAATAGAGCCACGCAACATATGTAAAAGTGTAGAGGTAGGATCTTATACCATGCTGTTCCCTGAGTAATAAATACAGGAAAAGTACAGGGTACAATGGAAGAACACAGTAGATGATGATATCTGAAAGACAATAACAAGTTTACTGTTGAAGGGCTTTTTTGTTGTTGTTGTTTGTTTTTGGGTAGTGCTGGGAATTGAACCCTGGGCTTTATGTATGTGAGGAAAGCACTCTACCAACTGAGCTATATCCCAGCCCTATTGAAGAGTTCTAAAATGATGTATGAGCAAGTTGGATGTTATTATTGTAGTAATAAGAAGTGATAGTGTAGGAATTTAAATGGAAGTATGATGAGATTTGGATTAAACAGTATATATACCAGCCTGAGGGTCCATAAGGTCAGAAGATAAAAAATTAATCTTAAGACAGAAAAAAAATAACAACATTTTATTCAATGTCTATTATGTGGAAAGTCTAAGGTATGTGCTATGTCTTTATTTGTTCATTTAATCCAAAAATAATCATGTGAAATAGATATTAATATTATTTCACTGGTTAAAATACAGCTCAAAGAGGTTAACTTATTTCCTCCAAACCAAATACTAATCTAGTAAATAGTAGTTCAACTTTGAACCTATTTTCATCTGACTCTGGAATCTACCCTATAGTGTCTCTGATTCCAAGAAGGACTTTGCAACTGTATTTATCTTCTATCAATCATTGATCTAGTCAAGAAGCAAAACATTAAGAAAATCTTCACTTATTTTCTAGACCCTGTTCTTGTTGCTAGGGATATAAGGAGAAACTAACCATAGTTTCACTCTCGATCTAAATCATCTGTATAAAAGTCATTAACTTTTTGGTCAGAAGTTTCTTACTGTCTCCACAATTAAACAATGTAACAATGTAAACAATAACCATAGTGGGACATAATGTCAGCAAGGGCAAAACCAGATCATAGTCATGATTCTCCACACTCTCTGAGCATATGGTAGGCATAAATTCCACAAGAGTTTATGGAAATGATGGAAATTAAAAAGCTAGATTCTCCATACTTATAAACTATGTACCAAGTGAGCCGATTATTAATAAGCAGACATTTATTGAACAACAATTATATACAGAGGGTTAAAATGAGACTCAAGTTACGGTAGGTATTTGAAAAGGAGAAAAAATTTTAAAAAGTAAAATGTAGATAAAGAGCCCAGACATATGTATGTATTTATATACAAATAATTCCAGACACTCCTGAATCTATGTACTTAGTCATTGGCATGAACATAAATACCATGTTCCACAAAAAGCATAGAATATTCCAGTACCATTAACATATCTGTCCTCATTACTGGACAAATCCCTCAAAGTATAAAATAACATTTCAATTACTTTGCTCAGAAAAATTACAAAACAAACTTAAAATAATAAATTAGCTTCCCATTTGACTTGAGAACAGTAGCCAATGAATAGAATACAATGTTAGAATACATGGACTTTGTCTATTCTACTTCTAGTGAGAGTCATTTCTTAAATTCAAAAATAATTAAACTTATGCGTAACCTTAATCTTCTATAAAAAAATTAGCTAATATAGATTTTCATTTCATAGTCGGATCACCCCTATGTTCCGTTTAAAAAGTCTCTTTGGGGGTTTCACAATGACAAAACCGAGAAGGTTGCTTTCTCAGCTTCTCTGTGGCATGAAACCAAGCAGATAGGCAGCTTCACAGCAAGGTAGGTGAACAAAAAAGGATGGTGGAGGACTTTACTGGAACTTAATACTGGACATTCAAAGCTGATCAAGGATTCAGGTGTTTGGATATAATAAAATAAGGAAGAAATCCCAGTGCCGAAGCCACTGCCACAGCTGGAGGCACCAGACAGAAAAAATAGTTCCTTACAAGCGAAGTGGAGGGATAAGGGAATTAAAGAAACCTGCATTTTTAGGAGGCCTTAGGAATGTCTGGGTACAGAGAGTTTAGAGATTAAAGACACTGCTCAATTAAACTGAAAGGCATGTTGCACAATATCTTTGTGCAGGAAAGAAGTAAAATTTCTCCTGGCTGCATGCAGAGGACAGAGGAAGGAACCATTTTGCAGTTGAGGCACAAGGGGTAGCTGTGAAGCCAATTCCTGCAAATCTGAGTTTGGCCCAAAAAACAGGCCTGGCAAACCCACATTGCACAACCTAGAGTGTGCCTTGGTGGCCAGGAGAAAATCAAACATGGAGAGAGGTTTACACAGGGGAATACGGGTCATGGAAACCCACCCAGTTCTCCCACTCCCTGTCCAATCCAGGCCAAATGGTAGAGGTGCACCTGGCCAGGAATTCAAAAGAGTGAGGGTGGGAGAGATTGAGTTTCCATACTGAACCCAAGACCAGGAAATGTGGGAGTCTTCAGATGACATAGTGAACTAAGAATTAGCTCCTCCACCACTTAAGTGGATCCCAGGGGAGATCCCTGGAATGCAGTCTTTCAGCATGAACCAGCAATTCCTGGGCCTTGGAGGTGCACTTATTTAAAATCTCCAGACCAACTGGCATTCTGGGAAGAACCTGGACATACCTAAGCCTAAATCCCATCTCCAGGAGTTCAGCCTATCGGATTACCTCTCTCTAGCAACCCCACAATGAGGGTGGAGCAAGCATCACAATCCAGAGAACCCCAACCAACACTGCTGACAAGGGAAGCTCAGAATCTTTTGAAATCCAATGGAAACAACACTGTAACTCTTCATCAAGATCTTTTTTTCTTTTTTCTTCTTTCTATTCTTTCTTGTTTAATTGTGTATGACCTTAATTGTTCAAGGATATTTATACAAATTAATAATTGGTTTTTTGGTCATTTCCAGCATTGTTAAATCCAACTATTTTTCATGGATCAGTTTCTTTGAGGAATAGGATGTTTGATTAGTATATTTCAGATTTGTTTTCTGTTATTTTTTATTTTTAAAATTTTTACTTTATACATATTTTTTCTCTTACTTATCTGTTTCCCTTGATTCTCTTTTTGTCCTTTCTTCTTCTAACAGCCAATCTCTATCATTCTTTCACTCTTCCTTTCATTTTATACTTCTATATTTTCTCTTCCTCCCTCACAAACATCATATCCTATATCACTTCTGTTTGCTTCCTGTTCACCATTCAGAATTGTAAATGCTGTTGCAAACTTTCTGCTTTTATTATAGGAAATAAATAATCATATCATTTATGTTTATTATAACAATTAACACTGTAAACATCATAGCAGGAATTATGTGGTTTAATTTTGTATATTGTTTACATTGGTTGTTGTTATTATTTTTCTCTCCCCAAACAGTGAAGTACCACAAACATTTAGGGACACTATAAGACTACAGGGTAGAAACTTTACTTCCTCAGATCCACATTGCTGGATGAGTAGACACACAAACAACATGAAAAAGCAAGGGAACAAATTGCCTCAAACAAACAGATACTTACTTCAAAGACAGAATACTTCAATAACACAGTAGAAAAAAATATTGGAGGAGTTTAGAATATACATAGTTAAACAGATCAAGAGGTAAAGGACATTGTAAGGAGTAAAATGAAAGAGAAGATATAGAAAGTGAAAGTTCATTTCAATAAAGAGATAGAGAATAATAAAAAAAATCAAGCAGAAATACTTTAAATGCAGGGATAAATAAACCAAATTAAAAATTCAAGGGGGAGCATTACACTAGACCACTTGGAAGATAGAGTTTCAGGCAGTGAAGACAAAATATATAATCTTTTTTTAAATAAGCACGTTTTATTTAAATAAATCCTCCAGTAAAGGAGAATTTACGGCCTTATTGTGTAAGTAGTTATGTCAAATTTATATGTGCAGCTCTCCAACATTCCCTTATTGGAAACATCCATATTTCCACATCACAGTTCCCAAAGACTTAAATGTTTCAAAATTATGTATCTCCTTTGGCTTGCTTCTCTCTTGATTCCACCCAGGCTTTGTTAATGGTTTTTTTCATATCATCATCTCCATCTTCATAAATTTTCTTTAGAACATTCATTAATCCCTCACTAGGATCTGTTTTGGTGTCATATGAAGGCTTTTCTTTCTCTTTGCATTCTTTTTCAACCTGAGTCAAGTACTCTCACCTTGTGTTTTCTGCTTTCTTTCTACATAAGATAAGAACTGTATCAGTCTTAACTTTTTTTGAACTGCCTTCCACAGAGATGGATTTTAAGAGATTGTTCACAATCATGGAGTAACTCTTCCCATTTAGATTCTTTACCAAAAGATCAAATGACCTCTCTGTGAAATGAACCTGCACATTCTCCATGGGAACTTGAAGAACTCCCATTAAAGTAATGTAGATTTTCACAAACTTATCAGATTGATTCCATCCATAATTACTGATTTTCATGATTAATCCTGTTGTGATGGGAGGAACCACAGCAGCTGGCCTTTCATTGTCAAGAAGTTCTGGTTTCTTCTATGATTTCTGTTGCATCTTGTTATTTATTTCTGTCTCAATCTTGTTTTTTTTTTTTTTTTCTGCTGTAAGGGCATCATGTACTCTTTTTCTAGTGGACTTTTCCAGCAACACATTTACCTCTTCTAGATAATTCTGCAGCTTTTTCAGAGCTGAAGCTGTGGTCTGGCTGGGTAAGGCCACAGGCCAGCACTGCAGCTGTGCACCTGAGACAGGAAACATTGTGCCAAGAGTTCCGACATGAACAAAACCCTCAAAACTTATAATCTTGAAAATAAAGTTGATCATGGAGAAAAGATGTAGAATATTTCATCATCCATGAATGGTTAAATATACTTTTTTCTTAACAAAACCAGAAAATAGATCATATAATAGGCCAGAAAGCAACTCTTAGCAAATACGAGAGAGAGAGAGAGAGAGAGAGAGAGAGAGAGAGAGAGAGAGATAATACCTTGCATTATATCAGATCATAATAAAATGGAATTAGAAATCAATGATAAAATCAAAAACAGAAGCTACTCTAACACCTGTAGACGAAATAATACCATATTGAATGATGAATGGATAGCAGAAGAAATCAGGAATGAATTTTATTTTATTTATTTATTTATTTATTTATTGTTGGTCCTTCAAAACATTACATAGTTCTTAATATATCATATTGCACAGTTTGATTCAAGTGGGTTATGAACTCCCATTTTTACCCCGTATACAGATTGCTGTATCACATCAGTTACACTTCCATTGATTTACATATTGCCATTCTAGTGTCTGATGTATTCTGCTGTCTATCCTATTCTCTACTATCCCCCTCCCCTCCCCTCCCCTCCCCATTTCTCTCTCTACCCCCTCTACTGTAAATCCTTTCTTCCACTTGTATTATTCTTCTCTTACCCCTCATTTCCTCTTATATGTAATTTTGTAAAACCCTGAGGATCACCTTCCATGAGGAATGAATTTTAAAAATACTTAGAAGTAAATGATAATAGCGATACAATAAATAAAAATTTCCAGGACACTATGAAGGCAGTGCTAAGAGAAAAGTTCATTATATTGAGTTCACTCATTAAAAGAATAGAAAGTCAACAAATAAAAAAACCTACTAATACATCTCAAAGTCCTAGAAAAAAAAAGAACTAATCAACACCAAAAGCAGAAACAAGAAATAATTAAAATCAGAGCTGAAATCAATGAAATTGAAACAAAAAAAATCAATGAAAGAAAAAGTTCTTTCAAAAAAATCAAGAAAATTGATAGACCCTTAGCCAAACTAATGAAGAGAAAGAGAAAAAATTCAAACTACTAAAGCTCATGATGAAAAATGAAATAATATCATGGGCACCACTAAAATATAGATGATAATCAGAAGCTATTTTGAAAATTTATATTCTAATGAAATAAAAAATCTTGAAGACATCAACAAATTTCTACAGACATAGGTCATACCCAAATTGAATCAGAAAGATGTAATTTAAACAGATAATTTTTTTAAGAGAGAGAGAGAGAGAGAGAGACAGAGAGAATTTTAATATTTATTTTTTAGTTATCGGCGGACATGGGCCTCACGCATGCCAGGCAAGGCTACTGCTTGAGCCACGGACATGGGCCTCACGCATGCCAGGCAAGGCTACTGCTTGAGCCACATCCCCAGCCCCTAAACAGATAAATTTTAAACAATGAAACTGAAGATTCCATCAAAAGCCTACCAATCAAGAAAAGCCCAGACTAGACAGATTCTTAGCTGAATTCTACCAGACATTCAAAGAAGAAATAATACCAATTCTCCTCAAATTATTCCATGAAAAAGAAAAGGAGGCAACCCTTCCAAACTCATTCTGTGAATCTGGTATCACCTTGGTACCAAAACCCGACAAAAACAAAACAATGAAAGAAAACCTCAGACCAATATACCTGATGAACATAGATGCAAAAATTCTTTCAAAAATACTGGCAAACCATATATAAAACAGATTAAAAAGATAGTGTACCATGATCAGCTGGGGTTAATCCCAGGGATCAAAAGCTGGTTCAACATAGGGAAATCAATACACATAATTCATTGTGTCAGTAAACTTACAGACAAGAATCAAATGATTATCTCAACAGATGCAGAAAAAGCATTTTACAAAATACAGCATCCATTCATGTTCAAAACCCTGGAAAAACTAGGGATAGGAGAAACATACCTTGTCATTGTAAAAAAAAAAAAAAAAAATATATATATATACATATATATATATATATATATATATATATATATATATATATATATATTTTAAACCCAAGGCTGACATTCTAAATGGAGAAAAATTGAAGGAATTCCCTTTAAAACTGAAACAAGAAAAGGATGCCATCTTCCACACCTTCTAGTCAACATAGTGCTTGAAACTGTAGCCAGAGCAATTAGACAGAAGAAAGAAATTGAAGGAATATAAATAAGATAAGAAGATTTTAAATTATTCCTATTTGCTGCTGACATGATCCTATGTTTAGAAGACCCCAAAACTCCACCAGAAAACTTCTAGAACTCACAAATGAAGTCAGCAAAATAGCAGGATATAAAATTAATACCCATAAATCAATTATGTTCCTATACATCAGTGATGAATCAACTGAAAGAGAAATTAGGAAAACAATCCATTCACAACAGTCTTTACAAAATTAGAAATCAGTCTAATATAAGAGGTGAATGACCTCTACAAGAAAATTTCAAAACACTAAAGAAATAAATTGAAGAAACCTTAAGATGGAAAGATCTCTTATGTTCTCAGACAAATTCAATATTGTCAAAATGACCATTCTACCAAAAGTGCTATACAGATTTAATGCAATTCTATTAAAATTCCAATGGAGTTCTTCATAGAAATACTAAAAGCAATTACGAGAGTTATTTGGAAAAATAAGAGGCCCAGAATAGTCAAAGCAATCCTCACTGAGAAAAGTGAAGCAGGAGGCATCACAATAGCAAACCTTAAATTATACTACAGAGTTATAGTTTAAAAAAATGGCATGGTATTGGCCCCCAAACAGACATGAAGACCAATGGTATAGAATAGAAGATAGAGGCAAACCCACATAAATATAGTTATCTCATATTAAACATAGGGTTCATGAACATACACTGGAGAAAAAATAGCCTCTTCAAAAAATGGTGCTTGGAAAACTGGAAATCCATATGTAATAAAATGAAATTAGACCCCGATCTTTTACCCTGTACAAAACTCAATTCAAAGTGGTTCAAGGACTTATGCAATAGACTAGAGACCCTGTGCCCACCAGAAGAAAAAGTAGCACCACTCTCTATTATGTTGGCTTAGGAACTGAATTCCTCAACAGGAGAAATTCCTAAAGCACAAAAAGTAAAATCAAGAATCAAAAAATGGGATGGTACCAAACTAAAACCCTTGTTTACAGCAAAGCTCGAAATCAAGAATGTGAAGAGAGAGCCTATAGAATGCAAGAAAAAATAAATGAGCAAAGGAACAGAACAAGTACTTCACAGAAGAAATATAACCAGTCAAAAAGTATATAAAAAATGTTCCACATCTCTAGCAATTAGAGAAATGCAAATTAAAACTACACTGAGATTTCATCTCACTTTATTTAGAATGCTAATTATCAAGAATACATGTAACAATAAATGTTAATGAGGATGTGAGGGGAAATGTACCCTCATACATTGCTGGTGAGATTGCAAATTTGTGCAACCACTAAGAAAAGCAGTATGGAGATTCTTCAGAAAACTTGAAATGGAACCACCATTTGACCCAGTTATCACACTCCTTAGCATACACTCAAAAAACTTAAAATCAGAATACTATAGTGATGTGGCCACATCAATGTTTATAGCAGCTGAAATCATGAAAGCTAAGCTATGAAAACAACCTAGGTGCCCTTCAACAGATGAATAAATAAAGAAAATGTGGTATATATACACACAATGGAATATTTCTCAGCCATAAAGAATGAAATTATGGCACTTGCCAGTAAATGGATGGATTGGAGATTGTCATGCTATGCAAAATAAGCCAATCCCCCCAAAACCAAAGGCTGAATGTTTCCTCTGATATATGGATGCTAATGCACAATTAGGGGGTGAGGGTGAGGAAGAGTAGAAGTCCATTGGATTAGACAAAGAGAAATGAATAGAAGTGATGGGGGATGGGAACAAGAAAGACAGTAGGATAAATCAGACATAACTTCCCTATGTTTATATATGAAGACACTACCAATGTAATTCCACATCATGTACAACCAAAAGAATAGAAAATTATGCTCCATGTATATATAACATGTTAAAATGCACTCTCCTCTCTTGTATATCTAAAAAGAACAAATAAAAAATAATAAAGGAAAGAGAGAAAGAGAAAAACAAATCTCTTTGCCTCCTTTGTTTCCCTTCCCCTATTTTCTTCTTCTTTTTCTCCTCCTTTTTCTTCTCTCTTTCTCCCTTTTTCCTTCTTTCCTTCCTTCCCTTTTTCCCTCCCTCACTTGTTCTGTTTCATAATATGCAGACAATAATCCCGTAAGGTATATGGGAATATTTAGAATGAGGTTAAGGGAACACAAAGAAGACCTCATTATGTGCTCCTATAGTAAATTCAAAAGTATAAGAAAGGCTGATTATCCAAGGAAGTGGCCTGGTTCAACCAAGGAAGAACAACAAGTGGCAATCCCTCAACAAAATTCTAGCTTTCAAGGCTCATTGCATTAATCAGATTTTTGTCACTGTGACTAAAATGCCTGACAAAAAATTTAGAGGAGGAAAAATTATTTTGGCTCATGATTTGGCTCATGACTTCAGAGGTTCTGTCCATAATTGGCCAATTCCATTGATCTAGGTTAGAGATAAAGGCTAAAAGACATGGTGTAGAAGTACTGCTCTATCCATCATGTTCAGAAAGTTTAAAGACAGGGGAAGGGGCTACAGAAAAGATAATCCCTTCCAGAGCTCATCCCAGTGATCCACATCCTCAAGTCATGCTCCGCCTGCCTACAGTTACCATGCAATTAGTCCATTCAAAATAGAATGGACTGATGAGGCTATAACTCTTACTATAATCTAATCAATTTAACTCTGAATAATACTATATTTACACAGGAACTTTGAAAATATTTCATATCCAAACCATAACATTCCAACCTTGGTCCCCAAAAGCTTAGGTCTATCTCACATATAATTGTCAGTGTATAGATATAGTACATATTTTGCTAAATGTATTTCTAAATATTATATAGTATTTGATGCTATCATAAATATTATTTTAAATTTTATTTGCTAATTGTTCATTGCAAGTATAGCAAACAATGGGATTTGTGTGTGTGTGTGTGTGTGAAAAGAAGGGATTGAACCAAAAGAAGACCTAAACCAAGAGGAGAAAATACTTTCTGTATCTTCACTTTTAGTATCTGGAGTATATGGTGGTGAGATATTCTTTCCAAAAGACTTGGGTAGTCTCTCCAACCCCTGCTTGGCCTTGACAGTTGCAGTGCTCATGGCCTCTCTCAGCATGATTCTCTCCACAGCAGAAAGTTTTTCCCAACAGAAAATTCATGTTACTGGTATCTCCTAAGTCCCAGTGTCTCCATTCCAGCTTTAGCTGAACTTTCAGAACTTTATCCATCATCCTTTCCTGAACAGCCTGTATGAATTTCAACACTACTGCACTTTTCCTGGGCTCCCAGGCCTTTCCTTGAAACCTTGGTAGAAGCCTTGATCACCTCTTAACTCCAGCATCCTGCATTCCTGCAGAACAAGCACCAGGTGAATGGTGCTAAGGTTTGCTACCAGCTTGAAAAGAGCTAGCCTCCTCCTTGAATCTTTGCTGCAGTAGCCTCTGAGTGTCTGGGCAGATGAACACAGTATAATAAATCCTGAATAAAGAGATTTCCACACATTACTGTGTGAGCATGATGCCCTCAAAGTCTTAAGTGAGTTTTTACTTCCACTCCCTGAGACTACAATGGTTGATTTTACAAATTCTTGAGATGCCTTCAAGCCATCTGTCTTTTTGTCTCTGTAGGAATTACTTAGCTTATCTTTAGTGGTGGTCATATCTTCAACAACCACACCTTCCTTGGTCCAAATTTTACAGGCAACTTTCTGGCCAAGCAGACATTTTTTAAAACATACTTGGGGATATGCTCTATTTCCAATATTTACAGTAAACTTGGCTAACGGCTTCCAACAAAATCCATAACATTGTCTTGAATAATGCTCTGCCATCTGAATAATGCACTGCTGTCTTGAAATTTCCTCCACCAGATTAGTGCCTCACATTTTTGTTTTGTTTTGTTTTTGTACTAGGAATTGAAACCAGGAGCAACCACTGAGCCACATCCCCAGCCCTTTTTATTTTATCTTATTTTTTTAAAATTTTGAAACAAGGTCTTGTTAAGTTTTCCAGGGCCCCACTACATTGCTGAAGCTGGCTTTGAACTTGCAATCCTCCTTAGTCTCCCAAGCCACTGGGATTTCAGGCATGCACCACAACACCTGGCTTCGTTCATCATCTTTAAATTTGAACTTCCATCAAATCTCAAGACATGAGCAAAATGTAAACGAGTTCTTTGCCAGAATATTACATGAATAGCCTCTAGTCTAATTCCCAATAGAATCTTTGTTTTTCTCTGAAACCTCATGAGCACAGTCTTTAGTGTCCACATTCCTACTGGATTTCTAGTCCTCTGATTTCCCACACAGAATTGCCTGTTAAGGCTATGATTACAACATTCTAAGGCTTATACACCCTGTATATGCAAAATTTTTCAAACTCCACTTGCATACCATTTCTAAACATTTCTGAACCATAAGGTTAGTCATGGTTATGACCTCACTTTTCAATACCAATTCTATTAGTCACATTTTTGTCAATGTTACTAAAATACCTGACAAGAACAACTTAGAGAAGGAAATGTTTGACTCATGGTTTCAGAGGTTCAGTATATAGTCAACTAACTCCATTGCTATTGGCCCAAAGTGAGGAAAAACATTATGACAGAAGGGCATGGCAGGGGAGTGCTTCTTCTCTTGTGGTGGGCAGAAAGCAGAGAAAGAAGGAAAGCATCTTCAGAGAGGCTGAAGCATTCTAGTCAACACACAATGACCCAATTCTTCCAGTGATGATCCATCTGCCTTCAGTTACCTCAATGTTATCTCATTCAAATTAGAATGGACTAAATAATTAGGTTAAAACTCTCACAATATAATCATTTTAATACTGAATATTCCTGCATTAACATAGGCATGTTTGGGGGATACTTCATATTCAAACCATAAGAGTCATCACCATCTAAACTATCTGGCCTCAAAAATCTTGGTTAGATTATATCTTGTGGGGATGCATGGTACAATGGAAGAGTGTTGGATGACTTAAACAACTGAGTTCCAATTCACATTCTACCACTGAGTCACACACTTAATCAACTATTTTTGCCTTGTAATCTAGCACAGAAACACTTGCATACAAATATCTTAACTCTGGTATAATGGGGTATATTTTATTGTGGAAACACAAATGTGGGCTTAACAGGCCTTTTCTGGCCTTAGCTAGGCAAAATGAAAATTACAGTTTTCATTTTATCTATTCTTGGGTGTTCATAATAATGATCACTAATGAATAATATGTGATGTGAATAACACTTTTTAAGTTATTAAAGTACTTTTAGAGCCACATGTCAGAGGATCCTCCATAAGCCAGTGGAGCTGATAGGATTCATAGGACAATGAAGATAAGAGAAAGTGAGGCTCATAATAACAAAGTAATTTATCAATCATATTGAAACAGTAATCCAGGCTCCCATATGGTAAGTTTCCTCTGACTCCCTACACTATTTGTATGATTGAATGCCTTATCTTTCACAGATTATTAAGGTGAATTCATTGATTTAACATTCCCACTGAATGAGAAATCATATGGCAGGAGTCAATTTCTGATTAAAAAGGGGGATATTATGAACACCCAAGAATAGTTATGTGTGAGACCCTGTAAAAATAAAAATCAGAGTTAAGACATTTGTATACAAGTGTTTCTGTTTTTGTTTTGAAATAGACCCTGAAATTTTCCAGGGAAATGTACTTAGCATGAAAATGTGTGGCATGTTAGTCAGCTTTATGTCACTTGAAAAAATACCTAAAAAAAAAAAAAAACTTAAAGGAGGAAAGATTTATTTGGACTCACAGTTTCAGGTTTCAGTCCATGGTAGGCTGTGGTGAGGCAGAACCTCATTATGAAAGGGCATGGCATAGCAAAGCTGCTTACTTTATGGTTGTTGGGAAGCCGAGAAAAAGAAAGGGGATGAGGCTGGGGACAAGATCTACCCTTCAAGGTTTTGCCCTTGATGATCTATTCCCTATAACGAGGCCTACCTCTTAAAGTTTCTACCACTTCCCAGTATGCTACCAGCAGCAGATCAGTACTTGAGACTTCAGAGGAGATTATAAATCCAAAGTATATAATTTTTTCCCCTGGACCCCTAAGGTTCATGTCCATCTCAAAATACAAAATGCACTCAGTCCATCTCCAAGATTTCTCATAATCTTAATGGTTTCAGTATTACTGAAAACTCCAAGTCCAAAGTCTCCTCAGAAACTAAGGCCAACTCTTATGTGTGAGACCCTGTTAAAATAAAAATCAAAGTTACATATTTCCAACATACAATGGCACAGAGTAAACATTCTCATTCCAAAGGGAATGACAGAATACCAAAGAAGAATTAGACCAAAGCAAGACCAAAACTAAGCAGGACAAGCATTAAATTCTTTAACTCAATGTACAGCATCAGAGGCACAAAGTTATGTAATGTGAACTCCAAAGACTTTGGGAAGCCTGACACCTACAGTTTTGGCAGCTACAGCCCACTTGACCACTCTCTTAGGCTGGATCTTCTTACTGGTTGCAGTTTTCCTCATCAGATAGTCCATAGCTAACTTCCTCATGTCTCTATTGCACTTCAACTGCACTCTTACAGATACATGCATTGTCCTCTCAGGGTCTGTTTGTAAGAATTCCAACACTGTCATATACTGCCTGGTCTCCCAGGCCTTTCTTTGAAATTTCAGTGGAAGCCTCATTGACTTCAGAACTTTTTTTCATTCTGCATACCTGCATACCAGCATAATCTGGGTGACGTCAAGTTCTGCTACTATTTGAAAAGTAGCTGGGCAACCTTGGACCATGGAGACAGTTGCTTCTAAGCGCCTGGATAACCAAGCATAGTAAAACAAATCCTGGGGAAACAACTTCTTAGCTAGCCCTTAGAAAGAAGGTGCCAGGTGCTCTCTTTTTAAAGAAAAGTCTTTCAAATGAGTTTGCACTGTTTACACTGAATCTGCTGTGAGGAGTAGGGTCTTGCTGATGATTGATATGCCCCCAATGCATCTTTCCTATTGTCTCCCTGCAAATCCAGTTCCATACATTGCTTGACCCCAACTTTACATATACATTTCTAGCAAAGCTACAAATTTTTCAAATCTTTTTGTTATTCTTTTGTGTATGTGTGTGTGTTTTATTATCAAAGTATACCTGGCTGGGTGCAGCCAGAAATACCCATGTCCCCATTAAATGCTACATTGCCTTGAAATTTCATTCACAGGATTAATTTGTCCATCACCCTTAAATTCAGCATCACACAGTTTTAGGGCATCACCCTTAAATTCAGCATCACACAGTTTTAGGGCATGTGCTCTTGAGCACAGTCTTTACTCTCCATATTCTAATAGTATGCTAGCCTTCTACTTCCCAACATAATTGCCTATTAAGCTTTGCCTACAACATTCTAAGTTTACTATAGTCCATTTTCCCCCAAATTTCCAAATCTCTCCTGAAAACCAATTCTAAAAGCTTCTGCATTACATTGTCAGGTATAGTCACAACAAAGACCCACTCATAATACCAGTTATCTGTTATCCAACTTTTAATCACTGTGTTGAAATACCTGAGAAGTTTTATTTTAGTTCAGGTTACAGAGTTTCCTGTCCATTGTTAGCTGGTTCCACTGTTTCAGAATGGAACAACATTATGGAAGAGCATTGCAGACAAACATCTTGGTAGCCATATTACAGAAAAAAAAGAGATAGAATAGGGCCCAGGACAATATATGTCCCTAGTGATCATCTTCCTCCAACTAGGCCTCACATAGTTTCTACTGCTTCCTCATATACTATTGATCAGGAGCCAACATACAAACCTTTGGAGGATGTTCTAGATCCACAATACAACAGGTGGGGACCTAGGAAACGGTGGGAATTAACATCAGTCATAATATCAATTTTTTTCTGAAAAAATAATAACTTTTCCACAAATGTGTCCCTAGAGAGTACCTGTATCTCCCTGCGAGATTTTATATGAAAAACTAAGCACAATAGTTAGAAGACTGTGGTATATAAAAATTGTAAATGAAATTATGATACATCCTAAGAGGTCAAGTCACAGGGTCTAGAAAAAGTAAGTATATTTAGCAAAGTAGAGTAAAAAGGCACAGGCTTTAGAGCCACACAAATTCATGCTGGAATCATGAATCTGTCTTTCACAAGCTTTGAGTGTTTGGACAATTCATTTCACACCCCTGAACTTTAAGTTATTTATCAATGTCATGCAGTGTTAAATTAGAAATAATATTCTCTGTAGAAGAACAAAGTCTGAAATGCCAAGCATAATATTTTGTTTAAATGTGGTAATGATTAATGGTACCACATAATATAGTATACTATATGTTTTTTAGTTCTAGCAGTCATTTCCAATGAAAATTCTTCCTGGTTTACTAGCAGAATTTAAGACTTTTTCTGGTTTCCTTTAATCCCTTTCACAGAATTCTGATCTTGTCCTTACCACAGTAAATGGTAATTATGACTATTTTGTTTCATTCTCCACTATATCCCAATGACCTGGCACACAGTAGGAATTCTGAAATGTTATATAAGGAGCTGGGGTTATGGCTTAGATCATTTACCTGGCACATGTGAGGCACTGAATTTGATCCTCAGCACCACATAAAAAATAAATAAATAAAATAAAGTTATAAGAAAGATAAAATGTTAGATAAATAAGGATAATGTCTTCCCTAATAGACCATGAACTTATCAAGAGCAAGAACTAGGACTCATTTGAGAATTTAATTTTTATGAGAACAGAGCCCATGCCTATTTTTGCCTTAATCACTACTAAAGGATCAGAAACTAGAACAGTTACTGGAGTTGATTGAGATCAATCAATATCTCTAGCACCAAATTCAAGACATGAAATAGAATAAATGCTTAGTGAATGCTTGTAGAATGAATGAATAAATGACTGAATATATTTTTGAATTGATCCTGTCACTAAAAGAGGTAAAGATTCATCTACTTGAGATAACTTGGAGAATGGTCAATAATTATTGGATAAGTCTTGGTTACAGATAGCTTCAGAACATCATAGTTCCAACCATATGAAGTTAAATCTTATATGTTAGAGTTAGATCTTTAAAGACTATGTAGTCATTTCATGCCTCACTTATGCTCTTTTCTTAAAAATGGAGGATTTTATTATTGTTTCCATAATGCTAAAAGCAATAGGAAGGCATTAAAATATTTTAAACAGGTGTATATTTTTCAAAGAGCAATCTGGCTGCAGTATTAAGAATAGTCTATAGATAAACATAACTTGCATGCAGGAAACTGGTGAGGACACTATTAAAGTAACCCAAGAAGAAATAATAACTCAGACTGTATAATGGCAATGCAGATAGGGAGAAATACAGATTAAAGAGACAGTAGGAGGTAAAATCAACAGGACATATTAATATACATTGGATATGGAGTGGAGAGTCAAAGACAGGAATAAATTAGAGATGTGAGTTGTATTTCTCTACTTTTGTTTATCTCTTCTATTGAAACTGACTTCCTTTGAGGCAGCAGTCCTGTCTAATTTGTTTCTAATGCTTTGCATTGTGCCTAATGCATTATGGTGAGAATTTGCTGAAAGGATGAAAACATAATTGGCCAGCAGACATAATAGAAAGGACAATATTAAGAAATTAATACTAGCAGGGAAAGGCCAACAACTCTGCAGTTAGGGCTGTAGTTTATGGGAAGGTTGGCAGGGGCAGGGCAACACTAGAGAGACTATCAAGGCAAGGACTATCCAGTTTTGGGGTATAAGGTGGTATCTCTATCTTAGGAAGAGAACAGATGGAGCAGTTACAATGTTAGGCTCTGGCCAAATGGCTTGAGTTCTAACCTTGGCTCTGACTCTTCTGGCTCTATGACCTTCTTTGAGCAGTCATTTAATACCTTTAAAATTCAGTTTCCTTATCTGTATACAAGGATAATAATAGTACAGTGGTAGTAAGGATTAAATGTATATATATATATAATCTCATATACAGCACTAATAAATGTCTAGCACAATGTCCTAATCCACAATAAAGATTATCCATCAACTAAAATAAAAAGTCCAGACAAGAAGGATAATGACAATAGTCACTTTCATTTATTTAGCATGTTGTATAGTAGGCTCTTTATAACCATTTTAATTAGATTTAAAAGATTAAATAATTTGAATGCAACATATAGAAAATTCAAGACAAGATTTGTCTGAACTTCAAGGCCCATAGTTTACTGCTAAAATTACTGAATTATTGAATTGAGTTAGCCCCTGAACAACTGTGGCTTTGGTATATCCAGTGCTGAAAGTATTGACCCAACCACAGCTTTACTACTTTCTGGCCATAGGAAATTGAGAAAAATCCAAATAACTTTCTGAATCTGTTACTTCATATGCAAAATGAATAATATACTCTTAGAGAAGTAGTTAATGGGTTAAATGAGACAATGAATTTAAAGATACATTAAAGATTTAAACATTTTCCAGGTTGAGTCCAATGTTATTTCCTAAACTCATCCAGGCATGTCTTATCTTCTTAAGAGCAAGGATTATGTACTCTCCTTTCCTTCTTCAGAGTAATAATCTGCCTAGTTGCATTCTTCTCATTTTCTCTTGGTTCCCACATGTAATGTAGGCCAATCAAAAGCTCCAGACTAATGAAGGCCCTGGGTCAGTGGCATAGGGATTTGGTTTTACCAGTTCTGGGATCTCTAAGGATGCTGGAGGGAGCTGCTTAAAAGATGAGAAACAACAGAAGATAGGAAAATAAGTGAAAAGTTTTCTGTATTCCTATAGGGAATACAGGTGGGGACAGAGGGACTTAGGTGACAAGAGTTGGCTCTTAATATCAGGTGGCTCCCAGGGATTGAGGCACAAGGATATCTACCCTGGATAGTTACATTAAACAGTAATCAGACTAAAAGAATGGGACTAGAAATATGAATAGATTATACCAATTGCTAGGGTATTATTAGAATCTCACCCTAGGTGGAAGAGAGGCAGAAGACAAAGAATGACCATTCTCTCAGGTAGATCCTGAAAGATAGTAGAAAAGGGCAGTGGATTGCAGAATTCCAGGCAGAATAAACCTTTCCTCTTTAGGGTTCCCTTGTCACTGTTTGTACAATAAAACTATAAACTACAAGTCCTCTTATGTGCAGGCTAGACTTTATTATATATGGTGTCTTGTACCTACCACAGTGTGAATACTAGATACTGTCCTAAACTGCATTGATATGTAATGAAAAGAGCCATAATGTAGAAACTGGTAAACCCATTCTATCACTTGGTAACAACTAGGTCTTGTTCAGCCAACTAACCTTCCTGAGCATTGGTTTCCTCATCTGTTTAAAAGGACTAATAATATGCCTTGCCCTGGTAAATTGATTGGAATAGTGATGTGAAAGTGATTTGTAAACTGTGAGGCATAGAAAGGCTTTTTTTCATCAGTTTTATCTCATCTTTCTAATGAGGCTATAAATTCAGTGGGTACAAGCTGTTCTTTATTCACCATTTGAACCTTGTCTGCTAGGGGTATAAAAAGTGGAATAAGCTTTCCAATGCCAGACACTGTGCTAGGCACCTCACATGCCTCATATAATTATTCATACAATTTCATTTAGTTCCTCTAACAACTCTATCCTTTCTTCCTTGAGACCTGGCTGCCTTCCAAGAAATAACAGATAGTCAGTAAATACTTCTGGATTGAAATATTGTAGTTCCATTTTCACACTTTGGAATTTGACTGATGTAGTTAAAGAAGAGAATTAGTAAAAGGGGTATAATTCTGTTAATGAGTGACAAAAAATGGGAGTGACCATCAAGAAAGCAGATTATTTACTTTCTAAACAATCCCATCATTTATTCCACTAAAAACTATCAAACTCCTGCTGTAGAGGGCAATTTTTCTATCCCAGGAAGTCTCCTGACCACAATGTGATGTTTTTATTATATTTACATTCAACCTAAGGATTCCATAAATATTAGAAATACAACTCTATCTCTGAGGAAATTTGGGGGTTACTTAATCTTTGCTTACTATATATATTTATTTAAAACTGGTTTCTATTTGTAATTTCACACCAATTATAGAATCATAAAATGTTCTGCCTTCTTCTAGTTCTGTTTGAGAGTCTGTTTTTGTCCTCATTGGTCTGGCTTTTCTCATTTTTCTTTCATCTCAGCACATAATCACAGTTACTACAGCAATTGGCTTCCTCACTACCCACAAATATACCATGCTCATGCTGAGACCCTTGCAATTTCTTCAAACTCATCTGCCTGACATTGTTTGGCTTCTCATAATCCATAGTCACAAAAGGGTTATTTTAGTAGTCAAACTTGATTTTTTATGCCTATCTCCCTTTCAAAGCTCCTTGTCAGCTTTGAGATGAAGTCCAGGCTCCTTGGTACTATATGGTCTGTGTCCTCTTTCCTCTGCTTCTCCACCTTCAGAATACATGCATGTATATCTACATAACTGTGTAACATTTCACTTCTACTGACACACTTGAAGTTTTCTGAACCTTTCTTGTTGTCTTGCCTTCAGGCTTTACATGAACTTATAAACATTCCATTCTTTTCTGTGTTTAGGCAGCTCTTATATTTCTCTGAGAGTCAACTCAAGCATTGTCATCCCAAGGAAAACTCCAGCTTCTTACTCTGTGGTCCCCAACCCACCTTCTCCAAGGCTGAATGAGTTATTTTCATTATTCTTAGAGCTCTCCTAAACATAGCACAACACATGTGGTAGATGTTGCCTTTTGAGAAATATGGGACCTAAACAAAATTATAACATTACAAATATTGACTAACTAGCTGAACTACTTTATGTATGAAGAAACTGAGGTCCAGCAAGATGACCTTAAGGTCTAGGACTAGATCCCAAATTTCTTGATATTATTAGCAATTACTCCAAACACCAAAGATACAGAGAAAAAGAAAAGAAACTAACATTATAGGGTGCCAGATATACAACTGCAATGACTCGACTTTTGCAAATGCTGAAACTCTGATATGCTTCTCATAACATTGTGCTTTTGTCACTGCTCCACAGAGGAAGGCCAAGTTTCTAAGAGTCCCATGACTCCAAGCTGTGTAAGGACATAGCTAGGATTCCACACATATCTCACACAAATATAGTACTTCTCCTTCACTTAGCACATGTTGTGCTCTTACTAGAACCACTGAAGGCCATTCTAATTGCTCTAGGAAGAATAATGCAAAAAAGAGGGTAAAAACAGATTTACACCAAATGTAGTGTACACAAGCAAAATGATTTTGAAACTGACACACTGAATGTGCATCACTAAATGGAGAGCTGAACATAAATGAGGAAAAATAGCACCAGAAGATCAAATCTGTGTTTGCAAAAACACTATGACCTTAGTTCCAGATGACATATGTGCAAGGGAACTGGGAAGCAAGTTGCTGGGCATCATGATGCCAATTAGGGCAAAGATATCCATTCCTAGACAAAGTCATGTGCTACTGCTGTGTCTTTTAAGAATGACTTTGACCTTCTATGATAGGTTTGTATAAAAGTTTACATTTAAATGTCAGTATTTTCAATACAATCACTTCACATTTGCACACTATAGGATATTAAACGGGATTTTGAAAAGTCATATGGAAGCGTCTCTGCCACTTTTGACTTTGCACTTACTAAACTGTGTGACCATAGATTCTATAAGCTTCAATCTCTCATCTGAAAGATGGGAGTAGTGATAATGTCATTTAAACCTGTCATGAGATTTAAGCATGGTGTTGGAGTTTAAGTTCCTGGCACCCCGGCACAGATTGTAATGGCTCCCTCCCTTTATCTCCTTGTGCTAACCATAATGTTCTTCTGAGTGTTTTCATATATATTTGATCCTGACAGGAATCCTGTCAATTGAACAGGACAGACATCATTTTATCATTTGACAGAGACTTAGGAACTTTTCATGATTTGCCTAAAAGTTCCTGCTAATAATTATGTGATAGAACCAGGAAGTAAATACAGGATTTGCTAGTGTTGTGCTTCACTTATTCAACTAACCCATATCCACACCTATTAGGCTTTGTGGATATGGCATTGACATAATAGATCTACAGAAAAGGGCATACAAAGTAGCCATAGAAGGCAGATCCTTGCCACAACACTGTAAGCAAGTCATCTACAAGCAAAGCACCACAACTCTTATATAAATTCCATGTTTACTAAAGAGAGATCCACAAAGTCTGGCTGGAGGTGTACTACTTGTCCAAAGTTAATGATGTATTAAAGGGCCACTAACATGTCATCATAAGAATATAACAAACCTTCTTTCCCCCTTCAACACCCTCAGAATAGGCTATGATGTTACTTTAGAAATGTTTCAATGTGTCTATAGAGCTATTTTAGCATTCTCTTAGTTATACCAATCAACACTTCAAAACAAGAGAAACTTGGACATATGTTCTTCCTGATCATGCCTCACATTGAACTAAAACAGTCTTAACACATTAAAAACACGAAGGAAGTTCTCGCTACTTCCCCCTCACACCTCTCTGCCTCCTGACCCAGTTTAGGGACTGATTTTACTTGGATTATGCAATGTTCTGCATAGTTCTGTGCCCTCACATCTCTTCCCTCCCTTAAACTCTCTTCCTTGATCCAATCCTGTTTTTGCAGGTATTTAAGGATCCCTCCTTCTGTCAGGAAAATCAACATCAAATCAGCCTCAGCTGGTTCTGTCTCTATTCCAGACAGTGCTCAGGTGGTACTCAATTAAAACTTACCTGTGGACTTTCTAGCCCTATTCCCCAGCATGTGATCTGCATCTGCTCCATGTAATCCTGTCTCCATGTAGAGCCTTGTCTTCTCCCTCCCTTCCTGGCCCTGTGATTATGGTTCCCTTCTTCTCCCTACCATTAACCTGTCACAAACTTACCATAATTTCACCTTCCAGTCTTATGTCTTCTCCCTCCTTCTTAGAATTCTTGGCAGCCAACTTGATATGTTATTGCTCCCCAGCACCTTCTGTCCTGCCCCATACATACATATTTTTTTTTCAGTTCTGCATTCATACTCCCTTGTACTTGGAATATTCTCTATCCAAGCTTTGCCTTCAAAACTCCTAATCTAGGGCTAGGGTTGTGGCTCAGCAGTAGAGTGCTAGCTACTCACATGTGAGACCCTGGGTTCGATCCTCAGCACAACATAACAAATTAAACAAGTTAAATAAAGGTGTTGTGTCCAAAAACACAAATAAAAAATTTAAAGAAAGAAAAACTCCTAGTCTATCCATCCTATAAGTTTAGTCTCAAATATGCCTTACCCTACCATCTTCCCACACTGGGCAAATAAGGCAGGAAAGCTGGCCAGTGTAGTTACAGGCTGTGAATTTTTAACAGTCATCCTTTCACACCAAAAGTACGGACTTTGGTTGTTCTTGTACTGTGTGTCCTTGAGCAACTTAATGAGCCTTTATGAATCTCAGCTTCCTCATCTGTAAAATGGTAATAATAGTACTAAGTCTCATGGTAATAATGATATCAAGTCTAGAACATTGCAGTTGCTCAATAAATGACAGCTAATTATTTATCATTAATGATAAGAGGGTGTATACACAAAAAAAAATGGCCAAAGGACTTAGAATTTCTGACATGGGTACCACAGATTTAAGAATAAGAACTCAAATCTACTTGTGAGGCTTATGGAAGCTTTCATGAAAGGCAAAACATTTGAATTTGGCCATGGAAGATGGTTACAATGTCAACACATAAAGATAGTAAGAAAAGCATTCTAGTAAGAAATAATCATAAATAAAAACATGCAAGTGGGAAAACACGGGTGTAAATTTATGGTTAAATTACATACACTGACTGAAGCAGAATAGGAGGAAAGTGTAGTCAAGAGACATATTGCTAGAAATGACTTCTGGAGATTGAAATTATGTCCTTTATTTTAATATATGTCCATGTGGTGAGAAGGATATTCTTACAAATTTTTCACAACACCAGAAAATTTGGAAAATATGCTAAGACTTTGGCTTGGCTCCAATCTATGAGAAGGTTTTGGTGAGTACAATTTGGTTTTTGCTAGCATTCATAGGAGGTGTGAATAAGATTCAGAACCTTTAGTACAAAGGAAAAGCTAAAAGCACTCCACTTCTCCCTTCCTCTCCCCCCACCCTCTTTTGGTTAAGGCATAGCAGCCTTTGGGGGGTTTTATTAGAAAATTCTCATGCCAGCTGTCTCTTTTCTCTAACTCACATTCACACAATACACCTCTCTTGTTTCTCTTCAGCACTGCACTCAGATACTAATGAGTTTTCGGGAATAGAAAACCCAACGGAATATTAAAATTGGAAAGAAGAGCTCGTTGAGTTAATTTTGCCGAAGTGCATCACAACACACTGCACTGTTGTAAGAATGAATATTCAAATAGGAATTCAGTCATGGGAAAATTAATTAAGGAAAATGTTATTGCTAATATTGCTTTTCATACATATACATATGCAGAGACACACAATCATCTATTGGCTCCAGCACTGACAATAATAAAAGTTAAACATTTATGAAAGTCAAATGTTTAAGATCTCTTGCTGAGTTGTTGTTAAATATAATAAGTTAAAAAATGTAAACTATGATTTCAGAAAACTAGTTCTAAAACACAAATCTCATTATGTCATTCCTTTGCTAGAAACTCTTCAATGGATCCAAAATATCTTTCAAAATAAGTCAAAATCCTCAGGCAGAAAGCCCTTCACTATGTGGCTCATGTTTACATCATCTCATTTCACTTACATACAATTTCCCAAATGTGCTAAGCTCTTGAATCCCTCCCAGTCTTTGCACATACCAGTCCATAAGTGGTGCATTCTTTCACCCCTTTCATCAGTTCATTATCGTAGCTGCAGCTCAGTGCTCCTTTCCCTTTGATGGATAAAGGGGATCTCCTGAGAATTCCCATAGCAAAATGAACTCAGTACTACCTAGCAAACACTGTGCACCTACAAAATGTTAGAAACCACACCAGGTTAAGTGTTATTGCCTTTGTTTCTTTACTTAGTTGCTGACCCACTCTACATAGATCAGTTTCTGATGGATTAAACAAACAATGTAAAACAGTACTATGCTGAGTACTGAGGTTTAATGGTGAGCAAGAATACAGTCCCTGCCCTCAGACAAGTTTTAGTCTACACACATACACACACATATATATGAAATAAATAAATTACACACATATATATGTGTGTGTGCATGTGTGTGTGTGTTTGTGTGTGTATACTTGAGTAATACTCCCTGTTTCCATCACCTGCATTCTTCTTGAATGAACAACAACAACAATAACTGAAATGAATAAGTAGATGGACATGAAACTCGTGCAGACTGATACACAGATCCCAGGTAACATAAAATTTAAAAGCAATTTGGTGTGTCAGTAAGAAAATTAGATTTGAAAATAAAATATTAATTCCAAATTCCTGGACTTACTACATGTGACTTTGATCAAGCCTTTTAACCTCTCTGAACTTTAGTTTTCTAATTTGTAAAATATGAATGCTTGTTGATTTAAAAGGAGTTCAAAGTTTTCAATCCTCTTTTCATATCCAAGGAATAAAATCACAAATAACACAATGAGAATATCATTCCAAGGGGTCATAGACTTTAGTATCAACTCTGATCAACTGTCAAGTGCTTTCTGAAGCACTCTATTGGGAAGGTTTCTGAGATTGAATTCAGATTCAGCAGAAGTATTATGATTAATTAGCAATGTCTACCCAGGAGAGCAGAGGAGAGTAGCTATGCATGTAGTCATATATTTTTTTACTCTGCAGTGAATATCCACAAAAACCTCCAAATCAGAGGAGTGTCATAAATCTGAGAATTAAATAGAATGCAATGGATCAGAATGGAGAGTAAAAGGGAGAGACCATAAGAGAAAATTTCCTTTATCACACAGCATTTTTAAGCTACTGATTGACCTTTTTCTTACAATTGTCAGTGCTGTTTTTGTTAATTCTAGACTATGAACACCTTGTTCTGGCATATAGGCTAGGACTGGTAATGTTCATTGGACAAATGAGTGAATGAACGAAGAAAGGAATGAATAGCTCTGCTGTCTCACCTCAGACCCAGAGCAATGGAACCAGTCAACCATGAACTGAAACCTCTAAAACTGTGAGCCAAACAACCAAAACAGTGTTTTCTTTTCTATGTTTTCTCCGGTATTTCACTACAGAGACAAAAATCTAACACCGTTTTTGTTTGTTTTGTGGTTCTGGGGATTGTCCCAGGAGTGCTCTACCACTTAGCCACCTTCCAATCCTCTATTTATTTATTTATTTTATTTTGAAACAGGATCTACCTAAGATACTCTGGCTGACCTCAAATTTACAATCCTAATGCCTGAGGCTCCTGGGTCACTGGAATTACAGGCATGCCACCACACTCAGCCAAAAATGGATTTTAACATACAAATATTTTTGATAAGAGAACTAAGGCTTCCGGCCCAAGGTCACTAATCTATTCAGTGGTAAAATGTCTGTATGTTTCCAAAACCCATACTCTTTTCTCTTAATGCTTCCCCACTTTTTAAATAAGATACTCCTATTACAATAATTCATTCTTCCCTTCTATTTTCCTCTAAAGACTAGGGATATTAACTGTGGCATATGGCAAGTTCAAACACAATTGCTTCAAGAGAGACAGGTTGCTAGTGTGCATTGCATGTTGATCTTCACAGAATCACACAAACCTGTGAGAAGGCAGGTGGGCAGGGTTGTCAAGTGGTTAACAGGATGCGTACCTAGGGTAAGGAAGGTGGGTTCCATTAGACCAACATGGCTGAGACCTGCCCATGAATCTGAAGCTGCACACAGTTTCTAGGATAAGCACAGGCTGCTGGCTAAAGCAGGTCTGGGAAATTCTGCCTATTGAGATGCAAGTCTCACAAAATAATCCATAGCTCCCTTGTCTCCTCAGGGCCTGCAGTTCTGGGCTTTGTTCCTGGGAGCACAGATGAACCCTTTATTCTGTTGTCTAAACAGGAAAATTATGGTTCCCTGAGGGGAAAAGTCTTGAGTCTGAGTTTGACTTTTTATCATTCATGTTAATTCGGAAATAAGCTATTGGTTTGACTTTGCATTCATCAGAGTCAAGAGTAGATTGTATTCTTTTGGTCCCCTTTGTCCTTAATTAACAGCCATTGAATACCCATATTAATTAGTGGGGCTGAGAGATATTTTGCCTCACCCTTCACCATGGTGGATAATTAAAATTCCCATTAATAAAATAGCTTCATTCATAATTTCTATAGACCTATTATAAAAACAATAAACATTATTATAGGGTAGCTTCCTTTTCTCTCCCAGCATCCCTTCACTGTTCTTGTCTATTTCCATAAAGTTCTTAGAATTGCATAGAGAAGGACAGACTCACAAAGACTGCATGTGCTAACTTTGGATTTAATCATTCAGGGTATGTAATCAACAGGATAAATCAGACAAAAGTGTTCTTAAGAAGTGAGGAAAAAACCCATTTGAACTAGAAATGTCATGTAGTCTTATATGCTGGAATTATTGTCACCTTTGGATTTTAATTTCAAGGATAACAAAAAGCTTTATTCTCAATGGGCTGAAAATTGCAATAAAGGGTTTCACATTGGATGCACTGACATTTTGTTTCAACTCAGATAAGCAAACGTTCTTAAATATAAATGTGTGCTGAGCATAATGCATGAGTGTTATAGAGATAAATGAAAAACAATGCCTATCCTTAAGGAGTGTGCTATCTAGTGGGATGGGAAGTCCCTTAACCAACTTAGCTCCAAAGAAGGTCTTGCATGTGTGAGAGAGAAGTCTCTACTTAACGAAACATTCTACAAATCAATATTAACCATTCCCTCATAGACTAGACTGGGCGTTTCTTCCAGATTTTCCCACTGCACCATGTACGTTCCAATAATTCCAGCTGGCACAGGTGCTTTTTTAACCCACAAGAAAGGAAAGCTTTGTTATGATAGTAACGAAGATTTTCTTAGTTCAGATTCTCAGTGGTGCAGACTGTGGGCTCTTAATATTGAATGAATGAATGGATGTATGGATGGATGTATGGATGGGCATTTGAGTATTAGCTGGCTGTCATAATAAAAATAGTGAGCTTACACAAATCAAGATAAAGCTCTAAAGAGACAAGTTTTCACAGCCTTTTCTTATTGGTACAATAGTCCTTGTCCTATCTACCAAAAAAATTGCCATGCAAAAATGATAAGACTGTGAGTGGCAACACTACACTAAGTGCCTGACACTACCTTTACTATTCTTCCCACTGGAACATTAAATTCCAGCCTCTACTCATGGGCTCCAGTCTTAAGAGATTCTTCTCAGAATTCCTAGCCAACCTTCAACACGCAGAGTATTGATATTTCACAAGCTGATTTCTTGAGCTTGTTGGATTTGAATCTTGAACTCTCTTTCTAGGTACCACTTGAAGACAGCTATCTTTTCACTCTCTGTATTCCTTAGCATTCTTTTGCCTTTACTGCACCCACAGTAGATTACAGGATTGTTCTATATAAAACTGCTCATGCATTCTGGGATGGTTACTTCTTAGTGCTCCAAGGTTTATTCTCCCTTTTCTCCTTCATGGATATAACAGATAGTGAATGCTCAATATTATGGAATTCCCTTTCATTTGTAATGTCCTACAACTAACTGCAAAATCACTCCCTGTAGAAATTTTAGCCTCCTCAGAGTCTAAAGTTGTTGTCTCCTTTTTCTCACCATCTATTTGCTTCATAACCCCTAGCAGTAAGTCTTCTACCACTGAAATTATTCTCAGTGATTTCTCCAGATAGCCCATTTTAAAGGTTCTTCAATGTACTTGTTTGATTTGATTTCTCCATAGCATTCCAAATAGTTGAGCAGTCACTATTTAGAGATTTTAAAAATATCCTTCAAAAGTCAGTTAGCAGGGGTTACTTGGGGATAGTGCTGGGATCAAAGTTGCAGGGGGTGGAGAAAGTAATATGTTCATTATTTCAATTTTTATGATGAGCTTATGGGTATCTATTTATATCCAGATTTATCAGATTGCATACTTTAAATATGTGTTTATTATTGCGATGATTTAAACTTTATGTTCCTCCAGAATTCATATGCTGAAGTCCTAGTTCCCAAGATGATGATATTAGGAGATAGGTCCTCCAGAAGGGAGTAAAGTCATGAAACTAGTGTCCTTGTAAAAGAAGCCTGAGACCTTACATTCCTTCCAGTATGTATGGGCACAGTGAGAAGGAGCTATCTATGAGAAACTAGGCTCTCACCAGATACTGAATCTGCTGGTACCTTGTTATTGGACTTCCTAGCATTCAGAACTATGAAGAATAAATTTCTTTGGTATGAGCTACCATGTTTATGGTATTTTGTTTTAGCAGCCTAAATGGAATAAGACAATTGTATATCAATTATACCTTGCTATAGTTTGAATGTTTGCATTCCTCTAAAATTCATGTTGAAACTTAATCCCCAATGCAATAGTATTAAGAGGTATGGTCTCATGAAAGGCAATAGTATTAAGAGGTATGGTCTCATGAAAGGCAATCAGGCTATGAGGGCTAGTGCCCTCCTGTTATGGTTTAGTTATGAGGTGCCCCCCACCAAAACTCTTCTGTTAATTCAGGAATGTTCAGAGGAAAAATGATTGGATTGTGAGAGCTGTAACCTATTCAGTTCGTTTTTGTTTGATTGGACTGAATTGGTGGTCACTGTAGGCAGATGGGATATGGCTGGGGGAGGTGGGTTATTGAGTGTGTGCTCTGAATGGAGTGGCACTCCTCTACTATGCCCTTCCACCATGATATTCTGCCTCACCTTGGGCCAGAGCAACAGAGATGGCTGATCATGGACTAAACCTCTAGAACTATTCCTCCTTTAAGTTCTTCTTTTTGGGTATTTTGGTCACAGTGCCACAACACAAACACAGAAATTAGTACAAGAGTGGAGTTATTGCTGTGATAATACCTGACCATATGGCTCAAAAGCATTTGTAACTGATTTATAGGAGGAGTTTAGAAAAATCTGGAAATGAGGGATGAAGAAACCTTAGAATGTTGAAAGCAGAGCTTAACTGGTAAGTTTGGTGGAAGCTCAGAAGACCAGAATGCTGATAGAAACATGGACTGTGCTCCTGAGGTTTTAAAAAGAACTGAGGACTATATTGGGGATTGGAATAGAGGCCATTCATGTTACATTCTGCCAAAGAATTTGTCTACATTTTGCCCATGCCCTAAGACTTTGTCTAAGGCAAAATTTAAAAGCAATAGACTATTTAATCTAGTAGGAAATTTTTGCAAGCCAGCACAGCATTCAGAATGTGGTACAGCTACTGCTATTGGCTTTTAGCCAGGTGTACTGTGCGAATACGGAGCAGAAAACAGAGATGAAGCATTTTTAAAACATTTATAAGCATTCAAGGGCCTGAACACTTGCAGTTTGGTCAGAAAAGTGCATATAACATTGGGGTGATTAAATGGAATGACTTGGTCATAACTGTAGGCAGGTGAGACATGGCTAGAGGAGGTGGGTTGCTGGAGCATGGCCTGGAAAGGTTCATCTTCCCTGTGGCCTCTCTCCCCCTCCCTCTCTTGGCTTCTTGACTGTGCTGTGAGGTAAACAGCTTTCCTCTTCTGCCACCCCTCAGCCATGATGTTTTATCTCACCTCATGCTGAAAGTGA
The DNA here is from genome assembly GCF_964194105.1 of Spermophilus citellus. Classification (NCBI taxonomy): domain Eukaryota; kingdom Metazoa; phylum Chordata; class Mammalia; order Rodentia; family Sciuridae; genus Spermophilus; species Spermophilus citellus. Next base: position 101,208,472 of record NC_138191.1, on the reverse strand, counting down.
TAGAAATGGCTAAACTTGGACTGAAACTCTGAAACCACAGGCACAGTAAACTTTCCCTGAGTTGTTCCTGTCAGGTATTTTGCTCATAGAAACATAAAGATGACTGAGACACCTCCTAAAAGGGTCTGAGGAAACAAGTCTCTTCCATTTTTGCCATTTTTTGCTCTTCTGTCCTCCCACAACATGAGAGCATAGTATTCATCCCTTCTGCCATGTGAAGACTTAGCAAACTGTTGACATCTTTGAAACAGAGACATGATATTTGCCAGCGTTTTGATCTCCACAGAATTTTGAGAAGTAAAATTCTCTTATTTATAAATTTACCAGTCTAAGGGAGTTAAAGTGGCCTGAACACTCTGATATACTTCAGTATATAACTTATTTTAAGTTGAAAAGTTCTAGTTTGCTTTTTAGTTATATGATTATTTGTTTTTGTTTTCTGTCTTGTCCCCGGGTATCAATTTAGTTCTAGGCCTTTTGTCTTGCCAGTCCATCTTCTCCTACTGTAAGATATTTGACCTATCCACTTATTGCTGAGGTGACAACTAATGGTGATGGATTCTAACTTATACAGGTTTGCTTGGTATAGATTTACAAAACTAACCCAGATTACATGCATACAGAAGAAAATGACTGTGTCACTGTTCCTATCAGTAACACCATCTTTGTCTTTCACCTCCATATCCTTTTTCTCTATATCATTGTCATTACTGGGAGGGAAGGGGAGGGGGTGTGGGGGTGGAATTAATACCCAATATGTATGATCGCACAACCAGTGTGACTCTGCATCATGAACAGCTGGAGGAATGATAAGTTGTGTTCCATTTGTGTACAATGTGTCAAAATGCACTCTACTGTCCTGTATAACTAATTAGAACAAATAAAAAATGAATATACCATTATCTGGCCTATTCACTTCATAAGGTGGTTGTGAAGTTTAAAACAAAATTATATAGATGAATGTGCTATTTTAAAGGCCATATAAACATTGCAGTTAAATACAAGACAGCATTATCCGAGGAGTAGCATGGATTACTGTAAAGAAAACATGAACTGAAGTCCTAGTTTATTCATTTATAGGATATTTTGGCCAAGTCACTTAACATCTGTGAGCCTGAGCTGCTTTGTCTTCCACAACAAGAAAATAATAAACTACTCTGCCAACATTAAAAAGTTGCAAGGATCAAATGAGACAGGTAATACTATGGTAAAGGCCATAGTATACTGTAAAATGCTATCACAGTGAAACCAAAATATAACTAAGGCACCATGTGGCTCAGTTTATGCAGACTGTTAAAAAAGAAATAGCAGTTGAGAAAAAGTGTACACATATATAACTATACATACACTTGTTATTGTCTGGTGACTTTTTTCTTTCTGTTTTAGCCATCCTAATGTATAAGAGGGTTATTTCACTGTGGTTTTCATTTGCATTTCTCTAATGACTAATGATACTGAGTATCTTTTCATGTACTTAGTGACCATTTGTGTCTTTAGAGAAATGTCTACTCAGTCCCTTTCCATACTTCTAATTGAATTATATATCATGTTTATTTTTAGTTGTAAATGTTATTTTTATATTCTAGATATAAACTTCTTAACAGAGAAATAATTTGCAAACATTTTCTCCCATTCCATTAGTTGTCTTTTTACTTGCTTGATGGTGTCATTTGACGCACAAGACTCTTAATTTTGATGAGTCCCATATATCTATTTTTCCTTCTATAGCTTGTGCTTTTAGTGTCTTGATTTTTAATTTTGTACTCATTGAAATATATATACACAGGTTAAGGCTACTCCAGGGACTAGGTGCTGCCTGTTCCAAAGCTGTTCTAGCCAAACTGGACCTTGATTGTTCACAGTTTGGCTGTGAGAATAGAACCCTGCCCCATGGGAATTCACTGGCTTCTATGCTCTCCCATCATCCCACCTTTTCTTTTTTTTCTTTTTCTTAGAGAGAGAGAGAGAGAGAGAGAGAGAGAGAGAGAGAATTTTAATATTCATTTTTTGGTTTTTGGTGGATACAACATCTTTGTTTGTAATGTGGTGCTGAGGATGGAACCTGGGCCTCACACATGCCAGGCGAGCGCGCTACTGCTTGAGCCACATCCCCAGCCCATTCCACCTTTTCATTCACATACTCTATTATTAGTTTTTGTCAAAGTTCATTTTACAAGATTCCAACAATATCTAGGCTGAACTTAAAGGCTACACTTCTGCCAAGATATGTTGGGGAATCAGTACATTCTCAACGATCAAATATCTTTATGATGTATTTTCAAGTAAAAAGTTTAGAAGGGACAGTATAGAAAGTATGGGCTCTAGAAGGACAAAACTGGAGAGACTCATGACTATTTTTTGATTGGGGGGGCACCAAAACAGCAACAAGAAATGACAGTTAAGAGCTTGATAGAAGAATCAGAAAAGTATAAAAACAAATACAAGAACTCAAAAGACACAGTGGTAATCTTTTTGCAAAGAAGCAGATTGTTCTCCACACTTCAGAAGGTATTAATAAGTATGATCAGCCAGTACTTTTCCAAAATAACTATAAGTTAGCATTAGATCCAACTAAAGGGAGATTAGGAGCATCTCAGCATTCCAGCTGCCATAAAACATTAATGAACTGGAACATTTTAGTCCCAATTCCCTAGTTATAGAAAAGAGTATCTGCAGCCTTAGGGAAGAATGAATCAATGGCATGTGCAGGTAAATGGATAGATCTGGAGAATATTATGCTAAGCAAAATAAGCCAGTCCCAAAGAACCAAAGGCTTAATATTTCTTCTAATACACGAATGCCAATTCACAATAATAGAGGTTCTAATCCAAATGAGGGGAATGAAGGGAGGGGAGAGAGTATGGGGATAGAAATGATAGTAGAATGAATCTGACATTATTACCCTATGTGCATATAGGATACATGACCTGTGTAACTCTATATCAGGTACAACCAGAAGAATAAGAAGTTATATTCCATTTATGTATAATATGTCAAATGTGTTCTACTGTCATGTATAACTAATTAGAACAAATTTTAAAATTAAAAAAAAATACTATTAAGTGCTTCCTATATGCCAGGACCTGTGTAAAACATCTGTCATCTCAATTAATCATCAAAACTAATAAAGATGATGTCATAGTGACCATTTTACAAATAAGGGTATTTAAATACAGAGAAGTTATACTATGGGACCAACCCTAGATTCTGTCAATTTTGTAAAGAGTTAAAATTGACAGAATCTAGGGTTGGTCCCATAGTCATTTAATCTAAAGATATTCAAACTTTTATTCAATTAAATCTTTTAATTAAATAAAATTTTTAATTGATTAAAAAATAAATGACATCAGAATGCATTAAAATTCTTATTACACATATAAAGCACAATTTTTCATACCTCTGGTTGTATACAAAGTTTGTTTACACAAATTCGTGTCTTCATACATGTACTTTGGATAATGATGTCTATCACATTCCACCATCCTTGTTAATCCCCTGCTCCCTTGCTTTCCCTCCCAACCCTCTGCCCTATCTATCTAGAATTCATTTATTCCTCCCATGCTCTCCTTCCCTACCCCACTATGAGTCAGTCACCTTATATAAGAGAAAACATTCAGAATTTGTTTTTTGGGGGATTGGCTAACTTCACTTAGCATTATCTTTTCCAACGCTATCCACTTACCTGAAAATGCCATGATTTTATTCTCTTTTATTGCTGAGTAAAATTCCATTATGTATATTTGCCATATCTTTTTATCCATTCATCCACTGAAGGACATCTCGGTTGGCTCCACAATTTAGCTATTGTAAATTGTGCTGCTATAAACATTGATGTGGCTGTGTCCCTGTAGTATGATGTTTTTAAGTCGTTTGGGTAAAGTCTGAGGAGAGGGATAGCTGGGGCAAATGGTGGTTCCATTCCCAATTTTCCAAGAAATCTCCAATACTGCTTTCCATATTGGCTGCACCAATTTGCAGTCTCACCAGCAATGTATGAGTGTACCTTTTTCCCCACATCTTCACCAATACTTATTGTTGTTTATCTTCATAATAGCTGCCATTCTGACTGGAATGAAATAATATCTTAGAGTAGTTTTGATTTGCATTTCTCTGATTGCAAGAGATGATGAGAATTTTTTCATATATTTGTTGATTGGTTGTATATTCTCTTTAGAGAAGTGTCTGTTCAGTTCCTTGGCCCATTTGTTGACTGGGTTATTTGTTTTTTTGGTGCTTAGATTTTGGAGTTCTTTATATACCCTAGAGCTTAGTGATCTATCTAATGTGTGAGGGGTAAAAATTTGCTCCCAGGATGTAGGCTAGAGAGCCTATCACCTCACAGATTGTTTCTTTTGCTGAGAAGAAGGTTTTTAGTGTGATTCCATCCCATTTATGTTTTCTGGGTTTTAATTCTAGCACCACAGGACTCTTATTAAGGAAGTTGGGGCCTAATCCCGCATGATGAAGATTAGGGCCTACTTTTTCTTCTATTAGATACAGAGTCTCTAGTTTAATTCCTAGGTCCTTGATCCACTTTGAGTTGTGTTTTGTGCATAGTGAGATATAAGTGTTTAATTTCATATTGTTGCATATGGATTTCTAGTTTTCCCAGCACCATTTGTTGAAGATGCTATCTTTTCTCCAATGCATATTTCTGGCAACTTTGATAATATAAGATAATTGTAATTTTGTGGGTTTGTCTCTGTGTCCTCTCTTCTGTACCATTGGTCTACCAGTATGTTTTGGTGCCAATAGCATGCTATTTTGTTACTATTTCTCTGTAGTATAATTTAAGGTCTGGTATAGTGATGCCACCTGCTTCACTCTTCCTGCTAAGGATTGCTTCAGTTATTCTGTGTCTCTTGTTTTTCCAGATGAATTTCATGATTGCATTTTCTATTTCTATGAGGAATGCCATTGGGATATTGATCAGAATTGCATTAAATCTTTAGTGCTCTTGGTAGTAAGGTCTTTTTGATAATATTAATTCTGCCTATCCAAGAGCAAGGTAGATATTTCCATATTCTAAGGTCTTCTTTGATTTCTTTCTTTAGGGTTCTGTAGTTTTCATTGTATAGATCTTTCACCTCTTTCATTAAGTTGATTCCCAAGTATCTAATTTTTTTGAGGTTATTGTGAATGGGGTAGTTTTCTTCATTTCCTTTTCAGAGAATTTGTCACTGATATACATACATGCCTTTGACTTACGGGTGTTGATTTTATATACTGCTAATTTGATGAATTCATTTATTAGTACTAGAAGTTTTCTGGTGGAGCTTTTTGGGTCTCCTAGGAATAGAATCATATTATCAGCAAATAGTGCTAATTTAAATTCTTATTTTCTTATACATATTCCTTTAATTTCTTTTATCTGTTTAATTGCTCTGCCAGTGTTTTATGAACTATGTTGAATAAAAGTGGTGAAAGGGGACATCCCTGTCTTGTTCCAGTTTTTAGACAGAATGTCTTTAATTTTTTCCCATTTAGGATGATGTTGTCCTGTGTAGATAGCCTAACAATGTTGAGATATGTTCCTGTTATCACTAGTTTTTCTTGTGTTTTGAACATGAAGCACTGCTGTATTTTGTCAAATGCTTTTTCTGCATCTATTGAGATGATCATATGATCATTATCATTGAGTCTATCAATGTGATGAATTACATTTATTGATTTCTGTATGTTGAACCAACCTTGCATCCCTGGGATGAATCCCACTTGATCATGGTTCACATTTTTTGATACATTTTTATATTCTATTTTCCAGGATTTTATTGAGAATTTTTGCATCTATGTTCAGTAGAGATATTGGTCTGAAATTTTCTCTCTTTGATGTGTCTTTGCCTGGTTTGTGGATCAGGGTGATATTGGCCTTCTAGAATGAGTTTGGAATTCCTGCTTCTTTTTCTATTTCCTGAAATAAATTGAAGAGTATTGGTATTAGTCCTTTTTTAAAGGTCTTAGAACTTGACTGTGTATCCATCCAGTCCTGTACTTTTCTTGGTTGGCAAGCTTCTGATGGCATCTTCTAGTGATACTGGTCTGTTTAAAATGTGTATATCTTCCTCACTCAATCTGGGCAAATCGAATGACTTAATAAACTTGTCGATGCCTTTAATGTCTTCTATTTTATTGGAGTATAAGTTATAAAATAATTTCTAATTATCATCTGTATTTCTCTAGTGTCTGTTGTGATATTACCTTTTTATCACATATGCTGGTAATTTGAGTTCTCTCTCTCCTTCTCTTTGTTAGCATGCCTGAGGGGCTGTCACTTTTATTTATTTTTTCAAAGAACCACCTTTTTGTTTTGTCAATTTTTTAATTGTTTGTTTTGTTTCTAATTCATTGATTTCAGCTCTAATTTTAATTATTTCTTGCCTTCTACTGCTTTTGTGGCTGATTTGTTCTTCTTTTTTTCTAGGGCTATGAGATGTAGTGTGAGGTAATTTATTTGTTGACTTTTTCTTCTTTTAAGGAATGAACTCCTTGCAATGAATTTTCCTCTTACTGCTGCTTTTATACTGTCCCAGAGTGCCACAGTCTTGGCTGGGCACAGAATCACGAGCCACCACACACCTTGTAGATTCAAACAGCAATTCTTTATTCCCGAACTTACACCGGCCTCTACACACGTTCTGGGGAAATCCCAGTTCTGCCGCCGCCCAATTCACCTACTCCACAAGGCTTTTTTCCAAATACTTTTTGAATCGCACGAGAACTCAACGGGAACTCAGGCAGCAGGAATGCCCTATTCCCAGCAGCAATAATCTTCAACCTGGAACTTCCCTAAAACCCATATTGTCTTAAACCGGGAACACCTAAAACTTGTCTTAAACTGGGAATGCCCTAAACCCTAGGAGCAGGATACTTCCTCAAACCTGCAGGATACACCCTAATCCTGGATCCACCCTGGTCCTTGAGCAGGGTCACCTTTCTCAAACACACAAGCAAGGTCAACAGCGAAATTCCAAGGCAAGTCCATTTAACATGGGGTACACTGGCAAGGAAATTCCGATGCGTCATTCCTACTTGGCAATGGCCCTCAGCACCAGAGATTTCCATATGTTGTGTCTATGTTCTTATTTACCTCTAAGAATTTTCAATCTCCTCTTTGATGTCTTCGACAACCCATTGTTCATTCAATAGCATATTGTTTAATCTCAAGGTGATGGAGAAATTTTTATTTTTTATTTGGTCATTGATTTCCAATTTCATTCCATTATGATCTGATAAAATGCATGGTAGTATATCTACTTTTTTGTATTTGCTAGGAGTTGCTTTCTGGCATATTATATGGTCTATGTTAGAGAAAAATTCGTGTACTGCTGAGAAGAAAGTGTATGCACTTGATGCAGGTTAAAAATATTCTGTATATGTCAGTTAAGACTAAGTTATTGATTGTATTATTGAGTTCTATAGTTTCTTTACTCAACTTTTCTTTGGAAGACCTATCCAGTGATGAGAGAGGTGTGTTAAAGTCACCCAAGATTATTGTCTTGTGGTCAATTTGACTCTTGAACTTGAGAAGAATTTATTTGATGAACATAGCTGCACCATTGTTTGGGGCATATATATTAATGATTGTTATGTCTTATTGGTGCATGGTTCCCTTTAGCAGTATGTAATGTCCATCTTTATCCCTTTTGATTAACTTTGGCTTGATGTCTACTTTATTTTAAATGAGGACACAAACTCCTGCTGCTTCTGCAGTCCATGTGAGTGGTATTTTTCCCAACCTTTTTACCTTCAGTCTGTGTATGTCTTTTCCTATTAGATGAGTCTCTTAGAGGCAGCATATTGTCGGGTCTTTTTTAATCCAGTCTGCTAGCCTATGTGTTTTGATTCATAAGTTTATGCCATTAATATTCAGGGTTATTATTGAGACATGGTTTGTATTTTCAGCCATATTTCGTTATTTTTATTATTTAACTTGACTTGATTTTCTTCTTTGATTAGTCTTTCATTTAGGGTACTACTTCCCTCTACTGATTTTCATTTTTGTTTTCTCATTTTCTCTTCATGGCATATTTTGCCAAGGATGTTTTGTAGTGCCATATTTCTAGGTATAAATTCTTTTAACTTTTGTTTATCGTGGAAGGTTTTTATTTCATCTTCAAATCTAAAGCTTAATTTTGCTGGATAGAAGATTCTTGGTGGGCACCCATTTTCTTTCAGAGCTTCATATATGTTGTTTCAGGATCTTCTAGCTTTCAGGGTCTGTTTTGAAAAATCTGCTAATATCCTAATTAGTTTTCTCCTGTACGGAATCTGTTTCTTTCTCTCATGGCTTTTAAAATTCTCTCCTTATTCTGTATGTTGGGTATTTTCATTATAATGTGCCTTGGTGTAGATCTGTTGTGATTTTGTGCATTTGGTGTCCTGTAGCCTTCTTGAATTTGGATTTCCAATTCATTCTTTATGTTTAAAAAGTTTTCTGATATTATTTCATTGAATAGATTGTTCATTTCTTTGTTTTGTACCTCCATGCCTTCCTCTATCCCAATAACTCTTAAATTTGATCTTTTTATGCTATCCCATATTTCTTGAATGTTCTGCTCATAGCTTCTTACCATTATCACTGTGTGGTCTATGTTCTTTTCAAGATGATATATTTTATCTTCATTGTCCGATACCCTGTCTTCCAAGTGATATACTCTGTTGGTGATGCTTTCATTTGAGCTTCTAATTTGGTTTATTATTTCTTTCATTTTAAGGATTTCTGTTTGGTTTCTTCTTTAGAACCTCTATCTCCCTGTTGAGGTGATCTTTTGCTTCTTGGATTTGTTTTTGTAGCTCCTTGTCAAAGTGATCTTTCACTGCTTTTATTTGCTCTCTTATATCTTCCTTGAGTTCACAGAATATTTTAACCATGTATATCCTGAACTCTTTCTCTGTAATTTTTACTGCTATGGCTGCCAATGATTCTAATGATGTGGTGTCTTCATTTGTTTGTGGTACTTTTTTCCCTTGTCTTTTCCTGTTGTTCATGCGTCTTCCTTTCCAGCTCTGTGGGTCTGGAATGTTATTGTTTTTACCCTATAGTTTGTAGTACTCTTGTAGGGTTCCAAGATCCCTCCTTTGTGGGGAAGGACAATGTGAACAGGTCCCAATATCAACAATATACCACCTATGAACAATTTGTTGTTATTAAGACGTTTACAGTTTAGTCTCAATGTACAGAAATGTTGGATTCAATTATTATCTAAAATGTAATCAGTAGTTACATAAAAAAGGTTTACAGTTTCTGATGGTGGACAATGAACTGGGGGTGGGGTATAGAACAATATGCTAAGGGGGAAGGATGTGAGGATATAGAGTTAATATATCTTAGGAAATGTGAAAGAGAAATCTAATTTAGTGTGTTAGTAGCAAGAGAATAGACAGGAAGTAATTTAGGGTAGACAGGTATGTGGGAAGACAGTAGAGTACATTAAACAAACACACATATGTATTTAGAAAAATACAGAATGTTAAAATAGTAAAATTTGGAGGGGGAAAGAAAAATGAAAGAAGAAAAAAGAGGGAAAAGGGGGCATATACAACATCTCTATATTATATTATTCAGATAATTCAGTCCTCAAAATCCACTTTCATGCAAAGTTCTTGGTTTCACATATGTTGGGGATGTTAGGGCCATAGGATAGAGGGGACAAAGAGAAAGAGAAAAGAACATACTTGAAAGAAGAAACCAGGGTTGTTGCTAGTTTAAGAGATCTGTATTTTTCTGTCTCTCTTCTCATCCAATAGGTGGGGTTGTTTGTTTTAAGCTGGTGTCTCTGCCCTCAGGATGGTGTAGGTAACCAGAGTGGGAAGACTGGTACTGTTGTAGGGCGTCTGAAAGTGGGGAGTGCCACCCACCAGTCCCTGCAGGGAGACTGCACCTCAAGTTTCTCTTTTTGGTACTGATCATCTGACTTGAATCCCGGTATTGTCTCCTTCTCTTGCCTGGAGAATTCCTAGCTCCTGGTCTCTCTGTTAGGCTCCAAACTTTAGTCCCATCCCCCCTCACTTAGCAGTTCCCACCTGCGGGAACCCTCACATCCAGGCTCACACCTGGTGGGCAGCATCCTGGTGAACTACATGTCAGCCCAACTGGGAGCTGTTTTTGTATTGAGTGGTCACTGTGCCTGAGTTATCACTGCTAGGGAGTTGGTAGGGGGAGTTGGAAACCTGGTACCTGGCCAGATTGATATTTGATATGAGAGCAGCCCCCACCAAATATGGTGAGAAAGGTTTTCCAAGATGGAGTCAGTCTGCTTCCAGTACCAGGGTGTCTGGTGAGGTGGAAGGAGCCAGGCGATGGCGTTTTGCTATGGGTAGGTAGTAGCAGAGTGACCTGCTTGGGAGCAGTGCACAGTCTGGAGTTCTACAGAGGTGCTGATAGATGATTCTGCTAAGCCACTTGAGAGCCGTGCGTGGGCTAGAACTGCAGGCTTTGAGTTTTGGGAGCCAGGGGTCTGGAGTCCTGTTAGAATGCTGAGGATCTTAGCCCTGCATGGGGGTCACAGCGGTGGTGATTTCTGTGGAAATCTACTGTAAGGGGTCCTCTTACACTCTCTATTCTGACTAGGTGAGTTATGGGTCACAGAGCAACACAGGATGCTGCCTCCCTCTGGCCAGACATCTTTGAATCTCCCATAATTTTATTTTATCAGGAGCAAGACTATTTTTGTGTCTCTGCCTTTATTCTCCATAGGAAATATCTAAAGATAATAAAGAAGATTTATCAAAACAGCAGAACTAGGAGTATCTTTCCAGATACTAGAAAGCCTCAGGATTATTGAAAGAGACAGCTGAAGGCACTTTTTCCTTTTAACAAGGAAATCCCTTATACAGTATCTACACATACATTTCTAGTAACAGGAAGCTCAGACCACTTGATGAGAAAGCCTTCTTCACCACTGAGGAACTCCTCCTTTTGTCTCTACAAATGGTTAAAACCTGTTTTACTATATTTCTACCAAGTAGTCTAGATCTAGACAAGTTTTTAGAACTTTGCAGACTCTCTCTTGTGGCTAGTCTAATTAGTCAAGTTAACTAGTCTAGTTATTCTTGAATGGTAAGCCAATGACTATAACCTCTCTGATGCTATAGTAGATACTCCCATATCCAATATTCTGTTTTAGATGCAATTAGACTTTCTGTAGGTCCTGGTCCTTCAGCTGCTTTCTTTCTGCTGTCCTGCCTCTTCTCAGAGCTACATACAAGTCCCACTGCATGATATGGGTACAAAGATGACTACTTAATGCCAGAGAACAGAGATGACCAGCACTTTTAATGTCTAAGACAGCAGCCATCCTGAAAGAATTCCATGAGGAGACCTGGCCATTTTTGCAGTTCATGAGTAGTCAGGATTCTTTAATCCTAGGTAAAGGCTCTGGAACATGGTAGGCAGGATAATAACCTACATTCACCCAGATTTTTGCCTAGGACCTGTTCACCACTTATTTATGTGGATACTATTTCTATAGGACCTTAATCTCTTCCTCTCCATATTACCCCACACCCACAAATGTCCCCTACCTCAAGTACAATTCAGACACATTCCTTTAGATAACAGTTCTCTTGTTTTCAATGCATTTGACAAACTTTTAATCTTCATTCTCACTTTTGAATCTCTATGCTCTCCCCATGACCCCTGGATCTGGAAGCACAATGGATCAGTCACTCCTCAGAGTTGATTTTGCTTTTCTTATTCACTTCCTACTTACTCTAGCTTCTCCTCAACTTAGCCTTCCAAGCCTGCCAAACAATTCTGGAGTTTATTTTAATCCCTTTCTAGGGAGAACCTTAAACATTAGTGTAATTTATAAAGAAGGAATTTACAAATTAGAAAGGTTAAGTGAGTTGCCCAAGACCTTATAGTTGAAAAGTGATAGTGTTAGGATCTGAACTCTTTTTATTTTTTTAACTGCCCAAAAGCTTTCACTGCATAAAACTTTAGAGATTCAAAACAGTTCACTGAAAAAAAATCTAAATATTCAAGAACTCACTAGTTTAAAACATATTGACTACTGCAATATTTTAGTGCTATGCCAGGCTGGGACAGAAAGTTTAGTGAATGTTTGGCTGTGTAGGAAACACTCCTCCCTTATGAAGCAAATCACATGCTGTGGCCATTCTACAAAAGGTAAAGCTGAAATTAAATGCCTGCCCCAAGAAGGCTCAACTGGTCATCAGTAAGATGTGAACTCTGGGACAAGTTAAAAAAAATCTTTATGATAGTTTACCAACCTGGTCATGTTCTGTTTTTATCAAAATCCCTTTTCATGTGTAGTGAATAAAGGTTACCATAATATTTTAGAGTGTAGATGGTACTCGAGTACAAAAAATATCTGTGGTAATAAATTGAGAAGTCACTTCTGAAATTGTCAACATGAAATGACATTTCATGCCAGGTCTTTAAAAAATAAAACTAAAATGTTCTTTTAACACTCATTGCAGTTTCCTCACCTAGGAAATTTATTTGAAAATTCAGGCATAAAGTTGAATCTAATTTTATAGCCTTATATAATTAAGTAATCCTCAGCACTTTCCACTGAGGATTTGGACTCCCTCCTGCCTTACAAAGGGGATAGTTAAACCTGAAAAATTTAATTTTGATAATGGTGTCCTGAATTTGTCCTGTTTTCTCAGGCAGAAGAAGATTACGTAAGAAGAATATATGTGTGAAGGAGATAGAAGAGGGAAAGATGGGAACTCCATATTATTAAAAACCAATTAGTGAAAAAGACAATAACAAGTATTAATTACATTTATGAAAAAGAGAAAAGCACAGTAACACCTCAATTCCCATAGGAGATACTATCCACCAAGGTGCTCCCTCAATATTAAGTCAAAAGGTTGAGTGTAATGACTGCTAAAATATAGCAGCAACAATTATGTAAAGGAAACACTGTCAGCACAAGTTATATTTGAGAATTTTCAAAAGAATAAGATGCTCTATTACAATATACTCATTTAGAGGGAAAGAAGAAACTCATTCATCCATTCATTTATACTTTATTCCAGAAGCTCTTTATAAAATTATTTTCCCATGTAAAATCTCAAAGTACCTTGAATAGTCAAAAAAATCTTGAGAAAGAGGAACAAAGTTGGTGGCATCAAACTAAGTGTAAAGTACTTTACAAAGCTACAGTAATCAAAGCAGGATGATATTTGCATAAAAATAGAGATCAATAGGATGATATAGATATTAAAAAATAAGTATATGGTTAAATGATCTTTGACAAAGTTGCTAAGAGTATACAATGAGGAAAATATAATCTCTTCAACAATTAACGTTGGTAAAACTGGATATCAACATGCAAAAAATGAAGATGGACCCTTATCTCATATCAGAAATTAAAGACATAAATCTTGAAATTATAAAAATTATAAAAAACATTATGAAAAACATTATTAGCATTGCAAAGGGCAATTACTTCTTAAATATGACAACAAAATGCATAGGAAACAAAAGAAGAAAAGACAAATGGGACTACATCAAACTTAAAATTTTCTGTGCATCAAAAAAATATCAACAGAATGAGAAGGTAACCTAAAGAATGGGAGAAAATACCTGCAAACAATATGTCAGGTAAGGAATTAATATTTAGAATAAATAAATAATATCTAAAATTTAACAATAAGAACATGATTGTTGAAATGGGCAAAAGTATAAAAATAGCCCCAAATCACATAAAACAGTGGTTAACATCACTAGTCATCAGGGAAATTCAAACCAACACCACAATGAAATAACATCTCATATGAATTAGGATGGCCACTATCTAAATCAAGAACACAGAAAATAACAAATGTTGGCAAGAAGACAAAGAAATTGTAATCTTTGTGCACTATTTTTAAAATAGTCTAGCCTCTATGGAAAAACAGTGTAGAGGTTTCTCAAAAAGTTAAAAATAGAATTACCACATGATCCAGAAATTCAACTTCTGGGCATACATCCAAAAGAATAAAAAACAGAGAACCTTGAAGAGTACAACTATTTTCATTACAACATTATTCACAATAGCCAAGATTCACTGCCTGTCAGTGAATGAATTGTTAAACAAAATGTGGTATGTACATACAAGGGAATATTATTCAGCTTACAAAAGGAAATCCTGTCATATGCTACAACATGGATGAATCTGGAGGGACCCATCAAAAAACAGAAAAATACTGGATTATTCATCTTACATGAGAATTCTAAAATAATCAAACTCATAGAAACAGACAATAAAATGGTGGTTGAAAAGGATTGGGTGGAGGGGGAAATGGGAAGTTTTTTTTGAAAAGGTAAAGAATTTCAGTCATGCAAGATAAAAAGTTGTACATATCTGTCGCTCCACAATGTGGATATGTCAATGATATTTTAATAGTTAACAATATTGTAGTATAGACTTAAAATATTAAGAAAGTAATCTTATGTGATTTTTATCACATTAAAGACTTTTAAAAGTATATACCATGTCAGAACTTAGGCCACAATGATGAACAAAGTAGGTGAAGGATAATGGAGAAAGAGCAATATACACATCATGGAAAGTAATAGCAGCTGGGAGTATAGAACTCATTTCAAATAAAGAGAACAACTTGAAAATGGGATCAGGTTACAGACAGACTGTGTGCTGTATATAGTTCACTGCTGATGGAGCTAAGCTAAAGAACCAAGTCTTAGATGGCTATGTAGGCCTGTAAGGAATATATCTCATAGATAACTAGGAACCACTGATCCATTTTAAGTAGGGAAGTATCTTATTCAGTTTTGTGTCTTAAAGAGATTATATAGGAAAGAGATGCTTTAAAAACATGTTTAAATCAAGGAGACCAGTTTGGAGATTGTTTAACCTCCAGATGAAAGAACAAAAGGAGAGCTACCTGCTCTAGAGGCAGTATGGATAAATAGGATGAGCTGGATTAAGAAGAGGGAACAGATTTAAAGTAAACGTATTAAAGTAAACATATTAAAGGTAAGGTAGGTACATACAAGGGAATATTGTTGACACACACACACACATGTTGACATCTAATATGCAGATATGGGCCTGGAGTTCCAGAGAAGATATGTTTAGGAAAAAACAGATTTTAGAATAAACCACATGTAAATGTCATTTAAGTTTATGAAAGATTATAAAATTCCTGGATAAAAGTAGAGAAAAAGAACAATTATCCCACAATAAAATCCCGAGGAACATCAACACTAAGAAGAAGGAAGAGGAAGTGGACCTAGAAAGAAGTAATATAGATGTAGGAGGAAAGCCAGAAGAATGTACTGTCATTAAACCAAACATCAGAAATACTGAGAGAGAAATAATTACAAGGGTCCAATTTTAGAGTTCTTACAAGATAATTACAGAAAATGTCCCTATATTCATCAACTTGGCAATTAAAAGATCTTTTTAAAAAACTTTATTTTACTTATTTATTTTTATGTGGTGCTGAGGCTCAAACCCAGCACATTGCACACGCTAGGCCAGTGCTCTACCATTGAGCCCAACCTCAGCCCCCAAAAGATCTTTGGTAACCTTAACAAACACAAATTCAGTAGAGATATAGGGATAACAGCCAGGATTCAGTGGCTAAGGACTAAATGAGAGAACATACACATTTTCTTTCAGTGATTTCCAAAGAGGAAGAGAAGGGAAAAAATGACACCCCCAAATAAATACATATGAAGATTTGAGGGGACTACTTCAGATATAATATGATATTTTCTCTTAGTATATTAAGACATAACAACCACTGCCAGTGTCCACTTAACCTGACTCCACTGCCTTAGTGGGCTTCTATCCCACCATTCTGTCCTTCTGTCATGTGAATCTCTGAACACTCAACTTCTTAACCTCTTTTTAGATCAAAGGCCCTCTGTCCCTTTTAAATTGATAAAATTACTTCACTTAAGACTTTGGATATAGGAGAGTCTGCCCTACCTGTAAAACAGGTTGGCCCTCAAGAACCTTTTCTCTTGGTAATGTTGTTCTAAGATAAGGCAAATGACAATACTTATTATGAGTATACCAACAATAAGCACTTAATTTGATATTTTATAATGTATAACACACTTTCACATTTTTCTCTTATTTTATCCTCCCTAAATTCCACATTTTACAGATAAGGACAGCATTTTTACTCAGAAGTAGTGACGGCACAGAACATGATCCCAGATCTCCTTATTTACATTCCCTACACAGATGCTCTAGAATAGGACACATTGTTTGGTAAGATGAGTACCATTCAGAGGTGGGCACTCATTACAACTGAGATTTACATTTCTACAGCTTTTCTAATGGCATGCAAAATAATTGCCTAGGGTCATACAGCTAGTGAGTGGCAGAGCTCCTGTCTCTGGACACTTGGTCACATGTTTTTTTTTCTTCTTCCTGAGCACAACTACCCAAAGAGGAACACTATTTTCTGGACATCAAGATATTGGAATATAAATCATACACCATATCATTCCCATCTTTCCTGTGCTTCTTATCTACACATCAAAATAGGGTTTGGATTAAATAGCTTCCCTCAAATTTATTTTTTCTTACTTCCTATATGGCTTTAATTTATTGCCAAAGTGACTCCTTGGAAGCCCCATATTTCTCATTCAAGGACTTAGAAGACATAAACATGGAATTTTTCCTTTGTAAATAAAGCTGCTCCTCCCTTCATTGTTCCCTGAGTCCATTAAACAACTTCCATCTATCTATATTTAGCTCCTATTGATTCTCACTTAATTGACTTATTCCTCCCAGACATGAAAAACACTTTTATTCTTTAGAAATTCAGTGTATGTCTGCTTTCTCTTAATCACAAACCATAGGTGTGTGCAGTAGATATGCCATCCTACCCCTATCCCAGGCTCAGTCTCATTAGAAAACTGGGGAAGGAATGAAATTAGAGTATTGAGGTTTCTGATTATAAAGTTATTAGACGGTAAATAAAAAAGACCCTGTTATAATCCCTAATCCAGAATATGCTAATAGTGTGGTTTTAGGTGAGTCATAGTTCCTCTATGGGCTATCATCCCTTTGTCTGAAAAACAAAGAGACTGTATTAGGTGCTAAAATGTGTCTTATGTCTCCTTTCATATATTATATATTATGTTGCTTGCAAATATATTGTATAATACTAAACTCATAAATAAATGAAATTTGGTGAAATTATCTTATAAATGGCAAAGCCCTTCATGAATGTACTAATTGCTGTGATGATGTTATTACTGAATTCCTGGGTCTCCACAAATTTCCAGGAACCTTATACCTTAAATTAGAAGAGAATTTTAGTTTTCTCCCAATCTGTTCTCTTATTTAGATATGGAACAAAGCTGCTATGAAAATAAAGATAATTTGGTAGAATGAGAAGATCCTTGAATAAGGAGAGTAAGAAAGAAGAATAGGAATTAAGTTTTGACTTTAGCCAAAGAAGAAAAGGCTGGCCCAATTTAGAAAAGGGTTCAAAGTCACTGCAGTGCCTGGGTTGAGAGAAGTCAACAAAAGAGGATTGAGAACCATTTGGAAGACGCACATCTGATTGTTTTAGAAAAAGTTTTAGATTTCATAAGTAGCATTTCGATTCCTCTACCTTGGGTCTAGCTCCCTTAAGAGAGGCCAGAATAAATGTGCTCAATTCCAAAGGCTAGTTTCAAGATTTGAAAAAAAAAATAACTAACCAACTCTGATTACTAGAATGGTCCTGTGAATAGGCAGAACCTAGGAATAAAAGGTATATTTTAATTTCTATCATTGTTATTATTACTTCCTCCATTGTCTACTTTTCTTAATTGTTTTTTCTCTCCATGTTTGTTTTTCATCTTTGCACTTAAGGCACATCTGCTTTGATTCTTCCCAAACACAACTTCCTTCTCTTACACATATTGTTTTGTAGAATTACTAGAAACAGAGTGCCCAGAAAGAAGAAAATGTATGCTCTCTCCAACCTTACTCTTGTGAGCAAGCTTTAAAACTTTGGGCATCTGCACCTGGGTTCAAATTGCAAGTGTGTCCAGCAGAGGAAGACAAAGATGGGGATGAGTTTTGGGCCACTGTATTCTGGAAACAGTATAAAAAATTAGAAGAGTAATTGCTCCCAAGGAGAACTATGATCAATAATAGTTTTATAACTTTCTGAACATCAGATTCTGGATAGAAAGGAAAGTGGGGGTAGATGGATCAGGTAAGTGAATTTGGAACTAGGGAAAAAAAAAACCTCTTTGATGGATTGTTCTCTCCTCCTCCTTCTCCAGTTCCTAAAGAACTTATGATCTCTTTATGAATGCCCAACTACCAGAAGAAAAGAATATTCTGGAATGATTTCTCCAGTCATTGTTATCTGAGGAGCTCTAACTGACCAAAAAAAAAAAAAAGACTGCTATAATAATACATGATTGGGAAGATAACCCTGTTATTGGGCCATTTTAGCTAGGTAGAGTAAGGTCTATAAATGAGAGTATCCAAGTTTTCTCATCCATCCTCTATGGTTTAGCAGAATTGATTGGAAAGATAGAGCTTGCTTGGCAGATCTAAAGGCAGAATGGTGTCCTTGGAGATGGTACTCCATTGATTCCATTCTCCCATTTCATGTAAGAGCCAAAAATCACACAAAAGAAACATTTACACACAAAAAAGTGGTGCATACACACATGTGCGCGCGCGTGCGCACACACACACACACACACACACACACACACACCATTCACTATCTCCTTGCAATTTCCTGCTCTTGAGACTCTTGGTCACTGAGTCTGCCATGCATTCTCTTTATGTTTTCTTTCACAATCTATTATTCTTTACCCCTCTCTTACTTCTCATTCTACTGTCATTATCATTATAATTAATTTTAATGATAACAGTATAAGATTTAGATCATATAACTTGCTCCAGGTCTCCTACTGAAAAAGTTCATGTGCGTGTGAGTATGTGTGAAATTTCACTGAAGTCTTATGACTATCATGGGCTTGTGAACCAGTTTGGCAATTCTGTTTTTCAAACGAGGGAATGGGCTAGGCGAAATTTGGTACCTTGCCCTAAATCACACAAGTAGAAAATGTTACAGCCAGGTTAAAAACAGATCATCTCTTTGACTTGAAAACCCATGTTTTTCTTCCTGAACTATTCTGTCACTAATAATTTATTCTTCTCATTAATAATTCTGATGATATGGGTTCTCCTTGAAGGTGATGTTGCCTCTTCAATCTGCTTGGATGGCATCTCAAGTCCCACCCTATTAATGGTCCTTTCCCACCACTACCCACCTCCAGCCCAGCTTCTCCAGCCTTCAGACAATTTTCAGACACTAGGAAACAAATAGGTAGGAACTAGAGGACTCCGAGACATATTTTAAAGGATAAGCATTTAATCATAGCTGCCTTTTTTGTGGACATGTGATGCTTACCCCAGGGGAGATACACTCTTGGTTATTGCCTAACATAAGAAGATTCTAGAATTTGGCATCACCCTGGGACATATATTTTTTTTTCTCATCTTACCACAGAATTTTTCCCACAGGGCTGCAAGTTTTATGAGTAATGTGCAGATTTTCTTTAAGCTATAAAAATAAAATTAATTCATGTCATTGTTCCAAAGAAACCTAAAACAGGGCCATGCCAGATTTGGCTTCCAAGGAAACTTTTACTCGTGATATGTCAGAACTTAAGTTCTTGTTGGATCCACATATGCATGTAGACACACACATGCACAAACACACACACACATATATTCACACACCCCTCCCAGCCCTGAATATATTTTCCAAGAAAACCAGATGAAGATTCTATTCATTACCAGGGAGTGACTCAGAGCTGGGTAAAACAACTAAGCAAACAGTTCTAGTAGGAGGAGTGCCAGGGCATATGAAAAAGAAAAGAAATGAGTTCAGTCATATGGGCCTTATTAAGTTGCCTGGGACCTTGGAAACTATTTCATTCAACACTAACTAGTATATATATTGCAGTAATTTAATAGTTCCAACAATTAAATATTTAAAATAACTTTGATCCATTTTGAGTTAACTTTTATGCATGGCAAGAGAAAGGGGTTCAGCTTCATTCTGTTGCATATGGATTTCCAGTTTTCCCAGCACCATTTGTTGAAGATGCTATCCTTCCTCCATTGCATGCTTTTAGCCCCTTTATCAAATATAAGAAAGTTGTAATTTTGTGGATTGGTCTCTGTGTCCTCTATTCTGTATCATTGGTCCACCCGCCTGTTTTGGTACCAGTACCTTGCTATTTTTGTTACTATTGCTCTGTAGTACAGTTTGAAATCTGGTATAGCTATACCTCCAGATTCACACTTCCTGCTTAGAATTGCTTTTGCTATTCTGGGTCTTTTATTTTTCCATATGAATTTCATGATCGCTTTATCTATTTCTACAAGAAATGCTGTTGGGATTTTGATTGGCATTGCATTAAACCTGTAGAGAACTTTGGGTAATATCTCCATTTTGATGATGTTAGTTCTGCCTATCCATGAACAGGGTATATTTTTCCATCTTCTAAGATCTTCTTCTATTTCTCTCTTTAGGGTTCCGTAGTTTTCATTGTATAAATCTTTCACCTCTTTGTTAGGTTGATTCCCAAGTATTTTATTTTTTTTTTTGAGGATATTGTGAATGGGGGTGGTTTTCCTCATTTCCAGTTCAGAAGATTTGTCGCTGATATACAGGAATGCCTTTGATTTATGTGTGTTGATTTTATATCCTGCCACTTTGCTGAATTCATTTATTAGCTCTAGTAGTTTCTTTGTAGACCCTTTTTGGTCTGTTAGATATAGTATCATATTATCTGCAAATAGTGATAATTTAAGTTCTTCTTTTCCTATTTTTATGCCTTTAATTTCTTTTGTCTGTCTAATTGCTCTGGCAAGTATTTCAAGAACTAAATTGAATAGAAGTGGTGAGAGAGGATGTCCCCCCTGTCTTGTTCCAGACTTAACCGACATATACAGAATATATCAACCATCATCAAGTAGATACACGTTCTTCTCCGCAGTACATGGATCCTACTCAAAGATAGACCATATATTATGCCATAGGGCAACTCAGTAAATATAAAGTTGTGGAGATAATACCATGCATCTTATCTGATCATAATGGAAAGAAACTGGAAATCAATGATAAAAGAAGGAAGGAAAAATCCTGCATCACCTGGAAAATGAACAATATACTACTGAATGATCAATGGGTTACAGAAGATATAAAAGAGGAAATCAAAAAATCCTTAGAGACAAACGACAATACAGACACAACATATCGGAATCTATGGGACACAATGAAAGCAGTTTTAAGAGGGAAATTAATTTCCTGGAGTTCATTCCTCAAAAAAAGAAAAAAACCAACAAATAAATGAACTTACACTTCATCTCAAAACCCTAGAAAAGGAAGAGCAAAACAACAGCAAATGTAGTAGAAGACAAGAAATAATTAAAACAGAGCGGAAATCAACGAAATTGAAACAACAAAAAAAAACATTGAAAAAAATTGATAAAACTAAAAGTTGGTTCTTTGAAAAAATAAATAAGATGGACAGACCCTTAGCCATGGTAAAAAAGAGAAGAAGAGAGAGAACTCAAATTACTAACATACGGGATGAAAAAGGCAATATCACAGCGGACATTACAGAAATACAGAAGATAATTAGAAAGTATTTTGAAACCCTATACTCCAATAAAATAGAAGATAGTAAAGATATCGATAAATTTCTTAAGTCATATGATCTGTCCTGATTGAGTCAGGAAGACACACACAATTTAAACAGACCAATAACAAAGGAGGAAATAGAAGAAGCCATCAAAAGACTACCAACCAAGAAAAGCCCCGGACCGGATGGGTATACAGCAGAGTTTTACAAAACCTTCAAAGAAGAATTAATACCAATACTTTTCAAGCTATTTCAAGAAACAGAAAAAGAAGGAGCTCTTCCAACCTTATTCTATGAGGCCAACATCACCCTGATCCCGAAACCAGACAAAGACACTTCAAAGAAAGAAAATTACAGACCAATATCTCTAATGAACTTATATGCAAAAATCCTCAATAAAATCCTGGCAAATCAAATACAAAAGCATATCAAAAAAAATTGTGCACCATGATCAAGTAGGATTCATCCCTGGGATTCAAGGCTGGTTCAATATACGGAAATCAATAAATGTTATTCACCACATCAATAGACTTAAAGATAAGAACCATATGATCATCTCGATAGATGCAGAAAAAGCATTCGACAAAGTACAGCATCCCTTTATGTTCAAAACACTAGAAAAACAAGGGATAACAGGAACTTACCTCAACATTGTAAAAGCTATATATGCTAAGCCTCAGGCTATCATCATTCTAAATGATAATCTTTTAAAGAATATTGGCAGAGTCCTTTAAAAATGGAAGTATTTTTAAAAAGACATTGTGTTATAGAAAGAACTACATCTACCTAGTCTGCTAATGAATAATTCAGAGAGGTAAAACTTCCAATAGTTCAGGGCATAATCAGAGAAAGGCAGGTAGTTCAATGAAAACTGTGAGGTTAAAAATGATTAGAGATGAAGCAAAAATGGTTAGCTGGGAACAGTTTATGAAGACCTTGACTGCCATGTCTACAAAAAGGAAATTTAATCCTACATATGAAGACAAACCCTACCTGAATTTTGGGGAAGAGATCAACATTATTTGAATTATATTTTGCAATTGCTCATACTAACAGGACATAGAGAATACAAGAGAAGGAGAGGGATTAAAGGTAGGAAAATCATAAAGTGGGAATATCCTAGACAAGAGAATCAACTTCATGAAAGTACCTGTCATGACCAGTGTATCACTGCCAAATGTATCCTCAGGAACTAAAATGTAGGATTTAGTCAATAAATGGGTGCTAAGTAAAAAGTGACCTCCATTTATGTAAAAGAGAAGAGGAAGATAGAGGGAGAGGGAGCGCGTGTGTGTGTGTGAGAGAGAGATTTGATTGTTTAGGGGATCATACTGGTGGTACTCAGCTACAGGTTTCCAGATCACTGTGTTTTCAGGTCATTATCCAGACTGTGCTGGCTAACTGCATAAACTTGGCTACATTTCACTAAGCATCATATCCAAACCACATATTTAACATTGTTTAACATGTATGATCTCATTTGATCTATTATAAAAAGAACTTAAGAGTCAGGTATTGTCCCCAATTTATATATGAACAAAGTAAAATTTTCTTATTTGACAGTGGAGTTTATGTGTTCCATTTTCAAACGTATTCCAAAGAGGTCTCTATATTATACCCTGTATAAACAATAGCAGCACACTAGTAACATTTGTGTAAACGTGTTTATAATAAACCATCCAAAATGTACTGTGTGCCTTAATAAGCTTTTGTATTCTCAGGAGCCCTTATTAGTTACAGATACAATATTTTAGAAAATCCTCTGTCCCTAACTACTTGAAGATGCATTAATCATTTTAAATCCCCCCTCCTCCCTGAAAATCATGGGCAAAATGTCATATTGTTGTCTTGCTTAATGAATATAAATGTTACCTCTTCTATCTTTGGATGAATTTCCACAAATACCAAACACAAGGTAGCCACCCCTCCCAATCCTCAGAACAAATAATAAAATTGACCCAGCCCTGCTGCAAATCCTGTGTGGTTATAATTCTACCTTTGCCTTGCTCTAGTTTTCTCTTGCTTAGTTATTTGAAAGTGTATTGTTTTCCCATCCTAGAAATGATATTTTATACTCGTTTGTTCTTATTAGGACCTTGGAAGTAGTGATATAATATTCTTTTCCTTCCAGATGTTGCTCTTTCCTCTTTGTAAAATGAATTTTCCACCTATCATTTCAAAGTACCCTGTCAAATAGGTTTCTTGCTTAGAGCCCAAGTGCATCCCTAGCATGCAGGGATATCATAGGGGGAAAAATACATATTCCATCAAATCAATGTAATTGCTTTTAAATTGCCTACTGCTTTTATTAGTAGCTTTTCTATTGCTGTCATAGGATGGTCATATTCTCTTTGAAATGTCTCTCTTATTTTCCATTTGTGTTGAGAAAATATTTCGATTATAGAAATAAGTCATTGAGTTAGAATGACAGTTTTCGTTCATCTACATGATACACAATTTCAGAATTTTTGATAACTGAAAGAAAGAATAAATTAAAATTTACCTTTGACAAAAGCCATAAGAAAAGAAAAGAAGGGTGTGAGGAAATCAAGTTGCTAAATTTGCCAACATATCACAGATTGGCACTGACTCTTTCTCTGTAAAATAAGGATACAGTCTTACAGGATTTTTATGAAAATTAAATATATGTGAAAATGACTATCATGGTTCTTAGTAACCAGAAAAATTCAATGAGGTGTACTAGTAATAGTAATTACTGTTATTATTATTGCTATTTCAAGGCAAACACATTAAGTCTTCATTCTTTATTTACTGATCATTTATGACAGAACCTCCCATAGAAGAAACTCTCAATGTGGTGGGCAACACAAATAATTAACCACTATGCAATGGAACTTATAATAGATATATGTAAGAACTTCTCTATAAATAAAGATGTAATAATTTGGGCTGTAGCTGTAGCTCAGTGGTAGAGCTCTTTCCTCACACATGTAATGTGCTGGATTCAATCCTCAATATATATATACACACACACATACATACATACATACATACATACACACACAGACGTGTACACATATATAAAGGTATTGTGTGCATCTACAACTAAAACAAAAATCTTTTTAAAGATGTAATATTTTAAAGAATACCTTGTATTTTTACAGCATTTGATAGTTTTCAAAACCCACAAACACCATTAAAAATAGGTTGGAAGTATCAGCTTCACAGATAATCATCATCATCATCACTCTGGCAGCTACTGTTTGGTACATGGGTGTTATTACAGGCCATGGCCTTGGACTTTACATGTGTTTCATCATTCAAGCATCACAAGAAACTTATGAGGTCGCTATTTGATTCCCATATTACTGGTGGCAAAAGTAAGATTCAATGAGTTTCACTAATTTCCTTTAATTATACAGCTAGTATGGATATATCGTGATATAGCGTGGGTATGGATACATATCTGCCTGTTTCCATGTCATCATCTTTTCACCCTTCATAGTTGAGGATGTAACTCAGAGAAAATTACACTGGGCATCATTAAGAGGAAATTTTTCTCTGATTGAACTCAAATATATCCATCTGAATAAACAATGCAAAAGAAGTGAACAACTTGTACCCTAATCTCTAGATTATTTGGAAGTCACTTTCTTCTGGTTTGCCCCATCAGTTGCCATTCAACAAAGCTGGGATATATTAACAGATAAGTTTAACAAATAAGTGGCTCTGGGAGAAGATATTGAATCAGCTCAGATGGCCTATGATTGAAACTGAACATTGACATTGTCAATTCTGACATTCTAGTTTCAAAAATTTTATTAGTGATCCAGAAAATAGAATAGATAACTTTCAGATGGCTTCCAAAAGAAAACAAATGTTCAAACAAGCTTCTAACCCACATCAGGAAAGTAAAAAAATGTTAAGAAAAACAACTTTATTACTACAAACTAAACCAAGAAGAAAACAAATTCTCACTATAGGAACCTGGCAATTCAGAGATGGTTCTCTCTCTCTCTGTCTCTCTCTCTCTCTCTCTCTCTCTCTCTCTCTCTTAGTTTTATTGATTTTATTTTTTAAATACATGACAGTGGCATGCATTACAACTCTTAATACACATATAGAGTACAATTTTTCATATCTTTGTATATAGAGTATGTTCACGCCAATTCATGCCTTTATACATGTACTTTGTTGTTGTATTTTTGCATTACAATTCTTATTACACACATATACCACAATTTTTCATATCTCTGTTTGTATATAAAGTATGTTGACACCCAATTTGAGTCTTCATACATGTACTTTGGATAATGATCAGAGATGATTCTCAATATTCTCAGTCCATTGGTGACCACTTACCTTTGCTTCTGCCAAAGGTTGTCCCCCATTAGGTGACAATTATGTTACTTCATGTGGCCTTGTATACAACTGTATCTGAAAAATTTCTGCCAGATAAAATGTTACTCTTTGAGGAATTAGCATGTTTATTCCTCTCTTTAAAACTCTTAAAAAATATCATGTAGTCTTTAATACTTGTTGGCTAGGAAACTTAGAATTGAGTTTTCTATTAATTCACAGCAACTAGATTGATTTTAAGGCTACTATGGTTACTTATTCCCTTCTCTTATTCATATTTTAATAGGGCTACATTTTAAAAACAAGGAATAAAGGCATTTAAATTTGATTATTATTCTGTCATTCCATAAAATAAAGGATATAGTTTCATTTTATCCAGATACTAAATCTATTATCAGTGTATGAACTTTGTTCTTTTGAACAAAATCTACTATACATTTACAATATATAATGTCTCAGCTATGCTGAACTATTCTAATAGTGAAGAAGGATAAACAGATAAAATAAAATTTGATAATTACTACTAGTACTACCATGTGATAATTACTATAATTCTTTGCAAGCTATAAATAATGGCTATCAGTATGTTTCTTCACCCCATATCTACCCTTGCCGCAGTCTGGCTGGGCACAAAATCATGAGCCACTCACAGCTTTATAGATTCAAACAGCAATTCTTTATTCCCGAACTCACACCGGCACTCTACACACGTTCTGGGGAAAAATACACGTTCTGGACAAAATCCACGTACTCCACCAGGCATTCTGGCTGGGCACAAAATCACGAGCCACCACACACCTTGTAGATTCAAACAGCAATTCTTTATTCCTGAACTCACACCGGCATTCTACACACCTTCTGGGGAAATTCACATTCTGGGCCAGCAGGATACGCCCTATTCCCAGCCAGGTACACCTTAAACCTGGAACCACCCTAAACCCAAGGAGCAGGATACTCCCTAAAACCTGATCCACCCTAAACCCGGATCCGCCCTGGTCCTTGAGCAAGGTCACCTTACTCAAGCATACATGCAATGTCACTGCAAATGTCCAAGGCAAGTCGAGTCCTTCCTCTAAGCAACATGGGGTACGCTGGCAAGGAAATTGTCATACCTACTTGGCTAATGGCTCTCAGCATACCCTAGGTTTGTTTTCTTGATGTAGAGAAAGATGATAACTGCCTGCTTACTGTGGCTTTCTGAAATGTGTCTCAGTTACCCAAGCACTTCGGAGGATTTGAGTGTATTAACAGGTTTAAATCTGGACAGATCTGTTTATTTACCTCCTTAGAAATTATTCTCTGTCCTCTGTAATCCACAGAGATCTTTCTAGCTCTGCATCCCAGGGTATTTCCCCCACACTAGATACAAAGGCTCTGATAATCTGATGCTTCCAGTCATTGCATACAGGTCCTGTCTCCCCAACATGGGTGTGAGCCTACAAAGGTTAGGTTTTGTGGGCCCAAAAATCTTTCTCAAGCTTCTAAATTCAACACTCATTTATTAATCTCCTATTTTTTTTTTCCTGGAAGCACAGGAATACATAAAACTCCCTATTCAAAGTTTAAGGCTAGTAGGTAAGTGAGAAACATAAACAGATTTAGTACTGTGTATATAATTACACCGACAGGTGCAACATCCCAAATACCTGACCCATGATAGGGCTCATAATTTGTTTGGGAAAGAACTTCAGTGATGCAGATAAAGGGAGAGTAGAAATAGACAAAGGTGAAAAGAAAAAGAAATTGGGAAATAAGCCATTTACTTATTTATCACCCAAATCAAAATGCCCAA
The DNA here is from genome assembly GCF_964194105.1 of Spermophilus citellus. Lineage (NCBI taxonomy): Eukaryota > Metazoa > Chordata > Mammalia > Rodentia > Sciuridae > Spermophilus > Spermophilus citellus. The sequence continues at coordinate 101,180,747 of NC_138191.1, read as the reverse complement.
AATTAAGTCAAAGTGATTGGTGCCGAATTGTGTTCCAGGGACCTCATGTGGTAAGTAAGTGGCATGGACATGGAATCCAAGTATAAAGTAAGATGGATATCAAGCAGGTGGTAAAGACTCTGGGGGTTGAGTTCATTCAGGGTAGTACAGGGAGTTTTTCTTTATCAAGGAATATGACTAACTAGAGGCAAGAGTCAGAATCTTAGTCAAGAAAGATGAAAATCAGACTAGAGCACCGGTCTTATCCAGTCCTAATGGGAAACTAGACTGAGACAAAGAAGCTGAGGCATAAGTCCAGTTGCTTGTTAAACAGAAGGGCTCTCCAAAACCATGCAAATCACTCATGTTCCCCACCCAACTCAAAACCCAGACACATGGGGCACTGTGTTTATAGCAGAAGACTAATTTTAGATTCCATCTGAATTAGTCTGAGACTAATAATAAACTTACTATTTAGCAAAATATTGACACAGGGTCATAACTTAAATACCTTGAAGTTGAAGCAGGTGGGAGTAGGGGACAAAGCAATATCAAACATATTGGTTGTTGCAACATTTTTGAAAATTGATTAAAGCAATTCTCAGCCTCTTTCTATCAAGACAAAAGGAAATTATTTATCTGAAGTTATCAGCAAGAGGCACAAGCACTCACTGCTATTAAGTGTCATAGAACTCTTGTAATAAAAACTCAAGAAAGTAAAAAATGTCACTGTATTTTTCTTCATTGAAATTCTATCATCTTCTACTTATATGTAGATTCATGATGTTTTTCCCCCTCAGGAGAGCCACAAGGAACCTGTCAGAAATATTCCAGCATATGCAAATCCTAACTAGAGAGACAAAAATAATCTTTGTTCTGTTCCTTATGTGCTCTGTGGGAGTTTTGCCTTGTTTGCATGATTGATCAGTTTGCATATTGCTTTTAAAAATCATTTTTCAAAAGGATACATAAAGCTAAAAATAAGAGGAGTAACTAGTGCTGGGCTGGGATAAAGGGCACAAATCTAGAATAAATTCTTTAAACAACTCATGAATATTCTTCCTGTATATATCAGATGGTCATTATCAGGGACAGTTTCTACCCCCTCCATTATATAGGTAATAGGTACTAAAATTCCCCAAAGATGAACTATGGGAAGAACAGTCTCTTTTTTTGTTATTGTTGTTATTGGTTTCTTTTCCTGGGGGCTGTTTGCTGATTGGCAGTACACCTATGCATAAATTATTTGGATAGTATGTAAATGGCCAAAGCCCTACTAGAATCCCCAAACACTCTGAGACCTCACTTCCTTTCCTTATATCTAATTTTAAGAAATAATCACATCACTACAGATTCTTCAAGGAACCCCATCTACCTATTTTCCCCGGACTATATCCAAATGTGTTCCATACCTATAAAGCAGAGGGTAGATGTTCCACTATCATCAAACACTGTTCTCAGGAACAGTACCTCCTCCCCCAAGTCTTACTTTTCTGGGTTTTCTATCTTCTTTTTTATCTCCACCTTCATTGCCTTTGTTTAAGCTTCATGAGCTCTTACCCATATTACTTAAATAGCCCGATAACTTGCCTTCCTGTGGCCATTATTGCTTCTTCTACCTGCTTTCCCAACCTCTCTTACTCTTCTACTCCCAAACTTATTCACTACTCCATTAATAGTAATTCAGAAATTCAATATGAAAAACTTAATTGCTTGATTAAAAAATTAGGAACATTCTTAATCAAATGCTAAGGAGAAAAAGAGAAAAGGAGAAAAGGAAAATTTTTGATCATCTGCAATTTGTCCACCTCTATGCAAGATTCTATTATATGTGTTACTGACCTATATTCTTAGAAAATTCTTCAGAATAATATACTATTATCCCTCATTTATCATAAGGAAACTAAGGTGCAGGAACTTACATAATTTTCCTAAGGCTATATGGCCAGTAGATGCAGTACAAAGCATGCGATATGAAGGCATATATTGATTTTATTACTTTGTCAGTATCACTTCTAAGGAGACATAAAGATGAATAAGATATCTGGCTATATCTGACTCTGAAAAACCCACAATAAAGGAGATACTCACACTAACAGTAAATTATAGTGTGGAAAGTACAAAGTTAAGTGGCAAAGTCAGAATCTGAATTTCTCTTCCAGTTAGTCTACTGGATGCCATATTTGCAAAAATAAAGTCCTCTTACATGTCAAAACTTTCATATAAATACTGTATTTTCAGTTAAGGATACACAATGGCAAATAGTTACAATCAGTAAAACTATCAAATGAATCTACATTTTGTTAAACACAACAGTATAAATGTCCATTTGCATCCACATTTTGTGAGATATACGATTGGTTCAGAGTATAGACAGGGAATATACAGCTACAACTGAATTTGGGACTCCCTTCCAACAACCTTATGGCTCTCCTTGAATCCTTATCAAGACAAAAGGAAATTATTTATCTGAAGTTATCCCGTATTATGAAAATGAGTGCCATATTTCTAACCTCTTCTCACATAATATACCTTCTAACAGCATCTGTACTGTTGGCAACTGGAAAGCCAGGATAAAACATGCCTGTGTGTAAGTCTTACCCAAAAGCATGAGACTAGATAGGACCTTGGAGACAAATGACAAGCCTTCAGTTTCTCTAATCTATCTAGTCATCCACCCACAGGAAAGGATGAAGTAGAGAGAGATGGAACTATATGTCTTAGTGTTTATTTTATACTAGGTACATGATTTGTAACCTAAAAGTTAAATCAAGTATAGTCTTCAAAGTCAGCAGAATCTTGCCTAACTCATTCTAGCCTATTCCTGTCTTTTCCTTCTTCAATATCATTTACCATTTTCTTTCTTATTTGTCCTAAATGTACTTTGCTCTTTTATATCCAAACCTTTTCTAAATTTTGCCTAGAAAATGTTTGTCCAGTTCCTATTTATTTATTCTATTGAACTCTTTTGCACTTTAAGATCCATCTACTCTTCAACACTCTCCACAGCTTATGCAAGAAATTGTTCTTTTTCCTCTGTGCTTCCATTACACTTGGTTTGCCCTTCCTTTAGAGCATTAAGTATAAAATTATATTTATTTCTTCATAATTAGCCAATGCTCCTTTGGTGACTGGTCCTAAACCTTATTTATCTTGAATCCTCAGTGTATAGCATTGTACCTGGAACAGATGCTCAATCTTTATGTAAAACCCAATAAATAATGTTTGAATGAATGAATAAACAAGTTCACCATCTTTGGTTGCATGTATCAGTGTATATAGACTCTTCTGAAATTGTCTGCTTCAAGTATATTGTTCTGTTGTTTATCACTTTTTAACCAAAAAAAAAAAAAAACTTACTGCTGAGATGTTCATAAAAGCCTTAAAAGCTGTCTAATCCGGTCTTCCTATTAGGGTAAAAATCCCCTTCCTGTGATCAGGAATCACTTATTCTCTAATTGCATAGCTCTAGTGATAGAGAATTCACTGCCTAATAAGGGAATTCAATCATTCTTTAATTATATTAATTATGAGGAATGTCAAACTATATTTTTCTATCATTCCTTCCTACTGATTCTGTTCCTGACCTCTAAAAAACTACTCTATTTGCATGTATTTTTCTCATTCATGAGATCTTTCTAGATATCTGATGAAGGACTAAAAAATGAAGTGGTCACTTGTACAAGGTATTCTGGGACCTCAGAAACCCACACTGGTTTCTGAGATGGAGCTAAGGAGGCAGATTTATCTATAAAAGCAGTTGGCAGGGCCAGTCAAGTTCAGTGACTAAGAGATTGACAAATGTGGGATTACCCCTGGAAGAATCAAGGTGGTGGATACCAACAGAGGTAGCCAAGTTGGCACTCAACTAAGGGCAGGAGAGGACAGTTGGGCAAAAACATGGCATTAACAAAACATCATGGAGTGGTTAATGTGATCCTGGACAGTAGTCAGGAAATTTAGTGTCAGAGAGGTAAAGGAAGATGCTGGTTCTAGCAAAAGTCCTCTGGATACAAGTCATTTTTGCTAATTAAATAGTCTTTATACTGCCTCACAACATTTCTTTATCAGCTCACTTCTCAATCAGTCACAAAATGATGATGTAAAATGACTTAATATATTGAGTTTAACTTTCTCACTGGAATTGTCTCAATGCAGTGACTCCTCCATGGCCACCATGTCTTATTCCTAAGACAGTTTTATACCACAAAGATCAGAAGTTTACCAAGTACTATTGCATCCTTCCTTTTCTGTAATGCACAGGAGAGTAACTCACTGAGAAGCAACACATTATTCTTTAATATGTTAACCACTCTCATGGTCTGGTAGCATTTATAAGGGGATTTGATATATATCTCTTCCAATCAATCATAAGGTGAACTTTAGGGGAAAAGAAATCTAATCTCTATTTTTCTATGTTACTGGGAGACAGTTTTTCTCTTTTTTGTAACATTTATAAAAATATCAGTCTTTTACTGTTAAAAAAAGACACCACAAGATAGTCCTCTTAGCAAAACTCACCCCATGACATTGATGTCAACCTACCCTTCAAGTTTTATATCTTGCAACTCACCCTAAAGTTTCTCCTGGGGTTTCAACCATCGTATATTACATTAAAGGTCTTAGCATAACCCAAGTTTCTTCTAAATAGTCAAAGTTGTCAAAGTTGGTAAGTTGAGATAGTAGCCAAGTCTTAAATTAGTATCAGGGGAGAGACTGAAATCTCTAGATTTTGCCATGGTTTCAAACCAAGCCATGACATCCATGAGAGAAGCAAAGTAAGTGATAGAGAAAAAATATATGTATCAGATGGTGAAAACTTTATAAGAAATGCATGGCCCATGAGAGGCTTACATGGACAAATTCTTCTTACATTGTTAATTTAGGAACAGGATTTAAAACTTACATAAAAGAAAACTTCCTATCATGTTGCAATGCTGAAAGACCCCAGTAAGTGGAATATTTGCTGTCTCCAAGAAAAATGGGAAAAATAACAAAACTCAAAGAATAGCTAACTTCTGAGCAATGTGTTTAGCTCATTCAATTTGATTAATTTCTTGGGGGTCATTCAATCAGCAGGAAAGTTTGGTTGTCAAAGATTCCAAAGATACTCCTTTAACACGGTGCTGAGCAAGACATTTGGGTTGCTTTCCATTAGCCAATTGATCAACACTTTCCTGCATTTTTAAAAAATCCAGTGCAACTATTTATATCTGTTTAGGTAAAGAGGGAGAAAGTAGATATTTTTCTCATAATCTAAGCATGCCTTTAAAACATTTTAATTATTTTCTTGTGTATTCTTTAGAAGAGTATAAAGAATTTCAACCGGACCAGTATGAAGCATGCCTGGGTAATAAATATCTGGCCCACAGATAGCTATTAAAGTTCACTGGTTCTATTTTAAAACAAACTGCAGGAAGGTCACCTTGATAAAACCATTTCAGAAACATTCTCAAATAGCTACAGGCTTTAATCTTAATGTCCAGAACCCATTGTTCTTAGATCGGAAATGAACTGGAACTTAGAAACCAAACAGATAAATCTCTTAATAATTGAATTATACTTCCTTTGTCCTTGATACTTTTCCTGATCACTCTTTTCTGTGTGAAATGTTCTGTGCAAAACTATTCTGTTTCTTCAATTTCTTTCCATCATTATGTGGTAGGATAAGCATGGACCTTGCCTTCATGAAGACTTGGTTTGAATCCTGGATATGCCACTTGACAGCTACCTTGCTTTGGATAAATTCCTTAACATTTTGAGATTCAAAGTATTTCTGGGTAAAAGAGGAATAAAAACAGCTATTTGAAGATGATAGAGAAGATAATATTAGATAATACGCTAGAGCTTAACATACTTCCAGGCATGAAGTATATGCTCACTAAATAATATTTTTCTTCCCTTTTGTCCACTCTATTGCCTTGTACAACATCCAGTGTTTCTTCTAAGTCTAGAGCCAACATAGCCTCATCAGATCTGGGACTCCAAGACCCTAAGGGACTCTCTTCCTTCTTACTCTGAAGTTCTCCTTAGAAAGGTGGGCTTTTAAAACTGCAATGTTACAGATTTGCATCCCAGCTCCCCTCCTTCCAAACTGAGAGTAAATTCAGGCAAATCAGTTAACACTTCCAGATGCTGTTTCTTCAACTTTCCATAAAAATGTTATAGTTTTGCTGTGCTGTGAAGATTAAATATGTGAAAACCATATTAGGGAGATCCTGAACTATCTCTATAGTGTACATTTAACTAAGTAATAAGTGTAGATTTATTACAATATTTATTACCAAGGATTTATACTAAGATTTATTAAGGTTCCTTTGTCCAACCTAAGCTAAATACAAAGGGGAGAAAAACAAAAACAAACAAACAAAAATCAGGATGGGGTGCTCTGCTCTAGTGAGGCATCAATAAAACCACATGCTCAATACTTGTGGTTAGCATTGCCTAACTACCAGGCCAAACTACCCTAACTCAGTAAGCCTCTTCCCTTAGGGATAAAGGCCCTTCCATATTGCTTTCCACCACGACAGCCATATTTTTCCGTAAAGCGTGGTTACTTTAGGCAGAAGATGATTGACTTATGGATATTTTGCTTATGTATGATTGATAGGCATGCCCCACTTAAACCCTATAACAGTTGTGTACATTCCAAAAATCAATTGAGCTACTGGACTTCAACTTGAGGTTTGTCACCAGCCAGTTCTCAGCAGCTCCCAGAATCTGTGTGTTGATTCCACATCTCTACCCGCCACGACTGAGGTAGCCAAAGTAGCTGAGCAACAAACTGACCACACCAGTGACAGAAACTTATGCTAGACAGCAGATAAAAAACCAAGCCAGCCAATTATGCTGGACTTTAGTGACTAAGACTACATTTACCTATATGGACAATTGTTGGAAAGATTATTTTTCCAAGAGTATTTATATTACTGACAGACCTAATTAACTTCTTAAATTCGAGAGTTAAGAAAAAAATGATAAATACCCTGTAGCCTGTAAGAATACAACTTATTGTATCATTAGTTATTGCCAGCTAATATTTCAGAGCTATAATATGCTAAAGTTAATATTCAGGCTTTAAAACAGATGTATGTCAATTGACCAGACTTAGGCAAACTGCTGGTCTCATAATCCCTGAAGTGACTACTTTAAATATTATTCCTTGCTTGTTCAATTGCAGCCTTTGTGGCTATGTCTTAAAACTTACAATGTATGGATTTTCTTAATGTTTGACTTAAATTACTTCCAAAGTCCTTCATGGTCAGATAAGTGCTGATGGAAGGATGAGAACTAAGTAATGATGTTCTAGAAGACAATGTAATAAATGTGAGTGATCCCTTTGCTCTATGGTTTATGGAGAGACAAATAAAAATGTGAGTGAGCGCTTTGCTCTATGGTTTATGGAGTGGCCTAAATGCCATGGCAATGAAAATGTCTGTTACTATGGCCAAACACAATGCATCCCAATAAAATTGGGAAAAGATTAAAAATCTTCTGATGAGTGTTTGGCGAAGTAATAATAATACAGATTATTGTGTTTATTGTGTTATGAAGATGATATGTTTTCTACTAATTGTGTTGTGAAGATGATATGTTTTCTACTAATTCTTTTTGTGTTTCAATAACAGATCGGATTGATCTTGGACCAAGAGTCAAGTGACTAAAAGATAAAATTTCCCAGTTACATTGTTTTTTATATTAAGAAAGGGGGAATATGTGGGAGAACAACCTTACACGTCACTGGGTTACACTCCCCGACTGGGTGTTGAGGCGCTCCGTAGCAGAAATGTAGCAGAGCTTTCCCCACCCTTCTTGGGTGAGAGGATCGTATCTCGTGCATGGGTGTGTCTTGCTACAGCCCCATGGGTGAAGCTATGCTCACCTGTTCCTTTGTAATATAACCCCTTGCCCTGTTTAGGATAGAATCTTCCATGGAAATGCCTTGTGTGAATCCCCTTCTCTTATTGTGTCCTTGGGTGTGGCCTACCCAGGTGTCAGTCAACCTGCTGATAGTGGACATCATGAAGATAGAGTCAGCCCCATGAAACCTGACCCCTTGCCTCATTTGAAAAGCTTCTCCTCAATAAAAGGGGTCGGTGCATGCTCTCACTCTCTCTTTCTACAGATCCTTAAGGTCAGAGGAGCTGGCACAGCGACCCCAAAGGAAAAAAACAATCCCTTCCTTGGCCTTCAGTAGCTCATAGTCAGAAACAAGATATTTCACAAACTGAGAGCTGAAGAATACTTAGAGAAGTGTTTGGAAATGCATTTAGAGGCCTCCTGCCACAGTGCATCCAGTTCTAAAGGGATTTCATGGTACTATAAACCATGAAGGACAACCATTCTTGGATTAATGAAAGATTTTTGTTTCAAAACAAAACAACACCAGGAAGTAATCAAATCTAAGCATTATAACTGGCTCTAAAGGTCACACAAATGACAGGATCCATTCTTCAACATCCTCTAGAGATGACAGCATGCTCAATACTTTCAGAGGCACCCAAATCCTCATTGACTGCTTCTGATTGTTAGAAAATACAAACTCACATGGAACTAAAACCAGAATTCTACATCTCATTCTTTTAAGTGGCTCCCTAATCCCCAAGGCAACTTTATAAAAGGCAAGAATAAATTTCTTCAAGATATGAAATTAAAGAATTTAGAAAAAGAAAAGGACACACTACCAAAAACCATGCATGAGGAGCTTTTTACTCTTTAAAATCCATCTTCTTATTTATCATCTTATTTGTAATTATCAGAGAAATTCTGTGAGGAAAATGCCTTCATTATGTAAAAATCTATTTTTTTCACACTTTACATTTATTTTGAAGTTGAATTTTGTCTTTCAATCAAAATAGTATTTCTTTTTTTTCCCTGAAGTTAATAAATAAATGTAAACCAAATTAAGATTTTGTACAACTGATTTTAAAATTTAGTTTTTCTTTCTTAGAAACATTGAAAGGTAGGACCTAGATAAAATCATGATCCAGAGCAAGTTACTGGAAAAATAAGAACTGGAATGCTTAAAGCTTATATTTTGGGTATTGTTCCTTTTCACTCTCTAGCTCAAGCATTCAGGATTATTCTTCCTTAAAGAAAAGTAAGTCCAGTTTTAATGCTTTATCTAGAACCACCATAAGAAAATATGTATTAGAAAAAGAAACACTGTAGCAATCAAAAATATTTCTTGACTATTATCCATTTCTAGAGCCTGAAATTTGCATCATTGTCTTTTCCTTTGGACCACATAAGCAATTACTGATGCAATACCCATATCAGGCATATTTGTATACGTTTTCTATAATTTTATGACTCACATTATTCCACAAATGATTTGAAGGGACCAAGGAAATGTAAAAAATTAAGTCATAAAGTTAAAAATATAATATAAAATGAAGATCAGAAAAATGGGACAAAGTTGGAGAAAGGAAACATCGAGAACATTTGGATAGACCCTAATGTCCTATACAGAAGATATTGTTAGGTCATCAACTTGGCCTTAAGTTTCCTGGCATCCTTAACAAAATAAAGATACATGTTCTGTGTATAAAACTCACCTAAAATCATCTAAGGATAGAACTTATTTTCTAAGAGGAACCATGATGAGTAATCTCAGGAATTCTAAGAGAAAATGCATTAACATTTTTGGAAGGAATAGGCCTCAGTTAAAGCCAACTATACATCAGACAAAATAATTCAAAATAACCTTTGTAAGCATATGGCTTCTTTCTGATAAATATTGATTCAGTAATATTTCCTCCAATTTATAGAGGTATGAATGGACTATACATTTTCCAAATAACCATCCAAATAACAAAGTAATACCTATTAATTAGTAGATAATAAAGATTCTAGGGTGTCATTTTGGTAAGAGGTTAGAGAACACGCATTGTGTTCTTGTCTGAAGAAAGACCCATATCCTCTAATCAGTGTGGCTGAATTTCACAGACACCAAGAAACCTAAGAAAACCTCACCTATCCATGCACATCCCAATATCCAGGTGAAGTGTCATCCATAATTGAGGATTATAGTAGGATTTAGTAGTCACATTTGGCTCCTAATTACTTTTAGTATAATAGGTATTACTTTATGAGCTTAGCCAATTCAGTCCTGGGTCCCAAGAACTCAGCAAACAGAAAAATAAATTTTGATAAATTAATGAATAGAGTGTGAGAAGATTTTAATATTAAATGGAAGGATGGATACCTGGAAATATTAAATAGTAACAAACTTAAAAACTGAACAAGGGGTAAGAATCACATATGCAAAGAAAGAGGGTATTGATAGTGTTACGGGGGAAGGAAAGGCTTTATTGATGCAAACAGCAATAATGTTCTTGCCAGCCTGCAAGATATTCTAAGGCTTTCCACAGAGGTAAATGCATGTGAAAACCTTCTATCAAGTGTAAAAGTTTACAGAGGGCAGCAATTCTTTAATTTTAGCTCCTTCTCAGTTGTTCGGCTTTACTTTACTTCTTTGATACCCTATTTTGCCTTTGAAATAACTTCTTGTGGGACTGACTATATAACTCATGAGGCTATATAATTATATGACAAAATGAAAACATAGGGCTCATGCTAAAAAAATTATTAAGAATTTCAGTAAGATAACAGTAGAGTATTAAACCAACTATGAGGCTTTCTCAGGTTGCATACACAGGAAGCCTAGATTATCATTGTCTTCTGTATCATCAAATAGCTATTAATTGAGTACTCTTGAATTAGGTCATTACTACTCCTTAAGTATTATGGGACACAATTTTAGGCAATTTTGCATCAGTTATTGACCAGCCCTTCTTATCCTTTCTCTTTACCTTGGTATCTGCCTACTAGTTCTGACAGCAATGTATGCCAGTGATCATGACTATTCTAGAGAATAAGCATGGCAGTGAGGAGAAAGAGATGGCAAAACTTTGAAAGGTCACAGCTGGAGTCAGAAGATAAGATTTGGAGGAACTGGGTCAAACAGATAGGCTCAAACAGGACCACTGTGTTATGCAGCAGTACGCGTACCACCAAAATTTATGCTGTTTTTGTGATTTTTCCCAGAGATATTTGGCACACTAGAAGTTTGTTCTTAAAAATGAGAATAACTAGCTCGGGGGAAACTCTGATAAACACTAGAAAATTCTGTCTTGCATTGTATCGAAGTTTAAATTCTCTGCTTTCACTTGTCTAGCAAGTTTATGGTCTTTATCTCTGATAAAAGATCTGTCATTAAATTATTGTGTGGACCTAGGATTCATTTAATTTCTATAAATCTCAACTTCCACATTAGAAAATGGGAATAATTTTGCTGTACCATTAAAGGCCAATTGCAAGGATCAAACACATTTTGTATAGTATATGTTCAGGAAATATTAAACCAACAAAAGTCTGTATTGTTGATACTCTTCTGTGAAGTCTTAACCTTATTATTTCTCATTTTAAGTCTATCTTTAAAAGGTACCCCAGTACCTATTCAAGGGACTTCAGTCATCCATGAACAAGCAGAAGATCGCAAGACACAGAAGGGCCAAGAAGGAGTTTGAAATATCTCCTGTCAGGCCTGAGTATATCACACTCTATGTAGTCCTGGAATTCAACACTACTAGATCTCAGTTCTCTCACTATACACACAAAATAACAAGGATTCTGTGGGGATACAGAGATGAGTCAGACACAATCTCTACTCTCTTGGGTTCACAGTCCAAAAAGAGTTTCACATAGCAGAGGACAACAAGGTTGACTAGGAATGGGGCAACAGAGAATTGTAGCAATGAACTTCTTAATTAAGTTTTTCTTTCTCTTTTTCTTTCTTTTTTTGTGTGTGATATATCTAGTTTCTGAAAAGTTCATGTATTTGTGGCTGCATACCCATTTATAAATAAATTTAAATAAAAGATAAAACATTCTAAAAAAGAAAGCAAAAGTCAGATGATGCCAAATATAATAGAAACAGAAAAAAAAACATAATAGTCTTTAAGTCTTATTCCTGATGCTTTCCATTCATTCTTCTATACATTTAACCAAACAGAATTTATTGGATACTGGCTAAATGTAAGCCACTGGGTGACAGGTACAAAAAAAGATGAAGAATGAGGCACAGATCCTACTTTCAATATTGGAAACACTTAAGTTTCTTTCTTGTCCACTAGGCTACAACTTCATCAAAATCAGATACTTTCTGGCAATAGAAACTATTGGTAGAACTGATATGTCTCAGAAGCCTCAGTTCAATGGGAAAAATCATAGATGCAAAGATATATGCTATTTTTGTTCCTTCACTAATAATCAGAACAAAATAATAAAGAGTAGGCAAAGAAGTCATTACATAGGTTGCTACAGAGTTCCACTGTAGTCACAAGAGGTCTTCAAGTGACTCCACTTACCTTAACAAGGATAGGCTCTCTGGGCGGGGCAAAGTTAGAGAAGCTGCCAAATTGGTTTTGGCAATCATTCCTATTTTGGCACAGCTCACAGAATTCAGTTAATTGGGAGTTCATTTTTAGTAAATGAATTTCAGTGTGGGTTATCTGTGACACAAAGAAATTGGTTTCCTCTGGATTACAGGGTCATCCTAGATAAATGCTCCTTTTCTCTGAGGCAATAAGAGGTAGTGGCTACCAACAATCATACTTGGCTCTCATATGCAGCTTCCTGATGACCAATTCAGAGAAAGTGGTCTCTGGAAGACAGGTATGAAAGGCTTTGGACAAAACTCTCAATCACTTTGAAAACTGAAATCATTTCAGTACTGAATTTACTAAGTTCTTCCAAGGTGTTAAAATCTATGATGTCTGTTTTGTTGTGGTGGTGTTCTTGTTTTCTTTTTTAATTCCCAAGATAACCATATTCATAGCTTAGAGATGAGAAAACCTGGGCTCAGAGAAATTAACCAGCATGTCTGTCTTCATGGGAATTTAGAAGAGATAGAAATGAAACGTACACATCCGTCTGTTAACAAAGTCCATACTCTTGCTTTTTCAGAACCTTAGGCAATGCAAGAGTAGGGAAAAGCAGTCTATTGTTGACAAACATTTTTAATTCATTGATATTTCCAGCCTTAATAAATAATGAGGTGAAATGCCAAATACTAAAATGCTAAAAAATCATAATACTTGAGTAAATTTTTATGATAATGAATGGATTAAGGTACACAGAGATATTCATAGTTAGGGAAATTATACAAAATAGCTTATCTATTGTAAACTATGTTGAATATTTGATAATCTACTCTATTATTATGTCTATTGGAGATGTTATGAAAGACAGGACGAGTCTCTTCTTAGTTGATGCTATATCTGCAGAGGTGGCTTGAATCAACACCCATGTCTTAGTGACAACAAATCTCTATATCCTTCTTTGATGTCTCTATTGATATCCAGATTTATAAGTTCACCTTCCATCTGTACTCTTTTTCCTAGAATCTCTTATGCAAAAATGGACACATTATTTCTTTTGCCTCATTTCAAATATGCTTTTCCTCTATTGTTATGTATCCTTCTCCTCTCTCTGTGAATGCGCCATCTGCAACTTCATACCCTGAATAATCACCTAACAGTCCTCCCAAACTATGTTGCCTTCACTTATCAATCACCAAGTCCTTCCTTAATTTCAAATTTCTAACCTTGACATATGTATATGTCTTTCATAGTTCTCTTAGTCTAGAAAGCCTGCTATAATGAAATGGCCTGGCTAGTTGTCTTATAAAACAACAGAAATTTATTTCTCACAGTTATGGAAGCAAGAAAGTCCAGGACACAAGGTGCTGACATATTTGATGTATGGCAAGAGATCAGTCAGTGGTTCATAGCTGTACCTCACATTGTAGATGGGGCAAGGGCAAATTCCACAGCATTTATAAGAATGTTAATTCTGTTCATGAGGGCTCCACCTTCATGACTTAATCATATCCCCCAGGTACCCCACCTCCTAATATCTCTACCTTGGTGATGTTGGTTTCAACATGTGAATTTGGGGGTAGGACATGAACATACAGACCATAGTAATAGTATTTGACAGAATTTACAGTCATACATATGGTTTTGGATTATTCAAATATATGTACCCAAAACTATCGATTTTATTATAGTAAGAACAACATCATTTTTTTCTTACCACTTTATCCTCTTCACCAATAATAGTGGCTGACTCTTGTTAGACATTTAATAACCATGTGTAGAAAGGATGGATAAATCTATTTCCTACTTGCTATCCATGCTGCCACACTCCTGGTTTAGAACCTTATCCTTTTCACCTGGTCTATAACACAGTCTCCTAACTGGTCTCCAGTCCATCAAAAAAGTCATCCTACATTCTTCTGAAAGAGTGAACTTTCTCAGATACTTATCACTAATCATTTCTTTTCTTTTTTCTAAGTGAGAGCTGATTCAGCCAAACAACTTAGGATGGTGTTACCTTGATCTGTAATATAAAGAACCCTGTACTAAATAGTAAGGAATCTTATGTTTAAGTGCAGGAGACATCCTTATATTATTTAGAATATTCTGAAATTTCTTAAGTCATAAACATTCTTTACAATCAATGAAAACATATGGTCTTTGTAGTATGTTTATCATTTTTCTATCACTATATCAAAATACCTGAGATAATCAACTCATAAGCAGGTGAGAAGACCAATGGAATAGAATAGAAGACACAGACAAACCTACAAAAGTAGAGTTACCTCACACTAGACAAAGATGCCATAAACATACATTGGAGAAAAGATAGCCTTTTCAACACATGATGCTGTGGAAACAGGAAATCCACGTGTAGTAGAATGAAATTTAACCCATATCTCTCACCCTGCACAAAAACACAACTCAAAGCAGATCAAGGATCTAGGTATTACACAAGAAATTTTGCACTTATGGAAGAAGATGTAGGCCCAACACTCTAACATATTGGCTCAGGAACTGACTTCCTTAAGAAGACTCCTAAAGCAGATGAAATAAAATTGAGAATCAATAAATGGAATAGCATCAAACTAAAACATTTCTTCACAGCAAAGGAAACAATCAAGAACATTAAGATAGAGCCTACAGAATGGGAGAAAATCTTTTCCACCTGCACCTCAGATAAAGCATTAATTTTGAGGATATAAAAAGAACTCAAAGAACTTAACACCAAAAAACAAACAAACAAACAAACAAACAAAAAACACTCAAATAACCCATTTAATAAATGGCCAAGGAACTGAACAGACACTTCACAGAAAAAATATGAATGATCAACATATACAAAAAAAAGTTCAACATCTCTAGCAATTAGAGAAATGCAAATTAAAACTACACTGAAATTTCATTTCACTTCAATCAGAATGGCAATTATCAAGAATACAAGCAACAATAACTGTTGGCGTGAATGTGGGGAAAAAGGTACACTCACTCATACATCGCTGGTAGAATAGCAAATTGGTGCAACCACTCTGGTAAGCAGTATTGAGATTCCTTAACAAATTTGGAAGGCAACCACCATTTGACCTGTGTATCCCATTCTTCAGTATATATCCAAAGTATTTAAAATCAGTATACTATATTGACACTGCCATTTCAATATTTTATAGTAGCTCAATTCACAATAGCCTAGCTGTGGAACAAAACTAGGAGCCCTTCAGCAGATAAACAAAATGTGGTATATATACACAATGGAGTATTACTCAGCCATAGAGGAGAATGGCTTTATGACATTTGCCAGTAAATGGATGAACCTATAGACTATCTGCTAAGTGAAATAAGCCAGTCCCCCAAACCCCCAAATTGAATGTTTTCTCTGATATGTGGAAGGTAACCCACAAGAAGGAGGGGGCAAGAATGGAAATTCAATAGATTAAACAGCGGGGAATAGAGGGAAAGAAGAAGGGACAGTAAAAGGAAAGACAATGGAATGTATATGACATAATTTTTCTATGTACATATATGAAAACATCACAGTGAATCCCATCATAATGTACATCCACAAGAATGGGTTCTAGCTAGAATAAATTCTATTCCATCCTTGTATAATTATATCAAAATGGATTCTATTATTATATTTAACTAAGAAGAATCACTTAGAAAAAGGTTTATTAAGGTTCACATGTTTGGAGATTCCTTTCCATGATTGGTTTGCTGCATTGCTTTGGGCCTGTAGCAAGGCAGCTCATCATAGTGGGAGCACATAGTAGAGCAAAACTATTACCTCATGGCCAGGAAACAACATACCTCATTCTTCTTTAGGGGCATGCCCACAAAGATCTAAGGACTTCCCACAGGCCCCACCTCCCAGAGGTTCTACCATCTCACAGTAAAGCCATCCTGGGGATCCAACCAGGGACATTCAGGAACCAAATCTTAACTTGAAAATATATTCACAAAAATTTGAATACAATATCAGTATTTTCTTGGATATGAAACTGAAATCTGATCTCACACTAAGACCTGTGACTTAGCTGTGTGACCTAAATCATGAATCAAACATTAATGGTTATAGTGTCCTCTTCACAATGTTCATTAAGCCAAGGATACCTTTAAAATGCTGGTGTCATGTACTTGGAGCTCATGATCTCTCAAAAACCTCCTTACTTATGCAATTTCTTGTTTTCAATTTCTCCTTACACCTTCACATCCTACTACTGTAAGAGAACATAAAAATTCAAAGTGATGTCACTTTGATATCCATAGTATTTCTAAGTGGCTGTTTGCACTTATTAATTTTGTATTAGAACAAAGGGCATGTATCTGTACTGTCTCCCTTATCTTTAACATTTCAGAAGAGTACAGGAAAAGTGTTACTAATCTTTATGTGCATAAAATACCAAGCACAGAGAAGGAATTCAGTAAATATATATTGAAGTCATTCTATAAATATTTAATAAAAACCTATAATATGCCAAACATTGTTCTAGGAATGTGGAATATATCAATAAACAAAGCAAAGATTCCTGTCTTTGTGAAACTTACATCCTAGAAAGAGGAAACAGACAATAAACAATACATTTTTAAAAGTAATATTTATGTTTATTAGAATAGGATAATAACTATGAACAAAAGCAAAAATTAAAAATAAGCCCAGGCAACAGGGTTCAAGTGTACTGGAATAGGGAAGCTTTAAAAATTTCAATGAGAAGCCTAAATAGACTCCATTGAGGGAAAATCTGAGCGAAGTTAAAGGAGGTGAGTGAGTTTGTTTGTGGATATGTAAGCTGGGAGCTTTCTAGGGAAAGAGAATAGCCAGTATAATTGCCCTAAGACAGGAGTGTGTCTGGCATGTTTGAGGAACATCAGAGGTCAATAAAGTTGGATCATGGTGATCAAGGGAGAAAGTAGCAAGAAATGAGGTGAATAGAGATGTAGAGGTATGTAATGATCTTACTTGACTGTTAAAAGAATCATTCTAGTGGCTACAGAGTGTATTGATATGTGGGTAAAAGCAGGGGGCCCAATTAGGAGTAATTACAATAATTCAGCAGAAGACTTTGATGGCTCAAATCAGTTCAGTTTCTGGATCACTAAGGGTATGAAGAAGACAAGATTGTCTCCACCTCCAGAAGCTCCCAGTCAAAACCTGTTCCGAACCTAATTTCTAGCCTCATGACCTAACTTAAGACATAAGTTTTGTTTATCTTTCCTAGTCCCAGCACACAGTATTATAGCTAGCCCAAAGTGCTCACATTTCCCAGACGCACTTTGCTTTTTTTTGCTTTTTCCTGCTGTTTTCTTCCTTTGCCCAGACATCCATTTCTCAAGCTTGTTAAACTCACAAATTTCAACCCTTCTCGAAAACTCTACTCAAATGTCACCTTTTCAGTAAATTTTTCCCAAATAACCTTTGCAGAACTGGTCACTCTCCTCTGTTTCCTTGGCAGCCTGTACATACCATTAATCAAGGTATATTATAAATAGATTCCTTTAAGATGATCTATTACAGATACCATGATTTTAATCAATATCTACATTTAGCAAAAGGCTTTGCCTTCATTTGCCTTTTATTAAACACAAATGGAAAGTTAGAATAAAAAAAACTTTTAAAAAGAGAGATTAAGGAAAAAGAAAATACAGCCATATTTTTCTGTTTTATTTTTTCCAGTGGTGGGAATCAAACCCAGGCAAGCGAGTGTACCCGCCAGTGCTCTATCACTGAGCACTGGCTGAACACAGTCCAGTACAGTCACTTTTGGAAGGTTGCAACCTGTTTGAGAAACACTACTTACATATGGTTCTTTTTAAAGAGACAACTAGAAACAAGCAGAATGAGTACCACTCAGGTTCCCTGCATATTTCTCAGCATATGTTCAGCTCCAGAAATAGGCATAAAAACTAGGGTGGATGTCATGGTCAGTGGAAATCAGTCATCTACAATTGTCCTCTGATCAGAACAAGCATCTGGATTCCTTGATCAAAGAAAGGTCTTTTCAGTGTTGGGGTCCTGACCTTTGAAGACTGCTGGAGCTAAACCAGGGATACAAATGTGCTGAGCTGGACAGAATGAGCAACCAACTCTGCTGTGGGGAGTGACTCAGCATGGACTTGGGCTGGCTTATACAGCATTAGGTCAAAGAGGACATGGGCAGGGGAGAGACTGAGAGACTCTGGGAAACTAGCCAGACCTGATGACACTGAAGTCTAAACTAAAGGCAGGTGGGTAGGAAAAGGGGATATTAGGTTAGACTGGATGACTCATCCCATCTTATATATATTTCACTTAATCCTCATACTATACCAAATGTTGGTATTATCCTCTTTTATAGACTCAGAAATTGAGAATAGAGACATTAAGCAACTTATAAAGATTCATACTGATGCCAGGTATCACCTGTATCCACACCTGGGTCTGTTTGTCTTCAGATCTTTTTCAGATCGGGACTGGAGCTATCCATATAGCAGCTCTATTTAGGATTATTACCTTTGGCCAGAAGGGAGACCTAAATTTCAGACACAGTTCTATCCACCTTGCTCTAAGTCTTCCAGCAAATCATTTCTCCTCTCCAAGCCTCATTTTCATTGTTCATTCATTAAGAGTTAGGACCAGGTGATCTTTAATGTGTCTTCAAATTATGAAATTTTATGATATTTAGCAAGTCTTTTAAAGATGTTACTGTCTTCTTTCTTCTCTCCTTCCCCCATTCTCTTACCACCCTCTACATACACCCACATGCCATCTTAAGAAGCAGTGTATAAAGAATCTTTTTATACTATCCAGTTTGGAAAGAAAAGTTTGACAAAGGGTAGAGTCTCCAGGGACTTTATCACTGTTGATTCACTCAGAGCTACATACCTCCCCCACATTAAATGCCTCATCTTCTTTGTTTTCGTCAGGAAAAACTACCCTCCACTCAGCAAAAGAGAGCTGCCTTTATCTTACACAATTTACTCTTTTTAAATTCTATCTTGGAGTTTCAGTCACACTAAAAATTCTATTCAGCATGTAATTGGAGTAAATATAATGGAAATATTGAAATAAAATAATATTCTCCCTAATATCTTCATTTTAATTGTTCCTTTTCTTCTCACCAGAGTGAGTGGGAGATAATCCTTTCTATTTCAGTTACCTTTTCTTTAAATTGCGTTTTTAAAATGTGCTATTTGATGAGCCTAATTTTTTGCTTCTTTTTCTAACTTCCTAATACTAAACCATATCTGGATTCAATTTAAATAATTTTATTGTTTCTGATACACTTGATTATAAGCCAAAGAGCAAAAAGTATTCTGTTTATGACCCAAGTATCCTTATTAAGTTCTTTTATCAAATTAAAGTTTTCTAGAATGGGTTGGGGAAAAAAAACAGATCTGGCAGTAAAAGAAAATTTTAATGGACAGTCATTAAATTCTAGAGATAATGAAAAGAGGAAAAAATTGAGAGTAATTTTTTTCTGATTTTTTTTTACAATACTCTCAGTATTGTAGATTGAACCCTGGGCCTCACACATGCCCAGAACAATATTTCTTGTAACTATAATATTTTGTTGGGTCATATAATTTAAATTCTTACTACAAAATTATAAGATAGATATTATTAGTTCCATGTTATATCTGAGGAAACAGGCACAGGAAAAACTTACAAAAATTGCTTAGTTATTCAACAAATAAGCAGTAGAATTTGGCTTCTAGAAGTTGGTTCCAGAGAGTGGGATCAGCAAGAAAAATAGTATTGCGGGGAAAGGAGTTTGTCTTCTCTCAAATACTTTTTAATAATTGTTAAACTTAATATTCCTCTTATGAGACTCCTGGAAGTCTGATCTTCAAGATTAGACCCTATCTCAGATCATTTTGCTAGAGCTACTGTCCTTTCCCAAGCTTAGAGACCCTTGGGCTTGCTAGCAAAACTGTCTACTTGTCAGCTGCCAGGTGAAAGAGTTGGATGTACGTTACTACCAAGCAAGATCTGTCTCAGATAGGCCAGGAAAAACTCCTTTCCTAGGAGGAACAGAAAATGAAGTATCTAAATGGTATCACCAACCTGGACACATATATACAAATACACATACAATATAACACATACCTGTACATGTTGTTGTGAATAACCCCATATACCTACACATACCATATACAGCCATAAAGCTAGCTCATTTCCCCCTCCCCCATATATACACACTCACACACACAGCACCGGAGAACAAATATAAGAATTGAAAAGAGATTTGACTCCATATACTGCTGAAGGAAATCTAAAGTATTTCAGTCAGTTTGAAAAAACAGAAAGTTCCTCAAAGGGTTAAACAGAGTATGATACAACATAGCAATCCCATTCCAAGATAAATGAAAAAAAAAATTGTTTAAACAAAAACTGGTACACAAAAGTTTATGTTAGCATTATGCATATTAACAAAAGGTAGAAAAGAACAAAAAACTTATCAGCTGATAAAAGGATAAAGAAAATGATAAAATGTGATATTATCCATATGATAGAAAATTATTCAGTCATAAAAATAAATAAAGTACTAGTATATGTTACAACATGGATGAACATTGAAAAGAGGCTAAAATTAGCCTCTTTTCAATGAACATTTCATATAAATATAATCATGTAAGACGTGGGCTTTGTGAAATCCACATCTTACATGATTATATTTATATGAAATGTTCAAAATAAGCAATGCTATAGAGATGAGAAGTAGAGCAGGCTCCCTAGGACTGGAAGTTGGGGAAACAGGATGGATGCTAATGTGGACCCAACATTAATGGGTGCTAAAAGGATAGGTTTTATAATTGGGGGTATGAAAACTTCATAAAATTTATTGTATATGTTGCTAGATACACATCTCTGAATGTACCCAAACCCACTGAATTGTAAACTTTAAAATATGTGAACTACATTTACATGAAATATAGATTAATAAAGCTATTATTAAAATAAAGTCTTAATAAGAACTGTATCTCATTGACACATATGGAGATATTACAATATTATAAGCACTAAATTCAATGGTATTCCCAATGTTAATAATCTGAGAAACTCTGGACTCAAGAAGAATATGATCTGCATAAAATCCAGGGGATAATATTGTATTATTTTTGCTTTGTTAATTATAAATAAATTTTAAACCATGAAAGCAATTATATTCATTTTTTAATATTTTTCCAAAAAAAGGACACCCAGAGGAAGAAAAAGCAAACAAAATACCCAGATAAACCACTAAATATATGTACATATGAAATTTTGTTTTTTAAAAATACTCTTTCATAATATAATGTTTAATAAGTTCATTGATGTAACAAATATATATATATATATTATATATATATATATATATATATATATATATATATATATATATATCCCCCACTGATGTGTATTTAGATAATTTATAATAATTTCCCCAATTATAATGAACATGCTATGAAAATCTTTAAACAGAAATCTTGGAGCATCTCTCTGATTATTTCTTTCATCATCATGAATCTAAATACCCAAACCTAGCAAAGCAGCAGGCAAATGTCAGCTCATATTTTGACTTGATTAATCATAGGGGGAAAGAAAACAGATCTTGAAAATCCTTAGTTTCTATTCCTAGTCCAACCATTTAATCACCATAAAAAGTAAACATATGGCCCCAAACAAATGCAAGCTGATATAATGTTTATCAGAAAATAATGACTTAATTGTAATTCAAGTTTTTGATTTATAAGCAAAAAGATTAGTAAAGGCCCAAAAGTAGTAAACCAGGTCAGTAAATATCAATAATGAGAACTGAAGTTCAGATGGCCAATGCAGTTGCCCCAAATCAGATGTGTAATGATTGACAGAACTGGCACTCAAACTAAGGCTGTGTGATTGCAAAGTCAATGCTTTTTCTAGTAGATCACATTGCTTTACATGTCAGACACTATCCTCAAGGAATATGTAATTTTTGATGGTAAGTATGGAACATGCACAAATAATTGTAATTATAGCAAAGTAAGATAATGTTTCAAACATAAAATTGTTCAAACATATATTTCCTTGTAGAATCAAGGAAACTCTTCATGGAGGCTGTGATAAGTGATATAAGCTAATGAGGATAAATTCATCCAATCATTTAGTAAATACTTGAGTAATTATTTGTGGAAGTGGCACAGATTCCACCAGTTAAAAACCAAAACCCATATGCTTTACTTCTTCCTCCACATACAGATAAATATCATTTCACAATTTTCTTAGCAGAGAGATGTAGCCATCTAACTATGTTTTAGCCAATGGCATTTGACTGAAAGTAATAGGAGCCACTTTCAGGGGTGCTAATGAAAAGTTCCCATTTGGACTCTTCCTAACTCTCTCTCTGGCTGGCCAGAATAGATGTAAGCCCAGGTGACCCTTGAAACTATGCATTAAAGATGACAGTCAGTATGCAGTACAAGTCATCCAATATTATTGTGTTGTGATCTATTTGACTCTTGAAATTGAGATGAGTTTTTTGATGGATGTAGATTCTCCATTGTTCGGGCATATATAATTATAATTATTATGTATTGTTGATGTTTGGTTCTCTTAAGCAATGTGAAATATCCTTATTTATCCCTTTTGATTCACTTTGGTTTGAAGTATGCTTTATTTGATATGAGGATAGAAACCCCTGCTTACTTACGCCATCCATGTGAGTGGTATGTTTTTTCCCAACATTTTACCTTCAGTCTGCGGATGTTTTTTCCTATGAGGTGAGTCTCTTGAAGGCAGTATATTGTTGGGTCTTTTTTTTTTAATCCAATTTGCCAGTCTATGTCTTTTGATTGATGAGTTTAGGCCATTAACATTCAGGGTTATTCTTGAGATATGATTTGCATTTCTAAACATTTTTTGTTTATTTTTGGTTTTTAACTTGACCTTGTCTCCTTTGATTGGTTTTTCCTTTGGTATAAGATCTCTCTCTGCTGATTTTCATTGTTGTTTTTCATTTCCTCCTCATGGAATCTTTTGCCGATGGGTTCAGTAGTGCAGGCTTTCTAGTTGTAAATTCTTTTAACATTTGTTTATCATGCAAGGTTTTAATTTCATCATCAAATCTAAAGCTTAGTTTTGCTGAATATAAGATTCTTGGTTGGCATCCATTTTCTTTCAGAGCTTGGTATATATTATTCCAGGCTCTTCTGGCTTTGAGGGTCTGAACTGAGAAATTTGCAGAGATACTAATTGGTTTTTCCCTATAGGTAATCTGATTCCTTTGTCTTGTGGCTTTTAAAATTCTCTCCTTATTCTGTATGCTAGCCATTTTCATTAAATGTGCCTTGCTATGGATCTGTTGTGATTTTGTACATTTGGTGTCCTCTAAGCCACTTGTATTTGATTTTCCAATTCATTCTTCATGTTTGGAAAATTTTTTGATATTATTTTATTGAATAGATTGTTCATTGCTTTAGTTTGTAACTCTATGCCTTCCTCTATTCCAATAATTCCTTTTTTTCCTTTCCTTTTCTTTTATTTTGAGATAGGATCTCACTAAGTTGCTTAGGGTCTTGCTAATTTGCTGAGGTTGGCCTTGAACTTTCGATCCTCCTGTCTCAGACTCCTGAACCACTGGGATTAGAGTCATGCACCACTGAATCTGGCTACCCCTATAGAGTTTAAAAATATATTTCTTTTTTTATTAATATATGGCATCAGAATGCATTACAATCCTTATTACACATATAGAGCACAATTGTTCATATCTCTGGTTGTATACAAATTATATTCACACTAATTCGTGCCTTCATACACGTACTTTGGATAATAATGATCCTCACATTTCACCATCATTTATAACCCCCATTCCACCTTCCTTCCCCTCCAACTCCTCTGCCCTATCTAGAGTTTGTCTATTCCTCTTATGCTCCCTCTCCCTATCCCACTATAAATCAGCCTCCCTATATCGAAGAAAACATTTAGCATTTGTTTTTTGGGGGAATTGGCTAACTTCAATTAGCATTATCTTTGTAACTCCATCCATTTACCTGCAAATGCCATGATTTTATTCTCTTTTATTGCTGAGTAATATTTCATTATGTATGTATGCTATCCCAATAATTCTTAAATTTGGTCTTTTCATGTTATCCCATAATTCTTGAATGTTCTGCTCATGGTTTCTTACCATCTTCATTGTGTGGTCAACTTTATTTTCAAGATTATATATTTTATCTTCATTGCCTGAAGTCTGTCTTCCAAGTGATCTAATCTGTTGTGATGCTTTGTACTGAGTTTTTAATTTGGTTTATTGTTTCCTTCATTTAAAGGATTTCTGGGTTTTATTTTTCAGACCTCTATCTCTTTATTGAAGTAATTCTTTGCTTCGTGCATTTGCTCATGTAGTTCTTTATCAAAATAATTTTTGCTTCCTGTATTGTTCTCTTATATAATCCTTTAATTTGTATAACATTTTAATTATGTACATCCTGAACTCCTTCTTTTTCATTTCTTCTTCTATACTGGCCATGGATTCTAATAATTTAGTGTCTTGGTTTGTTTGGGGAACTTTCTTCACTTGTTTTTTGATGTTGTTCATGTGTCTTCCCTTCTAGCACTGCAGATTTGAAGTTTTATAGTTTTTACCCTGTAGGTTTATAATGTCCCTGCAGGGTTCCAATCTCTCTCCTTTAAGGGGGAGATCAATATTAACAGATCCAAAACAAACAATATAAAGCCTTAAACCAAATAACTCCTCTTAAGACATTTATGGTTTTGTCACAATATACAGAAATGGTGCAATATACATAGCAGGTTTGGAAAAGGGTCTGCAGTTACTAATGGTAGACAAAGAGAGAACCAGGGGTGGGATGTAGGATGAGATGTTAGAGAGGTAGGAGGTGAGGATACAGAGTTATTAGATTAGAAAGCATGAAAGAGGGATCAAAAGAAGTTGTCTAGTAGCAGGAGAAAAGAGAGAAAGTGACTTTGAGGAGACAAGTAAGTGGAAAGACAATAGAGAGAGTAGAAAAAACAAACACATGTAAAAATTAAGAAAAATAAAAAGTGTGAAAATGGGAGATAAAAGAATATACAACACAGCTGTAATATACTATTCAGACATTCCAGTTCTCAGTAGCCTAATCCATGAAAAATACTTGGTTTCACAAGTGTTCAGGTTGTGAAGGTGAGAGAAAAAAGAGAGAGAAAAGAAAAAAAAACTCAAAGGAAAATTAAAGGATTATCTCTGTTGGAGTTCAGTATCTTTCCTGCTTCCCTTCTCATCCAATAGGTGATGTTGTCTGTGGTTTGCTGGTATCTCCACCCTTGGGATGGTGAAGGTTATTAGGGTGGGTGGGTTGGTTTTAGAGGAAGAACTCCTGATGTAGAGTATAAACTTGATAGTCCCCAATGGGAGACTGCACCCAGGGACCTCCTTTGGGGCCCACTCATGTGCTGTAGGCACCTGGTCTCATCTCCTTATATCACCTGTAGACCTCACAATTCCTTGTCTCTACTTTAGCCTCTAAATTGTATCTCATTCACCCCCTCCCTTTCTGCTTCCCAATCAGGAACCTATCTCTGCAGAGGTCTTGTAGGTTGTGCTCTGGGATCTGCACACCTGTCATGGAGAGCTTTTTTGTATCGGGCAGGTGAGGACCAGTCTTTGTGTGCTATTAACCTGGCATGTAGCTACAAGCTCTATGCTGGGTTGGTGGCTGTGGGAGAGAGGGCAAAGTAGGGGGACTATAAGTACCTTGATATTGCTTTTAGGCCCCAGAAAGTGTTGTAAGCTGGAAGTTTCCCCAACTAAAGATGGCAATGGTGTAGCAATGATGACCCAAGTTGTCAATAAAGGTGTTCCAAGATGGAGGCATCTGTTGTATAATGTTACATTTTTGATCCACCATAATTACATCATCATTTCCCTCATTTGGGAATTTAGTTTGCCTTGAGTCTGTCATCATCAACTACCTACAATGGATACATTTTTATACAAAGATTAATCTGTGATATGCATCTTTTTTAATCATTTAACTCTCAGAGCAGTATTTTCAGGATTAAGACTCATATTTTTAGATTCCTATTCCTTATCTTCTCAATTATATTTTCCAACTCCTAAACAATACTAAATTACACTGGCTATTTGAATATACTGCAATAAATTTTTATGTGAATGTTCATATTTTCTTAGCAAACCCTGACCTCTGTATAAACTTCTAAACTTAACCTAAATTTCAATATCCTCTCTGTACCATAATGTTATAAGAAGATGTTCAAGGGTAATTGATAGTAACATTAGTATTGATATTAAAATTGATAAGTTTTAGTGAACTATCCAATTTTTTTTTTCTTTCTGGACTTTAGTTTTATTTTCTCAGTGTTAACCCAGGATCTTTTCACTGATGTGTCTCCATTGTTGCCTCCCTGACACTTAATTTCTGCCTCCTCACTCATGAGTTGGGTGACTAATTTGTCTTAATTTTCTAAGGAAATTCCTGGCTTAAAACTAAAGCCTTAACTCCTAAATTCCAGGAAATCCCAAATGATTCCAGGCATATCAGGATGTCTGATTACCCTACAAATCAGGAGTAGGTAATGGAAATAATATGGCTAGATGACCTTGTCTTTTGCAAGAACTCTCCCAGAAGCCAAATATGAAATAATCCAGGGTGAACAATCAAGCTGTGCTCTGTGGAGAAATAGCACAGAGAGGTTAAGTGATTTACTCTTGGGCCATTCCATGAAGTAGTGGAAGCCCCAGAGATGGAATATGCACTGAAATCCATGTTTCTTCTACCCCACAACCTTATTCTATTCCCACATGTCACTTGATTCAATCTGAATAATTTTTTGTTTTTGATTTTTTTTCTTTTGTTACATCTATAGCTTTAAAATGCTACATATTTTCTCCAACCCATCAATCAATCTCTGGGAAGCTTCCCCTCTCAGAGAGGGCTCTTCTGTGGTTTGACATTCTTTAAAAGATTTTATACTTTCAGTTCATTTATATGGGGAAAGAAGGATAGGTGAATTAATGTGTATTTTTAACTCTTTGTTTGAAATAATTGTAGATTCTCATAAATTTTCAAAATGGTACCCTTCACCCAGTTCCACTAAAGTTTCCCCAAAGGCTGCATCTTTCCTTGGTATAGTCCAGTATCAAAATCAGGAAATTTACATTGGTATAGTGTGTATTTATGGTTCTTTGCAATTTTCTCACACATAATTATCACAATATTCAATATACTCATTGTAACAGAGATCATTTATAATTGCCCCTCACTCTACTTTCTTTTGTGTTCTGCCCTCCCTAATTCTTTTTGCTGAAGAGAATCTCTCCCTTAGGTTTTAGATAGCCAGCTGCATAACTTCAAAACCCATTGCAATATTCCTCCGGAGAAGAGGAAAGAAGAGACACTTCTGAATGACTACGACCCTCCCCATTCCATGGATTTCCTACTTTTCTCACTTTACCCCTTTTCCCCACAAAAGCCTTTAGGGCTTCTGAACCACCACCCCCCAAAAAAAAATGAAGATTTGAGACAGAAAAAAAAATCTCCTCTATTTTCCTCAGGGCAGGCCCTGAATAAAGCTATTTCCTTCCACTAACTTCTGTCTCCTGATTCTTAAGTTAAGCAGAAAACAACACAAATCTTAAATTCCAATAACAGCATCACCATAAAAATCTTGTAGAAGTACCCCATTGTGGTCATACCTATCCCCTCTCCTTTTCCATCCTATTTATGTTAGTCAGTTATCCATTCCTACAGCAAATACCTGAGATAATCAACTTAGAAAATACTTATTTTGGTTCATGGAGGTTTCAGTCCATGATCAAATGGATCCTTTGCTTTAAAGTTTCTAGTGGGCATGCTGGATGGCAATGGTGGGAGCACATGGCAGAGCAAAACCATTATCTCATGGCCAGCAAAAGAAAGAGGTAGGGGCTCGGGTTCCACTCTCATCTTGAAGGGCATGACCCCAGTGACTGGAAGACCACCAACCTCTACTAGACCTTGTCTCTTAAAGTTTCTGCCATGCAACAGCCCAAGCCTGACTAAGACATTAAGACTTGAGTCTTTGGGGGACATTCTAGATCCAAACTATAACACTAAAGGTAAAAGGATTTAAATTAAAGTAAGATTTTTGAAGCTTACTCTAATTGGCAAATGTTATCACCATTAGTCTGTGATAGCTTTCTTACCTTTCCATATATGACATACTTAAGCTTTAACATGAGACATATTTAGACAACACAGGAAAACAAGAGGTCTATTATACTTACCTATACTTTTATTCTTTTGTTCTTTCTTCTTCCTGATATTCCAAGAGTCCTTTATTAATATTTCTTTTCGGCATCTGGAACTTCCTTTACTCATTCCTTTAGAATAGGTCTTCTGGCAACAAATAATCTTAGTTTTCTTTCATCTAGAATGTCCTGATTTCTCCTTAATTATTAAAAAATATTTTTGCTGGATAGAGTATTCTAGGTTGACAGTTCTTTCCTTTCAATTTTTAAAAATATTCTGCCACTTAAGTCTGGCCTCATAGTTTTTTTTTTTCCCAATCAGTAAGGTGTCCTTTTCTCCTTTTGTGCAAGATTTGTTTCTTTGTCCTTAATTTTCAGAAATTTAACTATAATGTTTTTTAGCATGGATTTCCTTAAGGTGTTTTCTCATTGGGGATTCCCTTAAACTCTTGAATCTATAAGTTTAACTTATGCCAATTTTGAGAAGATTTCAGCCATTTCAAACAGTTTTTTAAAACCTACCATCTTTCTCCTCTCTTTCTGAAACTTGAATGACATGAATGTTAGATATTTTATTATAGTTGCATAGATTCCTGAGGCTCTGATCATTTTTTCTTTTAATTTTAATTATGCTGTATTCTTTTGTTCAGATTGGGTAGCTTCTATTGTTCCATCTTCAAAGTCATCTATTCTCTCCTCTGTCCTCTGAAATTTTCTGTTGATCCCATCCTTATGTGGATGGAGTGACTCCCGATGTGATATGATGCTATATGAGGAACTAATAACCTTTAACTCTATAGCTTCTCTCTTAGGAACTAATCCTAAAAAATAATTTAACAAATCTGAAATACATACGATATTGTTATCTACTTTACAAAAAACATTAAAATACAAATGCAAAGCAATAGAAATATAATACAGTAATTATAACATATAAAACAATTCTAAAATTCTCCAAATATGCATGGTGAACACTTGGGGAAAATATGAAAAACTGTTTTGATGTAATATTAAAAGAAAAGAGCAGAATACAAATATTTACATACACTTAATTGTAGATGTGAAAAATGTGCACAAGAAAAGAAAGACCTGAAAGAAGAATGTAAAATTATTAATTAGGTTTAATGGAGGAATAATGAATTTATTAAACACCTATTATGTACTAGGAACATCTCTAGATGCCAGAGACAAAGAGTAAACAAAGTGACAAATATCTGTAATGTCAATTTTATTTATTTTAAAAAAAAAAAAAAACAACTTTTTGGTCTGTCAATTTTTACAATTCTTTTTTTGTTTCATTTCATTGACTTCAGCTCTAATTTTAATTATTTCCTGTCTTCTTCTGCTTTTGTTAAGTCATTTATTTGTTGACTTTTTATTCTTTTATGGAATGAACTCTATGCAATGAACTTTCCTATTAGAAATGCTTTCATAGTGTCCCAGAGGTTTCGATATGTTGTATCTGTGTTCTCATTCATCTATAAAAATTTTTAATCTTCTCCTTTATGTCTTATGTAACCCATTGTTCATTCAGGAGCATATTATTTAGTCTCCGGATGTTGGATTGGATTTTATTTCTTATTTTATCATCAATTTCTAATTTCATTCCATTATGATCTGATAGAATGCAGGGTAGTATCTCTACTTTTTTATATTTGCTAAGACTTGATTTGCAGCATAGTATATGGTCTATTTTAGAGAAGGATCCATGTGCTGCTGAGAAGAAAGTGTAATCTGTAATTGAAGTATGAAATATTCTATATATGTCAGTTAAGTCTAAGTTATTGATTGTATTATTGAGTTCTATATTTTCTTTGTTTAGCTTTTGTTTGGAAGATCTATCTAGTAATGAAAGAGGTGTATTAAAGTCACCCAAAATTATTGAGTTGTGGTCTATTTGACTCTTGAACTTGAGAAGAGTTTGTTTGATGAACATAGATGATCCATTGTTTGGGACATTTATATTTATAATTGTTAAGTCTTGTTGGTGTATGGTTCCCTTGAGCAGTATGTAGTGTCCTTCTTTATCCCTTATGATTGACAATAGTTTGAAGTCTGCTTTATTTGATATGAGGATGGAAACCCCTGCTTGATTCCACAGTTCATGTGAGTGGTATAATTTTTCCCAACCCTCCACCTTCAGTCTTCTGCTAGTCTATGTCTTTTGATTGGTAAGTTTAGGCCATTAACATTCAGGGTTATTATTGAGACAAGATTTCTTTCCCAGACATTTTGTGTGTGTGTGTGTGTGTGTGTGTGTGTGTGTGTGTGTGTGTTTAATGTGACTTGGTTTCTCCTCTTATTGGAATTTTCTTAAGTGTAATCCCTCCCTCTGTTGATTTTTATCATTGTTTTTCATTTCTTCTTCTTGGAATATTTTGCTGAGGATGTTCTGTAGTGCAGGTTTTCTAGTTGTAAATTCTTTTAACTTTTGTTTATCAAGGAAGGTTTTTATTTCCTCATTAAATCTGAAGCTTAGTTTTGCTGGATATAAGATTCTTGGTTGGCATCCATTTTCTTTCAGAGCTTGGTATATGTTGTTCCATGATCTCCTGGCTCTGAGGGTCTGGGTTGAAAAATCTGCTGAGATACACATTGATCTCCCCTGATATGTGATATGATTCCTCTTTCTTGTGGCTTTTAAGATTCTATCCTTATTCTGTATGCTAGGCACTTTATTATAATGTGTCTTGGTGTAGATATGTTGTAATTTTGTACATTCGGTGACCTATAAACCTCTTTATTTGGTTTTCCAATTCGTTCTTCATGCTTGGGAAATTTTCTGATATTATCTCTTCTTTTAGTTTTATTAATTTTATTTTTTTAAATACACGACAACAGAATGCATTACTAGAGTATGATTTTTCGTATCTTTGTATATAGAGTATGTTCACATTGAAGAGATTGTGCATTCCTTTGGTTTGAAACTCTGTGCCTTCCTCTATCCCAATAAGTCTTATATTTGGTCTTTTAATGCTGTCCCATAATTCTTGAATGTTCTGTTCATGGTATCTAACTGTCTTCAGAGTGTGATCAACTTTATTTTCCAGGTTGTATACTTTATGTTCATTATCTGACATTCTTTCTTCCAAGTGATCTAGTCTGTTGGTTATGCTTTCTATTGAGTTTTTTATTTGATTTATTGTATCCTTCATTTCAAGGATTTCTGACTTTTTTTTTCAGTCTCTATCTCTCTCTTGAAGTAATCTTTTGCTACCTGTATTTGCTCTCTTATCTCATTGTTAGAGTGATCAATTTTTGCCTGTATTTCCTCATTTAAGTCATTTTTTTCATTCACAGATCTTTTTAATTATGAACCTTCTGAACTCCTTCTCTGACATTTTATCAACTTCGTGGGTTCTGTTATTATAGTGTCCTGGTTTGTTTGGAGCACTTTTCTCCCTTGTTTTTTCATGTTGTCCACATGTCTTCCTTTCTTGCAGTGTAGATCTGAGATATTACAGTTTCTTCTCTATATTCTTTTAGTACCCATGTAGATTGTTGTCTATACCTCACCTTGATTTTGGGCTTCTAGACCCTGCTGGTGTCCCTCAATGAATGCTACTGCAAAATGGATCTGGTGTGCAACTGTGCAAGTTGGTGTGGGTGGATATGGGCCACTGGGCTTGACCTCCCTTGGTAGTCTTCTCATTGGAAGGAGCAGTCCTGCACCAGAGGCTAGGCCCTGGAGGGTGTCTGCCCTTCCAGGAGAGGGGTGAACCACGCCTACTGAGAGCCTGTGTCCTGTGAGGGCTGGTGTCGGTGGTCTGGGCTGGATCTCAGCTCTTGGTAGTCTGCTGATTGGAAGGGGTGGTCCTGCACCAGAGGCTAGTCCCTGGTGGGTGTCTGCCCTGCTGCAGGAGGGGTGGACCTAGCCTGCTGTGCACCCATGACCCATCCAGGCAAGTGTGGGTGAATCTCCCAAATGAATATTATGATTGCTTTTTTTATTTCTATGAAGAATGTCATTGGGATTTTAATAGGAATTGCATTAAATCTGTATCATGCTTTTGGTAGTATGGCTATTTTGACATTATTAACTCTACATATCCAGGAGCATGGGAGATCTTTCCATCTTCTGAGGTTTTCTTTAATTTCTTTCTTTAGTGTTCTGTAATTTTCATTGTATAGATCTCTCATCTTTTTTGTTAGATTGATTCACAGTTTTTGTTTTATTTGAGGTTATTGTGAATGGGGTAGTTTTCCTAATTTCTTTTTCAGTGGATTCATTACTGATGTAAAGGAATGTGTTTTATTTATGGGTGTTGATTTTATATCCTGCTACTTTACTGAATTCATTTATTAGTTCTAGAAGTTTTCTGGTGGAATTTTTTGAGTCTTCTAGATATAGAATCATGTCATCAGCAAACAGTGAGTTCTTTACCTACTTTTAGCCTTTTAAGTTCTTTCTTTTGTCAAATTGCTCTGTGTAGAGTTTCAAAGATGAGGTTGAATAGGATGAGGATGAAGTGAAACAGGACAACCTTGTCTTGTTCCAGTTTTCAAAGGAAATTCTTTCAATTTTTCTCCATTTAGAATGATGCTAGTCTTGGGTTTAGCATATATAGCTTTTCCAATGTTGAGGTATGTTTCTACTATCCCCTAGTTTTTCTAGTTTGTTGAACATAGAGAGGTGTGGTATTTGTCAAATGCTTTTTCTGAATATATTGAAATGAACATATTGCCGCAGTCTTGGCTGGGCACAGAATCACGAGCCACTCAAGCAGGAACAAAACTTTATTTTGAAAAAGCCGCCAATACTCTGTAGGCGCCGGCAAGCCAAACACGGTCCTCCCACGCGGGCGTCTGCCGGAACCGCGCGTTCCCCCAGAACCAGGGGGCCCCGGACCTCCCCCAGAATTTCCTCCTACTATCCTTCCCCAACCAATGGGAACTCTCCAGGAGTCCCGTAACTTGAGTCCAGTAGCAGGCCAAGGTGAACAGCAGGAGCCCAATTTGCATATGAATGTGAATCTTAACATAATCATATCATCTCAGTGGCTAGCTGGCATCACTTTACAAGCAAAGGTGCCATGCATCATTTATCTGCTTGTGGCTCCTAGCATCTGCCCCCTTCTGTTTAATTAAGCAACAAGCAATGTGGCTAGGGTCCGTGCCTGGTAGGTTGTCCAATTCAACATATGGTTCTTACCCGTCATGGGAGAACTGACCTTTAGGCGTCAGCTTCCTGTCTTAGGTTGAATCCACTGTAATCAGATCAACCCGTCACTGACTACTGGTCCAGCATTCAGCCATGCTTGTGGATAGGCCTATGCACCAGTGGGGGGGTGAGGTTCTTGCCTCACCTCTGTTGGTCCCCAAATTTAGCCTTGGTGCCAGTGGGGGGGTGAGGTTCTTTGCCTCACCTCTGTTGGCCCCCAAATTTTAGACCATCACTAGTAGAAGGGAGGAGGATACAGAAATGCCACGACACCAAGCCAATTGATGGCTCCTTTGGAAAAATTGCGTCACTGGTGACACCATCAGCAAAGATATGCCAGTATTACCACAATTAACATGGGGTGAGCTGGCAAGGAAATTGCATCACTGGTGACACCATCAGCAAAGATATGCCAGCAGTACCACAATTTGGTGCACCAGATGATATTTCACAATGTATGCAACTGATATATAGTCCAGGCAAGTTCTGCAAGCAGTTCAAATTGGAGGAGTCTATCAATATGTCCATTTCCTCCCAAAGTAAATCAAGTCCTTGATTGAGCATTACTTGTTGAGTTATATTCGTTGATGCATCAGTTTATACAGTTTACTGTGATAGCTATCATAGAAGCTGTAGTTTGGTTTTATCTCAGTCTTCACCGGAATTGGGATGGAGATGGAAATTCTGGCAATGATGCTAAAGAGACATTATCCTGAACAGAATTATTAAATATAATGAAAAGGAAAGGTGAAAGCAAACAAACAGATCTGTTAAACTCCTTTAAAAACAATCATTAACAGTTGTTTACCTAATTTAAATTAGTAAACAAACAGATCTGTTAACCATCTTTAAAAACAATCATTAACAGCTGTTCACCTAATTTAAATTAAACCATATAAATCACGTGAATAAAGAAAAAATTCGGATCCATTTTTTCATGAGCGCTCCTCATATAAGAAATATGGACATACACACATACAGACATACAACACAAAACAGAAGTGTTCACACAACATACAACACATAAGACAATAGTAAATAAAGGCCTTGTAGCTATACCTAGGTGAAATCTCCATTGCAATGTTTAAAAACTCCACAGTCAAAAAATAAAACTGATCAGAAAAACATTAACCTAGGTTTGTATGAGCTCAAAAAAAATAGAACTTTATGATGTGGGAAAAATGCAATAATAAAATAGATATTGAAAAAAAAAAACACCTTGGTTAATCACTGTCACAGATGTAAGAATAGCCAAGCTGGAGCTCTGGATGTCAGCTGTTATGGATTTGAGTCAAATCATCTTCTTTTTCTGTAGAAATTGTTTTAGTTAATCTCTCTGGAATCCAAATCGGTTGCTGTTCCTCCTGTGGGAAAACACAGACAGCGCCCCGATTCCAGACTATTACTGCATCCGGGCCTTTCCATTGTCCTGTTAGAATATCTTTCCAAAGTACCTTAGGCTTATGTACATTTTTTGGGTACAAATGTCTTTCTGCAGCACTAAGTCCCGATGAATCCAAATTAAAAAGTTTAGAGTAAAAAGGGTTATTTTAAGTTTATCTTTGGGGGATATATACCCCTTTCCAATTCCCTCCTTTTGTTTTAATAAGTACATTTTAATAGTTTGATGAGCTCTTTCAACTATGTCTTGTCCTTGTGGATTGTATGGAATTCCTGTTATGTGAGTAATACCAAATGATGAGCAAAATTGTTTAAAAGAGGTGGAAGTATAACCAGGACCGTTGTCCATTTTTAACTGTTTTGGAACGCCCACAGTGGCAAAATTTTGTAAGCAATGAGCTATAACATCTTTAGTTTTTTCTCCGGCATGAAGGGAGCCCATCAAAAATCCGGAAGAGGTATCAACTGTAACATGTAAATATTTTAATTTTCCAAATTCTGGCAAGTGTGTGACGTCCATCTGCCAAATATGGCTGGTATCAGTCCTCTAGGATTGACTCCAAGATTAACTTGTGGTAAATATGTCACACAATTTTGACATTGTTTTATTATATGTCTGGCTTGTTCTTTAGTTATTTTAAAACGCTTTTGTAAAGTATTAGCATTGACATGGAACCTTTTATGAAAATTTATAGCTTCTTCTATTGTGGAGAAAATATGTATGTCATGTGTAGATTTATCTGCTAGTTCATTGCCCATACTAAGGGCTCCAGGCAATCCTGTATGTGCCCTGATATGACCTATAAAGAATGGATCTTTTCGGTCCCAGATTATACTTTGTATAGCGGAAAACAAAGAGAAAACAGTAGAAGAAGGTGAAATTCTACCAGCATCTTCAAGGGATACTATAGCATTAACTACATACTGACTATCAGAAAATAAATTAAATACAGAATCTTTAAACATCATAAAAGCTTGTAATACTGCATTAAGCTCTACCTTTTGAGCTGATTGTTTGGGTACTAAAAATGTAAAAGTTTGATCAGGAGTAACTACTGCTGCTGTACCATTGTTTGACCCATCAGTGAATATATTTGGAGCATTTATGATAGGGGTTTTTCTTGTCATTTTTGGAAAAACTACAGGATGCTTAGACCAAAAAGTCAACAAAGGATTAGATGGTAAGTGATTATCAAATGAAACACTAGTTTTACACATGATTATTGCCCAAGTATTTAACTCATTAGCTAACTCATCAATTTGATCCATAGTATATGGAGTAATAATTTTATTGGGAGAAATCCCAAATACTCCCTTAGCTGCTTTTATTCCTTTGAGTATTAATTGTCCTACAGCCTCAGGATATCTAGTAAGAATAGTGTTAGGAGAATAAGATAAATGTATCCACAATAATGGACCTTCTTGCCAAAATACTCCTGTAGGAATATTTTTGTTGGTAGTACAATAAATAATAAAGGCAAACTTATATCAATTCTATCCAAATGCATATTTTCTATATATGTTTCAATGATTTTTAATGTTTTTCTTGCTTCTGGCGTTAACATGCGGGGTGAATTTGGATCTGATGGACCTTTTAGAATATCAAATAAAGGTCCTAACTCTCCTGTTGGTATGCCTAGATAAGGCCTTATCCAATTTATGTCTCCCAATAACTTTTGAAAGTCATTAAGTGATTTGAGTTGATCTACTCGTATTTGAATTTTTGGTGGACGGACCATGGTTGAGGATAATAGAACTCCTAAATAATTAATTGGAAGATTTAATTGTACTTTATCTATTGCTATCTCTAGATTATAATTTTTCAATAAGTTTGTAAGTGTGGCATAACATTCTAGTAATGTGTTTTCATCTTTATGTGCCAATAACACATCATCCATATAGTGAAATATTTGTAGTTCAGGATTTTGATTTCTAAGTGGCTGGATTGCTTTATTAACATAAATTTGACACATAGTTGGGCTGTTAGCCATCCCTTGAGGGAGTACTTTCCATTCATATCTCTGATCAGGACCTTCATGATTCAGTGCAGGGATAGTAAATGCAAAATGTGGACTATCCTCGGGATGAATTGGAATTGAAAAGAAACAATCTTTAATATCTATAGCTAAAACATGCCAGGTTTTTGGTAAAGCAGACAATTGAGGAATCCCTGATTGAGCAGGTCCCATAATAACCATCTCATTATTAATGGCTCTTAAATCTTGTAATAATCTCCATTTACCAGATTTCTTTTTAATGACAAAAATGGGAGTATTATGGGGGGATACGGAAGGTTGTATATGTCCTTCCGCTAATTGTTGTCTGACCAAGTCATGGGCTACTTGTATCTTTTCTTTAGTCAGGGGCCACTGAGGAACCCACACTGGTCTTTCTGATTTCCAAGTAATTTTGATTGTCTCAGTGGCCCTTTCTGAAAACCCAAACCATGTCTACTTATTTCTTGATCTATTTGAATAGGTGCTGTCATACCTTGTTCTTGTTCTCTTAATCTTTTTTCTTTCCTAAAGCCTTGTTTAGCCCTAGTAGTGGGCGCGTTAGGATTGATATTATTTGTTAATGTCAATACTAATTGATCTAGGACATCTCGTCCCCATAAATTTACAGGAAGATGATCCAATACATAGGGCTGTATAGTTCCTTCACATCCTTCAGGATCCCTCCAATCTAATACCATAGCACTTCTATGGGGATTTGTTGCCATTCCTAGGCCTCGAAGTGTTTGAGTGGCTTGTTGTAATGGCCAATTTCTTGGCCATTCTTGACGAGAGATGACACTAAGGTCAGCTCCTGTGTCCAGCAGCCCATTAAAGTCATGTCCTTGAATATTTAATTTTAGCATTGGGCGAGAATCTAAATTTAAAGACAGCATAGCCCAATCTACACCTGTGGAGCCTAATCCCTTGGAACCTCTTTCTACATTACAACTGGAAAATTTATCATGCAGGCTGGGTATTATTAATAACTGTGCTATTCTATCTGCTGGTGAAATTACTGATATACCTCTTGGAGAACTAGCTATAATTTTTATTTCACCCTCATAATCGGGATCAATTACCCCAGGACTTATCATAAGTCCTTTTAGTGTAGAAGAACTGCGTCCCAATAATAAGCCTACTGTTCCCTGGGGAAGAGGTCCTTTTACTCCTGTGGGAATGATTTGAACTCCCATCTCTGGAGTTAGTACTGCTCTGGCAGAGGCGCAGATGTCCAGCCCTGCGCTCCCTCTAGTTTGTCTGATGAGGGATTTAATGGATAATGCGTCCTGGGCACTACCTTGATGGTGCTGCTGGGTTCCTCCATTGCCCCATATATTTGTGGTTTTGGGCCCCGGGGCATTGGGCCCTCTACTCCGTTTTTTGGCAATGGAGCCTGATACCTTTCTCCACGATATCGTGGGTAAACACTTGGTCCTTGTCCGTTTTTTGATAATGGAATACCCTCTATGGTGGTTTGAGAACGGCATTCATTAGCCCAATGTTTCCCTCTATGGCATCGTGGGCAAATACCCGGTATTCTATTCCTTTGATACCCAGCTTTGTTAAACCCTCCTCTTATGGGGCAACTCCTTTTAAAATGTCCTGTTTGATTACAATTATAGCATGTTTTTGGCCTGGCATCTAAAGCCTGTTGTACTGCTGCTAAGACTTGCCCTTGTTGATTAATGTCTCTACATAATTTAATATATGTGTTTAAATCTTCATGTCTCCATGGTCTAATGACCTCTCTGCAGCAACGATTTGCTTGGTCATAAGCCAGTTGTTTTATAAATGGCATTACCTGTTCTGTATTTCCAAATATCCTAGAGGCTGACTGAATAAGTCTATCTACAAATTCAGCGTAAGGTTCATTAGTTCCTTGTATTACCTTAGATAATTGACCTTGTAAGTCTCCATGCCCCTGTAAAGTTTTCCATGCCCTAACTGCATCTACAGCAATTTGTGCGTATACGCCAGGGTCATATTCAATTTGCTGTCTTTGACCCTCATAAGGTCCCTTTCCCAATAGCATATCTATATTTCTTTGAGGGTAACCAGCTTCTGCATTTCACCTAGCTGTCTCCATGCAAAATTCTTCATTGGCAACCTTCCATAACAAATATTGTCCTCCGTTTAGCACAGATCGACACATGTTAGCCCAATCTGCTGGTGTCATGTCCAAGTTGGTAACAGATTCGACCATGCTTATTGTGAAGGGAGCTTGTGGCCCATAGGTTGTTACAGCCTCCTTTAATTGCTTTATTGTTTTGAAATCTAAAGCACGGTGAATTCGTTGCCCTCCTGCCTGCTCAAGTACAGGGCATGCTAATCTTTGGGGTTCTGCCTCAGAATTCCGTCCATCAACTACGGGAGTTGAGGGCCGCTCAGCGGTAGATGGAGTTGTTGGTTGAATTACGCCCTCTGGTGATAGAACGGAGTTAGTAGCAACCTCCTGTTGTAATTCTCCACCTGATGGCTGTTTTTCCTCTAAGCTTGCTTTCTTTAAATTTTCCTCTGTCTGACTAGCTTGAGAGACCTTCTCTTTTGCTTGACCTAGCGTTTTTTTTTACCATAGTTTGGACCTCTAACAATTTACTTAACAGTTTTTCGGTTTGTTTTTTACTGGATTCTAATCTACTATAAAGGTAACGTAACCCAATAAGATAGGATAAAACAAAGCCGAAACAGAATGAAACAAAAACGGAGCAGAGAATGGTTGTATCAATTTTCTCTTTCTCAGGGCCGAATAACTTCAAACCTTGAGCCAACCATTTTTCCCAGTTCGCCTGAGAAAATTCTAGGGCTAGGGAGCTCGAAATAAAAACAAAATAAATCAAAACAAGAACACATTGTTTTTTGAGATGGTCACCCATCCTGTCGCCTTCCCTCAGGGGCGAGCAATTTTACTCACCTCTAAGCTTCAGGCGTTCCCCGTACTGGCCACCAAATGCCGCAGTCTTGGCTGGGCACAGAATCACGAGCCACTCAAGCAGGAACAAAACTTTATTTTGAAAAAGCTGCCAATACTCCGTAGGCGCCGGCAAGCCAAACACGGTCCTCCCACGCGGGCGTCTGCCGGAACCGCGCATTCCCCCGGAACCAGGGGGCCCCGGACCTCCCCCAGAATTTCCTCCTACTATCCTTCCCCAACCAATGGGAACTCTCCAGGAGTCCCGTAACTTGAGTCCAGTAGCAGGCCAAGGTGAACAGCAGGAGCCCAATTTGCATATGAATGTAAATCTTAACATAATCATATCATCTCAGTGGCTAGCTGGCGTCACTTGTCACTTTACAAGCAAAGGTGCCATGCATCATTTATCTTCTTGTGACTCCTAGCAACATATGATTCTTGTTTTTAAGTCTATTAATACAAAAAATTATGTTTATTGACTTTCATATGCTAAAACAACTCTGCATTCCTGAGATGAACCCCACTTGATCATTGTACACTTCCCTTTTAAAGTTTTTGTATGAAATTTGCCAGAATTTATTGAGAATTTTTGCATTTACGTTCATTAGGGATATTGGTCTGAAATTTTCTTTCCTTGATGTATCTTTGTCTGGTTTTGGTATCAGGGCGATATTAGTATCATAGAATGAGTTTGGAAGGGTTCCATCTTTTCTAGTTCATGGAATACTTTGAGGAGTATTGGTGTTAATTCTTCTTTGAAAGTCTTGTAGAATTTGGCTGAGAACCCATATGGTCCTGGGCTTTCCTTGGTTGGTAGGCTTTTGATGGCATTTTCTATTTCGTTACTTGAAATTGATCTTTTTAAATAATGTATGACCTCCTCATTCAGTCTGGGTAGGCCATATGTCTCTAGAAATTTGTTAATGTCTTCAATATTTTGTACTTTATTTGAATATAAATTTTCAAAATAGTTACTAATTATCTTCTGTAGTTCAGACATGTCCATTGTGATATTTCCTTCTTTTATTGTATTAATTTGAATTTTCTCTCTTTCCCTCTTTATTAGCATGGCCAGGGGTTTAAATGAAGGAATTTCTCATGTCCTTGTCTTAATCTCTCTTCATTCCACATGACTTCCCTGATACATCACATCTGCTACTACTATTGTGATTACAATCCATTGTAATCACTACTGACTCCTGAATTTGCAACTCTCTTGGGTGCATTTATGCATTCACTACCTACTTAACATTTCTGCTCAAATGTCTCCCAGGCACTCCTAGCTCAATGTTTTCAAGGAGAAACTTAAAATCTTCCATACACAGCAAAGTATTCTAAAACAGTCTTTTCTCCTATGGTTCCTACCTTCAGTAAATGGCACTATCATCCTTTCTGTTATAAATGCAAGAAAACCAAGTCATTTAGGAATCCCCCCCTTTATTTTCCACACAATCACAAAGTTGATCCAAATACTAGCATTCCTTATACCATCCCTTTATATTCACCATCACTATTATCATACTAATCCATCATCAGCTACAGTGCAAGGAATTACCAAGAACTCCAAACAATTGTTCTCTTTTCCAAGATATTCTCTATTCTGATCATGTCCTATCTCTGCTTAATCCCTTCTATTTCCTTCCATTTAACATTAGAATCAAGTACAATTCTTTTAACTTATCTTGTGAGACTCACCAATATTATGCCTCTATCTACCTCTCCAATAACTTTTTCATTACAATTTCACGTTTCCATCACATTCGCCTTTGTCATCAAAGATGTAATGCTGTCTCTCATTGTTTTTGCTTTCAAATGCATTCTTCTACTTCATACATTTACCCACCTGCCATTTATCTTTCAGCTCTCAGCATAAATTATACATCCTAAGGAAGCTCTTTTATTGGAGTAGATTAAGTCTTAAACACAACACAAATAGGGGATAGGAAAGGTAGCAGAATACAACAGTCACTAATATGGCATTATGTAAAAATGTGAATATGTAACAGATGTGATTCTGCAATCTGTATTTGGGGTGAAAATGGGAGTTCAAAACACAATTTGAGTCAAATGTATGAAAGATGATATATCATGAGCTATGTAATGCTTTAAATAATCAATAAAAAAAAAAAACAGAGAACCTGCATCTAATAGAAGAAAAAGTAGGTCCTAATCTCCATCCTGTGGGATTAGGTCCCAGCTTCTTTAATAAGACTCCTGTGGTGCAAGAATTAAATCAAGAATCAATAAATGGGATGGACTCAAACTAAAAAGTTTCTTCTCAGCAAAAGAAATGATCTGTGAAGTGAACAGAGAGCCTACATCTTGGGAGCAAAACTTTACCCTTCACACATCAGATATAGCACTAATCTCTAGGGTCCATAAAGAACACAAAAAGCTAAGCACCCCAAAAAACAAAACAAAACAAAACAAACAATTCAATCAATAAATGAGCTAAGGACATTAACAGACACTTCTCAGAAGATGATGTACAATCAATCAACAAATACATGAAAAAATGTTAATCATCCCTAGCAATTGGAGAAATGAAAATCAAAACTACTCTAAGATTTCATCTCACTCCGGTCAGAATGGCAGCTATTATGCATACAAACAACAATAAGTATTGGAGAGGATGTGGGGGAAAAGGTACACTCATACATTGCTGGTGGGACTGCAAATTGGTGCAGCTAATATGGAAAGCAGTATGGAAATTTCTTGGAAAATTGAGAATGGAATCACCAATTAACCTAGCTATTCCTCTCCTTGATCTATACCCAAAGGACTTAAAAACAGCATACTCCAGGGACACAGCCACATCCATGTTTATAGCAGTACAATTCACAATAGCTAAACTGTGGAACCAACCTAGATGTCCTTCAGTGGATGAATGGATAAAACAAAATGTGGCATATATACACAATGGAATATTACTCAGCAATAAAAAGAATAAAATCATGGCATTTGCATGTAAATGGATGTAGTTAGAAAAGATAATGCTAAGTGAAGTTAGCAAATCCCCCAAAACAAATGCCTAATGTTTTTTCTGATATAAGGAGGCTGATTCATAGTGGGGTTGGGAGGCAATTCGTGGGAGGAATGGATGAACTTTAGATAGGGCAGTGGGATGGGAAGTGAGGGGAGGGGGCATGGGGTTAGAAATGATGGTGGAATGTGAGGATCATTATTATCCAAAGTACACATATGAATACACAAATTGGTGTGAATATACTTTGTATACAACCAGAAATATGAAAAATTGTGCTCTATATGTGTAATAAGAATTATATCGCATTTCACTGTCATATATAAATTGAAAAAAATAATTTAAAAAAAGATCCCAATACAAAAAAAAATGAAAAAAATATGATCTTTTTTGAAGGCTCTAATGAGTGGATCGCTCGTGAGGTCCTTTTACTGGTTTGAAGTACTCTTCTCCACCTATGCCTATTAGAGGAATGGGTCCTATGATTATCTACTTGGGCTGGATTCAGAGACTCAAATCAAAGGCCTACCCCTTGTACAGACTCCACTGTCAGAAAGAGATTGAGAGAAAGTGAGGCAGTTTAGTTCATTTGATGCAGCAAAGCAAAAAGCATGGAGAGGGAGATTATTTCTACCTTTTAATAAACAGTTTTCATTATCATCATCAAATGTCTGCACTTTTATAAACCTAAGCTTCTCAGCCTAGCATTTATAGAAAATTTCCAAGTATCATTTGTAGATAAAAGCACAATTCAATATTTATGAATTGCTAGTTTTCTATAAATATAGACATTTGGAGACTATCTTCTCACTAGTCATTAAAATTTGATCAGGGATCAAAGCTAGAATAATATTAACAATTCCTTGCATTTGTATAGTGTTTTACATAATACTATTAATAATAGATGACATTTATTGAGCACTTAGCTAGTGCCAGGCACTTTACATGTAAATTCTCATAAGGAATTCTGTTTAGTTCAACAAGCATTCACTTAACACCTACTGTGTGGTACATGATTAATACTTGTCTTCTATCTTTAAAAACTCTTATTTTGTTGCACTCAATCAATGTATGCTGAATGAAAAATGGATGGATGGATGGATGAATTGGTTACAAAGGCAGTATGAGGAAATATAAATACCAGAGGCCTCTTCCCTTACTATTCATGGTCTTGAGAGGGCACTTAACTTTCTCTAGTATCATATTTTTTTTAATCTGCAGTACAGTGATATTTAAAATATCCTTGCAAAAGTGTGAAAGTAGTAACAGCAAAAGTAAAGAATCTGACAAAGAATGATGTCTCAGTAACTGGAGTAGTTATTACTATAATTGTCATCATTGTCAACATTATCAGCAGCAGCAACCACAGCAGCACTCTTATTAAACAATCCTAGCCAACCCCTCCCATCCTAACTCTTATGATGGGACAAACAGAACTTTAACATCCATGAGAAATACAACTGCTGTATAAGAACATGACAAAAACCAAACAAAGTAAAAGAAATTTACTATAGTTCCCAATGTCCTCCCAGGATATTATTCATTACCTATGCTTAGCCTAGGGAAAAAAGAAGAAAAGAGACAACTTTAATTATGCTTCTAAAGATAGCATAATAAAAGGCAAGCAGAACAGGATTATTTACATAATATCAAGCTATAAATTCATAAAAGAATGCTGGTCAGGTTGGT
The DNA here is from genome assembly GCF_964194105.1 of Spermophilus citellus. Classification (NCBI taxonomy): domain Eukaryota; kingdom Metazoa; phylum Chordata; class Mammalia; order Rodentia; family Sciuridae; genus Spermophilus; species Spermophilus citellus. The sequence goes on along the minus strand of NC_138191.1, from coordinate 101,136,056 downwards.
CATTCCAAGCATGGGATCAGGCTCCCATCAGTTTCAAAGAGTAGTACCTATAGTATAGACAAAGCCCATTCAGAAACTTATCTTATTCATATTTATCAGTGACAATGAGGCTGACAATTTATCTAAACAAAAGATAAATTTGAGCCCTGAGTCAAATTTTCTAACCAGGAAGGGATTCCATTCTGTGAGTCACTTACCATTTTGGTCTGCTGGTAGATTTCACCATAGGGGCCATTCCATCTCTATAAAGACTCTTGGTTTTACTGAAGTTAACAATGTTGAAAATGACCCTCTAGAGAAAGAGAGAGAGAGAGAGAGAGAGAGAGAGAGAGAGAGAGAGAGAGAGAGAGAGAGAGAGAATTTATTAAATGGCTATATTACGCACATTGCCATTTCCTGATAATTAAGAAAGAAAATAAGGAAATTTAAAGGAAGTCATACAGCTTAGTGGCCAACAGTATAGTAAGGATAAATAGTGCTCAGAGGATTGCAATGTGTTATGTCAGCTAAGCATATAAGTTTAGAGATTACATTCTTTTACTATTAATTAGTATAATTAACTTTGTATCAGTTAGCTTTGGAACCCAGAAACCTAGTGGTAGCTAAATCATGGAATTCAGATGGGAATTCAATGAATTAATGTATATACAGGGTTTGGAATCTCATTTAGTAATAAGAATGCTAAGTAAGTTTTAATTATTCTTAAATTTGCCCTCTCTAGGCTGACCTACAATTTGCATGGAAATGAATATTACCATAAGGGTAATAGCAATATTTTTTAAATTCAACAACACTAAACATAATAACTAAGTACAAAATTACAATAAAAAATTTCTCCAAATACCTGATACCTTTGAATACACCTAGAGATATACCTCCTCCTCTGTACCTCCTTTGTTGTCCTCTGCTATGGGCCAGGGGGCCAGGGCTCAACCCTAATCTCAGCATGAGATTCTAAAGACATTACTTCCCCTTTAAAATGGGGGAGTAGGTTGTTCTCAATGCACAAAGCCTTTCCAGGACAGTAGTATAGATAAAAGAAATCAGAACTTTGTTTTATTAAACTTGGTCATAAGATGGAAGAGAAGATTGTGAAAGAGACAGAATTTGGGATTGGAAGATTAAAAAGCCACTGAAGTAGTCAAAGGATAGAATAAAGCTAGAGGTAAGCCAGCCAGAATAAATAGAAAAAGGGAAAGTCTTTCAGTACAAAGCAATAGAAGCATCAAAATTTATATATTTTTTCATTTGATAATGATTTGTTGTATGAAGTGCTAGGGGATTTCATATACATTTTAAATCATAAATATTTTATAACTAATAAATAAATGTTAACATCTTAATTTTGAAGACATGGAAGTTAAGTCTCAGGTTACCTAACTTGCTCAAAGTCATACAATTAATAAATGATAGAATTGATATTTAAGTGTAGGGATAAAAAGATAAGATATCCATATTTTAATCCTTCAGATGCTCACCAACATTCTAAAATACCATAACTATAACCAAGTCTATTTTCCTAAGTAAGGGTTAAAAAAAATGATGGATGGGCTGGGGTTGTGGCTCAGTGGTGGAACACTTGTCTAGTATATGTGGGGCCCTGGGTTCGATCCTCAGCACCACATAAAAAATGAATAAACAAAGATTTTGCGTCCATCTACAACTAAAAAAAAATTTAAGAAAAATGATGACAAATTTTAAGCCTTTACAACTTCATTTTGTTAAAACAAGAAAATCAACACCATTTTCACATTTGGGATAATCATAAAATAATTTGTTCCATGAAATAAGCTCTTAGAAATAATTTTTCTTTGCTTTTCTCCTCAGAGACCCAGTCGTTGATCCACCCAACTCCAGGCATTTCAGTTTCAGACCTCCCTTCTGTCATTAAATTAAGTCATCAAGAATGTCCAAGGCTGTTCCATTATTTAAACCTATGCCTATTAGTTGTCAGTTCAATTACTTCTCCCAAGGTCTTGGCTACTGTCTGATTTTTTTAATCAATATCAAAAGGACAAACAGCCTTTGAACTTTACAGGGCTTATAATCCCCCTTTTTTCCTCTGAGATTCCAGGTGTCAAATCCATTTCTAGTGAAGCTGGCTGCCGTACTGTACTTTCAGGATCTAGATTATTAAAAAATAGAGAAATCCAATAAAGAAATGATGTGCATATGTGAATAAAAAATGGAAAATAAAGTAGAACATTTATTATTAGCATCCTACTCTGTGCCTAGAAAATTTCTTAGGTATGTTAGGTATGCTATATCATTTAGCTTCTCCATTCATACAAAGTTATTCATCTTAGTTCAATTTTAGACAATTGAATAAACTAAAGCTAATAAAAGCTAAGTGGCTTGCCTTCCCGAAATCCCCAAACTTTTAACTGGTAGAACTAGGACTTAATTCTTAAAAATCCTTATCATAAAAATCATACTTCCTCTATGACATCACATACAAAATTTAACATCATCCCTTACCATGCATTTTTACATTTTCTAGTCATTGAGCAAGGTGGTGGTTAGTGATAAGAATAAAAGGTATTTGGAAGTAGGCATTGCAAGAAATCTCATCTTGTCATATTTTATACTTAATCTTCACTTATTTATTTATACAAAATGCATCACAAGAAATTGCATCTATAAGGTAATGGTAATGACAACTACTACTATAATAATAAGATTCTGAGCACTTACTATGTACCAATTTCTGAGTTAAGCACTCCGTTCACATTAATTTAGCACTTTGCATATTAGAATGTCCTGCTTCTAGATTAGAATCACCTCCATAGCATTTTAAAACTACAGATGCTTGGACCACACCCTAGAGGCTCTCATATCTGATGCATTATCTCATTCATTTTGAGGAGATTTTATATTTATAAAATGAAGTTTTTGATACAGTAACTATTTGTTACCTTTGATTTACAGATGAAGTAAGATATATTAAGTAAACTGAAATCATGTAACAAATAAGTAGCAGTGGTAGAATTTGAGCCAGGTCCATTGACTCAACAGAATAAGACTATGAAATTTCCAGTCAGATAAACTGGGATTGAAACTCAGTTCTCCCACAAGTTCCATGAGATTATGCAAGATAATTTTTTGTGGATATTGATTATTTAAATCAAAAAATGGGATGGTAACAGTGTCCTTAAAAAGTAGTTTTAAAAATATATGGGAGGGGGGCTGGGGATGTGGCTCAAGCGGTAGCGCGCTCGCCTGGCCTGCGTGCGGCCCGGGTTCGATCCTCAGCACCACATACCAACAAAGATGTTGTGTCCGCCGAGAACTAAAAAAAAAATAAATATTAAAAAAATTTCTCTCTCTCTCTCTCTCTCTCTCTCTCTCTCTCTCTCTCTCTCTCTCTCTCTCTCTCTCCTCTCTCACTTTCTCTTAAAAAAAAATATGGGAGGGGAGGCTGGGGTTGTGGCTCAGTGGTAAAGTGCTCACCTAGCACATGCGAGGCCCTGGGTTTGATCCTCAGCACCACATAAAAATAAATAAATAAAAACAAAGATATTTTGTACAACTAAAATAAACAAATATAAAAAAATATGAGAGATTATGTAAGTAAATCACCTGGCACATTGTTCCTAACTCAGAATAAGTGCTCAATATTTATTGAGCCTTTTCCTTTGTCTTAAATAAAACCAGCTCTTTTCTTTTGCATTCCTCATTATATTTAAGCATTAAGCCCAGGCTTCCAATTTTAGCATCATGGTTCCCTATATCAATCTTCTTTACTTAATGACCCGTGGCACACTGGTAAGCAAAGAGTGGGTCACAGTCCTCAAAGTAGACATATGTGAGACTTGGAGCACTACCCATTCTAAACAAGGGGCTCATGGTGCTACTGGAGGAGAACAAACTCAATTCCAGCTGTAGGCCAAGACATAATCCATTGTCAGTAAGAGTATGGTGAAGAGCCTATGTGTAGTCCTAGGCAATGGCCTTGATTCTGTCTTAATATATATCCAATACTTTTGTCCAATCATGAGTAAATTTCCCACTTACTCTTGCTAAAACTAGTTGCATGGACTATTTTAAATATGCATGCACATTCTGCAATTTAGAACTTCATCATTGCTTTTAAATATTTTATTATTTTAAAACATCAAATTTTGTGATTAGATTTGATAATCATTTGATTTTTGTAAGAAATTTCAACATTGCAGCTATGATTGAAAGAAAAGAAAGAACTGTTGGATGCTTCTTTAAATGCAATTTCAAATAGTTTAATATTTAAATAGTTTTGAATTTTTTATCACTTTATTTATTTATTTTTTAAAAATTGTAGTTGGACACAATACCTTTATTTACTTATTTTTACAAGATGCTGAGGATTGAACCCAGGGTCTTTCACATGCTAGGCAAGCGCTCTACTGCTGAGCCAAGACCCCAGCTCTGCATCACTTTATTGTATGAATAGTTCTCATTGATGGGGGCTATAATAGCTTTAAAGAGATCATCATTCAAAAGCCTTTATCAGGAACAGCATGTATCCATTTCAAATAAAATCTCATATAAAATTATTATGGGAATAAAGTCACATGTTTCAACTACAAATTTTAAGATTTTAAAATGTATTCCCTCTTGGAAAGGAAATGTTTATGTATGTCATTATATATTGGATGTATGTAATTTTCTTTTGATTTTTATAGGGGCTTGCAGCCAGGAGTTTTGCTTTGAGTGTCAAAGGAGACTTTGGACTTGGACTTTTTAGCAATCCTAGAAGTTTTAAGAATATGGGAACTCTTGGAGATGGACTGAATATATTTTGCATTGTGAGCTGAGTATGAGATTCTGGGGCCAGGAGAGGAATGACCCATATGACAAAGAGTCATATATTTAATACATGGTCCCAAAGCAGCAAGTGTCAAAGATAGAGCTTTTAGTAAATGATTGGATCATGAGGGCTCTGACTTTATCAGTGGATTAATCCATTTGATTATTGAATGAACTATTTGGTGATGGGACCTAGTGAGAAGAAAAAGGTCACTGGGATGTGTCCTAAAAGTGTTTATCTTCTTTTCTCCCCACACTTCTTCCCTTCTCTCTCTCTCTCTTTCTCTCTGCCTCATTTCTGCCATGAGCTGAGCAGCACTTCTACCATGATGTTTTGCCTTACCTTTTAAGCCCAATGAAATTGAGTTGTACAACCATGGACTGAATACTCTGAAACTCTGAGCCCAGATACTTCTTTCCTCTGGAAAACACCTATGTCAGGTGTTTTAGTCATAGTAACAAAAAGTTAACTAACACAATACCCTTCTCTTAGAAATTCTTTTAAAAGAAAGCAACAGTAACATCATATTTAATTATGAAAATGATAAGGCATTTTACCTAAATTTGGGAATAAGAAAATAATATCTTTTAGTACTATTGGAATTTATATTCAATCAATTACTACAAGTTATCCAGCCAATGCCATAAGGCAATAAAACAAATGCAAGAAAAAGTATTTCAAAGAATGAACATTTTTATTATATACACAGTCAGAATAACTAGGTATATAGAATATCCTAAAAAGATCTGCAAAGTATTAGAATTCATTGATATAAAATCCATATAAAACTTTTAAATATAAAAGAACTGACAACAAAACAATTTGTCATATCTTAGAAAGTAAAAATGTAGTATATTCTATTACTTCTCATATCTACTTCTAGTTATATTACCAAAAGAAACCATAGAATGTTCATAGCAACATTTTGTCAAAGCAAACCCTAAAAAAATACCAAAATTAATAAAACTGAAAAATTGAAAAGCCTATTTAAAACAACTTATTATTTCCAATAATCCTATTAACTTGGGAGGCTGAGGCAGGAGAATCACAAGTTCAAAGTCAGTCAGTCTCAGCAACTCGGAGAGGCCCTAAGCAACTTAGCAAGATCCTATCTCAAAATAAAAAGGGGAGGGGACATAGCTCAATGGTAAATCATCTCTGAGTTCAATCCCCAGTACCAAAAAAAAAATCTAAAACTAATTGTGTGTGTGTGTGTGTGAGTGTGTGTGTGTGTGTGTGTGTGTGTGTGTGTGTGTGTGTATATATATATATATATATATATGAATGAAATAAGCAATAAGAAAAATAAAAACTTAAAGGCTTTTAATATTTATTTTAGTTTCAAATATATCAAATATCTATGTAGAAATTTAACCAAAAGTGCAAGACTTGTAACCAAAAAAACTGTAAAAAATTAAGGAAAGTCAAAAGTATTAAATGAGTGAAAGTATCTAGAATAGTCATATGGTATAGATTATAGACTAGTTATTGAAATCAACATAATTCACTAAAATCCAGCAGGGAGTGTGTGTGTGTGTGTGTGTGTGTGTGTGTGTGTGTGTGTGTGAGAGAGAGAGAGAGAGAGAGAGAGAGAGAGAGAGAGAGAGAGAGAATATTAAGAGCCTAGGGATGAAGGAGGGGAGGTTATGGGGAAGTAATAGAGAATAATTTGTACCAAATTATGCTATGTCTATGCATGAATATACCACAATGAATTATATACATATACTATAATGAAATAATTAAAACAACAATAGCAAAACCAGAAGCGGGAACAAATAAGTAGAGCAAGAACATGGGAGGGAGGAGAAGAGGGAAATAGGAGGTACCAGAAAATGAGATTAATCAAATTATGTGTATGTACAAATAAGGCATAATGAATCTATTATTATGTATAATCATAATGTACCAATGAAAAACTTTTAAATATAAAAGAACTGACAGTAAAACAATTTGTCATATCTTACAAAGTAAAAATGTAGTATATTCTATTACTTCTCATATCTACTTCTAGTTATATTACCAAAAGAAACCATAGAATGCTCATAGCAACATTTGGTCAAAGCAAACCCTAAAAAATACCAAAATAAATAAAACTAAAAAATTGAAAAGCCTATTAAAACATTTTTATGGGAATAAAAAAGCAAAAATTGCAGCTACAGACTTAGGAACTAACTTACTATAAAGGTATAGCAATTAAAATAATATGATTTATATTGCTACAGATCTATAGAGATAGACTAGTGGATCAAAACAGAGACCCGAGGAACAAACTTAACATATACCAGCAATGGCATTGCAGATCAAGTATTGAACTTTCACTGAATGGTGCTGGGCCAATGGGTTACCCATAAAGGGAACAAAAGAAAAGAAAAGAAAGGAAAGGAAAGGAAAGGAAAGGAAAGGAAAGGAAAAGAAAAGAAAAGAAAAAAAAACAGATTAGATTCTTACCTCACACCAAATACAAAATAAATTCAAATGGATTAAATAATAAAACTTACATAGTAAAACAGAGAAGATTATTTTATTGACTTTGAGTAAGGACTTTATAAAAGACCAAAAGCATAATCATGGTAGAAAAGATACATTTGATCACATTACCAAATTGTTATTATTCCAAAAAGTAACATAAAGAAATGAAGATAAAAGCCAATGACTGAAGAAATGTGATGAGGATTAATTCTTTATAGAATTATGAAAAATTCCTGTAAATCACAATATAAAACATCAATAATCCAATAGAAAATAGGCCAAGAATGTAATCAGACAAGTTATAGAAGAAATGGAAAATTCTAAAAATATGCAAAAAGGTAATTACCTCATTAGTAATTGAGAAAATATAAAATTTTTAAAAATGAAATTTCTTTTTATCCATGAAACCAGTATACATTAATGTTTTAGTCAGCTTTTTTATTGTTATGATTAAAAGATCTGACCAGAAAAACCTTAAATGAGGACAGTTTATTTGAGGGCTCACAGTTTCAGAGGTCTTAGTCCATAGAAGCCTGGCTCAATTCCTCAGAGCTTGAGGTGAGGCAGAACATCATGACAGAAGAGTGTGGCAGAGGGAACCAGCTCACATGTTGATCATGAAGTAGAGAGAGACACTCCACCCTCCAGACACAAAATATATACCCATAGCCATATCCCCAATTAGCCACTCCTCCAGCAATACCCCACCTGCCTCCAGTTACTACTCAGTTGATCCCATCAGGGATTATTAATTCACTGATAAGGTTAAACTCTCATAATCTGATTATTTCTCCTCTGAACCTTCTTGCATTTTCTCACACATGAGCTTTTGAGAGGAAACCTCACAATCAAACCATTACAATTAGTAAATCTGATAATATAAAATGCTCAGAATTATGTGACAAATAGTAAATATGAATATTGCTGGTGAGCATGGAAAATAAAAGAGCCTCTTTAGGGGAACTTAACAATGAAATAAAGATGCTTATACCTGTGACTCTGTTAATCCATGTCTACATATTCTTCTAAGACATTCTTGCAAATTTTATAAGGAGACATATTCAAAAATGTTCACTTTAGCACTATTCATTTGTAACAAGAAAACAACTAGGGTTGGGAATGTAGCTCCGTGATAAGTGCTTGCCTACCATGTGCCAAGCCCTGGGGTTCAATCCCCAGTAATGAAAAAAGAAAAGAAACCAAGCAAACAAAAAACCTTAAATCACTTAACTCAGGAGAAAATGTATAAATTGTGGCTCTTTTAGTACAATAGAATACTATTCACTATTTAAAATGAATGCAGTAGAGGGGCAGTTAACATTTCTGGTAAACATACAAAACTATGTCTAGTTAAAAGAACCAGAGTTATAACACAAAACAATATTACAATTTAATGTAATACATGGATGATAAAAATATGAAGTCATACATGGGAATAATATTTATTGGTTTCAGAAATGTGGTTACTTCTAGGGGAAAGGAGAGGAAAAAAGACAGAGATTTATTATATTTGCAGTATTATATTTGTCAAAATCAAAAAACAGAAAGGAAAATATAAAGGATGACAAAGTATTAACCTGTGTTTCATATTAGTGATAGGTCTTTAGAGGTTTATATATTATTTTATGTATATTTGAAATTTCCCTAATTTAAAATTTAATTTATCTTTAGTTCATTAGGAATTTTAATACAAAATATGAGGAGGCAACATAATGTATTTTTTTTCAAAAGGTTAACATGTAGTTCACCATCATTTATTCAGTAAGACATTCCTTTCTTACTGATTTCAAATGCTAACTTTTCCAAAAAATAAATTCTTATATGCTTGTACTTATTTCTGTGCTTCCATTGCATTTTCATAGATCTATATCTTTATTCCAGGGATAGTTTACTATTGCTTTAATAATTGTAGTTTTATGATATTCTTTAATTAGAACAAATGTCTATTCAATATTCTCCTTTTAGAGTTTCATATGGTTTCATTTACATGTGGTGACTTTTATTTTTGTCTTTTATTGGTTATTTTTTCATTATTGTTTTTTTATGCTTCTTATTATTTTTGAACATTTTGGTTCAATTGAACTTTACCTTGCTATCTTTTTTCCTTCTTAGTAATTTTCAAATCATTCATTTTAGCTTTATACTATCACCAGTTACATTTCAATTTTAAAAAAGAATTTGATAGCTTAAGTTAGGCATAAGTAGTTTTCATATGAATGATGCCAGTAAACCCTTTCAAGACAATCACTTATTATTAACCTGTTCTGATACTACAGAGTATACAAAGTTGTGGAGCATGATCAAGTGGAGGAAAGCTGTCTTGTTACAGTATCATCATATACCCAGACTAGTGCGGCTTGGGCAGGACAACACAGCAGTTTAGGGTGAATTTTCCTTGCTATCATGACACATACAAGGTTATACAGATCACATGGGGATGAGTTACATTTAACATCTAAGACTCTGTTCAACCACTCAGCTACTTTACCTAGGAGCCATACTCCATGCTTTTATATATTGCTTACTCTGAGCCCAATCTGATTCCCTGCATTGAACAAAGAAATATTGGAGTTCCAAGCCTACTTTTCACTTTGTGACTTTAAACATGTGTTATCATCTTTCTGAGCCTATTTTCCCCATCTATAAGGAGGGAAATCATAGGTATCTGATAGAAGGATGATTGGGATTAAATATAATTGCTATGACAATATATTCAGGAAATAATTAAAGATCACACACACACACATGTTCATTTATTTACATATGGACATAGATACATACATGTGTGTATACATAAGTATGCATATATGTAAGAATATATATTCATATACAAAGTTATATATATATTACATATATATGTATGAAATTATATATATTCACATGTATAAAATTAAGTCTCCTGCTCATGTAAACCTATAAGTTGCCACCCAAATTCCTCAAAAGAATGCCAGATAATCCTGGGACTGATGTATTGAAAACATGAAGCCTGGAGTATAGATAATCATGTGTGAAAAAGAAATCCTTATCTATTATAGCTGATGTTCAGGAGTCTCAGGGATCCAACAAAGTTTGTTAATCAACTGCACCTGTGTCTTGTTACTAGATGTTGTCAAAATGTTCACCCTAACACTGCAGCCTGACAGACATAATAAACCAATGGTTTGCAGATTGCACATTAGAAGGTTTTACTACCTCACTGAAAACCTGTGAGAAGACAGCCACAAGAGGTAGAAGGGGAATGGAGCAGAACATCCTCATCAAGAGAAATTTAGCATATCAAACAAGGGTATTAGCAAAATGACTGAAGAAAAATAAAATGTTTCAAGGAGGACTCATTTTTTTCTCCCTACTCAGAATAAATATCCACCAAAATACAGATCCCCTCAAAAAAATGCCTTTCTTTTTCTCATTCTGACAGCATTTCCTGCAGTTTTGTTCTAAATTTTATTCATTAATTCAATGAATCTTCATTTAATTATTTCATTAAAAACAGTTATTGGTTCCTATTCTATTGTGTGCTGTGATAACAGAAATGAATAAGAATGGGCCCTTTAGCCTTAAGTGGGGGAGATAAACATATAAAAACACATGTGTGTACCTTCTGCATACATGATGAAATGTTGAGGTAGAGTCTACAATGGAGGCAAAGCTGAATCTTTACTGAATAAGGACTGAGCAGACAAAAGGGAAAATACGTGAGACATTCCAGTGAAAGGCAGGACAGAAGGAAGACAAATTGATTTATGGAATTGTTAGCTGTTTCCTGTGCCTAGAAGACAGAATTCTCTGTATTTTCCTAAGAATACACAGGCTGGATAGGGAAAGAGATGAGACTATGCCATTAAAAGACATATGAGTCATGGTAATAAGTTTTGTCCTTTACTAAAAACAATATGAAGGGACTATTGAAAGGTTTTTAACTGCAGTTGTGAAAGGTTCAGATCTGTTTTACAAAAACCATTTAAGACTGCCTTGAAAAACTGTTCTAGAATGGTCTCTACAGAGCCAAAAGATAACTGTAAACTCTACTCTCAAGAAGCTCATATTCTTATGAAGAAAATGTGCAAATAAACATATATCTGCAAATCTTGAATAATCAATGTGACAATAGGAGGACATATCAAGAACTCTTCAGGGTTTGGATATAATTCACAGGGGAGCAGATTCACATCTGCCTGAATGGGTACGGGAATACTTTCTTTTGAGCCAGTCCCTAAAAGATAAAGCTCAGTTCTGTAGTCAAGTCCCTCAAAGTTCAGTAACATGTTGCACTAATTTCCCTTCCTATTTGTTGCCATGTTTGGTCTATGAACTAACCAGGATCAGGGCCAAGTCCTTTACTTCTTTTGTAACTCCAAAGTAGTTATTTATGGGTTTGGGGACAGAGCATGTTAAATAAACCTGTTTCAGACAAATAAAGCTACATGTTAAGATGGAAAAGGCTTAGTTGATGGAGGTAAAACTATAAGGAGTCAAACTGACCTCCTGTTCTCCCCTTTCAGGGTGATGGCAAAGGAGAATAAATAGAGAAATACTGTCTAGATGGGTCCACCTAGGCCAATCTGTAACACACAAGAGAATAAATCTCTAGCTTCGCCATGTTTCTACTGCCTAGAGGTGCTATAGAGTTAATAGGACATATAAGGCAATAGGTATATACAGTTGTCTATTAAATGAGCTACTTATCCGACACGAGGAAAAAATCCATGGATTTTTTTTTTTCAATGCTTCTGAAATTCTCAAACAAGAATGTACAGGTTTTTAACCTCAGACAAAACCAAAATCGCTCCATATTTTATTGATTTAGAACCTTCCTTGAGGGGCTCTTAGTCCTGTATAACACCTTAGTGTTACACAGTTCTGATCTCCATTACATTGAAATTCCATTTCCGTGTTCTATTACTTTATTATAATATCAGGAATAATTTTGATTCCTTACTTTTGTTGTTTAATATTAGCATAGGGTGTTCATGATACGACACTTAATGACAGTCTATTTTCTTACAAATACAAATCCTATATATTGGATTTAAAGTTGTTCCCAATTATTCTGTCCACTCTATATCCACATTTTTTGCACTATAATTATTGCTATTCCTCACATCAAAATGATCTTCTGGAGTCTGAGGTGATTTGGGGTAACTTTACCCAATAGAAATTGATCAAAGTGACATAATGCCAATTCTGAGTCAAGATCTCAAGTTTTCTCTTGATTAATCCAGAGTAGGCAGACAGAGGATAAAATACCACAGTGAAGAGAACCAGTTGTTCAGGCTGAAGATATCATAGACCAATTTATAGACAGTTAACTTGCAAATATATGAAAGAACCCAGACAAGATCAGCAGAGCTGATCCAGAGCTAATCATACATTCAGAAGAACCACTCAGTTGATTCATGGACTCACAAGAACTAATAAAAGCTTATTGTCTTCGATCATTAAATTTTGGGGGTAGTTCATTATTTAGCAATAGTCAGATGACACACTATTTCATGCAAATTATGCAAAAAAAAGCAGAAAAAAGAGAGTCAAAGAAGGAGAGGAAAATATAGAAAGAAGAGAAAGAAATAAAAAGTAAGAAAAGGTAGTTTCTTCTCATTTTGGTTACAATTCCAAGGTTTGGTACTTAAGTGACTTGGTTGTTTCAGTATCTTCATAATTTCATGTGTCTACATTTTCCTTTTTTAAAAAACTATTTCAATTGTTTTCTTTTAAATTTTTATTTGTTCTTTTTGAATATACATGACAATAGAGTATATTTTGATATATTTATTCAAACATGAATATATCTTATTCTAATTAGGATCCCAGGCTTGTGGTTGTACATCATGTGGAGATTAATTATGAATTACTCATATATGTACATAGGAAAGTTATGTCAGGCTCATTCCACTATCTTTCCTATTCCTATCCACATTCCCTTCCCTTTATTCCCCTCTGTCTAATCCACCGAACTTCTTTCTGTTCTCCCTATCCCCCTTGTTGTGCGTTAACATCAACATATCAGAGAGAACATTCAACCCTTGGGTTTTGAGGATTGACTTATTTCACTTAGTATAATAATTTCTTAAACATTAAGTCTACCTACTTTAAAAATACCACTTGAACTTAATCATACTAATATATATTTATCAACTTTCCTCCTCTAAATTTTATTCTCCAACGTTTGGTAGTGAGGAAAAGATCAGTTCCTGTCTTGAAGAATCTGGCAGTTGGTGGTTCATGGATGGTAACTTGGATGTATTGCAAAGCAACGTCAACTTTTTTCTCTTCACCTCTCTGGAATATGAGAAGTTTTAATGAAACTATAGTCTTGGGTAGTAGAAACCTGAGTTAAAACCTTTATCCACCATTTACTCTCTTTGTAAACAAGTGTATTATTTTTCCTTAGTTGATCCTTCCATAAAATATAAACAATAATAATTTACTGGTCATGAAGTTAAATCTTTAACTAGCTCACAAAAGTAAGTACTCATCTGAGAGCTCTGTTAGCTACAAGATCCATGTTTCCTATAATTCTATTTTTATTAAATACAACATTCAAACCCTTTACTTGCAAAATATCATTTAACAATCACAACAGCAAAGTAATAATAGTATTACTATTTCCATTTTATAAATAAGAAAACTGAAACTCACAGAAATAAGTAAATTGCTTAAGGGCACAATGCTGATGAAAGGAAGACCAAGCATACAAAATTGGGTTTATTTGACTTCAAATATAGAGTGTTATATTATGAGACACACAGTATGTCTCCTGAGCTATTTATAAGATAGACATGGAGGTTCAGTCTCAGGCCTATATTAGGAGTATAATCAGGTCCATATTTAATTTTATACCTGGAGTCAAGGCTCAAAGATAATGGTTCAGTTTGGATCTAGGTTTAATATTCAGTCTGAGGAAGGATTCAGTCATTTCACAATTATAGGACAATCCAATAAATAATTCAAAAATATTTTACAATTTGCAAAATCAAATATGCAAGTTCCGAAAAGTTGACATAATATTACCCTAATTGTATTTATACCATTCTCCTTCTGTTTAACTGACATGTTTTCCACCATTAATACAAAGCTCAGATTGAATTTTTATAAACTTCAAATTATTAGAATCTACATGAATTATAGGAATGGTAGAACTCTGAGAGTTGGAGTAGATCAATTAGAGAAGGAAAAAGCAGGAGTATCTTGTGGATTGAAAAAAGAAGATAAAATAAAATATTTCCTTATTAAAGGCTGCTCTCTCCTATGAATTAAACAGAATACAAAGATTGCCCTTTTGTTTAAAGATAATCACATTTTTCTCAGAGTGGTTCACTAGGGCTTTAGTGTGGGCATGAATTTTTCATGACTGATTGATTGAAAAGACAATGCCAATAGAGAATAATACAAGAATAGGGACCTGTCTTACAAGGTAGAGTTAAATTACACCAAGGGTTAGAATGACAAAGCCAGGTGGGGCCTACAAGTGAGCAAGTAAATTGACAATTACAAATCTGTTGAAAAATGAGAAAAATCAATTAGGAAAAGGTTGCCTTATACTAAAAAGTACTGTTTGGTTTATTGAACACAACACAGTGCATTCTGGAAACCCAAAGAGAAAGCACTATAGAAAAATGCTTCTCTATACATAGGGTTTTAAGAAAGTTAGAATGGGTAGAAAGTTGAAATGGGAAAGAAGAGACTTGCCTTCTTTTCCTGGGCATGACACTGAGTTGTTATTTGACATTAGAGAGATTATTTTCTCTCTCTGATCCTCTATTTTCCTATTTCTAAAATGGAAATAACTAATTCCCACTCCACCCTTTTTAGAGGAGACTGGGTAGATTCCACATCAAAAGCACATTCAAGAGAACAAGAGTTTAACTGAATGAATCCCTCTAGAGACAAACCAAAGCGCTGAGATCTAAAAAGCTGACAAAGTCTTTTGGAAGAGGCAAAAAATAGTATTCTAGACACATCAACCACAAATGTCATGTTCAAGGGTAAGAGAATGAGGAGTTTGGGCAAAGTAAATAGTTAATTTATGTCAAGTTGAAAAGACTCTAGAGTTTTTACATACATGATTAATTTCTTTATTCTTTTAAGAAACATCCATTGAACTCTGCTTATATGAACAAAACTATTTGTATGCTGTGTATATACAGATGAACAAGATATTCATAGTTTACATACTAGTATGGGAGACAAACATCAAAAAATTTAATAGATGTGTAATGCAATGCCAAGTAGTGATAATTGCTATAAAGCAAATAAAATAACAAAGGGTAAAGGAGTAGAATGAGAAGTAGGTATTGGTTTGTTTGGCTTTAAATAATTATTATTTTATATATAATTTGTCAAACTAAAAAGTTCCATACAAGAACTAAGACAGAAATTTGAATATACAGAAAAAGAAAGATGGACTGAGTCTCAAGAAGGATGAACCACTGAAATGCAAAAAATAAAAAAAAGTGTCACCCAGGAATAACTGAAATGTAAGAAATGTCTATGAACTTTTGCAATTCCTCAGCAACCCAGCCTACACTCATGGCTAGCATCCTTGACAGATGCCCTTTCCTGCAAAAAGTAACATGATGGCAATGCACAAGTGTGGGGAAAACAGGCACAGAATTTGTAACTCTGCCCTGACTCTAGGTCTGGTCAATCCCTTAGCAACCATCCTTCCATAAATATCAATACCCATCACCAAGGGGTTGCTGTCTCGCCCTCTGCAGATAGTACATACTCTCTTTCAATGTGCCTCTTCTTTCCTAAATAAACCTCTGTCAAAGTCTCTGACTAGTGTGTATACTAAAATTCTTTCTGTCATGTATGCCAAGAACCCTGTTGGTCTTGCATTGAGTTCCTGCTTATCTTCAGGAAATACTCAGATCCTACTTCAAGGATCTCTCTTCTCCTATAACCAAATGGTTAAGTTCCTTTATATTACATGTAATTTCTAAACCTTAAAAATAATCTTATAGGTATACATTATTTTTCATTCAATACGTTAGCAAATTAGTTTACAGAATCTGGAGAATCATATGATACT